>NC_080081.1:59387522-60052806 GCF_949987535.1 Balaenoptera acutorostrata
GGCGCCAGACGCGCAGGCTCAGCAATTGTGGACCACGGGCCCATCTGCTGCACGGCATGCGGGATCCTCCCAGACCAGGGCCGGAACCCGTGTCCCCTGCATTGGAAGGCAGACTCTCAACCACTGCGCCACCAGGGAAGCCCTGAGATAATTTTTGTATACAGTATTAGATAAGGGTTCAACTTCCTTTTTTTGTGTGTGTGGATATCCAGTTTCCCCAGCACCATTTGTTGAAAAGACTGTCCTTTCTCCATTGAATGGTCTCAGCACCCTTGTCAAAAAACATTTGACCATATATGTGAGGATTTATTTCTGGGCTCTCATTTCTATTTCATAGGTCTATCTGTCTGTCTTTATGCTAGTACCACACTGTTTTGATTGCTGTAGGTTTGTAGTAAGATTTGAAATCAGGAAGTATGAATCCTGCAGTTTTGCTGTTCTTTTTCAAGATTGTTTTGGCTATTTGGGGTCCCTTGAGGCTCCATATGAATTTTAGGATGGGTTTTTCTGTTTATGCAAAAACCATCATTGTGATTTTGATAGAGATTGCATTGAATCTGTAGATTTCTTTGGGTAGTATTGACATTTTCATAATATTAAGTCTTCCAATCCATGAAAATGGGATGTGTTTACATTTATTTGTGTCGTCTTTAATTTCTTTCAGCAATGTTTTTTTTTTTAAATTATTTAATTATTTATTTATTTATGGCTGTGTTGGGTCTTCGTTTCTGTGCGAGGGCTTTTCTCTAGTTGCGGCAAGTGGGGGCCACTCTTCATCGCGGTGTGCGGGCCTCTCACCATCGCGGCCTCTTGTTGCGGAGCACAGACTTCAGACGCGCGAGCTCAGTATTTGTGGCTCACGGGCCTAGTTGTTCCGCGGCATGTGGGATCCTCCCAGACCAGGGCTCGAACCCGTGTCCCCTGCATTGGCAGGCAGGTTCTCAACCACTGCGCCACCAGGGAAGCCCCTCAGCAATGTTTTTATTGTATAAGTCTTTTACCTCCTTGGTGAATTCCTAAGTATTTTATTCTTTTTGATGCTATTGTAAATAGAATTCTTTTAAATTTTCTTTTCAGATTGTTCATTGTTCCTGTATAGGAATGCAAGTGATTTTTGTGTGTTGATTTTGTATCTTACTTTGGTGAATTCATTTCTTAGTTCTAATAGTCATTTTTTTGTGGAATATTTATGGTTTTCTACATTTAAGATCATGTCATCTGCAAACAGAGATAATTTTACTTCTTCCTTTCTAATTTGGATGCCTTTTATCTCTTTTTCTTGCCTATTTGTTCTTACTAGAACTGCCAGTACGATGTTGAATATAAGTGGTGAAAACGGGTATCCTTGCCTTGTTCCTGATCCTAGAGGAAAAGCTTTCAGTCATTCACCATTTAGTATGATGTTTGTTGTGGGTTTTTCATGTATGGCTTTTATTATGTTGAGGTAGTTTCCCTTTATTCCTAGTTTGTTGAGTGTTGAATTTTGTCGATGCTTTTTCTTCATCAATTGAGATGATCATGTGGGTTTTTTTCCTTCATCCTGTTGATGTAGCATATTACATTGATCAGGTTTTATATGTTGAACCATCCTTCCATTCCAGGAATAAATTCCACTTGGTCATAGTGTATAATCCTTTTAATATGCTGCTGAATTCTCTTTGCTAGTATTTTGTTGAGGATATTTGTATCAATGTTCATAAGGGATATTTGTCTGTAGTTTTCTTGTAATGTCTTTGTCTGGCTTTGTTATCAGGGTAATGCTGGCCTCATAGAATGAGTTAGGAAATGTTCCCTCTTCAGTTTTTTGGAAAACTTTGAGAAAGATTGGTATTAGTTCTTCATAAATGTCTGGTAGAATTCACCAGTAAAACCATCAGGTCCAGGGTTTTTCTTTGTTAGGAGATTTTTTTTTTTTTTTTTGGCTGTACTGTGTCTTCATCGCAGTGTGCTGGCTCTTCGTTGTGGGCTTCTCTCTAGTTGCAGTGCACGGGCTTCTCTAGTTGTGACGCACACTGGCTCCAGAGCATGCAAGCTCAGTAGTTATGGCACTCGGTCTTCTCTAGTTGTGGCATGCGGGCTCCAGAGCGCAGACTCAGTAGTTGTGGCGTGTGGGCTTCTCTCTAGTTGTGGCACACAGGTTTAGCTGCCCCGCAGCATGTGGGATCTTACTTAGTTCCCCAACCAGGGATTGAACCCACGTCCCCTGCATTTGAAGGTGGATTCTTAACCACTGGACCACCAGGGAAGTCCCATTAGGAGATTTTTAAATTACTGATTCAATCTCCTTACTAGTAATAGGTCTATTCAGATTTTCTATTTCTTCCTGACTTAGTCTTGGTAAGTTTTCTATTTCTAGAAATTTGTCCATTTCATCTAGATTATCCAATTTGCTGATGTACAGTTATTCATAGTAGTCTCTTATAATCCTTTTTATTTCTGTAGAATTGGTAGTAATGTCCCTATTTTCATTTTTGATTTTAGTAATTTTAGTCTTCTGTTTCTTTTCTTAGTCCATCTAGCTAAAGGTTTGTGAATTTCGTTAATCTTTTCAAAGAACCAAGTTTTGGTTTCATTTATTTTCTCCATTCTCTATTTATCTCTGCTCTAATCTTTATTCTTCTTTTTCTAGTTGCTTGAGTTGTAAAGTTGTGTTTCACTTTCATTTATCTCTAAGTATTTCTAATTTCCATTGTGCCTTCTTTGGTATGTTGGTTGTTTAAGAGGCAAGGCTAGGAAATCAAGTCACCAGAGCCTAGTGAAAGTTGCAGTTGTGGAGGAGGGGCCATTGGGCTGGAACTGTGATCATAGAAGGACACAGCTATGGCCAGGGACACAGCAGTGAAACAGGGAGAGCATGAAAGAATGCCGTGTTCTCTCTCCCTCTCCGATTTCCTGCCGCTGTTTTCACTGAATAACCCAACTGGAAACTAGAAAGTAAAGAGACCTGAGTAATCCAATCCACATTCAAGGAGCCATCACCCAAAAGCACAGAGCAGGGCGTAGATGTAGTAACTCTGGGGGGGGGGGCTAATGGAGACTCGCCACCTTGACCATGGTCATAGATTCAAGACTTCCAGCCCTGGTAGTACAAAGCTACTGTTTGAAGTCTGAGTGGTCAGATTTTCTTTCCCCCCCAGTTATTTTCCAGTGACACTCCTAACGGGCTGGCACACTGCAGCAGTCCACTTCTGGTTGGTGCCTCTATATTGTCCAGAACCATCTATAAACCAGGCTAAGTTTTTTCTTCCTCTGTCCACTGGCCATAGGGAAATCCCAGTGATGCCAGAGGTGTGGTTTGAGGGCAAGGTAGTAATGCAGTAGAACTGCCTGCCATGGGAGCCTGAGCCCCGTACTCACGCCTTTAGGAACGGCTCATGCTTGATGCTGTCTGTCTATCCCGCACCGCTTCCGTTTGCTGCCAGACACCCTGACCCCTCTCTGGCCACTTTATTTCAATTCAAGTAAACCTCAAGCCCTGTGGATTTTATCTTAATATCTCTTCCGTTCATCCTCCTTTCTCCATCTCCATGAACACTCCTGAGTTCAGGCCTTCTAGATGCTGAAACAGCCTCCACTCTATGTCCACACCTCCTGTCTGGCCTGTCAATACACACGTCATCCTATCAAGGACCTTTCTACAGCCAATCTGACAGTGTCCTCACTACCCAGTCTCCTCAGCGTAGAGGCCAGACTCCTTAGCGTGGCGCCCAGGGGTTTTCCTGGTCTCGTCCCTACTCACTTCTTTGGCTTCCTCTCTCATCACCTTTCCACCTGCAACTCCAAATTCCAGCCATATTGTAAAATTTTTGACTTCCTAAAAATGTGCTATATTCTCACTTCTAGGCCTTAGCTCACGCTGTTTCCCTCTGGCTTAAAAGGGTTTCTCCTTCTTTGTCCTATTTTCCTTCAGATGCCAATTCATTCAAAATACACGTATTGAGCATTGACTATATGCCAAACACTGTGCTTTAGAGGTCCCTTCCTCTAGGACACCTACCCTGGTCTTCCAAGAATGGATTCAGTGTTTTTCTTCCGTGCTTTCTGTAATATGTAATTATGCTTATTCCAGTGGGACCGCACCTCAAATCGTAATATACTTTCCAGTATTTGTTGGCTTGTCTTACTAGATTGTAAGCTCCTTGAAGGCACGAAATGTTCTTATTTAGTTTTTTTTTTTTTTTTTTTTTGCAGTGTCTGCCCAGGCCCAGCTACTCCTGCTATTTGTGGTCTGCACAGGGGAACAATTAAGTGCTCTCATGAAAAGACCTCCCATTGGGCCCAGAGCCAATAAGAATACAGCTGAGGTGGTAAATGGAATTAATACAAAGCACGCTCACCTCCTGGCTTCGTTTAATCCAATACATACAGAGCACCTACTGGGTGCAGGCTGCAAGGGACCCAAACATGAGAATACTGTCTTTTGTCCTCCCTGCTGCAACCCAGCCTCCAGACTAGGGGGTGGAAGTACTAAAGCAGTCCCTCTTCTTCCTGAGCTGGATGCTGAGGGTCCCGGGCCCAATTTCTGGCCCTTCTGCCACTCATTCTCTGTGACCATCAGCCCCAGGGCTTTAACCACCTCCGTGCAGCCTCCCAAACTGTGCCTCTATGGAGACACAGACTCCACACGCAGTTACCTAGCTGCCTCTTTCACCTCTCCCCCTGGAAACTGAGGCCTGTTTCCCCCGTCTCAAAAAAGGCAATTCCATTCTCTAAACTGTTCTGTCTTTTCTCTCCCTTTCCCTGTTCTATCAGCCAACGAATCCCGCCAGGTCAATCAGGCCACTTCTCACCCCTGCTACCTTGCCAGTCTCAGGCTGCCATCTTTCTTTTTAGATTAGAATAGCTTTATGGAGATATTCACATGCCATACAAGGCACCAATTAAAAGGTACAATTCAGTGGTTTCTTGTACAGTCATATATATGCGCAATCACTGCCACTATCAGCTTTAGCACACATTTCCTCAAAAAGACTACATCCTTTAGCTACCATCCTATGCCACCAACTCCCTTTGGCAACCACTAATCTATCGTCTTTTTATGAATTTGCCTATTTTGGACATTTCATATAATGGAATTATACAACACGTGATAGTTTGACTTCTTTTTTTTTTTTTTTTTTTTAAGGATTTTCTTATTTATTTATTTATTTATTTATTTATTTATTTATTTTTGGCTGTGTTGGGTCTTCGGTTCGTGCGAGGGCTTTCTCCAGTTGCGGCAAGCGGGGGCCACTCTTCATCGCGGTGCGGGGACCGCTCTTCATCGCGGTGCGCGGGCCTTTCTCTATCGCGGCCCCTCCCATCGCGGGGCACAGGCTCCAGACGCGCAGGCTCAGCAATTGTGGCTCACGGGCCCAGCTGCTCCGTGGCATGTGGGATCTTCCCAGACCAGGGCTCGAACCCGTGTCCCCTGCATTAGCAGGCAGATTCTCAACCACTGCGCCACCAGGGAAGCCCTTGACTTCTTTCACTCACATGCTTTCAAGGTTCATCTACATTGTAGCCATGTATCAGTACATAATTCCTTTTCGTGATTGAATAATATTCCTTTGTACTGCGATACCACAGTTATTTTATCCACTGTCAGCTGACGGACATTTGGGCACCATCGTCTCTTGCCTGGATTATGCCAATAGCCTCCTTGTTGGTCTCCCTGCTTTCCACCCCCGACTCCCCCTTCCATGCCCCTCAGCAGCTGGAGGGAGCCTATAAAAGCTAAGTCAGAGAATGTCATTCCTCTGCTCAAAACCCTCTACAGGTTCACCCTGTGTTCAGAATAAAACAGTGCTCACCACGGCCTATCAAGCCCCACACAACCTGACTCCCTTTACACTCAGACCTTATCTCCCCCATCACCCTCACTCACTGGCCTTGCTGCTGCGCCTCAAACATGCCTCAGCGCCTTTGCACTTGCTGTTCCCACTTCTTTCAGACCTCTGTTTCTCCAAAAAGGCATTTCCCGTTGGCCCAACTGAAAATGAACCCCCTCCAGTCATGCCAGCCCAGCATCTAGTACAGGGCCTGACATACATGCGTAAGCACTCAACAGCAATGGCTGAATGAATGGAATTAGAATCAGGGCCTCAAAACAGAATTTAGGGGCTAAAGTTAAGCATGTATCCTTGTCTTATTCTTGAAAGAAGCACTCTGATACCAACACTGGCAAAGACACGAAGGAGTCAGTCCCCAGGCATCAGAGAGAATAACAGGAGCCAGCAAAGGCCAGTCCAGAAACCACCAGACCCTTTCAGGGAATGGAAAGAACTGGCTGCTTGAAGTAGAGGCAGAAGACAGAGCTGGAAGAGCTGGTCAAGCCCAGGGCATTCATACTTAATTTACTAAGCAATAAAGAATCGCTGATTAAGTTTTTGAGTTGTGACTCAATCAGGATTTGCCCAAGAGCAAGTTACTCCAGAGAAGATGGAATGGGGTAAGAGACCAGCAGCAAGGAAAACCAGACGCCAAATTAACTACAGTGGGGGCATTGTTAAGTAAGGAAAAAGATGGTGGAACACCCTACAGGGTGGGACCACCCCCTGGGAGAACCTCGGACAGAAAAGAGCCAGAGTCATCTACTCTGGGCTTCAAATCTGGGAGTAGATAGTGTATTAAAAAAAAAAATTAGGAATTGAAAGTCTTTTTGTTTTGATGGGGAAACAAATTTGGGGACAGACTAAGTTTGATATACAAAATTTTCTAGACTAAGTGACTAGACAGGATCTAAAGCGCAAAACAAATTAGATCAGTAAAGGATTTGGCGGTGTTTGTTCCACCCAGAGAGGGTGGCCGAGACAGCTGAGGCCCCAAGAGCTGATGAACTTGAAAGCTGACACCAGAATAAGTAACAACTCTGACTCGCACGCGTACCCTTTCACCCTGAAGTGTCTCCAGAGAGAATTTCTACCTAACAGTTTGTTCCTTATTGAATATCTTTATTACCCGAAATCTCTGGAACCACGAATCCACGAATCCTAAACGCAAGAGTGGGGGAGGGGAGAGTCTCTCGAACTCGGAGAAGACCGTCAGGTCTACAAGCTCCGGCTTCTCCCACCGCGGCGCCACACCCCGGCGTCGCCCCCTGACGCCCTCCCCGAATCGCCTCGGGCCTCCTCGAACACGCAGGCCTCCGCCAGAACCGGGTTCAGCCCGCGGGCGGCCATGACAGGCCCTGCCAGAAGCGGTCTCCGCACACCGCGCGCCAAAGGCCGGCCCACCCCTTGCGCGTGCGTCCCAGCGCCCAACGGCCGCCAACGCGCGCGCTGGACACCACAACCACCCCGCCTCCTCTCGTCTCGCACCCAGTCTTCGTCCTTCCCTCAACCCCTGGCGTCTCCCATCGCCCGCTCGCCCGCAGGTCCGACGTCTCCACACCGCGGCCCCGCGCGTGAGCCCGCCGCTCACCTGATTCCTCGTTCGCCTCCGCGTGCTGTGAGGAGCGCCAACCGACTCCTGTTACCGGTCGCGCGCCCCGACACGAGCTATCGCGCTTCCTGTCTCGTGCGTCCAACTGCCTCTTATTTAGTTTTGAAGACTCAGACCAGCACACAGCATGGCACCTAGTAAGTACACACCAAAGATTTTTAGTAAGTGGATGAGCTAATGAATAAATGGGTCATTGGTTATGTTTTGAGATCCCTAATGCTATACAATATACACATGCCAACAACATAACAAAAATATATAGGAATAATTAATATATATGCTGTCATTATAAGTAACACATACTCATTTAAAAATATATAAAAGCAGAAAATACCAGTAAAATTTAAACAATTTAATATCACTGTCTCAGTAGACCATCAAACATTTACCATAGTTCTATATGTAAATTGTTTACAAATGTTTGTTAGTAGCCTATAATGAACAGCTTTCTGCATAAAGCTTTTTTATTTTTTTTAACTTTATTTTTTGTGTGTGTACTCCTGATTTATTGAGGGTGGGAAGGAAGGAAGGAAGGGAGGGAAGGAAGCAAGATAAGGATGGAGAAATTGCTGCACGGGAATGTGGTGTTAAGTTCTGCTTTCAGCCTGATCTGGAGGGTAAACTGATCTGCAGAGTCTGAAGCTTTTTTAAAAAAATACTTAAGATTATCATTTTTGAAAGAATCCCAAAGAAGAAGTAAAAAAATGAATATTATAAAGCTAATGATAGATGTTTCCAAAGATGTTTTACCAATGTTGCCAGTGTTTATTTTTATCACCGTAATGTAATAATGCTTTTTATTCCATTTCTTTTAATTTTCTTACTAGCAAAGATGCAGTTCATAGCTTTTTGAGGTTGAAATCTTGACAGGTAATTATGCCTTTCTTCAGAATATGCCTTGATTCAAAATATTCTAAATTCTAAGCTGAGGGACCATTTGTCTGATCTAAGGAAGCAATTCTTCTGTTATGAAATAGAGCCCAAGCTGCTATTTTAATAAATTGTCAAGATTTAAAGTGACTTATACAGTTCACTGATGTGTGAATGAGAAATTGATACAGGAAGTAAGCAAGGAAATAATTTGAAAAGGGAAACATCTTCAAATACTTGATGAAGCTATAAAAACCAACACCAGGAGAAGTGATTCTGATAATAGGTTGGAGGATCGGACATGAAGAAATTCAGCAATTTCAAATTAACATGCTCTGAAAATTCAGGAGGGAGTTGCAGACATGCAGGTGGCATAAGAATTTTTTCTTAAAAATCATTTCATTTTGTGACTTCATTGTAAGCAATGGAGTGAAATGGAGCATGGAAGCCTGATGTATTATCTTTCCTCCTCATCGATGCTATGATTTAGTGTTTTGGCGCTTGAACTACTCCTGCCTTATAGTAGAACAGAACGTACCAAAGCTTCAAGCCTTTTCCTCTTAGAGGCATTCCTTCAAGCCTGTAATGCTCACCCTTAGGACTCATGCTTGCTAAAGTGCCCTATTACAGAAAAGCACTAATGGGTTTAAATGTCCGTCTTCATGTCACTCCCTTTCATAATACTAGTGTAAAGGAGAAAGAGAAAGTCTTGTCAGGAATCCTGGTTCCGATGACACGTCTGCCCTTTACTAACCATTATCCTGAACAGGTCGCAAACCTTCCTGGGATTCAGTTCTTCACTCATTAAATAAAGATAATAGTAATAATATTGACCAACTTCCTCTTGGGTTAAAGTAAGGAGCAGGTGAGAGGTACTTTATACTACAACATCAGCTATTCTCGCAATGTTACATTATTAGCAGGGGTCTTTTGCAGTGGTCAGATTTTAGTCATTGAGTGGGGCTGACCGAGGTGAGACTTGAAGTACCCACTGTAAGGAGGCCTTGGGATCCCTATCTCCATCTCCTCCGCTTTCTCCTCCCATCCCTGACCTGGAACACCCTTGCCTCTTGTCCCTTAGGGCATTTTTTCCACAGGCCTATTGTTTTTTTAAATATTTATTTATTTATTTAGGCTGTGCCAGGTCTTAGTTGCGGCACGTGGGATCTTCATTGTGGCATGCGGGATCTGGCATGCATGCGGGATCTAGTTCCCCGACCAGGGATCGAACCCAGGCCCCCTGCATTGGGAGCGCGGAGTCTTACCCACTGGACCACCAGAGAAGTCCCCCACAGGCCTATGCTAAGACGTTAATAGATGAAGTCTTAAGACTTCATAACCCCAGTTATGGCTCTGGGGACATTTACAGAAGGTAATAGGGAAGTTTCACCACTATCTATCTATGCCTTTAGGGCAGCAGGATACAGTGTGCGGCATTTCTAAAACCAGAGCCTGTGGACAATTTTTTAAGTATGTATTTTCATTTCATATACTTAAACATATATATATATATTTTTTCTTTTTTTTCTGAATCATCAACATGATTGTCTTAGGATTGCCACGTGATTTCACCTTCCACCCCACCACCCTCCTTATTTGTGTATTTAGACTATTTTAATTAAGCTATTAAAGAAGAACAGGGATTGATTTATATGCAAATGGTATGTACAAGCCCATTAAAGGCAAGATGGCGTTAGGGACACAGCCTGAGTGAAGGCTTGCTGGTGATTCGAATGTCAGGGGATCGAGCGTGTTGCTGGTGTAACGTAAGTGCGTGAACCCCAAAGCAGCTGTGTGGCAACAGTCAGCACCATCTTCGTGCTGCCAACAGCAATTTCGTTTTCCAGCAAGACAATATCATCCATCTCGTTAATTTGAATATTGGTTTTATACTTTTAGTGGTATGTAACTTATAAATCCATTTTAATGTAAACATACAAAGCTTAGGTCAAGTTTTCTTTTTATACTTGAGCAGCATAATATAGTTATTTACATCAACATTGGGGATCTGCAATTTTTTCAAAGGGCTTTGTGCATTACTCAACTTGGGAAAACTCTGGGGTAGTACAAAGAGCACCAGCCCCAGAAGTCAGGTTATCTAAGTTCTAGTCCTAACTTTAACCACCTGTAGGACTTTGGACTGGTCATCTCGTCATCTCCTCTCTGTATGCCTCAGTTTGCTCATCTGTAGAATGAAAGGTTTGATTATATGATCTTTAGATTCTCTGCCAGTTCTGAATCCTCTTCTTAAAAGGTCAAAGAGCCCTTATTTGGGAACACAGCCAGGCACTGGTCTGTGCTATTTGTTCTCTGGGTATAAAGCCTGAAGTCACTGTGACCTTAGCTAGAGACTGTCGAGATCACCACGAAGCTGCTTCTAGCTGCTCTGACCCCATGGAGGAGTAGGAAGGGGCCTCCTTAACAAATGTTGGCTCAGACACAAGGCACATGCTTTGGATGTCCCTGGTGTATGACAACGATTCCTTATGGGGTCTGGGGAAGGTGGGGTTGTCATCAGAATCAGGGCTTCTCAATCCAGCGAACTTCCATCTGGAGCCCCACCCCACTTGAGAACCAGGTGGAAATAGACCCCTGTAGCTCCAATCGCCTGGGATGTGGCACAGAAAAATGGTTGGAAAGCAGCTGAGGAAGTTGTCCTTGGAACGTGCTTGATGTTTCTTAAAGATCCCCACAGGCCAGAGGTACAGCTGCACTCAAGTCCTAGAGACTTTGGAAGATCAGCCTGCAGAATTCCAGAGGGATTAAAATCTAAACGACTTGAAAGTTTCTCCTCCTAACTCCTCTCTCCTCCACTTCCTCCTCCTCCTCCCCACTCTCTTCCTCTCCAATACCTTACTGAGCACCCACCCTGTGTCATTCTAGGGCTTTCACACAGATCATCTTATTCTATCCTCACCACACATCCTAAGGGCAAGTACTTTTGTTATTTTATTCAGTACACATTTTTACATCAGGACACTGAGGCACAGAGTTTCTAGTTGCCCGTGTTCACCTGGGGAAGGTAATCAGGGTACACCCTTGGGTGGTTGGGCTCGGGGGCCGGGTTGTTAAACGCTTGTCAGCACCAACACGAGGACAGGCGAAGGCTGGTGAGCACCCTGGACCACTGACCCTGTGGCCGGCTTCATGGATATGAACGATTCAGCCCAGCCATCACTTGTGGAACGAATAAACCAAAGAGGCCCTAGGCCAGGGTGCTGACTGCTGTCTGCGTTCTCCAGCGGGGAGCTGGGTCATGGCTGCCTGGGGTCTGCCTTCTGCGGCAGGGACGGGAGTGACCCCAAGCAGCCTGTTACCAGGTAGGCGGGGGCCGAGTCGCAGCTCCGGCCCGGAAAGGACCGGGGCTCTGCGGGGCTGTCGCGGTGTTGGGGTGAGCTGGCCACAAGCCCACTAGCACCTGGCGCCCGCCCGGAGCCGCCAACCACAAATGCTCACACTTGGGGAAGGTTGAGGGGAGGGAGGCCAGGACCTAGCACTATAGAAACTATGGCAACCCTGGCCCTGAGGCTCACCCACAGTTGTTCTTTAGCAAGCTCACATCCCAGTAAGGAGGTGAGAAAAAAGGAAGGAGAAAGTTCAAAACATTTTTTTTTCCTTCTTCCCCTGTTTAAAGCTGTCGGTTGGATTCAACAAAATGCCAGCCACACCTGATAAAAATCTGCAAATGAAAATTTTAAAATGCAGGATCTAGGTTATTCCGGGTGAATGCCCGTTATGCCATGACATAATCATGAAAGCTATTTAATTTGAAAAAGAAGAGAGGTGTTTTTGCTTTTTGGTTGTTTTGTTTTTATTCATCAAAAACAAAACACCCCTCACATACCAGGCTGTTAGTTTTAAAACAGAAGGCTGGAAACCCTGTCTTCACCCAGAGGAGACCTCCAAAGGTGACAAATACTCCCCTCCCTTCATCCCAGCCAAGAGGAGAAGGAAGGGACCTACTTTGGAAGGAGGAGAGAACCACTTCAGACCTTGTGTCAGGGTTTGTTTATCTTAGATTTACTGCTAGTACATATTCACTTACATGTTCTGCAAGTGTAACCTTCTGGTTCCTGGCGGGGGGTCGCAAGCTGAATGAGCAACACGTGGGGAATTAATACCAGCAGAGGCCAGTGGAGTGGATTCCAACACTTGGTCAATCCCCTGAAGTCCTCCCTGCCTCTAGCTTTCCTTTCTTTCCTCTACAGTTGGCCCAAGCTGTTGCTCAGTTTCCAGGCTCCTGTGATGTTTACGCTCATGTTCTTAATGTCAGCAGACAGTCACAAATCCCTGTCAGGAAAGCTCCTTTCCTCTACCCTTTTCTGAAAGGCTCCTCAAACCATTGCAAGATTATCTATCCTCACAAGATATATTTTTTAATATATCCCACAAACAAACTTTTCTCTGTTTCTTTATGACAGGTCTGCAATAATAGTTGCACATATGTTGTAGAACATTATGCATTCTTAATGGAACATTAAAACACAAATTAGGGAATTCCCTGGTGGTCCAGTGATGGGGACTCCGTACTTTCACTGCCGAGGGCGCAGGTTCAGTCCCTCGTCGGGGAACTAAGATCCTGCAATCCAGGCAGCGCAGCCTAAAAAAAAAAAAAAAAAAAAAATGCTGCCCATTCTTAACTACTCCCCCCCATTAGGAAGTGGAGTCAATCCTTCCCCGTGAATCTGGCCTGACTATAGTGACTCGCTTGGTGGAGTGCAGCAGAAATGACCTTCTGTGACTTCTGATGCAAGGGCAGAAGAAGTGGGAACAATCTCTTCCAGCCCTGAGCCACAGCCAAATACTCTGAGGTCTTCACACTTGAGAGACCGCATGGAGAGAGCCGGTGGACCAGCTCTGAGACTTCACGAGGATGCAGAGATGCACAGCCAGACCCCAGCTGTCCAGCCTGCAGCCATTTGTGTTTCCCCAGCTGCGGCTGCAGACATGGTGAGCAGGGAGGAGTCGTTTCTGGTGTGCCCTCTAGAAATTCCTGTCCCGCAAGATTATGAAAGATAAGAACAGAGTGGTGGCTCGTTTAGGGCATGATTTTGGGGTTAGTTTGCTAGGTAGCAATAAATAATAGGAACTAAACCATTTCCCCATTGAAAAACACTTAGGTTGTGTCCACTTTTTCTCCGTTGCAAGCTATCCTGTGCATGTACTACTTTTTTTTTTTTTTTTAATATGTAAGAATTTCTCTAGGATAGATTCTCAGATATAGAATTGCTGGATCAAAGAGCTATCCTCTCTCACTCCACTTCTCTAGCCTGTGTTTTGATAGGTGTTGGCAAGTTTCCCTCTAGAAAGAGTGTAGAAAAGTGGTCTTGTCC
Organism: Balaenoptera acutorostrata; assembly: GCF_949987535.1. Classification (NCBI taxonomy): domain Eukaryota; kingdom Metazoa; phylum Chordata; class Mammalia; order Artiodactyla; family Balaenopteridae; genus Balaenoptera; species Balaenoptera acutorostrata. The sequence continues at coordinate 59,401,148 of NC_080081.1, forward strand.
TTCACCTTCCCAAATGTCTGATGTCTCATTTCATCATCCTGTGTTTTATTTGCTTAAATCTAAATGGGAGAATAACCTTCTTACTCACAGGGTTTCAATCAAGAGATCAAAAGGGGGCTTCCCTGGTGGCGCAGTGGTTGAGAATCTGCCTGCCAATGCAGGGCACACGGGTTCGAGCCCTGGTCCACGAAGATCCCACATGCCGCGGAGCAACTAGGCCCGTGAGCCACAACTACTGAGCCTGCGCTCTAGAGCCTGTGCTCCGCAACAAGAGAGGCCGCGATAGTGAGAGGCCCGCGCATCGCGATGAAGAGTGGTCCCCACTTGCCGCAACTAGAGAAAGCCCTCGCACAGAAACGAAGACCCAACACAGCCAAAATAAATAAATAAAATAAATTAAAAAAAAAAAGAGATCAAAAGGGAAATCTGAATAACACCTTACAAACAAAATGTCATCTACTGTGATATGGGACCTTGATCACTTGGGGATGAGACTCCTCTGACCTCATCTTTGTCCTTTTCCCGAGATAGCCTATGCAATCCTGTCTTCTCATTTCCCTCTCTCTCTCTTTCATGCACACATGATATGAATACATGTGTGCTTTATATGTACATGCATATGTACAGATAGATGCTATATGAGTGTTTACTATATCAACTTGAACATTTTTATGGGAACACTTATCAATACTTGAATCAAATAAATAATATTGTTAAAAATTACAGTAGAGGAAATTAGTTCTCTGGTAGTCTAGTGGTTAGACTTTGGCGCTTTCACCACCGTGACCTGGGTTCAATCCCTGGTCGGGGAACTGAGAATCCTGCAAGCCGTGAGGTGCGGTCAAAAAAAAAATGACAGTAGAAAATTAAAGCTGCAGTTGTATTTGTCATGACATCTAGTGCTTCTGGGAATAAGCTAATCACCAGCTGGAAGAAATTTGACTTGTAATACAGAGTATAAAAGTGGATCCATTGTAGGAAATTTGTACTTCTTCTGGGGATGGGGCACACTAGATAATATTTGTCCATACAGAAAAGGGCCCTAGAGTCAGAAGCAGAGTTCAGCATATTGTATACTACACTTTCCACTGTATTTTGAGCAACCAGTACATTGTTTAAATGTATATACTTCTATGCTAGCGTTCTGCAATGAAAACACCCCACGAACACTGCAGTTACTGTTTCATTGCTCTTGTCTCTCCCTCACCCTGCAGGGCCAGCTGGCGACTGCTGGACCTTTGCTGTCCTCTCTTAGCTCCAGTTCTTCAATTCAGGAGTAGTCCAGGCATCATTGTGTTGAATATCTACCCTTCTCTCCCCTCATTTGTCCTCACAGCAGCTGATTAGACATTCAGCCTTGTCCCAAATCTTTTCTGTGAGTACCATGACCTGCACTGCATCCCTTTAGCATCATGAATCACCAGTTGGTAAAAATATTTTAAGGAATTAAACATAATGTTTATTAGAAAGTAGCATGATTATAGGTTTAGGAAAATCTGCAGTAGAAGCACATTTGTGAGAGAAGATGCTTATATTTGGCCATTGAAGTATGATGTTTGGTGAAGAATTATCACAAAACTCAACAGGATAAACTTTATTTCTGAGATTTTTGGAATCAGCCTGGCCTGAAAAGGAGAAAGTGTTTTAGGTATACTGATTCAAACAAACAAACAAACACCCTTATGCTTAGATGCAAAACTCATTGAAAAAAAATGAAAAGAATTAGTAGTAATTCTAACAATCTGTGAATATTTTGGAATTGTTTCCTTTGGTCAGTAGATGATACACTGTTTCATTCTTCTTAATTATATCATTTCTCCAAGGAGATAAATAATTTCTACAACATGAGGATTTTAACTCTTGACTTTGAGATAATTTTAGACTTTAGAAAAGCTGTAAAAGTATTACAGAATTCAGATGTGCCCTTCATCCAGCTTCCCCTTATGTTATCATCTTACATAACTATATCATGTACAACAATCAAAACTGGGAAATTAACTTTGGTACACTACTATCGTCTAAACTGTAGACCTTATTTGGATATCTATATTTTATTCTATGGTACTCCCTTTTCTGTCCCAAGATCCAATCCAGGCTCCCACATTGCATCTACTTGTCATGTCTCCCTCATCCCCAAAATGTAACATTTTCTCGGTCTTTCCTCATCTTTTATGACTTCGACACTTTTTTTTTTTTTTGACTTTGACACTTTTGAAGAGTACTGGTGAATTGTTTTGTAGGATGTCCATCAATTTGAATTTGTTTGATGTTTTCTCATAATTAGAATGTGGTTTTGCATTTCTGGCAAGAATATCACAAAAGAAATATTGTGTTCTTGATGTATCATATGAGGAGTTTCATGGTGATGATGTTGACCTTGATCATTTGGTTAAGGGGGGATGTCTTCCAGGTTTCTCCACTGTAAAGTTAACAGCCACCCTCCCCTCCCCCCCCCATTAATAAATATCTTGGAGAGATACCATGCAAATTTCTGTTTCTCCTCAGACTTTCACCCACTAATTTTAGCATCCATCCTTAGATTTTGCCTGCTATAATCATTACTGTAGTATCCTTAATGATTTCTTTCCCCTCATTCTTTCTACATTTATTGATTGGAATTCTTCAGTAAGGTGGAGTTGTCTCTTCTCCCCTATTTATTTATTCAGTCATTTATTTATATCAGTATGGACTCATGGGTATTTATTCTATTCTACAGGTTATGACCCAATACAATCATTATTTATTTTGTTGCTGAAAGCTACAACATGATTTATTTATTTATTTATTTATTTATTTTTAAAAGTCCTTGGTGCCCATCATGGCGTTCAAGGCCTTTTTTTTTTTTAATGCTATTCTTGTCTGCTTACATTCTTTTTATTTATGTATGTATGTATGTATGTATGTATGGCTGTGTTGGGTCTTCGTTTCTGTGCGAGGGCTTTCTCTAGTTGTGGCAAGCGGGGGCCACTCTTCATAGCGGTGCGGGGTCCACTCTTTATCGCGGTGCGCGGGCCTCTCACCATCGCGGCCTCTCGTTGCCGAGCACAGGCTCCAGACGCGCAGGCTCAGTAATTGTGGCTCACGGGCCGAGTTGCTCCGCGGCGTGTGGGATCTTCCCAGACCAGGGCTCGAACCCGCGTCCCCTGCATTGGCAGGCAGATTCTCAACCACTGCGCCACCAGGGAAGCCCTACGACATGATTTAAATGGCAGAACGGTATTCCAATTACACGTCTGTGCCATGAATTATTGATCCAGTTCTTCAATGTTGGACGTTCAGGTGGCTATTTGATACTATTTATGATGTCTGATATACATAAATCTTTGAGTTTTTATGTGTTTTCATAAATTAGGTTTCTAACAGCGGAATTTTTGGATGTTGGAAAAGTTGTGAAAACTGGCAACATGTCAACACGGAAATCAGTCCACACACCTAACCCAGACTACCAGGCTGTGAGCAGAAAGAAGCAGTAGATGCCGGGGCTCACGAAGGCCCCTACCGGCAGGGTCACTGAGCACAGTTGTCAGTAACAACATTAACAATAAAGTTATTGATGTTGAGGAAGGGACTTCTGGTAGGGGCATGTCTATTTCCGTTAAGGCCTATATCCTTCGCCCTCTCCGTCTACATCCCAACCGGAAATACTTGTACCCCGTTTAAAGCCACGTCGGTCCTGGCCTAAGGCCCGCCCACGCGGGGGGAAGCGTTTCCGGGGTCAGGGTATTCCGGCTCGCCCCGCCCCGCCCCGCCGCCGGTGCCGTGCTGGAAGCCCCGGCTCTCCCGGAAGTGGCCCGGACATCTCTCTGTCGGGGTTCCCACCTCCCCGCTGCTGCTGCGGGCCGCTGGGGCGGCGGCGATGGCGGAGGCGGCGCTGCTACTGCAGCCGGAGGCGGCGGCGGAGCGGGACGCTCGGGAGAAGCTGGCTCTTTGGGATGGGAGACTGGACACGACGGCGCCGCTGACCGACCGGCAGACGGACTCGGTGCTGGAGTTGAAGGCGGCGGCCGAGGACCTGCCCGTGCCCGCCGAGGTGAGGTGACGGGCGGGAGCTGGGCTGGGCTATTCCGCGGGCGCGCCGGCGGACCCCGACCTTGCAGACCCCTGTCCAGGGTCTCTCCTCTCCTCCCCGATCACAGTGTCGGCTCCGGTGGGAGAGGCCCCTCACCTTCCCGGGCTGTCAGGCCTCACGCTGTCCCGGACCGCCGACTCTCCCCTCCGGCGTGGGGACGGCTGCGGGGGCGTCCAGCGGCTGCTGGCCGCCGGCACCAAGCCCGCCCCCTGCGGCGTGGGGCGGTTGTCCAGGAGCCTTGCCCTGGGCATCTTGCCCCGGTGTCCCTGGTGTCAGCGAGGCATAATCCTGCTGCCCACCCTCTCCCGGAAGGAGAAGGCACTGAACCCGAAGTGCTTTGCTTCAGGACAGCCTCCTGTTGGTATTTGTTTACCATCTTAATGAATAGCCCAGCTTCCTTTTTCCATAGGGGCACTTGGGGAGACCAAAGTTGATCCCGGGTGACAGCTTCATTCATCGCACATTGAGCAATGAGCTCTCGATCAAGTGCGGGTTGTGGGAGATCCGATTTATATTTGACTTATAGCAAAGCAATAAAAATTTTTATTTGAAAGCTGGATCAGTACATTATTAGATAATGCTGGTTGTCGGTTTTAGTGTCAGCGTTTTTAATCCTAATTGCCATTGGAATATTATCCCTATTACTGCTTGTGTGATTCAATTCGATTAGTTATAATAGCAAGAAGTACATTTTATGAGTAGTCAGATGTTTGACAAACTTTTTCTAGTTTTGAGGGCTAGGTTTAGGCGGTTATTATTTTATTAGCGCTGATGGTTACTTTTGATGTTGGAAGCATTCTTTTTACGCGGTTGTGTCCAAAGGCAGACTGAGTTTAGAGACTTAAACTTTTTCTGCCCTCACACTTCAGCGGTTAAGAACTTTGGTTTGAAAGTTCTCGCCACTTTGCGCCGTTGCACACTCTGCCGTAAAGTACAGGTGTTCTTTCTTGGGTTTCTCTGTCCACCTCTAGGATTCTATGCAGGAAGTGTGTTTGAAATAAATGAGGAAGCAGTTGGAAATTTGTTTTGGCATGGCTATCAGAGTCTTTTATGCTCTGGGCAATCGAAGTTGTTTGCTCTATAAATATTTCAGTCTGTTTATAATTGATTTGGCCTCTCACCAAAGCAGGATGCTTCGACATCACAGTACCTGTGGTGAATGTATTCCGTAAGAAAAGTGACCCATTTTGTTTTCAATGTCTTGGGTCATAAAATATTATTATTCCCACTGAGCATGAAGGAAAGGGTTTGGAGTGAAGTAAATGGAATCTCTTCATTTTCACCCCGTTATTTGATATTTATGCAACATAATACCTACCATTAGCCCCATGCAGTCATTTAACATATATTACGTGCCTACCTGGGGCTAGGAATGGGGGGGTGGAAAGATTAGAAAAACAAGATCCCTAGCCTCATGGAGCTGACATAATTACGGTGATTATGAGCATGTGAAAAAGAACAAAGAAGGTAAATTCAGACAGTCGTCCATGATATAAGGAAAATCAAACAGGATGGTATGACACCAAGGAATGAGGTGTGGCCTTTTAGATAAAGAGGGAAGGCCTTTCTAAGAAAGTAACCGCCTAAGGAGAGAACTCATGATGGAAAACAAGAAGCCGGTCTTGCAAAGACTAGAGAAATAACCTTCCAGCTGGAGGAAAAAGCATTGCAAAGCCCTGGGTAGGGGATGAGCTTGACAAGTTCAAGGGTTCAGTGAGGGTCTTCTGGTACATGCAACCTTGGCATTGGATTGCTGTGAGAATGAAATACCAGCCTGTTATTTACCCATCCTGGAATCTTTGAGGGGGAATTTCTCATTGCTCTTCAGCTTTTGACAGCCCTCTTTTTCCTTTATATGTCTGGTGGGAAGACTTGGGAATTGAATTTTTTATCCCTGTTACCACTCTTTTAACACTGGCGCTGAGAAAGAATGCCTCAATTTTTATTTTGTCCAACCAAAATAAAAACCTGTAGAGGATTTTCTGTAGTGTTTCACAATTTTCAGGAGATAAATTACATCCTGAACAACTGGAACTGGGCAAGTTAGTTGAATAGCAAGAGGCCAGCTAAGTCTCAGCAAATATCATGAAGCTGTTTATAGCTTTCCTTTTTATTTAGGAGAACTAGTCTTATATACCCTTTTATTTGGTGTTAAGATAAGAAAATTTGCAGTAGAATATTAGGTAGACTGGTTTCTTGTGGCCAGGGCAAATTTTTTAGTAGTGAGGGCCTTTTTCTTTCTGCTGAGTTTAGTAATTCCCGATAAAATGCTGAGATAATTTATCCTGAAATTTACCTGTAATTTACTGTTACAGTTGTTGTTTTCCTGAAGTTTGTGTGGCCTTAGACATGATACTTAACTTCTCTGAGCCTGTTTTCTTCTTTATAAAATGGGGATTATAATAGTACTTGCCTCACAGGGAGTTATGAGAACTAAATCAAGTATATAAAGTGCACACAGCAAGCTACCTGCCAGTATTATATTATTGATGTGCTTTTCTCCCCAAATGATTATTACCTTAAAAGAATAGATTAGAATGTTATGATCCTGAGCTGGTACTCTGTAGGTGTCACTCAGACCAAAGGTAAGAAAAGAAGAGGTTAGGTGCCTGGAGGAAGGTTTTGAAACTCCATCTATACCTCTTCAATGATTTGCTCCAGAGTAGGTAACATCAGGTTTCATTTAGGGAATGAATTTATTAGGTTGATTACAAAAGTGATTTTCTCCAACCCAGAACTGTGCAAGAAGTAAAGTTTGGGAGAGAAAGGTATATTTGCTTGTTTTTTCCTGGAGCTGCTCAGCTGGTCAGGCAAGGCTCGATAGTTTATTGTAATTAGTATTTAATATGTCAGTGTCCCCATTTGTGTAAGCTGTACAGTAGCTATCCAGGACCAACCAGGAGCCTAGGTCTGTGCTCTTCTCTCTGGTGGTAAATGTCTGCTCCATCTGGAAGCCAGGACAGTGCGAGTAAGCCAGAGGCATTCGGTCAGCATCTCCTCTTCAGGAGTGAAAGAGTAGTCAGAACAGGAAAGTTTGTGACACCAGCACACCCTTTTTTTTTTTTTTTAACAGTTCTACCATTTATTTTATTTTATTTTATTTTATTTTTTAAACATCTTCATTGGAGTATAATTGCTTTACAATGGTGTGTTAGTTTCTGCTGTAGAACAAAGTGAATCAGCTATATGTATACATATATCCCCATATCCCCTCCCTCTTGCGTCTCCCTCCCACCCTCCCTATCCCACCCCTCTAGGTGGTCACAAAGGACCAATCTGATCTCCCTGCAACACACCCTTCTTGATTTGCCATTCTATTCCAGGTGCTTTGAGAAAAGAAGACAGCTGGGCAAATGTACCTAATGGGGGCATCTTCTCATAAGCTTTTATTTAAAATTTTTTTTTTTTTTTTATTCTGGCTACGCTGCGTGGCTTGCGGGATCTCATTTCTCTGACCAGGAATTAAACCCAGGCCATGGCAGTGAAAGCGCCGAGTCCTAACCACTAGACCACCAGGGAACTCCCTCATAAGCTTTTAAAAAGCAGCTTTAAAAAAAAAAAAATTATTTATTTTGGCTGTGCCAGGTCTTAGTTGTGGTATGCGGGCTTCTTGGTTGTGGTATGTGAACTCTTAGTTGCGGCATGCATGTGGGATTTAGTTCCCCGACCAGGGATCAAACCCAGGCCCCCTGCATTGGGAGCTCGGAGTCTTACCCACTGGACCACCAGGGAAGTCCCCTGATTTGCATGATTTCTGATAAGTCTGCTTTAATTCTTATTTTTGTTCCCCTGTATATAATGTATCTTTTTCTCTCTGACTGCCTTAAGGTTTTCTCTATGACTTTTGATTTTCTTTCTGAGTTTGAATGTGATGTGTCTAGGGGTGGTGTGTGTGTGTGTGTGTGTGTGTGTGCTCACGCACACATGCATGTGCATTCTGCTTGGGATTTTCTGAGTTCAGCACTGTAGCTTTGTGTCTTCCATTATTTTTGGAAAATTCTCAACTGTTATCTCTTTAAATATTTCTTCTACCCTGTTCTCTCTTTCTCTCCTTATTTTGAGATTCAGATTACACATATATTAGATCATTTGATACCATCCCACAGTTCTTGGATGTTGTGTTCAGTTTTTATTTGTCCACTCTGTTTCTTCTTTATGTTTAATTTTGGCTGATTTTTATTGACCTATCTTCAAGTTCCTTAGCTGTGTTGAGTGTCCTGATGAGTCTATTGCAGGTATTTTTCATCTGTTACAGTAACGGTTATTTCCAGCATTTCTGTTGGACATGTATAGTTTTTATTTTTCTGCTGAACTTCTGCGTCTGTTCATTCATTTTATTTATATTTCATACCAGAGCCTTTGACATATTAGTTGCAGTTATTTTAAATTCCTTATTTTATAGTTCCAATATCCAGATCATCTCTTGAGTCTGGCTCTGTTGAGTGCTTCGTTTCTTGACAATGAGCTGGGTTTTTTTCCTTGCTGTTTAATGTAACTTTTGGTCGAATACTGTACATTGTATTCAGGACATTTGAGAATGAGGGAAATAGCGTGAATGCCTGGAAATGAATACACTTACTCTGTTAGGTCGTTAGTGCGGAGGTTTGGGTTAGTGGGCTAGGTTTGGGTTTTGTTTTTGTTCTGGTTGCCTTTAGTTTACCACTGGCTTCAAACTTCTCTTTCATTACTTTTTGCCTAGCATTGGGGCTGGGCTGCTGCAGGGTCTTCTTAACCTTCCTTCTCAACCCTCAGCTTTTGGTGTGCTGTGCGCCTGTGTCTCAGGGGGTGTCTGTGCTCTTGCCCCTCCCACAGGAGAGCATTGCTGGCGCTCTATAGCCTGGTGGTGGTAGGTGGGCGTTTTCTGTCATCAGTGTCCAGTCTCAGTCTTAGGCAGGCCTTTTGCCCCTGGGACTCAGGGGTGGAGTTTCTTACTGACTCTGCCCTCCTCCGGCAGTAGGAGATCTCTGATATTCTGGGTCTTGGGTTCTTTCCTGCCTCTCCTCCAGGGGTAGTGGTTGTTTTCTTTTCCCTTTCCCCGGCTGTAGTGTGTTCTCCTCTGTGCCCTAGGGTTGATAGGGCTTGCTGCCCTTTTTTCAGTGTCTTAAGATTTTGTTCCACTGGTAGAAGGGTGTGGATGGGGCTTTGTGCCCCACTTTCCCCAGGCCCCTCCTCTTCTAAGCCTGCACCACCAGTCCTCATTCTTTCTCGTGAGCACCTGGTGGAGGTCTGTGAAGACCATGTGAGTGGGTGCAAACTCCCCTTGTGTCTGTGACTTCCAAGCATTCTGTACTCACCCATCCTCTAGCATTTAGTAATTTGAAAGAAATTTTAGCCTAATTCTTACCTACTTGTGTGGCATTTGTCATCTATTTTTCCATAATCTGCCACGGTAAGCCCGTGCTCTCACTCTGTCTCTGCCTGGAGATACCCATCTTTTTCTAGATTTTAAGCTACTTGGTTACTCTGGAACCTCAACTCTCTGATGGCTTCAAGAACCTGATTTTGTAGATTATTTGTCTTTTTCTTATTTGGGTGCAAGCAACACTCTGTCTAGCATTCTTTTAGCTTAGCCTCCATGTGCTTTCTGGTATATTTTTCAAATCTGCACCTGATCCATGTCTCTCTCCCTTTTCCTCCCTAGGTATCCCTTTTCCTCCTTAGGTATCCCTTTTCCTCCTTAAGTATTGTGTAAACAGTGCTGATAGAATTATGTGTTTGAATTTTGTCATGATCTGTTCATATATAACTAAATTTTACTACTAATAAACTATAATTTTGTAAAGGTAACTTAGACGATTCTGTTCCCAAGAAGCAGTATAGATTCTGATTTGTAAATTTACTTACTGTAAAAAGGGAACCCTCCTACACTGTTGATGGGAATGTAAATTGGTGCAGACACTATGCAAAACAGTATGGGGGTTCCTTAAAAGACTAAAAATAGAGTTACCATTTGATCCAACAATCCCACTCCTGGGCATGTATCAGGAGAAAACTCTACTTTGAAAAGATACATGCATCCCAGCGTTCAGAGCAGCACTATTTACAATAGCCAAGACATGGAAGCAACCTAAGTGTCCATTGACAGATGAATAGATAAAGAAGATGTGGCACATATATACAATGGAATATTACTCAGCCATGAAAAGAATAAAATAATGCCATTTGCAGCAACATGGATGGACCTAGAGATTATCATACTAAGTCAGTCAGACAGAGAAAGAGAAATATCATATGATATCACTTATATGTGGAATCTAAAAAGTGGTACAAATACTTATTTATAAAACAGAAACAGAGTCACAGACATAGAAAACAAACTTATGGTTACCAAAGGGGAAAGTGGGGGAGGGATAAATAAGGAGTTTGGGATTAATAGGTACAAACTACTATATATAAAATAGATAAACAACAAGGATTTACTGTATAGCACAGGGAACTATATTCATATCTTGTAATAACCTATAATGGAAAAGAATCTGAAAAAGAATATATATATATACACACACACACATATTTCTGAATCACTTTGCTGTACACAAGAAACTAACACAACATTGTAAATCAACTATACTTCAATAAAAATAAATAAATTAAAAGAAATAAATTTACTTTGTTACTACTAATAAGTAGGAAGAATAATAATAATATGATAAATAGAAGCGGCTCCGGTTGATTGTGTTTATTATATGGCAGGCATTATGCTAAATACATGTAGCATTGTCTCCGAGGAGACAGCCTGTTGTTGGTAACTGGAATGGTTGCACAGAGCATGAGCCGGTAGACTTAGCTCAGCTCGGCTTCCTCTGTCCTCAGAACCTCTGGTGGCAGCACACAGTTGCTGGTGACACGTTAGAGTCAAGACGGATTCTCGCCAGATTTCAGAAATTTAATTCTTCCTGCCCAACAGTCCTTTTCTGTTCAGGGATTGTGTCACCATTCAGGAAGAGTTTATGTTGAACAAGTGATGCCCTTAGTAAGACATAGCTCCGTACATCCAGGACCCTCCTGGCTCCTCTTGAGTCAGGCTCATCTGTGGGGAGAAAGCAGATTGAGGACCTTTCTGAACACTTTTTTTCTGTCTGCAGCTTCCCAGTGGTCCAAGGGGCCTGTTTTCTTACACCTGTGTTTTCTTCATTTCACAATGGCCTCATGATACAGATAACGTAATTCCTATTTTACAGAGAAGAAATAGAGATTTAGAAGCATTAAGTAATTTGCCCGTTGTAACACAGCTTATTACGTGAGCAGGAGTAGGTTTCACACCAGGCCGTACTGTAATGTGCTTTCCCGTGCCCGGAGGTGCAACCCCGCTTGAACCCAGGTACAAAACTCCCTTCCTTCCCTCCTTTCTTCCCTCCTTCCTTCCTTCCTTCCTCCCTCCCTCCCTCCCTCCCTTCCTCTTTCTCTCTCTCCCCCCTCCCTCTCTCCCCCTTCCTTCCTTCCTTCCTTCCTTTTTCTCTCTCTTTCTCTCTCTCTCTTTTTCTGTCTCTCTCTTTCTTTTTGATGCCGCGCTGCTCTCAGGATCTTAGTTCCCAGACCAGGGATCGAACCTGGGCCCACAGCAGTGAAAGCGCTGACTCCTAACCACTGGACTGCCAGGGAATTCCCTCCCCCCATATTTAAAGGGTTGTATTTCTAAATTAATGATGGTGCATTTTGCATCTAGCTTATTTTATTTTAGCTTTGAAGAGAAAATACTGTCTTCAGCTGAAATTTCTGTCTAGAAAAATAGACAGGAGGCAGTTTCCTAAGGCCTTGGATTAAGGCCCTTTATTGCTGGACCTTAGATGTCGTGCCTTAAGGGCAGAAACTGGGATTGAAACGAAATAATTCCACCCTTTTACCTTCCCCAGCATTCACACTCCCTTTCTTTTAGGTCCAAAAACAGCTTGTCTGTATGACCCTAGGTAAATCAACACCTGTAATATCTTTAGTAGTGGCAAACTAGACAGTATTGTAGGTCTGATGGCGTCAAGGTGAGGCTTTTCTGAAGCTGATGGGAAATTCTGAAATTCTTTCTTTTCAGTTGTAATTTCAGAATTTGTCAGCAAGAAGATGTGGGTGAAGTGTGGCAGCAGTGTAGAAATAGTAGAAGGGGATATAGTTGTTGGTAGTTGATTCTTGGGTACAATTTGTTTTCTGTTGGTTCGTATGAATGAGGTGAGGCTTGTGTGTTGATAATGGAGAGGGCCGGCTACTTTCATCAGCGCGCAGGTTTTGCCTTTGACTGGTGCTAGGTCACGAGAGGTTCCAGTAGGAAAAGGTGTGTGGCTTAGTACAGATTCACCACCAGTTTTCACAAGGTAACTCAAAAACCATACTTTGCAAATGGTTGGATATTGGTGTCATGTTTATATTTTGAGACCAGCATTTAATATAGAGAGAACCTAGTTATAAGTGTTAGTATTATATGGCACTTGTTAACATCAGATGATTTAACAGAAAACATTTCTTTCTGTTTCAAAACACCTGAGATGGAATACCAATGTTGAGTTAAGTTTAGAGAATTTTCAAGTTATTTGAATGTCTTTGTGGCTCTTTTTTTTTCAAGCTCCCAATTGAAGACTTGTGCAATTTAACATCCCAGTCGCTGCCCATTGCACAGGCTTCAATAGTGCCTGAATCGACAGAAGACATTCTCTTGAAGGGATTCACCTCCTTAGAAATGGAAGAAGAAAGAATTGAAACTGCACAGCAGGTGAATGGCAGCATTATTTCTAAGGATATTTGATTGTTTTAAATGTCTCAAGACAGAGGTCCTAATTAAAAGTTCTGAACATTTGAAACTGTAGTTAAAATAAAGTCTTTCTGGAACATCTTTTTTTTTTTGGGGGGGGGGGCTGGAGAAAGAAGGATATATTACTTGCACCAAGTAAGGAGGACACCAGTGATCTTTCCCAAAGCTGTGTCTCTTTCTAGAACATTTTGATTTTGTGTTAGTTGTGGTTATTTCTTAAGTGTTTTAAATGAACCTGTTGCCCAGTTTTATTTGCAGTACAGATAAAAATATGCTATTCCAAGTTTGGATAGACTATTATATTTATTAAGGTTTTGATATTTTATGCCCTTTAGACCTCCTCCCAGTATGTGTGTTAATGTGTCCCCCAACATGCGTGTGCGTGGACACATGCACACATGCAGACCCCCCAGCGGCACCCCTCACTGCTTGTTGCTAGGTAATTTCTTTCTTAAAAACCCCAATATGCTCTTTAGACGAACGCTTATAGTTATTTTTCTGATATTTAGCATGTGAAATCTCTTGGTTTTTGCTTATTCCCAACTATAAACGTAAATGTACAGTAGTTTCTTCTGCTGCTTCCTCTGTCTCATCTTTCTGTCCTCTTAAGAATCAAAACTGAGGAAGGACCTCCCGTACAGCACAGAGAACTATACTCAATATTTTGTAATGACCTATAAGGGAAAAGAATCTGAAAAAGAACAGATACACACACACATACATAAAACTGAATCACTTTGCCATGCACCTGAAACTAACACAACACTGTAAATCAACCATACTTCAATTAAAGAAAAAGAAGAATCAAAGCTAAGGCATTTACCAAGTGAAACATAAAGCAAATGTGCTGAATTGCATATACACTAAGTCAGGGGTCCCCAACCCCCGGGCCACGGACCGGTAGTGGTCCGTGACCTGTTAGGAACCAGGCTGCACAGCAGGAAGTGAGCGGCGGGCGAGCGAAGCTTCGTCTGTATTTACAGCTGCTCCCCATTGCTCGCGTTACCGCCTGAGCTCCGCCTCCTGTCAGCATTATGGTGAGTTGTATAATTATTGCATTATATGTTACAATGTAATAGTAATAGAAATAAAATGCACAGTAAATGTAATGCACTTGAATCATCCCGAAACCATCCCCCCCTGCCCCCCACCGGGTCCATGGAAAAATTGTCTTCCATGAAACCGGGCCCTGGTGCCAAAAAGATTGGGGGACCTCTGCACTAAGTCAAGAGAGGCAGTGCTGCAAAGTGATGAAGAGCCCTAGCTCTTGAGTTAGACTAACCTGGATCTGAAGGTCACCTCTATCACTTACCATCCTTGTGAGCTTAGGCAAATTACTTACCTTCTCAGGTCTCTTGTTTCCTAATGTGTAAAACAAAGATAATTATATACTTATCTCATAGGACTTTTATGAGAATTAAATTAGATAATGCATGTAAATGCAGTGTGTGCCAAGCACACAATCAGTGTTCAGGAAACGAAAGCCAAGCTACTTGGCAAGAGTAGTATCTTGAGAGAATAAAGCATACCTTTGACTTTGAATCCCACTTGAGAATTATAGAAGGTAATCTTGCACCATGTCTGTGAATTTACTTGGACTATTTGAAAAAAAAAGATCTTCTGGATTAAATTTGCACTTGCATATCTCTCTTTAAATTAAAAAAAAGATCTAATACATTGTTATAATTTACATACAATAAAATGTACTCATTTTAAGTATACAACTTGATGCTAAGACCAGAATTCAAACCCAGGTTTAGCTGATGCAAAAGCTATGTTTTTAAACCACTCCTTTATATTATTTCTGAGCTTATATTCTCACAATTATTATTAGATAACATTAATATTTACCCAAAGCCCTATGTTACCTACTCAAATATGGCAAACTAGCAGGTAGGCATTAGCTTCTTAGGAAGAAATGTTTATTTCTACATATTATCGTGTTAATACTCTTTCTTATTTAACTCTGAAAATGGCCCGTGTTTTTAAGATACTTTGCTTTTCCTGGAATGTAGACACTGACCATGCAATTAAATTATCATCTCCTGGCTTAAAGCTGTTAATGTCTGAGCCCCAAACAGTAAGACTTAGTGTCTACCCTTTTGACTTGCTGTTTAGCCTGTAGCCACTTTTCATTTTGTCTGTTTTAGTTTTGTTGACAACATAATACCCTATTTTTCCAGTTTTTCTCATGGTTTGCAAAGCTACAAACTCAGATGGATCAGGATGAAGGAACTAAATATAGGTATGTGGCTCTTATATTTGTTGGCTGTCCTAATTCTTAGATCATCTTAAGCATTTCGTTATCTGTGCCTTTAAACAAAATTAAGGTACAAAGAAAACTTGAACAGCAACATTTTCTTTAAGAATAGCTAGAAAGGATGTGGGTCATTCCAACTGGTATGGGAAGTTGTGTGATTTAAAAAAAACTCACATTGTAATTAATAGGTTAGGAGGGGCAGAGGTTGATTTTAGATAACTCTAGAAAGGCTTGGAATCAAGTGGGAGTTTTGTCAGGAACTCTAAGAGGTGTTTGCTGCCTTTCTTTAGAGGAAGAGACCCAAGAGACTTTAGCGATGGCCAGCTAGGCTGGGTGTGAACTATGTTGTTTTGTTTGTGTATATTGACGGCATGGGGGAAGTGACTGTACTGTTTCTAGCTGATTTGGGGACTGTGGGTTGAACATTTGTATTCATTTAACATTAATTAAGTGACTACTATTGCTAGGCATTGTGTTAGGCTCTTTGATGTATGATTCCATTTAATCTTCATAGCAGCTCTATAAGGAAAGGTGTTATTGTTCCCATTTTACAAATGAGTAAACTGAGGCCTGGAACTATTAAATACTTGCCTAATGTCATGGAGACTTGGGCAGAGCTGGGACTTGGACTCAGGTCTTCCAATTCCAAGTCCAAAATTCTTTCCATGACATCACACCATCTCTCAAAGGCAGACATGACCTGAAGGATGGACCTACTTGTTACCTTGGGATGGGCCTGGTCTCCCAGTCTTTGAAAGTTGAGCCCATGATTTATTGCCCTATATGTGAAAAGCCAGTTTATGGCTTTAAGGCTGATTCCTTTTATTGCTCATAGTTTCAGTCATTTTCCTTTTTAAGTATTGAAACAGTTTGTGACATAGTTTTTGCTATATTTCTGAATATAATAAACTTTTGTGAATAGGTCAGACTTTCCTTCTGAAATGCAAGCATTTGGGGGAAAACGAGACTTTGTTGTTTATTGTCTATGCTTATTGGGGGAAAATATTATTGCCAATCCCCTTTTGGTTCTGTTTTCTAGACAGATGAGGGATTACTTGTCTGGGTTTCAGGAGCAGTGTGATGCTATATTGAATGATGTCAACAGTGCTCTTCAGCATCTGGAATCATTGCAGAAACAGTATCTTTTTGTGTCCAATAAGACAGGAACCCTGCATGAAGCCTGTGAACAGCTCCTGAAGGAACAGGTAATTTGGAGTAGGAGAGAGTGTCAGTGACTGTGTTTAATATTTTATTTTTAAATAGGTGAATACAATTTAATTCTAATTTCCTTTATTTCTCCAAGTATATTTTGAACACTTCTCTGTATGAGGCCCTGTGCTAAGCATGCAAATTATTACTTTGACAGCCTGCTTTTAAGCTTATGTCAGCAGGGGCACGGGCAAGCTTTCGTATGTTTTGAGCTGTTAGGTCTCAGTACAGTTTCAGAGTGAAGAGGGTATATTCACATTTGTGACACTTTTCTTTTTTTTTTGGCTGCGCTGCGCGGCTTGCGGGATCTTAGCTCCCGACCAGGGATTGAAGCCAGTCCCTGGCACTGAAAGCGCCGAGCCCTAACCACTGGACCATTAGGGAATTCCCTATTGACACTTTTCAAACAAGGCATAGTGATTATACTAATGGTGGGGTTTATGAAAAGATGAACAGATCTAGGTTGCACTTAAACTTGTGATTTAAAGATACAATATTTAAGTTACTATACTTATCTCAGAATTTTATCTGTGTATATTTTGTATGTTTTTAAAAAGGTAATCATTTGTTATTTTATAAAAAGATCATATGTAATTTACTGTAATAATCATTGCTTATTTTAGCCCATGATTGTAGAAATCTTTGGGCATTATTCTGAAATCATATATCTAATATAAACCTGTATGTCTAGTATAAATCTCTTTGATGTAATTTTGAGACTGGAGTGTTGATTCTTATGTTCTCATAATAATCGATTTTTCTCTTTAAAAAAATTCAAGTCGGAGCTTGTTGATCTGGCTGAAAACATTCAACAAAAGCTTTCCTATTTTAATGAATTGGAAACTATTAACACAGTAAGCATTGTTTTTTATTTTTTCTAGAATTAGTGGCTTTATTTTATATTTCCCATTCTGAGTATAATCTTTAACCTTATAAATTGGCTTGAGTGATATTTTAGCTTAATAGTTTGCTTGTTGTTAAGATATTCCTATTTGTGAGTGATGGACATACCATTACCAGTTCAGATTTCCAAATATGATTTAAATAATAGTTCTTCTTAAATTGTATTTTTGCTATTAAAATCTCTTTGTTGGTTAACTCTTATAGTATCATATTTGTAAGCTGTGAAGGTTATAAGAAGAAATATTCCATTTTAAATCTTGCTGTGGTTGTGCCTCTATACTAGTAAAAAAAATATTTCTTAAACTAATCTCATGTTTAGTTTGAGGAAAAGTATAGTCCTCAAAACGGATTCTTGGATCCCAAAGAGGTAGTCACAATAAAGACTTCTGTGTAAATTATATTTCTCTGTGTTCTGGCTCATAAATTAATCGTAATAACTGCATATAAATCATGTTATTAAAATTATTAAATTAATCTAAATTATTATAGTTTACTAAAGAGTTCGAAATAAAACCAGTAGCCAGTTAACAGTGGAATGCAATGGGAAATATAAATCATTGCCAAACTACTTGTATATCAAGACAAGAAATAATTGGGTCATTTTATTTATTTTATATATATTATATAGTTTTATATATTTTAATATTTATCATTTTATCTGTTATATTAAATATTAAATATCATGTTTATATTAATATATTACCTTATATTAGTACTACTTGTATATGTTTACTTATATTTTACTTTCAGTATGACTGCTGAACATGATAATTGCTAGTTAATCTTTTAACCTTGAGAAGATCGCCAGTGTTTGAAAGTGGAAAATTTATGTTGTAAAGTACTAGAAAGTGGGAAATCTAGGTACATGATGTATTATTTTAATATAACATTGTGCAGTGGAGTATAAAGTGTTTGCTAATTCGTGAAGAGCCCCATTAAAGGTCATTAGGAGTAAACTGAATTCAATCCATATTCTTTTTAATTTGTCCTTTCTTTATTGTGTTGTTACACATGGGCTGCATTTGAGTATATTTGGTAACCCTTAAAATGTAAAAATTTTTTTTTCCCTTAAAGAAATTGAATTCTCCCACGCTGTCTGTGAATAGTGAAGGATTTATACCAATGCTGGCCAAGTTAGATGATTGTATTACATACATATCATCTCATGTAAGTCATGGTATTTCTGTATGTTTTAAAGAAATCTTAACATCCCTATTATATCACTTCTTATGCAGTAAAGTAATTATTTCTTTCTGTAATATACTTGAAGAAAAACTATAGTAAATTCTTAGTCATTGTCAGTAGTGATGTAAAAAGTGCTTTCAGCTGCTGCAGCAACCCCTGGAATAGAAAAAGGGGCTGGCTGACACAACTTTATCCCATCTAAAAGGACTAGTGATTTTTAGACTGTTGACTTACTGTTTTGCTAGATACTTCCTTGGAAACAAAAAGTATTACTTAGGGCGGGAAATAAAAGGACAAGTCCTTTGGTTTAATCACCATCTCTTTCTGCCCTCCAAGGATTTATGACTGTATTTATTTCACCCAACTCCTATTCTTTTCTTAGTTGGGCCTCACATATTAGCCTTGAAGTCTGTGGGGTACTGAAAATATATTTTGCTAAAAACTGCAAATATTTTTTGAGCCCTTGCTTTGTGCCAGGCACAGGGAATTTGGCTATGACCAAGACAGTCATAGTATTTGTCTTCAAGGAGCTTACAGTCTACATATGATCTTCTTTTGAACTTTCTGTATAGCTTTACATAAAGGACAGGTTGGTTTTCATTAAAAGTTTGCTTCACTTTTGTAAATCTTTCCCTTTCCTTTACAGCCAAATTTTAAAGATTATCCTGTATATTTACTGAAGTTTAAGCAGTGTCTTTCTAAAGCTTTGCACCTCATGAAGACATATACTGTGAACACACTACAGAACCTCACAAGTCAGTTATTAAAAAGGGTGAGTTAACTGGTGAGGTGTTTTTTGTTTTTGTTTTTTTAATTCATTTATTTTCCATAATGTTAGTCTGAGATTAGTACCTAGTAACTCCAATTTTTTTTTTTTTTTTACCTTTTGTTAAATAAATATGCGTTGCAATTTTATTTATAATAGGACATATTAAATATGTCTGTCACAGTCTTATTTTCAAAGAATATATAACTGTGAAAAATATTCAGTACTATATGATAAATAATAAAATAAGATTCAAACTATTTCTCGCTTAAACTTTTTCTTTTCCTATCTTTTTAAAGAAAATATTAGGAGGAAATACACCAAAATAATAAAAGTGGTTCTGTCTGAGTGGTAGAATTACATATGATAGATAATTTGAATTTCTTTCTTTGCAAATGATGGATAATTTAATTTTCTGTATTTAGCAAATGTATTTTTATTGAATGCCTTCTAAATGCTTGGCATTGTACTAAGAACTGTACAATAGTGAAAGGAGCTAACAAGGTCCCTGCCCTCATGGAGCTTATGTTCAAGAGAAATAATCAGTAAAGAAGGAAAAAGACAAATTAATCAATTACAGATTTTAGTAGATGCTAGGTGGAAAATTAGCAGTGTGTTAGGTTAGAAAATAAGAGTGGAGCTAGATCAGATTGTCATTGATCACATTTCTTTCCTAAGAAAATAAAACCTTAAAGATAATTTAGTTTTTCAGCTTACTTTCTAAAGAATATGGAATATTTTGAGCTTTTAGTTCAAAGCTACTGATTTTTGTATTGCATTTTACCATTCACATTGCTCTTAGCTGACATAACAGACTATATAATTTTTCTATTTTGCAAAATTTTATTTTAGGAAACTAATACCTAATTAAGTACTAGTACCTACTATGTGTTAGTGCTTTATAATTGAGCTGTGTAAAACCTTTGTGCGTATGTGTTATCACCATTTAATGGATGCACTGAATCTCAGAGAGGTTAAGTAATTTGACCAAAGTCCTACACTCAGAAAGTGGCTGAGTATGAATCTGAGTTCAGTCTTTTTACCACCAAAATTCATGTAACATAGCATAAATTTTAATTATAAAGTAGAGAGAGATGACAGCTCCACATAATTATTTCTCATTTGTAGCAATAATAGTATTTAATCTTTCTCTCTGTAAGCTTTTGGTTGGTATATAGGCCAAGCAGTAGCCATATGAAATGGTTTGTGTTATATTTTCTGAATAATTATTTGTTCGCTAATTATCTTCCTTCCCTATCCTCCCCCATGTTTCTTAGGATCCTTCATCTGTACCTAATGCAGACAATGCCTTCACATTATTTTATGTGAAATTTCGAGCTGCTGCCCCCAAAGTCAGAGTAAGTCTATTGACATAAATAAGATAATGCTATGAAATTTATTTAGCCAGCCCTTTTGAAATGCTAATGTATGTTAGGTCCTTTGTTTATACCAGGAAAATGAACCTGAATGAAAGGTAGGCTTTGTCCTTCCACATTATAGCAGTGTATGTTGAGGTGCTTTAAGCCCACAGAGCAGGAAACACCTAGCTTTTCCTGTGATGCTCAGGGAAGGTTTCCAGTTGAAGGTGATATTTGAGCTTAAAAAAGTGTAGATTTATAGCAGACTTGAGGGGATTGAGAAGGATATTTGATACAGAGAGAGCAGCATGTATAGGGAAAGTTGTAGAGACATAAAAGACTTGTATTTTGGGAGGACCTCATTTAAGACTGGAACACAAGACTTTCAGTAGGGTGTGATAGGAAAGAAGAAAGGAAAGATGGCAAAGACCATCTCACAGAGGATGTGAGGATTTTAAAATTTTATTTATTTATTTTTATTTATGGCTGTGTCGGGTCTTCGTTTCTGTGCGAGGGCTTTTTCTAGTTGCGGCAAGTGGGGGCCACTCTTCATCGCGGTGCGCGGGCCTCTCACTATCGCGGCCTCTCTTGTTGCGGAGCACAGGCTCCAGACGCGCAGGCTCAGTAATTGTGTCTCACGGGCCCAGTTGCTCCGCAGCATGTGGGATCTTCCCAGACCAGGGCTCGAACCCGTGTGCCCTGCATTGGCAGGCAGATTCTCAACCACTGCGACACCAGGGAAGCCCATGTCAGTGGTTTTGAGGATTTGGTGAGACAGGTGATAGTGCTGATAGGAATGCAATTAATTTCTTTCTCAAAGACATTTTAGCAGAATGGAACAAAAGTCTCGAAAAATATTTATCTCTTCTGACCCAGTGTTGGGGGCCCCTGGCTGGGAAGTAGGTATTATTATTATTATACCAGCTTTACGAGGTAAGAAGTGGAATCTCAGTGATGTGAACCAGCTCTCCTTGGCGCAAACAACTACTGGGGGTCGGCATTCACTCTAGTTTCACTCCAGGCTCAGGGCTCTTAACCACTGGACTGATATTCTTAGGAAACAACCTAGATGTCTAACAGTAGAAGAATGGTCGACTTAAGAGTACATCTAGGGCTTCCCTGGTGGCGCAGTGGTTAAGAATCCACCTGCCAATGCAGGGGACACAGGTTCGATCCGTGGCCTGGGAAGATCCCCATGCCGCGGAGCAACTAAGCCCATGCGCCACAACTACTGAGCCTGTGTTCTAGAGCCCGTGTGCCACAACTACTGAAGCCTGTGCCCCTAGAGCCCATGCTCCGCAACAAGAGAAGCCACCGCAGTGAGAAGCCCGTGCACCTCAACGAAGAGTAGCCCCCACATGCTGCAACTAGAAGAAAGCCCATGCGCAGCAACGAGACCCAGCTCAGCCAAAAAGAAAGTAAATAAATAAATTTAAAAAAAAACTTAAAAAAAAAAGCAGATTGGAAAGCTGAATATGTAGTATAATTCCAGTTTTGTTTAAAAAGAAAAATGTAGTAACTGTGTGCATACAAAAACTGAAAGAAAATATTCTGAAATGCTGTGATTAATTTTTTTGTGTTTTAGGTGATTTTCATGTTTCAACTTTTTTGTATTCACAGATTTTCTAACATGAGCTTGTGTTACTATTATAATCAGAAAGCAATTGAAAATATAACTAAAACAGATGGAGTTAACGGACTTTTCTTTATTCCACAGACTCTCATTGAACAAATAGAACAACGATCTGAAAAAATACCTGAGTGAGTACCCACCGGTTCTTCAGTTTCCAAATTACCTTCCTTGAAGTGCTATTTTGCCAAGTCTGTTATGTCCCTGATATTTTCTGAGCAATTACCTTGCATGCTATACAAGCTTTTTCTTGTAGCACACAGCTCAGTTTGGGGAGCAAGGTCACAGACCTGACTTGGTGAGTTTGTAAGGCATATTTTTCCCATATAGCAGGATTTCCTTCTCATTTAGGTAGATGCAACATCACTACTCGTGGACGATAAATCTGTCTTTAAAAGATAAAGGTTATGGTAGTTCGTTACGGTTTGTTTTTTCTTTATATACATAAATATTTCTAGTATTTAATGTGGGCAAATGAGCAGTAACCATATAGCTTTGGAGGTTGGCAACCTATTTTGGGATTTAAGATGGGATTTAATTTACATATCTGAAATCAGAAGTTTATACAGTACTCCAATCTCATTTGCTTTTCGTCAGATACCAACAACTGCTAAGTGACATCCACCAGTGTTACCTTGATCAGCGGGAACTCCTTTTGGGCCCTAGTATTACTTGTACTGTAACAGAGTTAACCAGCCAGAACAACAGAGACCACTGTGCCTTGGTGAGTTTCTGCTTGTCGTGGTTTAACGTTAAACCTTCTTTTGAGCTGTTATGATACCCTAGAAACTATACTTGGGTAAATAAGTTTTGGTCCCCATATCAACAAACTTACAGAATGTTTCTTTCTGTCATGACAAATATAGTTTAGTAATTAGCATTCAGTTTGGCAAAATATTCTCATTTTGATTGATTTTTTGAGGTATGAAGATTCACAAATCAGTATTGTTTTTTGAAAGATGAAGTTTCAGAGTTTCTGGATTTATGTAGACAAATTAATCTTAGCTTTTGCTGCAGAAGTGCTTTTTTGTTTAGTGTGATTTTAATTCAGATTATAGAAAAATACATAAAGATTCTTTTTTTAAATGCTTTTCAACTAGAAGAGTAATTTTCATTGTCAAAAGCTTAGAAAGCATAAAGAAGAAAATAAAAATCATCGATAGTTCCATTGTGCAGAAAACCATTTTCTTTTCTTCAGGGAGTTGTTTTATGAATTATGTATGCATAGTCTCTTTGCCAATAAAATGTTGACTTTATTTCATAAACGCTGGGGTTGTTGTGTGTCTCTAACTGTAGATGGTGTGTGTTTGTTTCCCGCAGATTCGCAGTGGCTGTGCCTTTATGGTTCATGTATGCCAGGATGAGCACCAACTTTATAACGAATTTTTTACAAAACCAACATCAAAATTAGAGTAGGTGGTACACGGAATCTAACTCTTGTTTTTAAGATTTAATTCGCTAATGGCTGTAATGGCTTATTATATTATAGGAGTATTCTAAAGTTAACTGTGGAGTGTTTTAACTTTTGTGGGTATGTGAACAGAATATTGTTGGATGGGACAGTGGTTATTTATTTTGAAATAAATGTGCAGCTTAAAGGCCAACATGCTTTCATATTGTTTATAATATAATTATGGAGACAATAAGTTATGATAGTAAGAATCCTGTATAGGGAACTGTCTTGGTATCTAGATCCCTTTATCTACACTAAGGATAATAATTCCTTCTATTTAAAGAATTCTATGATTCTAACTAATGAAGGACACTTAAAAACGTAGATACTATTTAAAATCCTTTTCCTTATTTTTCTCAAAGTGTCTTTCAAACCCACTGTCAGTCACTTTTGGGTTCTTCATATTGGTGATTTTGACTCTTAAAAAATTCCAAGATTATGACTCTTGTAAAGGGGAAGAGGCAAATGTATCTTACGGTTTTGATGAAATACTATATATAGAAGAGTACTGTTGACAATATAAAGAGTATAGACAACCTAATGTTTTTCTTTTCAAATGTTTAAAATTGTCAAAATACTTGGTGTATGTCCAGAATATTTTGAGTTTTGTTTATCTAAGTCTGTAAGTATTCAAGAGTTTTGAACCTATCTTTCCTGGGGAAAATGTCACCATTTGATTCATAGTGGTGGTGTAGGTTATAAAAGGAAAATTAAGTCTACTGAAATATTTTTTAGTGTTTTTGAAAGGACATATACAAAATTATTGCTAACATAAGTAGAAGTTGTAATAAATTGACATTCGGCTGGGGCCAGCTAATTGTTGAGGATTGCTTATTAATTCTGAGCTTGATATATTGATTCTAGCAAAAACAGTTCACAGAATTACTTTCAGCCTTTCACTTCTCATTATATAATGTTCCCACATACTATTTTCCAGTAGATTTGTATTATTTTTTTTGGCTGGAAGTAATCAAGGGTGACTTTTAAACTATTAGGAAATACTGAAAGGATTACTACTGATAACCATGTTTTATTCTTTCATTTTAGTGAACTTTTGGAGAAACTGTGTGTGTCATTGTATGATGTCTTCAGGCCATTGATCATTCATGTTATTCACTTAGAGACTTTATCGGAACTTTGTGGGATTCTTAAAAATGAGGTGCTTGAAGATCATGTACAGAATAATGGTAAATAAGTAGAAATGATCATTTCAGAGGTTTTTTAAATTATATCTGTGGCTCAATGAATTTGAAAAAGATTAGTACCTCCCCCCCCCATCCCTATATAAACAATAGTTTTAAAACTTGGGTTGATGCCTTGTCTCTTTTTGGATCAAGATGCACCTTATTCTGTGACTAAATAATAATGGGGAAAGAATTTTTAAATCTGGGCAAAATTATTAATAAAATAATTATAGTTACTATTCTTTCTGGCATCTGAAATCCATAGAGAACTGTCTATCAGTTTTGGGTTGGGTATTTCTAGTACACTGTTACCAGAGTACATAAAGTAATTGACTGCATTGCATAGTCTTAATTTAAAAAACAGAAATTGTTTTAGCATACATACATAGTAATAATTCATCTTTTTTGAAATTACAAATAAAGAAAAGCAATTCTCTGGAGTAGCTCTACTTTATTCATCTAATACATGCTTTAACAATTGGTTTGTGTCATAAAAAACATGATTTTCCTAGTGATACTTAGGTACCTTTAAAAAATACCCTTCAGGTAATCATTTTACTGGCAGAAATTATTGTCCTTACTTTGACTTTCCTTAAGAGACCCTATAGGTTTGTTACTCTTCCGGAGCTTCTTATTCTATTGCATTTAGTTCATTCTAAGATGTACATTTCTCCCATTTTAATGCTTGTGAATTAAAGATGATTTTTAAAATTAATGTAAATATTTATATGAGTGTGTAATGCCTCCAACTCCCCAGCCCTTGGAAAGCTGATACTGAATCACTGGTGTGTCTTAACATTGATGGCATCTTAGAAATGAAGAAATTCTATACAAACTCATATCTCATTTTATTTATTTATTTATTTGGCCGCACTGCGCAGCTTGTGGGATCTTAGTTCCCCGACCAGGGATTGAACTCGGGCCCTCGGCAGTGAAAGCGCAGAGTCCTAACCACTGGACCGCTGAGGAATTCCCTCATTTTATTTTTTTATTCATTTTTCTTTGTGAGAACGTTAACAAGTCATTTAATATCTGTGGGACTCTATATGTAAAATGGGGGTGATAACCTAATTAATAAGCTGCTTTAGCTATCTCTCAGGATTGGTATGAAGCTATGTGAGATACCTTTTAAAAAACACAAAGCACTTTAAAACTAAGATTATTATTCATATTAATAATGGAAATTATTTCACAGAGTCCCAGGAAGAAGATGTAAGGGCAAGTTTATTTTCCAATTTTAAATTTGAGGGAATTGGAAGACATTTATTAAATTTTTCTAAGGTCATCAAGTCATACCAAAATAGAATACAACCAGTCCCTGAAGCAAGAGTGGTTTATACTATTATTAGACAATTTTGTAATATTTTTGCTTGTTTAAAGAAAGTATTTTTTAAATCTGAAGGAATAGGTGATTGACCTTTTTTTTTTTTATCAGCTGAGCAGTTGGGGGCATTTGCAGCTGGAGTAAAGCAGATGTTGGAAGATGTACAAGAGCGACTTGTCTACCGAACCCACATCTACATTCAGACAGACATCGCGGGCTATAAACCAGCTCCTGGAGATCTAGCGTATCCCGATAAGTTAGTAATGATGGAGGTAGGGTCTTCTTATTTGATCTTCCCCCACCCCACACAACTTTTGGATATTTTATACGGGTGAAAATAAGATTTTTCTTTTTAATTCTCATTCAAGATGCAAAAATCAAGATAAACTTGCCATGAAATCGTAGGAAATAAAAATTTTAAAAAGCTGAACAGAAATAATTTGTTAGATTGTCCTTCCTTCAAGTTGTATTTTATAAACATTCTATTCGGTTTTCTGTCCTTTTCCAGGAAGTGTGTTTTCTCAATTTTTAAATAGAATTAGTGCTTTCTATGATTTCTCTTTTTTTTGGTAAGTGGCATAGAAGAGGATTAATAACATATAAGCCACCAGAGTTGATGGTCACATAACCATGTGTCGTCTTCTCCCATTAAAAACTCTGGTGGTTGTTTCCTCAAAATTACACAGTGCTAGTGTCCAATTTATGGTTTGAAGACTTAGGTATATCTCACTCATCTTTCAGTTACATATGTATCTTCATTTTCTTTGAGTGCTGTACAGAGTTAAAATAATGCGTAGGGTATTAGTGCTTAAACAGAATTAGAACCTGGAAATTCTTTTTATTTGTTTATTAATTTTTTTGAATGACAAAATCAGGTTTATTGCTCCAGGTTAAACCAGTGGAGACTGGATATGGGAAGGGTGAGGGGGGAACGCAGGAACTTGGTGAAGGCATCCTCCTGGCCTTGGCCTGTGCTGAGTTCTCGGCACCCTGGGAAGCCAGCCAGTCAGTGCATTTCAGACCTGCTGATCACCTGCTCGTGGACCAGGCCCACAGTAAAGTTTGAGGCACAAGCCAAGGCTCTGGGGAGCATGTCCCTCCTCCCTGTGGGGTCACCTGCACAGGTCTGAGCACAGAGGAGGGGTCTGCGGAGATGGCCTCTGCCGGGGCTGCACCCCTAGGAAGGTATCTTGGTGGAGGAGGAGGCTGCCCCCTTCTTCTTGGTGGGGGCTTCAGCAGCTCCAGCTTCTTGGGAGGCTGCTATAAACAGGTCTGTTTCTCAGCCCGATCTAGGGAGTTGTGCTCCCCCCTTCCTCCCCTCCTCTCCTTGTCTCCTTTGTGAGTATCAGTTTTTACGTTCTAGATAGAGTACCTGTTTTAATAGTGCTGTCTGATAGGATGTTAGGTGATTGAGTTTGCTATATACCCCCTCCCAGTTTAATTTAGTGATACATTTGGTATGTTTATTTAGTCAACACATGGCCAGTATCCTGAGTGTTTTCTTTTTATTATTTTTAAAAATTTATTTATTTATTTATTGGCTGCCTTGGGTCTTCGTTGCCGCGCGCAGGCTTTCTCTAGTTGAGGTGAGCAGGGGCTACTCTTCGTTGCTGTGCGCAGGCTTCTCATTGCGGTGGCTTCTCTTGTTGCAGAGTGTGGGCTCTAGGCACGCGTGCTTCAGTAGTTGCGGCATGCAGGCTCAGTAGTTGTGGCGCACGGGCTTAGTTGCTCCGCGGCATGTGGGATCTCCCTGGACCGGGGCTCGAACCCCTGCCCCCTGCATTGGCAGGCGGATTCTTAACCGCTGCGCCACGAGGGAAGTCCCCTGAGTGTTTTCTTGTGTAGACCTCTTGTCTTAAGTGTACTGCTTCCAGTAAATCTATTTGCTTTGTTTTTCTTTTGGTGAAGGTCAGGGATTTAAGGTGATCTGGCTGTGACATCTGTGTGACATTTAAGGATTAGCTATACTTGCTGGTTTCTGTTTGCAGAATGAAAGGACGGGCCTGGCTGATACAGAGCCTGTCTCCTAAACAGTTCTCTGGCTATTCTTTTTGGCAGTAGGTGGGTGTCTTGTTAAGCCAGGGGTCCCCAACCCATCCATGGCCTGTTAGGAGCCAGGCTGCACAGCAGGAGGTGAGCGGCGGGTGAGCGAGCGAAGCCTCATCTGCCGCTCCGCATCGCTCGCGTTACCGCCTGAGCCACCCTCCGTGGTGGCTCAAGAAAAATTGTCTTCCACGAAACTCGTCCCTGGTGCCAAAAGGTTGGGGACCGCCGTGTTAGGCCTTCATTTCTGTATATTTCCACCTTTAAAACCAATGTAAATTAGTAGGATTTTCATTGCCAACTTAGTAGTTAGTGACCTGTGTATATTTGATGGTATTCTTTAGGTAGTGAAGAAGAGTTAAATAGTCTCCGTCCATAAGATAATTTTTAAAAATCTGCTTAAAAAATAACAAACTGTAGCTGTTCTCACATAAAGAGAAAACGTGTAGTTTGAGTTTGCCAACTCCTTGATAAAAGCATTTCTGACATCTAGAATGTACCCAATCTTAAATATGAATACTTTGTTTCTAAATGTAAAATTGAAAATTAAGCTTCTAAACTGAGCCTTGTATATTTGACTCTCTTCAGCAGATACCTTGTAATGGTTCTGAAATTAGTGGTTCAGAGAAGGCTATGTATGCCTTTATGAGAATAGAGACACTCTACACCAATTTAACTTTTTCATCTCCATGTGTTGTTTTGGCATAGTTCTCTTAATTAGTTCGTTTATCCATTAATTAGTATATATTTTTTTACCTTATAGAAAGAATGTGTTCATATTGCTAAACACAGCTGAAAACTACACTTTAATGTTCCTTCTGATTTCTTTATACAGCAAATTGCACAGAGTTTAAAAGATGAGCAGAAGAAGGTACCACCTTCAGAAGCTTTGTTTTCAGATGTTCAGTTAGAAGAAGCAGAGCCTCCTAATAATCTAACAAAATCTGGTATGTTACGATGTTTTAACTTCCAGCTTTTATTCATTCATTTAATAAACTTTTATTGAGGACTTGTCATGTCTCAGGCAAGAAAAACATCTTGTGCCTTTGAGGAGCCCACACTTTAGCAGGGGGAGATTGGCAAGGCACGGGCGTAATTCAGGGGTGACAGGATAAAGGTAGGCACAGGGCACTCTTGGACCATGGGAAAAGGGCATCAGAATTGTGAAGGGGGATGAACTTTGAGTGCAGGAAGGCTGATTCAGTGAGAGGTGTGGAATCTGAAAGCTGTAGTGTTGATGAGTATGAGAGAGCCAGGTGAAATAAGGTTGTTTTAAGATAGAATCGCATGGAGGACGGCATACAGGAATGGAAGACCATAGTTGCTTTGGGGATGTCAGGTGGTTTGCTGTGTTTGGGTACAGGTTCCTGTAGGAAGGAGCAGGCAAAACAGGCCAGATTGTGATAGGTGTCAGGTGATAATCTCATGGACTTTGAAATTCTACCTAATTTTACCGTTAGATTTGCATTTTTTAAAATGTATTGATTGAGTGCCTAGGACTCAGGTAAAAAATTGACAGAAACGTATGGGATAGCTTGGACTAGGGTACCTGTTATGCAAGGAACAAAATTATCCAAGAGTCACCCTGGATAACTGATGAGTTATCTAGACAACAGGCTAGATGAGAAGTAGGGCACCCCTTCTCCTCACCCCTCAGCTGTAAGAGTGACACTCAAACTCAGCTCCATGTGGGACTGACTGGGAGTCGGGGGTACTGTAACTCCATGGGCTTTAAACAGCCCCAGCTGCCCCCAAATCCCCAAGCTTAGTGCATCATCAGTTTATTCTGCATCAGCTCTGTAACAGTTGACACCCCAAATCCAGACTGCCAAACAGCCTCAGTATTTCCCATCTGACAAAGCCATTTTATCATGCCTGCCCAACAGGAAGAGAGACCCATAGGGAGCTGAAATTTCCTCCTCTGAAATAGAACCCATGCCATGTCCTAATATACATCTTGGTCCTAGTTAGCCTCTTGAAGAGTTACTGGAGAGACTAGAGTACAAATCTGTCTTACCAACCCTGGCCTTGTACCTTTCCCCAGTAAAGCTTATTCTTTAACTCATACCTGGCATTACATTAAGGTGTTGTTGGTAGAACTGTGGAGACTGGTTAAGATGTTGCTGTGTTTTTCCATCTGAAAGGTAAGGGTGGTTTGAACCAGGGCGTTGATGGAGGTGGGGGGTGGTGGAGAGAAATGTATAGATGAGGGATATAGTTAGAAGTTTGAATCAATAGAATTTGGTGACACACTAGATATGGGAGCTAAGGAAGATTGAGTAAGGTCCATGTGGAACAACTGAGAGATCTGTATTAAATGGATCTAGAGTTACGCTGTCCAATATGCTAGCCATAGAGCATGTGCAATGTGGCTAGTCCGAATGTGCTGTGTGTAGATACACAATAAATTTCAAAGACTTAGTATGAAATAAAGAATAAAAAGTATCTTATTAGTAATTTTTATATTGATTATATGTTAAAATAATGAGATTTTTGATCTATTAGATTAAATAAAATATATTCAAAGTAGTCCCACTAGTTTTACCTTTTTTAATGTGGCGTTTTAATGTGTCACATTTGTGATTCACATAGGAGTCCTCTTGGACAGCACTGCTCTAGAGCTATAAAGAGGCAGCTGATTCAGAGGTAAAGATTGAGTCGTTGATGCTTCGGGCTTGTATGAGATCACCCAGGACAGAGAGAGTAGAAGTAGAGTGACGGTAACAGAAGCCTGGGGAGAGAATCTTAGCAGGTGCTGACATTAAGGAGCAGCTGGAGGGAGAGGGGTGTACTGGGCCGACAGGGAAAGAACAGCCAGAGGGGTCAGAAGCACGCCAGAGGAGAGGGTGTGACTAAGCCAAAGGAGGAGGAGTTGGCAGAGTAATTTGAGTAAAGAGGTGAGAAATGGGAAATGTGAGGATATCGTGGTTAGAGGGTGGGATGCTGAGTTTTCATGATTAAGAGGTGGAATAGTTTGGAGTCATAAGAAGGTCTTTAGAAAGTAATAAGAAAGTAATTCTGAAAGAAAGTCATAAGAAACTGTGTCTGGAGTAGGGGGTGCAGGGATGGAAGTGAAGGTCTTTGGAGTTGAGAAGGGCAAGGATAACATATGGGTCATCCCTGTGGTTATCGACGCTGTTCAGAATCGAGATGGAACTTGGGATGGGAAGCAAGGCTTTGAGTCTGGTGGCAAGGGGAGCAAAAAAGAAAAGAAAGAGTGTCATCACTTGTCCTGGTCCCAGGGTGTGTCGGAAGTGAGAAAATGAGACTGCTCTGGAGTGAGGCCTTTAAGTGGTGATGTTCATGTGGGAGTGGTGTCAGGGCAAGTTGGTGGAGGGCCCACTGCGTGAGGAGGCCGAGGGTGAGTGTCTTCAGAACGCATGGGCCTTGTTCTCTGCGTGGAGAAGCGAGGGCGGCGGCAGGCCCACGGAGGGAGGGTGGGGAGGGAGGGTGGCGGGGGCCCAGGGCGTGGAGAAGCGAGGGCAGCGGCAGGCTCACGGAGGGAGGGTGGCGGGGGCCCACGGCGGGAGCCGATGCAGAAGCCCTGCCACCGGGTTTGCTCGGCTCTTCAGAAGAGGCGGCCAGAAGGCACCTTACTTGGCGACTTGCTGTGTAAGTAAACTCTCCCCAGTCAGCTATTTTAACCATAACTCTTCTCAGGGAAGTGAAAAAATGAACAAATAAGTTGACTTCTGGCTTTGAACTACATAAATACATTTATTTCACTGAACTTTAATTTCGGAGTACCTTTTTGGCTCTTTCTTTTGAAGGAGGAATCCCGCAGATATCCTAATTCTTAGCAAAACGAAGGATACTTAACCTCCTGAGTATTCCGTGATATAATTTGTCCAGTTTATTCTTTTTCCTTAAGAAATTTTTTATAACGTAGGTATCTTAGTTTAAAGTAAGGCCTTATGGAAGAGCTTTTTAAAATTCCACAAGTATTACATGCTTTTGAAAAACAACTACGCTTACAGAACTGTGAAGTGAAAGCACCAGCCCGCAACATTGCCCTCTGCCTTTTCCTGCATAAATCCACTCCGCAAGCCCCAGTTCTCCTTCTGAGCATATGCAGATCTAGCTCTTTTAAAATTTTTGGCCACGCCACATGGCTTGTGGGGTCTTGGTTCCCCCCACCAGGAATCAGACCTGGGCCTCCTGCAGTGGAAGCACGGAGTCCTAACCACCGGACTGCCAGGGGAATTCCCTCTAGCTCTTTTTTTAAAAAAAAAATTCTGTTTTGCTTGGCTTTACTTTTCTTTTTTTGTTATTAAAAAAACTTCAAATAAACAGAATGATGCAGTGAACACCTGTGCCCACCACCTGGATTCAACACTTAACATTTTATCGTATTATGTATATATTTTTGCTAATCATTTTAAAGTAAGTTATTGACATCATTGCCACTCTACCTTTGAGTATTTCAGCACCTCTCCAAAGAAAAAAAAGGGCATCTTTCACATAACCATAAACCATTATTGCACTAAAAAATTTAGTAATGTTTCCTGATGTGCTGTAATACCCAGTCCATATTTCAGTATCCCCTCTTGTCCCAAAGTATGGTCCCAGCTGCACTTTCATGGCTCATGTGAACTCTGGTCCCTCCACCAGAGTGATGGTGCGTCCGTTACAGAGGTGTCTCTGCTCAGGCACATTCCCCACGTGCTCCTTCTCACACTTTCTGGGGCTGCCTTTTGGGTGGGGCGGGGGGGGGGATGGACACTCAGCTCTGGTCACTTGGGAATTAGATATACTAAGTAGGCCTATAAGTGATGGAGTTCAGCACATGGAAGGCAGGCTGTCAGGCAGACCAGCTTTGATTAATCTTCCTGCTTAACATGCTTTGTTTTCTTGTCACTCCCCCACCTCCCGCTTGTTTCCACGTGACTACCTCTAGATCTGTCTCCTTTTTATCGGCTGCATAGTATTCTGCAGTATGAGTATACTGCTCGTGTAGTCCGTAAAGATTATTGATCACAGTTTGGAGAAAGCAACTTGGGCTGAGTGTGTGAGGCTGGAGTGTACATATGTGTGTAGTCACGTGTGTTCTCAGTGTGTTAAATCTCACCTGTCACTGATTTAGGTTTCCTTTGGCATTCTCGATTAAAGGCGAGGCTAGAGAAAGTGGATACCTCCAGCCATTGATAGCTAGTGAGAACTAACAGTTTATAATTGCTATGCAAATAAGACAGACCTCCGTGTGTGAAATGTCTTCTTCTCCATTTGGGATTTTAGGTTCAGTCGAATCTCTCAGTCCTAGAGCACAGACCACAGTTTCTCCAGCAGATCTTCATGGAATGTGGTATCCTACAGTTCGACGAACTCTCGTCTGTCTCTCCAAATTGTACAGATGTATAGATGTACGTGTGTAAATTCTTGTATCTTTACTGTAAATTGCTTGCTCTTTCACTTAAAATTTTTTTTAATTTAAATTTTAAGATCTTGATATAATATATTTTGTTTGGTATTAGATGAGAATAATAAGATTTTTAGATACAGAGATAACTTTAAGATCAATCTAATTTAGAGATTCTTAACCCGAGCATTCTGTAGACCCTCAGAATCCTCTGATGCAGGGGTCCCCAACCCCCGGGCCATGGACTGGGACTGGTACCGGTCTGTGGCCTGTTAGAAGCCGGGCTGCACAGCAGGAGGTGAGCGGGCCAGCGAGTGAGGCTTCACCTGCCGCTCCCCACTGCTCACGTTACTGCCTGAACCACCAACCCCCCCGATCCCGTCCGTGGAAAAACTGTCTTCCACGAAACTGGTCCCTGGTGCCAAAAAGGTTGGGGACCGCTGCTCTAATGGGCTTTGGGTAGTCTGTGAACACCTTGAAGTTGTGTGTAAAATTTTGTCTGTATGTTTGTATCTGTGTCTTTCTGAGGAAAAGACCTGTAGCTTTTATTGTTTCTTATAGGCGTCTATGGCTACAAATACATTTAAAACTACTGATTAATTCATCTGTCTTAGTTTATAGATGAAGAAAAAGAGATGCAGAAAGGTTATGTCCAATGTCACATAGGTATAATATACATTTAGTACTAAATGCAACTACTTTAATTTAGTTTTGCACTCAATTTAAATCAGCTTCCTTAACAAGTAGTTGTCAGATTACATGTTTCTAACCATGGACTAATTTTAATTATTTGCTGAAATGGGGTTTTTTTAGCCCCAACTTATACTGTGCATTTATTTTAGGTAACATTTATTTTAAGCATTCCAGTTTAATGATATGAGTATCAATCCCTGAATGATCAGATTTGTCTACATTTATTTATTGTCAGTGTTAAAACCAAAATAGTTTATAAAAATCAGTGATTTTAATTCACTTTGTTTGTTTGTTTGTTTGTTTGTTTTGGCCATGCCACACGGCTTGTGGGATCCTAGTTCCCCGACCGGGGATAGAACCCAGGCCACAGCAGTGAGAGCGTGGAGTCCTAACCACTGGACTGCCAGGAAATTCCCTAATTCACTTTTTAAAAATTAATTTGATTGTTACAACTGAAACAGCATATAAAGAGAGAAGTGGTTAAATATAATGGTCATGTAATTAATTGTCCAGATGCCACTGTTTCTTAAGAATATGGTTCAGAAGGGTACATGTATATCTCCTACACTCTGAGATGCCCTGTACCTGAGAGTCCTCGGGCCCGAGCAAAGTTGCACAGTTGACTCATTGGTTCATTAGAGTGCTCACGACTTGGTGTCTATTTTAAACTGCATCGTTACTGGAGTTTGTGCTTGGAGATTTTGAAATTCAACCAGAAAGTGCCTTTTGCTCAGTTCTGGGACTTTTAGGGGTGAGGCCAGATCACCTCTGCGGAGTTAGATGTCTCAGCCTTCTGCCCAGCTGCTGAGATCTCTTCCAGAGGGGGTTTGGACATTGGCAGTTTCTCTTCCCCAGGTCCCCCCAGGAGGTGTATTGAATGACGGTGTTAGGTTGGGATTCAGAAACTTCCTACAGTGGAGCCAGGATCCCAAGGGAAATCATGCAGAGCCACATTCCACATGGAACCCATTGTCATCACAGACCCTGGTGAAGTCTCTTAGGTGCTTAACAGGAATTTTAGCCAAACAGTAGGTAGGCCCAAGGACGTTACTCTGCCTGTTTTTACTTTCTGCCCTAGGCCTGCCCATTACATTTTCACCTAGCTTACATCCAAATCTTCTCCCTCTCTATCTTACCAGTCAAAGGTGAGGAGAGACAAATCCAATGAAAACCCCGTTAAGGCTGAGCAGGAGAAAGAGAGGGCCTCAATCTAAGCTGCGCATATTCGGTCTTCCTAGCAAGAGGCAGCCCTCATCTCTTCTTACTATACAGTAGCCTCATGAGAAACAGAAGATAGGGAAGCAGTACAAAAAGAGAATAAAGCATCAGGTATGAGCCCAGAGCCCAGAACAGGGCCTAATAATAAAAATTTTGCTCCTACCCATCCATCAGTTCCAAGGGAACTGGCAGGGGTCCCTGCTCAGACCAACATCCCACACCTCTAGGAAGATACAGAAATGGCAGAATTAAATTAATCATGCTTCAGATTCTATTTTGTAACCTGATTTTGTTTTTACTTAATTATGTTTTATAAGAATTTCACCACCTCCTATTTAGCATTCTTTGATTTCATGCACAGTGTTGTATAATTTAGATTTACTGGTATTTTATTTGTCAGCCCCCTATCATTGAACATTTATTTCCAGGGTTTTTTTGCTGTTTTAAATAATATTGTGATGAAGAGCCATGTGCATGAATCTTAGAATACAGTACTGATTTTACTTGGGGTACATTTTTAGAAGTGGATTTACTGAGGCTTTTTTTTTTTGGCCGTGCTGTGCGGCATGCGGGATCTTAGTTCCCTGACCAGGGATCGAACCCATGCCCCCTACAGTGGAAGCTCAGAGTCCTAACCACCGGACTGCCAGGGAATTCCTACCGAGGCCTTGTTATAAAGTTGGTTTTATGTATTTAAAAAACAGCCTGTAACATGAGATCATGCTGGAGTGAGGCCTCCATGAGGTCAGAATCACATCTGCCTTGTGAACCTACCACTGTACTTCCAGCATCTAGCACAGAGCTGCATGAAATAGGTGCTCAGGAAATATTGTTGAAGGGTGGGTCACATGAGTGTTTTGGGAGATGCAAATTAGGAAACTATGTGCTGGTCTAGAAAGGTTGCATGGGAATAGGAAACTCCAGGAAGAATATTGGTAGTAATAAATTAATCCATCAGATGAGGGCAAGCAAGCTGTACTCACAGCCTACGATTTTCCTTTTTTCTGTTTTTGAAGTGCTGCAAGGTGATGTTTCTCTTTTATTTCACCAGAGGGCAGTATTCCAAGGATTATCACAGGAAGCCTTGTCGGCCTGCATTCAGTCGTTACTTGGAGCATCAGAGTCTATCAGCAAAAAGAAGGTTTGATGGAGTGTTAGATGAAATCTTATCACCTATAGTAATATTGTGGGATGCAGCATTAATTTACAGGCACAGAAATTTAAAGCCATTTTGGCAGTAGGATTTGTTTAATATGATTTAATGTTGAGGCCCTTTGAGAGAAGCTAGTACTTCATTTTAGTGCTCAATAAGGACTGCTCTATATGAGAGTGCCAGCTTTGCTAAAGTACCAGAAGTGATACTTAGGTTATAAATTCTATAGGATGAAGGTTTCTTGTTCTAGCCTTAGCAACTGGGAGGTACTGGACTGCTGTTTCCTCCGAATACCAAAACAGTGTTTTCAAGGAAATGTAGCAATTTATAATCATCCCTGCAATGACATTTTAAATAGTTGAATGGCCTCACTTGGAGGAAATCAGCCAGTCAGTTTGGAAGACAAGCAGTTGTGGCCCGTGGGTTATGCCACTAGAAGTAGTTGCCATGATTTTGTAACTTAGAGTTTTTAATCAGGAAGAAGGGATCTGGGGCTGAAGGCTGTCGACATGTGCTTCTCCCACGCCCCCTGAGACTTTTCTCAGAAAGTGTGGTTCAGTGTGCTGCTCTGCCTCGCTCTCCACTTAGAATACCTGTTGCCACCTGCAGGGAGGAAGCTGTCCAGGGTGGGTCCAGCCAGAATTTCACAGCTGCTGGGAGTTTTCAAACCTGTGAACCTTTCTGGACTTCCAGGTTTATAAACTTGGTTTCTAACTTCAAGACTTTAGATAATTTAAAACCAAAAAAACAGAAATCTCCTCACAAAAGAATCTGGGACCCTAGAAAAGCTCTGTCTTTGTTTGTGACCACCATATGCTCCCATTCATGAAATCAAGAGTTGAAATGAAATTTTGATGGGGAGACTAGAAGAGAATGGAAAGTTAAGTTATAGACAGGCAGGTTGAACTTTAAAACGTATTTCCAAGTCTGAGCTCTCACATTTTTTTATGGTATGGTAGGTAGAATTAGGAAACACTTGTCTAATGTTAGGGAAATGGTTAAGTAAATTGTGGTATATTCCATATAGTGGAATATTACACAGACATTAAATTTAAAGAAATGAAATAATAAAATTTAACTTAAATATGTTAAGGCAAAAAAAAAGCACAGGATACAAATCAGATATACACTATGACTTTATATAATGAACATATGTGTTAAAAAAAAGTAGTGGTGAAAGCTTTTGGGTGACTTATAGATGATTTTTTCTTTCTTTTCCTTACACTTTCTTTACTTTCCACATATTTTACAGTGAGTATGTATTTCTTAGATTATCAGAGGAAAAAAATGACCTAATTGAAAAAGAAAAGTTCATATGCTTATGTCCTCTTGTACCACTGTCCTCTTTTTAAAGGGGGGAGTGAAAAGCCTTTTGATTATTCAGTCTTTTGCCCTCATTGCCTGTAAGGCTATTCTCTTTTATTAACTCGGTTTCCTTCATATTATAAGGTGCTTAAGTATGTATGAGGAAGCCCTCAATTTGGTAAGAATTAGCTAATTTATTTTCATGACTGAGTTTATATGCTTTTTGCCTTTCAACTTTTAAAAAAGTGATCAATGAAAATGGCTTAATGTCTTAGAGAATTTCTTAAGGTAAGAAATTCTTCTTACATACTTAAATTGAGTACCTAGTATATCAGTAAACTAACACAAAGCTGGATCACAACAGCTTCAGTAAATTCAATCTATATTATACCATTTTCTCCATCGGAGCTGTTAGTTCTTTTGAAAATAGAGCAAGCATTCAAAATGTGTAGCATTTCCTACTTACCTAATGTTCTGTGTTCCAGAGTACAAAGTGAGTTTCCATCAAATAAATCGTACTTATATGTTGATTATGTGTTTATTTAGGAGGGAGGGAGGCAGAGAGAGAGAACAGAGAGGAGTCACTTTAATAACCTCTTTAAAGTTTATACCGGCACACCTCATCCTATTGTGCTTCGCTTTATTGCACTTCACAGATACTGCGGGGTTTTGGTTTTGCTCTTTACAAATTGAAGATTTGTGGCAACCCTGCATTGCACAAATCTATTGGCACCATTTTTCCAACAGCATCTGCTTATTTAGTGTGTCTGTATCACACTTAGTTAATTCTCTCAATATTTCAGACTTTCATTATTATATTATGGTGATCTGTGATCTTTGATGTTACTATTGCAAAAAGATTACGACTTGTTGAAGGCTCAGACAATGGTTATTTAAAAATACTTTATTGCTAAAGATGGCTAGCATTTTTAGCAATAAAGTATTTTAAAATTAAGGTATGTACATTGTTCTTTAGACATAATGCTATTGCACACATAATAGACTACAGTATGGTGTAAATGTAACTTTTTTTAAAATAAATTTATTTATTTATTTTTGGCTGCATTGGGTCTTTGTTGCTGCACGTGGGCTTTCTCTAGTTGCGGTGAGCAGGGGCTACTGTTAGTTGTGGTGTGCGGGCTTCTCATTGCGGTGGCTTCTCTTGTTGCAGAGCATGGGCTCTAGGCGTGCGGGCTTCGGTAGTTGTGGCTCGCGGGCTCTAGAGCGCAGGCTCAGTAGTTGTGGCTCACAGGCTTAGTTGCTCCGCAGCATGTGGGATCTTCCCGGACCAGGGATCGAACCCGTGTCCCCTGCATGGGCAGGCAGATTCTTAACCACTGCGCCAACAGGGAAGCCCTAAATGTAACTTTTATATGCACTGGGAAACCAAAAAAATTCCTGTGACTAGCTTTGTTGTGATAATTACTTTATTGCGGTAGTCTGGAAGCAACCCCGTAATGTCTCTGAGGTATGCCTGTATTGCTTACTGAAGGACAACTTTATTCTTTTCCTAATGCGGTATAATTTCATTAAAAATATTTTCAAAGTAAGATTCCGTCTTGAGTAGCAGCAAGAAGGAGCAAACATAGCCTAGCTCTTCTCAATATACAGACTCTTTTCTGAAATGAGGGCTATGGTTATTCACTATTTTGGGACTGGGTCAGAGCTTGAGAACTAAGCTTGAATCACAAGACTCTTGTGGATGAGTCCTGAGACGGTAAAAGGAAATGCAGGGACTCTCAGGGGTGTAGGTAGTCAGTGCTCTGTTGCTGGCAGGATAATTCAAAATGGTAACGCCAAATCATTTTACATTTGGAGGCTCCTTTTGTACTTTTATATAAATATGAGTATTTCTGATACTCTGTATATTGAAACCACTTTGACCAAGTAGTGAAACCAGGTTCCTGAGAGAAACTAGGAAGCCCTGAGAGATCAGAGTCGTGCTCATACTTGGAACTTTTAATTCCTGCTCTGTGCTGATATTGGACCACATGGTTTCTTCTATTTCTGCACCAGGTTAGAATAGATTTGACTTCTCTTTCTAAATGTGTTGCTTTACAACCTTTTGTCTGATTTACTTTCTTGGGTTTACTAAATAGAACAGGTGATAGAGTTAGTAAGAGTTTGAAGCAAGATTTTTCCAGATAATTCTAACATGGAAATATGGGAAGAGTTCATTGCACAACAAAGGAGTATTGGTACCATATAGTTAGGCTGAGGGCCATAGACCTAGATAGATTAATGTTGATTAATAACACGCGTTTTATGTGCTCCTATTTTTATTTAATCTGTGATAATATCCATTTTTCTGTCTTTCAATTTAGACTCAGATTGATGGACAACTTTTCTTAATAAAGCACCTTTTGATTCTTCGTGAACAAATTGCTCCATTTCACACTGAATTCACCATTAAGGAAATTTCCCTGGACCTCAAGAAAACTAGAGGTACTTCATTGTCCTGGCTGGCCCAGTTGGGTGTGTTTGACCTGTCCAAATGTGTCAGCACAGGTTACAGGTTTATTTTATGTTCATCTGCAATTTGTTTGCATGCTGTGCTTGCTGAGCATGTTACTTGTCCGTACTAAGCTGAGCTGTCAGCATCCTAATTACATCTAACTTGCTGTATTTTCTTTATGAAGAGAACTATATCTGAGCATTTCAACTTGCAAAAGAGTATTATCTCTTTTAGACTCTGCCACATATTACCATAACCAGTTAAAAAATGAAAAATCACTATAATAACTACTTAAGAGTGTCAGCTCATTGGAGTGATTTTAAACATTGAGTCGGGTTTGTTATTTCATAGAAACTGAGACAGCCAGCTGGGTAAAGTAGGACGAGTACTTATCTAAGAGTCTGAGTCAGGTTCTGTTCCTGGCCCATCATTTCCTGGCTCTTGTGATCTTAAATGTGTGTTTTAGCTTCCCTACCCTGTGTAAAACGAGCAGAATCCACTTGTCATGATGCTTTCACCAGAGTATCCAGATCATCAAGAGTGAAAATAAATGAAAATACATATTAAAGTGCTTTTGTAAGCTTAAGGTGCTTAAATAAACTCAAGTTGTATTATTATTAAATGAGCTGGTTGTTAAGTAATCATGTAGATAGGGTCTTTGAGTTGGTAATAGACATGGAATCATCTTGGGAAAGGTGCTTCATCCGTCCTGATGGTTTGTTTCTGACTGAATTAACAAGTGATGATTTCTAAAAGGTCAAAGTAGTTATTTTCTAAGATGTTGATCTTAAACAGTTAAGGATATACCATAAATATCCATCTCTTTTAATTACTTACAAATTTATCTAAACTTTGTCTTTTCTTAACCATTTCCAAGAGAATTAAGCTCTAACACCTTAAGCCATCTGTTTATGGAATAAATGAATTTCTCGCTTATGTATTGGGGGATTGAGAAAATTCATAGCCATTCAAATTACTTTCTGTATTCTGTGGTTTAGAGGAACTCCACATAATAGGATTTCCAAGAGGAGCGGGTTGTTACTTTCCTAATGACTGTGCTTATAAAATAGCGGACTTGATTTAACTCACCTGAGATCCAAGTCGTCTCATCGTGAGTCATATTAAAACAGCTTGTTCTTTTTCTTTTCCTAATGCACTCTCCTTTTCACCACAGAGAGTACCTTTTGGTTCTGGTGGTATTTATTTATTTATTTATTTATTTAAAAATTTGTTTATTTTATTTATTTATTTTTGGCTGCATTGGGTCTTCGTTGCTGCGCACGGGCTTCCTCCAGTTGTGGCGAGCGGGGGCTCCTCCTCGCTGCGGTGCGCAGGCCTCTCATTGCAGTGGCCTCTCTTGTTGCGGAGCATGGGCTCTAGGCACGCGGGCTTCAGTAGTTGTGGCTGGCAGGCTCTTGAGCGCAGGTTCAGTAGTTGTGGCGCACGGGCTTAGGTGCTCCGCGGCATGTGGGATCTTCCCGGACCAGGGCTCGAACCCGTGTCCCCTGCGTTGGCAGGCGGATTCCCAACCACTGCGCCACCAGGGAAGCCCTCTGGTGGTATTTATATAGTAAGCCTGTATGTTATTCATATACTTTGTAATTTTTTTTTTAAACAGCAGCCAGATTTCCTGGCTTTTGCCTTTATAGAATGCATAATTTTTTTAGTTTATTCTCATCAGAGGCTTCCGTCACCCAACCATTCTGGTTGATTTCCTGCTTTCCTTTCAGTGTGAGGTGTGGAAATAGTGCCTTAACCTTGAGGAATGCCAGGCGCTGATAGTCCTTACTTTATTTAAGTAATGGGATGAAGCAGGGCTGATCTATTTTCTTTCGTATTTTTTCTAATTCATAATTTGTTGCTGCTTCGTTCTACTACAGATCCACTGAGGTGTGAGAAAATGAAATTCTCTAAAATTTTGGCAAATTTTGGTATAAAGTATGTTTTCCCTAAAACCTCATGAAGGTTATGTAATCCTGCCGTATGATCACCTACAATTGTTCAGGTTTCTTATAGAAAAGACAGCAGAAACAAAGAGTCATTTACTAAAGCTTTACTCTGAATCTGATAGAGAGGTGTGTTTTTTGTTTTTGTTTTCCCAGTAAGATCAGGGTCAAGGCAGGGAGTACAGTCTGGTGTGTACTTGTAAAACCAGGGTTGGAAGCATTTCATGCTTTGCTTTCTCCAGCCTGCCAAGGCAAAGCAAAGAAATGGTCTTTTCTTACTATCACTTAATAATACTTGCTATCTTTACTTTTAAGCCTCTAACCTCTCATGACTAACATTATACCTTATTGCATTTGAACATCAATGAGACCT
Organism: Balaenoptera acutorostrata; assembly: GCF_949987535.1. NCBI lineage: Eukaryota > Metazoa > Chordata > Mammalia > Artiodactyla > Balaenopteridae > Balaenoptera > Balaenoptera acutorostrata. The sequence continues at coordinate 59,443,768 of NC_080081.1, forward strand.
GTTAGTACTTTGCATAGATTCTAATTAGTCTGGAGGTTAAGGGGTAAATATGTCCTTTTGGTGTTTTTTTTCTGGCTGACACATTAGTTTATTCTCTCTGCTTCAAATGAATAAATTTCTGTGCCAGCCAGATCTTAAACAAAAGAAGCTGGGTAAGTATATGAATCTTTCTTAAAAAACCTATTTAGCATCATAAAAGTAAAGCAGTGAAATTTTAAGGTATTGATTACCATTTATCCTTTTTCTTTTTTTCTATAAATGAATAATTGTGATTAATAGTCATTTTGCAATTCTGAGTTCTAGAAGATAATTATGTGTGAGTGCTGTAGCCATTGTTGGCACTAACCTTATCCACTCATGGAGGTGACTTGGTGGAAATGAAACCCCTCTTGCTCTGTGGTAGTAGAGAACTAGTGTATGTTTACACACTGAAATAGTAACTTGGCTTCTTGTTGAAACTGTACATGTTCACTGGATGAGTAATTTTGTTTCACAGATGCAGCATTTAAAATCCTGAATCCTATGACTGTTCCAAGATTTTTTAGGCTGAATAGCAACAATGCCTTGATAGAGTTCTTGTTGGAGGTGAGAAGGAGTCTGTTTCCTTGGTGGTGGGAGATAAACGATATTCTTTACATGTCTGGTAATTTCTAGGCACATAAAAACAGGAGGAAATTGTCATCTTCTCTTTAAGGGTACTCCTGAGATAAGAGAACATTATCTTGACTCTAAAAAAGACGTAGACCGTCATCTGAAATCGGCCTGTGAGCAGTTTATTCAGCAACAGACCAAGCTGTTCGTAGAGCAGCTGGAGGAGTTCCTGACAAAGGTATAGACCTTGGTGCATATTTGGTAATTGTGAATTCTTCCCTAGATTGCATTTTGTTTTTGTTCTTTTTTGTTTTTGTTTTTTTAATAGAAATCCATTTTTAATTTATTTATTTTATTTATTTTTTTATTTTTGGCTGCGTTGGGTCTTCAGTGCTGCGCGTGGGCTTTCTCTAGTTGTGGCGAGCGGGGGCTACTCTTCGTTGAGGTGCGTGGGCTTCTCATTGCCGGGTTTTCTCTTGTGGAGCACGGGCTCTAGGCGCGCAGGCTTCAGTAGTTGCGGCACGCGGGCTTCAGTAGTTGTGGCTCGTGGGCTCTAGAGCACAAACTCAGTATTTGTGGCGCACGGGCTTGGTTGCTCTGCGGCATGTGGGATCTTCCCGGACCAGGGATCGAACCTGTGTCCCCTGCATTGGCAGGCGGATTCTTAACCACTGCGCCACCAGGGAAGCCCCTAGATTGCATTTTGAATTACTCTCTTATGAAAACCTTGGCAGAAGGAGACAGTAGGGGCTTCCCTGGTGGCGCAGTGGTTAAGAATCTGCCTGCCAATGCAGGGGACATGAGTTCGATCCCTGGTCCGGAAAGATCCCACATGCCGCGGAGCAACTAATCCCGTGCGCCACAACTACTGAACTTGCGCTCTAGAGCCTGTGAGCCACAACTACTGAGCCTGTGCTCTAGAGCCCGCGAGCCATAACTACTGAAGCCCGCATGCCTAGAGCCCGTGCTCCGCACTGAGAAGCCACCACAATGAGAAGCCCACGCACTGCAACGAAGAGTAGCCCCCGCTCGCCGCAACTAGAGAAAGCCTGTGCACAGCAGCAAAGACCCAACACAGCCAAAAATAAATAAATAAAATAAATAAATTTATTTAAAAAAAAAAAAAGAAGGAGACAGTAAACCCATGTCTTAATGATTCTGTCTAAGAAATCACCGTGTTTCCTATTATGGAAGCTTTTTGGTTTGGACTTTTAGGTATGCTTGCAGAGTTTTGCAGTTTTAAGAGAAAGTGTGCAAATATTGCAAAGTTAGTTATAGCAGACCTCTGCTTAGCTCTGTTCTCTTTATCCACGTGGTAGGGATCTGCATGTGGTCCGGGACTCTCACTTTTCCTGGATGAGGACCTGCATGGCAGTAATCACAGTCCTGTCTATCAGGGTTTCCTGTTACTTAAATGGGTGATTTATTTTCCTCTTTGGTTTACATGCTATTTTTCCCTTTCATTTTGTGTAGGTAATTGAGAATTGAAGATTTTATATCGTTGCATTGTTAATTACCAGATATATGGATTTATAATAATCTGTCTATTTCTCTGTCTCCTAGCTAGAATCCATCAACTGGCAAATGCCAGCAAAGGAAAAATCAGATCATGGCAGTTTTGACTTTCCTGTTCCAACATAATAATTTTTTAAAAAAGCCTAAGTGTTGTTACTAAGGACTTACCTCATAAAGATCTTTAAGAAGTCTTGAAGTGAACTTTCATTTATTAAGCCTCTACTGTCTGTCCAGACTTGTGTTAGAGGACATTAAAAAAGAATAAAAATATGACAGCCCTCTCTCTCAGATTTACTTATCTAAGTCTTAACTGGGGAGACATTGGTAACTTGTTGCTGGATCCTGTGATAAAGACAGAAGATAATAGTTTTTGAAAATAAGAAATGATACCAAAAAAGCAAATATAGAAATGTTAAACTATTATTTATCATTGAGGTATATTACTTGTTTAGTGGCTTTTAGCCCGTTCATCAAGTATTTGGAATGTGTGTGTGTGTGTTTTCCCCACCACAGAAATATAAAAGGAGGGTGGTGTAAATGTTTTCTCCAAGCTTTTGATTAAAAAAAATAATGGTGCAAGTATGGATATTTTGTAAGTTACAAACCAGTCATCATAGTTTTTACTGAAATTGTCCTCATGGAAAACTAGTTTGTAGATTGTAGTATTTTTGGGAGAGCACCCACATTAATACTGGTGGGAAATACTGTAGTGAATATTTTGCAATAACAGAGCAGCAGAACGACTCTTCTGATATAAGCAAGTTGGTTATAATGAAATCTGCCATTAAAGGGTTTTTTCTAGAAAAGCACAGTTTTCCTAGAAGTCAAGAGAATGAAAGTTCACTGATGGTAGTTGTCCTAGTTGACCTTAGTATAAATTTGGTAAATCTGGTATAACTCTGGGCATTTGGAAGATTCTGGGCACTACAAACATTCTTTAAAAATTAGAGATTTATGTAGAAAATATGTATTCCAAGTCTGAATTACGTAATGGCCCTCCATGGACATACTACACATCTATAGCAGGGACCCCTGTATAGCTGTTCATGCACCTTTTTTTATACTCCTCTCAGTATGGGACTGGGGAGGGAAAGGCCCTGCCCCTGATCATCACTGAGAAGCCGTTCTCCCTCACCCGCCTCTATCTGCTCACTCTGTGTTGCCCTTACTCGGATCATTCACAGTTGCCTCATTTTTCCCTTTACAACCCTGGTCCCTCACTGCTCCTCACTGTTCAGTGAGACTCTTTAGTAGATACTACGGCTTAGAGGACCCGGCATCCCTCTTATGTTATCTTATTCCAAATTTAGGTTTCTTCCCCTGTCCTGTTGGCATAGAGTGGGTCAGAGGTAAAGATACATATGCACACACACGCACAAGCACGCACACATGCATTGTAAGCACTAGAGTTCGTACAGATATACATGATCATTTAAGACATTGTTTCTTAGAGTTTGTGGACCAAACGTTTTTCACGTTTCACCGGGTCAATGTTACTAGTATTCTGAATAGCAGAGACAGAGTAAATGATTTTAAAACCTTAAAATAATTTTCTTTAAAGGTATTTGTGCAAGTGCAGAATCTTATACCCCTTTTATTATAATTGGCATTGTAAGGCAGCCAGTTCTTGTACCTTGATAAATGATCACAAGAAAAGCAGTATCCATAGATGCAGAAAGGAAACAGTATTTCATCTTTCATTTGGATGTATGCTTGTAGGTCTCAGTATTTACTATTTGGATGTAAGCTTCATCAACAAAATGTCCTCAGCTTGTTTCTAAGTTTGGACTGATTTTTAAAATATATATAGGTTTGCCTAATAAAACAAGCTGTGAGAGTGTATAGAGAACGTTCTTAGGTTGTCAGAAGACTTGTTTTTTGAGCCTGAAGACTCCAGGTGTGATTCTGGTCCCCTTTCACCTGTTGTAAATTGGCTTTTTTGTTTATGTAGCTCCTTCCTTGGGCTCTCTTTTTTGAGATGCTTTGTTTTCATTAATTCTCATTACATGCCTGGTACCTGGAGTAAGTAAACATCTCCATTTCACAGACTAAGAAACTAAAGTTTTGCAGTGTGACCTGTATACATGAGATAAACATTTCTACAGCATTTTAATCTGTCTGGTGTAAACATCCTTCCTGATTTTTTGGTACAGTTAATGAAATTTCTTGAGAACAATAAAATTATAAAATTTTATTTTATAAAATAATGAAATTTCTTGAGAACAAGAAACTGCTTCTAGAAGAACTATGGCCTTGTTTCTTGCTCCTTGAGAAATAACCTTTCCTCTCAGTATTTGAATGGCCCTAGGGAGTGTAATACTGTTCTCTAAGTGTTGGGGGTGGCGGTTCATATCAAAACATTTGGGTCAGTTATTTTCTAAAACTAAAAAACTGTCGATACTTTTTTTTATGTCCTAGAATTTTATTGTACTGAATATTGCTTGAAACAAACTCTTAAGTAGGGCTTGGAATAGTCATGGGTGTAGTAGAAAGAGCATAGCATTTCGAGGCAGGAGAGCTGAGCTCTGGACCTCCTTCTGCACCTCCTGACTGGGGTGGTAGTGGTCACTTAGCTTCTCCAAGCCTCAGTTTCTAATCTCTACAGTGGAGATAGCTATTGCATCCCTCCTCCCTACTTAAGGTTATTATGAGGACCAAAAGATGATTATATATATAAACATACTTTGTCAGTGCTTGAAGAAGTGTTATTTTATAGTAAAATGTGACAAATTTGAAGTGAAGATTTTGCTTTTGCAAAAAATCTGAATGAAAGCATTTTAAAGGAAGTATAATTTCATGTTTATAGCGAAGCTAAAAGTGTTTCCCCTGGTGGGACCAGTTTATGCTAAAAACTCAGACTTGTATTCCTCTCAAGCAGTTTGCTAAAGCATTGCAAGTTTATTCTTAATGTTCCCTCTGAAGGGAACATAATTTCCTCAGCAACACTATAAATTAATTTTTTTTCCTCGGCATAGAGTGTGTAATAGAATTTGACCTGTAAATTTAATTTCTGTTCACAAGGAGTTATAACCTAATGGGAAATCAAGATGGAAAATATGTAAACATTAAGGTGTATATACAGCAATGTCATTATGAGACAATGGGTCTGTCTTCATCCTGTAGGGTTTAAAAAAGATAGGGCTAATTGGGGAAGACTTTTTTTTTTTTTTTTTTTTAAATAAGACACTTTTTTTTTTTTAATAGCTACTTTATTTATTTATTTATGGCTGTGTTGGGTCTTCGGTTCGTGCGAGGGCTTTCTCTAGTTGCGGCAAGTGGGGGCCACTCTTCATCGCGGTGCGCGGGCCTTTCACTATCGCGGCCCCTCCCGTTGCGGGGCACAGGCTCCAGACGCGCAGGCTCAGTAGTTGTGGCTCACGGGCCCAGCTGCTCCGTGGCATGTGGGATCTTCCCAGACCGGGGCTCGAACCCGTGTCCCCTGCATTAGCAGGCAGATTCTCAACCACTGCGCCACCAGGGAAGCCCGGGGAAGACTTTTGAAGAAAATGCTTCTTGAGGTTTAACTTAAAGATAAGTATATTATCTAGGTAGTAAATAGAGATGAGTATACAAGTTTGTATTTGCTTTTAGTATAAAAATAGTTATATACAATATATGTCGTTATGAAATTGGTTAAATTCTGGAACAATCAGTGGCATAACAGGTAGCCATTACTATTAAAGCATACCAGTTAGATATAGAAAAATGTCTAGGATTTAGATTTAAGTGGAGAAAAAAGTTTTCCGGGCACTGTGTTCCTACTTTTGTAAATGTAGACACATTAGTATGTTTATATATTTACGTTGGGAAATATTTGGGATAATATATACTAAACATGAACATGTTTTTCTTTAGCATTGTCTAACCTATAATTGTATGTATGACTCACTTTTAAAAGCTGCATCTCACAATAAAAAATAAAGACATAGAGAGGAATTGAGTGACAGTGGAAAGGGGTGATTTTATATACATGGCAACATGAGCAAAGACCTAGAGTGGTCCAGGAATATGAACTTGGTAGAAATAGAGAGAGGGCCGGAGAGGCCTGAGTTAACATTATATCCTATCTGTGCCCAACCTCTGCCTAAATATTTGTGTGGCCTTCTTTATGAGAAATCTAAAAAGTTGGTGTTCAGGTTTTTCTAATGAGACTATCTGCTGAGGCCAAGGTTATGGTCCGGACCGTTGGCACGTAGCAGTCCATTTTTTACAGATGTTTTGTGCATTTCTGTCCTTCACCCTCCCTAGCTACAGCCTAGCCGTACCGTAATTTGCCATCTTAAGAACATTATTGTCTGAAAGCTAAATGTATGGTTTTGCTTCTCTGTACTGATGCTGAGAAATGAAAAGAGAGGTGAATAGAGGGTGGGCATCCAATTCTTGTACCTAGAACACTGGCTAGTCAAATGTGCTTTTTGATGCTATCTGAAAATCTTTTTTTTTTTTTTTTAATAGCATTCTCTCTGTCTGTAACAAAGAAAAGGACCCTCTAGGTATATAAAGGAGATTTTGTCCAACTGCTGTGACATTTTTCTAATAACATACGATAGTAATTTAATGTTAACCTAACAGTCCACTGAAAGAGAGGCCTGTTTTGTGTTGACGTTTCTCTCGGTCTTCATTTTTGTCTTCCTACCCTGAAATGTTTCAGGCTGAATGCCTCAGGACATTGGTATGGTTTTCTTTTTGCAAAACAGTGTATGCCTTGAAATCACAGAAGAAGTTTTGCTAAAATATTTTATTGCTTGTAAAGGACTATGAGGTATGATGCATTTTCTTTTAGGGCTGCACATTTGATTATCATTATGCTTTCATACGTTCAAATGGTGTATCTTTTGAGAGCAGTACTAGTTTAATTTGTCATCAGTGAAATGAAACTTTTTTCTTTTTGTCTCCGCTACTAGGTTTCAGCACTAAACACAATGGCCAGTCAGGGAGGACCCAAGTATACTCTCTCTCAGCAGCCTTGGGCTCAACCAGGTACCCACATTTTACTGTTTGGGATTTCCTTTTTTAGGATGTCAGTTAATTTGCATTTATATAGTCCTGCTCCGACAGCTTGAAGTTGGTTTCCTACTCCTGCTGTGGTTTAGGTTAATGCAAGATTCATTTTGGAGCTGACAGGTCTTAATTGAGCCAACACGACTTGCATTTCAACAAGCATCACAAGAAAGGAAGAATTAAAAATATATATATACACACACACACATACATACATAAATACATACATATACATACACACACACCCAGTTAAAAATAAAACATGGCTTAGATGGAAATGCTTTGAGTGCGGTGGTTTCTGTACACTTGATTTTCATTGTCTTAGAGTGAAAATACTGTGTTTGATAGTATGAAATTAATGGAGAGAATGCTACTGTTTCCAAGTATTATATGAAGAAATGTGGGACATTATTACATTTTAAGCAAGTTGCATCCTCTTTAATGTTTTAGAGTGTTTGAAAAAAATTATAAGAATGTGGTGTCATTTAGGAGTTGGCAGGCTCCATCACTGATTGGCAGAAGTGCTGGAGATGTTTCCAGTCTTAAACTCTTTCCTAAATGTAAATTTTTTTGTGCTAGAAGGTGTTTTTTTCCCTCTTTAACATTAGACATTGAAAATCATGACTAGTTTTGTGGGTTATTTTTGGTCCATGTTGTGACATTTTAGGTTGTCATTAAACCAGAATAAATCATTTTGTTAGATTGATACTTCTGGCCATTCCCTGGCCCATATTGTGATAGAGATCCTTTGAAACTAAGAAGGGCAAGATGCCGAAAGAATCAAGTGTTTTAATTATGGGTGAGCTGTGTCCAAGTTGGTAGGAAGCTTTTTGCTCATAATGAGAGAGATCCAAAGAATGATTCTGGTTTAGCATCCATAAAAAATTGACTGTCTACAGGCACCCAAAACTGGAATTATGTTTTTTTTTTTTTTAAATATTTTTCTACTATATTTTTTTTTCTTTTTTTAAATTTTATAGCTACTTTATTTATTTATTTATTTATTTTTGGCTGTGTTGGGTCTTCGGTTCGTGCGAGGGCTTTCTCTAGTTGCGGCAAGTGGGGGCCACTCTTCATCGCGGTGCGGGGACCGCTCTTCATCGCGGTGCGCGGGCCTTTCACTATCGCGGCCCCTCCCGTTGCGGGGCACAGGCTCCAGATGCGCAGGCTCAGTAGTTGTGGCTCACGGGCCCAGGTGCTCCGTGGCATGTGGGATCTTCCCAGACCAGGGCTCGAACCCGTGTCCCCTGCATTAGCAGGCAGATTCTCAACCACTGCGCCACCAGGGAAGCCTGGAATTATGTTTTTAACATGATTGGTTTCCCATAATGAAAGAGTGCATCTGTCAGGTATTTATTTCTTTTGGGAAAAAGAATTGAGGCCATTCTAAAATTTTCAGTTATTTTTATTAGTGCCTCAGGTTAATTTGAAGTTGAAGTAGAACAGAGAAGTTGTAAGAGTAGCTATGTATCTCCTAGGAAGATTTGTAAGCGTAGAGAATTATCACTGGTATTTGAATGGAAGGCAGGATTTTATTTCAAAAATTTGTCATGTGAACTTCGATGATGTCAATATAGGTTTGCATTGATTTGCTTTATTTTGTTTACTGTGATGGAGACAGTGAATGTTATACTGGCTTTATTATTTTAAACCTTTGTTTTGTATATGAGATTGAAATCTTCGCCATCTTACTAAAGGACCGAGAGCATCCTTCATGCAGTAGTGTATTCTGTCAAGAGACAGAAAACCAGAGTCTTTTACTGACAATACTGGAAACTCTAACCATAGTGAGCCTGGTGGTAACCACTTGTTCTGACCCCTCAGGGTCAGGAGCAGGCTTGTCAGGCTGTAACTCAGCACTGATTCTAGAAGGAATTCTGATCATCTTTGGATTAATTGGGCTATTGGCTCAAGGTTTGTCATTTACAGAGCTTATTTAGAAATAGGACCTGATTTTATTTTGAACGTTAATGTAAATGAAACTCTTGGGTGCAATAAATCTTTCTTAAAATAGGTAGAAACCACCAAATTGTCATAAGTATAGTTAGTACAGCTAAGCCTAGGGGCTTGATGCATAATTAATGTATTTTCTTTCCCCTTTGGGAAGATTCTCTTTTGCTCAAAATAGGCGCTGTCATTTTCTCAAGTGGAGTCCTAATAGATCTCCCAGTGTTAGGTGTATTGTGCTCTTAAGTATTACTAGAATTGTCATTAGTAAAGCAGGAGTAGATGAAAGGAAACCGACAGAAGGACTAGATGAAATAGGGCTTGCTGTTTTGTCATTTAAAACATTTTGTTTCTTTCTAAGTGAGGAGATCCTGGCAAATGGAGCAGTGACACTTCAGTTTACCTAGTTGTTGTATCTTCCGTCTCATTTAGCCTCAAGGAGCTATGGAGTTGCTTTTTCTTGATCTGTAATATGAGAAGCCCACACTTAAATGTCAAAGATTTTTAAGTCTTTGGGGTGGGAGTACCAGGGACAGTCTAGAAACTTATCTTGGGCCCCTAGAACCCAGGGTTAGTGGTTCATGCAGACTTGATCACCTTCTTGGGGTCATTCCATGCTAAACTCACGAGATTGAGTTATAGTTAGGATGCCAATTTGTTAATTACTCTGGAAAATATACCTTTTTAAGAATTAGGATACTTTATTTACAAGGCTCCACATAAAACTGGGCTCTGAAGACTGACCAGTGATCCCTGAAGTGTGTTAGTGACCATAGGACCAGAGCCTATGGAATTAATTGTCTTAAAGGAGCTTTCATCTGTTTATGAAAAATAAGGAATTCTTGGATTGTTTGTTCTTTCTTCTTGAGAGCATTGGCACTTTCTCACCCTGCTCTTATACAACCCTCCTCAATTAAAAAATTTTTTTTAACATGGTATAAAATTTGAACTGTGGAAAGGTATAAAATGAGAATTCTATTCTCCACCTCTAAACTAGTTCTCTCAAAGGTAACCACTATTAATGGCTGCTTTCCCAAAATTATGTGTATTCTAGCATATATGGACTTGAGACGTGTTATACAAATAAGATTATACTATTGTTACCTGAAAAAACAGGTTTGCCTCTTGGTGGGTATTGAGCCAAAAGACACAACCAAGGCAAAGAGTGGGAGAAGGAAGGATTTATTACTTGCAGCAAGGAAGGAGAACACTGGGGGTCTTTCCCAAAGCATTGTCTCTCCAAATGGCAAAATTGGGGAAATTTAAGCTAAGGGTACATGTATTCGTGAAGGGGCTTGAAGAGAGGAGAATTCAGCACTGAACTGGGACAGTGGTTGACAGAATCCAAGCTTTAGTTGATTGAAGTCACGGGGGTCAACAGCATCATTCCATCCTCCACCCGAATGGGGGCCTTAGTTCCTGCAGAACTCAAAGCCGTGTATCAGATTGTTCTCTGTATCCCTTGAGGAGGAACTAGGGCTGCTTCATTACCGACCTATTGTTTCTTATTGCTTTTCCTGTGTTCCTGCATTCCCTCACTTCCCTTAAGGTCATCAATTACTGAGACCTGTTCAAGGACAAGCATTGTGGCCAGGCTGAGATCACAAAATGGTTTAGGCCAAAATGGCTTCTCTTACGTTAAGAAAGCCAGTCCTGGTTCTCCTTCTTCGGGGGCCTCTTACCCCTATCTGCTTACAAAATATCCCTTACTTTTATTTTTGTTTTTTAACCACATATTCTATATCTTGGAGCCCTTTCTATACCAGCATATCCAGCTCTACCCATTCTATTTAATGGATGTGTAGAATATATCACTAAAGCATAATTTCCTTAATAATTCTATTAATAGATATTTGAATTATTTTTAGTTTGTTTTTCCTTACACTCTTTAATAAACACACATATCTTGGTATTTTGTAAATATGTCCATAAGGCAGATTTCTAGCAGTAGAAATGTTAAGTGAAAGAGTTTGTGTATTTTCAGTTTTGCTAGACATTGCCTAATATCCCTTCCAAGAGGTTGAACAGTTTATACTCCCGTCAAGAGTGGATGAGGGTGCCTGTTTCCCCACAGCCCTGCCAAATGTGGATATTCACAACCTTGGTAATTTTTACCAATATGAAATATTTCAGTTGTTTTAATATTCGTTTCTTTAATTATGAGTGAGGTCAAGCATCTTTGAAATTATTAATCAGTCTTTTCTTTTATAGCTTTCTAGGTAATTTCCTCTTTTAAATACTTCATAAAGATGATGACTCTTCTTTTCCATTTGTACTTCTTTTCAGACACTACACCTGGGCTACTAATTATTTCAGTTACAATTTTCTGGAATTCTTTTCCTTTTCTGATAATACACTATAAGAACGTAACAAATGGATTTTTAGTTCCCATTAAATATGTGTGGGTATTTTCTGAATGATCTCATAAGACAGAGAGCATCTCTTACTGTGAGTCAGTTCTACAAATGAATAAGCTCATTCATTATGAAGTAACTCTTACTAGCGCTTCTCTGCAAATGACCTTTTATTTTACCTTACGTCTTATCTGCAAATTCCGAAGGCACCATACTACTATCCCTATGAATGTCCTGAGCCATGCTGGGGTGGCGGGTGGGGGTGGGGTGGGGTGGGGGGTTGGGGGGTTCTTTTGCTGTTTAGCCCGTTCGGTTAGAATTTTGTATACAGTAGATACTTAATGACTGTTTATAGGGCTTGTGATTAAACTTGATAAATAAATAAGAAAAGTGAAAGAAATTCTTTGGGGAAGTAAAGAGTCTTCTTTTGCTATTTTTCTCTCCTTTTATTCCCCTCTGAATTAAAATAGAAATGTTTCTTCTATTTTTAGTTTTGATACTAAGGAGGTTAATTTCTTTCCAGCAAAAGTCAGTGACCTTGTGACAAGTGCCTACAAGACAATAAAAGCAAAGCTGCCGCTGACATTGAGAAGTATGTCATTGTACCTATCCAATAAAGATACTGAGTTCATCCTGTTTAAACCAGTTAGGGTGAGTATCATGATCATCTCTTTGAATGTTGGCCGGTCTCTTGGAGTATTCTTGCCTTGTGTACCATTTTCCTCTTCCTGTAAACGTTTTGAAATGTTGGTCTACTATTCTAGTACAGTTGACTTAAAAAGCACTGTGATTCTTGAAAGACTTAACAAAGCGTGCATCTGTCTGATTATATCTCCCCGACCTCACCCCCAGCCCTCATTTTGTCTTAATTTCCTTATGGTTACCTGTGGCACAAGGGTAATTTCTACCTAAAAGTAGAAATTAGTAAATGAATAAATAAGTAATCAGACCCTCACATGAGGTGGGGCCCAGCACTTGTGAAAGAACAGCATTTCAGGAATTATGTCCCATTTTACTGGTGAGTAGCGGAAATAAATGGCTTGCAGCGGCCATGGAGGGATTAAATGTCAGAGCAAATTTAGTACTCATAGCTTCCAGCTCTGTGTTGAGCTCACATCTTTACCCAAGGCGTTGGTTGATTTTTAAAGTGCATTTTATGTGTTTGGGAACTTTATTATCTTCTGTGGAAGAAATTGCCGCAGAAGACTGTTACTATTTTCTGCGGGGGACAAGGCTTGCTAGAGTTTAGTTTTTCCAGTAAGTATTATCTGATAAGTCTTAGACAGGTAGTGCTTGCATGTGAAATATTAATGCAAATTGAACGTCTTTGGTAATGCCCTAGAAGATACATTTCCTCCACTTGTTTTGGCAAATAGTAAGATTTAACTTTCTTAGTTCTTCATGTTTAAGAAGACTGAATATGTTTTCAGTGACTCATGTAATATGATTGCCTCTTCTTCTTTCTAAGAATAATATTCAGCAAGTCTTCCAGAAGTTCCATGTCTTGTTAAAGGAAGAGTTCAGCCCTGAAGATATCCAGATCATTGCTTGTCCTTCTATGGAACAGGTAATCAAGAGTCTGAAGATCCTTGTTACTTTCATAACCTTTTAGTTCTTTTACTTGAGTAGATAATGTCTTTGAGTAACTGTGTTTTAGTTGTAATTTTAAAAATTGTACGTTGTTTTATTCTGATGAGCAAGAGTTCAAGCTTTGAATTGCTCTCTCACATATTTAGTGATGGCATTAGAATTTTCAGTTGCTTTTCAGTGCTTTCTGGTATTGAAGGTTGCTCTGTTTAAGATGAATGAACTGTTTGTGGAAGACTCAAATAGTGGTATTGAGATTGCTGAATAATTTTGTTTGCAGTATGTATGATAGGAGGCCCATGTTTTAGATGAAAAAAAAGTGTTTTAGGAATTAGAATAGATGTTAGAAGTGTTTCTGTTTTCTCTCTTCTTCCTAAATTAAAAAAACTAAATAGAGAGCTCAGTCTGTGTTTATTATCATTCATTTATTCAGTTCAGTCAGCAGGCTTTTATTGAGTAGAAGTAGGTTGGTGCTATGGAGGGTATTTTATTTCTGGTTTTAAGTTTAGTTGAGGAGTTTAGTAGGGTAAGGACTAGAGAGAGAGACTGGGGGAGAGTGGTAAGGTTAGTGAGAGCCCGATTGCTGTGGGTGGAGCCCGCGGGGAGAGAGACTGGAGGCAGTGCGTGTGGTAAGTCTTTTGAGGAGTTTTACTTCACGGGGAGAGAAAAGATGGGGTGGTAGCTGGAGAAGAAATGGGGTCATTTTTAAATTGAGATATAATTCAGATACCATAAAATTCACCCTTTTAAAGTAGGCAGTTCAGTGGTTTTTAGTATATTCAGTAAGTCCTGGAACCGTCACCACTATCTAATTTCAGAACACTTTCATCCCCCCAACAAAGAAACCCCTACCTGTTAGCAGATTCTTCATTCCCCCCTCTTCTACTAATCTACCTTTGTCTCTGTGGATTTGCCTATTCTGGACAGTGCATTAAATGGAATCGTACAATACATGGCCTTTCATGACTGGCTTCTTCCTCTCAGCATAATGTTTTTAAGGTTCATTCATGTTGTGGCTTGTATCAGAACTTCATTCTTTCTTACGGCTGTATGAATTTCTTTGTATGGCTCTATGGGTCATATTTTAAAATGATTTCTCTGTAGTACTAGGGTTGTGGACAGTCAGGATACTTTTCTTAAAAAAATAATTAATTAATTAATTTATTTTTGGCTGCGTTGCGTCTTCATTGCTGCGCGTGGGCTTTCTCTAGTTGTGGCGAGCGGGGGCTACTCTTCATTGCGGTGCGCAGGCTTCTCATTGCGGTGGCTTCTCTTGTTGCGGAGCACGGGCTCTAGGAGCATGGGCTTCAGTAGTTGTGGTGCGTGAGCTCAGTAGTTGTGGCTTGCGGGCTCTAGAGCACAGTCTCAGTAGTTGTAGCGCACAGGCTTAGGTGCTCCGCGGCATGTGGGATATTCCCGGACGAGGGCTCGAACCTGTGTCTCCCGCATTGGCAGGTGGATTCTCAACCACTGCGCCACCAGGGAAGCCCCAGTGAGGATACTTTTTTTTTTTTTTTTTTTTAAATATTTATTTATTTATTTATTTATGGCTGTGTTGGGTCTTCGTTTCTGTGCGAGGGCTTTCTCTAGTTGTGGCAAGTGGGGGCCACTCCTCATCGCGGTGCGCGGGCCTCTCACCATCGCGGCCTCTCTTGTTGCGGAGCACAGGTTCCAGATGCGCAGGCCCAGTAATTGTGGCTCACGGGCCTAGTTGCTCCACGGCATGTGGGATCTTCCCAGACCAGGGCTCGAACCCGTGTCCCCTGCATTGGCAGGCAGACTCTCAACCACTGCGCCACCAGGGAAGCCCGAGGATACTTTTTTATAAGTCATTTGAAGCAATTATATTCTATGTGATTATACCACTAACTTGGCATGTAGTTAGTTTATTTTCAATATTTAGAGATTTTCCCCTCATTTTGATTTAATTTTGTTTTTAATTATGTAAAATGTTTACATGATTCCCAAGTCAGATTTATGGAACAAGGTACATTTGGAGAAGTCTTGCTTCCCTTTCCAGTCCCTCCAGCCTTTTCCCTCTCTCCCCTTTTAGGTAGCTATTTTTATTTGTTATTGGATTATCCTTCCTTCTTTTTTTTTTAAAGATAGGGGAAATGTATGTTTGTATATTTGTGGGGAAGATCTAAAGAGAGGGAAAAATTGCTGCTGGGAAAATGTCCTTGAGAAGAGAAGGGGGGATGTGATCTCAGGGGCAGCTGGAGAGTGGGGCCTTTGTCAGGGGCCGGCAGGGTTCAGCGTGGAGAGAGGAGAGAAGGCCGAGCGTGTGGGCGCACGTGCAGGGAGCTGGCACGCGTGATGGGAGCTCACGGAAGCTCTCCTCTGACTGCTTTACCTTTGTGAGGGGAACAGGAAGCAGGGTCACCACTGAGAGTGAGGAGGTGCTAAAGATTCCGGAGGAAGGTTCTGTTGAGTTCGGTGGTTGGTTATGAGTCCAAGAAAAAGCATTCAGCATAGTTGTCTCATGTTTTTTTTCTCCAGTCATCGTCAGTTGCATGAGTGTAGACGTGGAGTTGCTGGAGGGTTGTGTCAGGGCTGTGCTTTTGCCAGGAGGGACAAGGCAGGGGCGGGTGAGGGCAGGAGAGTTAAAAGAGGGGAGTGACTGTCGTGATTGCCGTGGAACTCAAGCAGACGAGGAGCAGGAGGGGGCTGAGGGAAGGGAGTGAGAAGGCAGGAGGAACCGTGGGTTCCAGATCCTGGTGGAGTCGAACGGTCATTGGCGTTGGAATGTGAGAGGGAAATGAGCTGGGAAGATGGGTTGCGGCGATCAAAGAGTGAGCTGCTTGACGATGGGATTGTGGAGGGGTTGCAGTTAGAGGTGATGACGGGGCTGGGATGTGCCTGTGGCCTGAGCAGCTGACGTGGTTGGTGGAAGATGAGGTCATTGGAGGAGAGGAGCCGAGGCGGACCCTGGAAGGTTAGCTATCTGGATGTTGAAACCACCAAGAAGTCCTGCAGGAGTAGTTTTAGGAAAGAGTGACAGTGCTCTGAGACCTGCAGGAGGTGCAGGGCTGGGTGATGGCAGAGGGGTCGTAGATGGAGGAGTGAAGTGGGGCATGGTCTGCTATGATGAAAACCAAAGCTGGGGGAAGGTGCTGGGAGAGGGAAGGAGAATGGTCTGGAAATGACAGTGAGGAACAGAGGGGACTCTGACCCCGCCTCCAGGCCCAGTGGTTCCAGGCATGTGGATGAGAAACACGCACCACTTGAGAAGGCTGCAGGGGAAGCTTGTCCTGGCAAAGGGGTGGGGGGCAGGGCTTCAGGACTCCAGCGGGGTGGGCCTTGAGGTGGGAAAAGAGCCTTGAGGTAGTAGAGGAATGACTTGGGAGGCCTGGGCTTCCTGTGGTGGGTGACGTAAACATGGATAAAGGTGTGAGGAGAGCAGCTCTGATGGACGAGAGGCAGGGGTCTGGCTGAGAACATGCAGAGTTACTGGGCTCCCACTTGACTCCTGCCAGTGAGATATGTGGTTTAGTGTGTGTACGTGTGTCTGTAACTTAAAAGCTTTATAGTAATCACACACACTATGTGCAACTCAGTTGCTTTGCTTTTCTTCTTTCTCCTGTTGATGAACCACTAAATTATTTTCATGACCTACCAATGGCTTGCAGCCGACAGTTTGAAAATCACTAATAGAGGGACTTCCCTGGTGGTGCAGTGGTTAAGAATCCGCCTGCCAACGCAGGGCACACGGGTTCAAGCCCTGGTCCGGGAAGATCCCACATGCCACGGAGCAACTAAGCCCGTGCGCCACAACTACTGTGCCTGCGCTCTAGAGCCCACAAGCCACAACTGCTGAGCCCGCGTGCCACAACTACTGAAGCCCACACGCCTAGAGCCTGTGTTCCACAACAAGAGAAGCCACCACAATGAGAAGCCCGTGCACCGCAATGAAAAGTAGCCCCCACTCACCGCAACTAGAGAAAGCCCATGTGCAGCAACGAAGACCCAGGGCAGCCAGAAATAAAATTAAAAAAAAAAAAAGAAAAGAAAAACACTAATAGAGACCATCATGCTCACTGTTCCTTGTTCCTCTTTCAGAACTCTTAACATTTTCTAGTTAATAACAACAGCTGATCTTACTGACTGCTGACTGAGTCACTTGGCCACAGGCTCATAGAGTAGGAACCAGAACAAGGAATTCTCTTACCCTACACGCTGCACGATGATCAAAACAGGAAATGTAACATTGATACTATTACCTAATCCCCCATCCGTATTCAAATTGTTTTCCCCAGTCCAGGATCCAGTCCAAGTGTTGCTTTCAGGTGTCACATCCCTTTAGTTTCTTTAAACCTGGAGCAGTTGCACAGCCTTTTTGGGCTTCCTTGACCTTGTCGGGCCAGTTATTTTGTAGAATGTTTGGTGTTGTCTGTTTCCTCATGATTAGATTCAGGTTTTGTATTTTGGGCAGGAAAAACACAGAGGTGATTTTGTGTACCTCTCACTGAAAGTACACATTTATAGACGAGATTAGGGGGTGATTATTTTGATTACCAAAACCCTACCATATAGAAGGGCACACTGCCAGGCTCATCTAGCCGCAAGTCTCTTCAGGCCAGGGTGACAGATTTGCAGAGCGCAGGCTGCCATCCTCTCCTGTCGCAGTGGCGATTTCTCTGGTTTTCCCCGGGCTGGCGGCTGGCTCCGGGTCTCGCGCTCCTTTACAGAGGGGACAGGGGGCTCCTGGTTCGAGTTAGCATATGAGGTGAAGCTCACCTGCCGTGCCTTTTCTTGTGCAGTTAACAGTCATTTAAAGAATTCAGCTTACTTACAACTCTCGGAGAAATGCACTCTGCATAGAGGCAGGTGAAGTCGGTTATTTAGAGCCATTTCTGTCTCTCGTTAGTGTTGGTATGTAGTTCTTTTCTGTCTTCCTGATTGGATTCTTAATGAATTGAGGGCCCAGGTTCGGCGATACCTCCCCACAGGCCCCGCCGATGTGCAGCGCCCGGGGCTGCTTCTGGAATCAGCACCGCAGGTCCAGTTTGTACCTTACAGCCGTGTTTACTGGTCTCTTAAAAATCAGACATTTCCTCTCATTCTTTTTTGAGGATCTAAACAACTTATCTTGAGTATGGTATTCCACAGCAGAACTAACAAGGCCTTTCTCTTTGCTTTTCAGCTGAACCTCCTACTGTCAGTTTCTAAATAACCAGGCCCGTCGGGCTGTATGTGTAAATGGCCGGTCCGGCAGGAGCCGGCTGCCAGGTCCCACGGCCTGCAGGACACAGGGGAATTGTACAAGGGGCTTCCCGAGAACCACAGGGCTGCTGCTCAGGGCTGACCGCAGAATGAAGTGGAAGCAAAGTGTGACATGATTTGTGTTTCTGTTTTGAAAACATCAAAATGCCAAAGATAAGCTATAATCTATGAGCGCTGATTACTGCCTCATTTAAATGGTCACAAGCAGTGTAAGGTTTTAAGAGGAAGCTATGGTGGGCACGCAGTGAAATGGTTCTTAAGAAAAATGTGCAATGAAAATAGGTTACAATAAATAGTGCAAAGAACTTTACAGTAATACAGCTAATTAGAAAGCTTCTAAGAGAAAGGTTTGTTAAAGCGTGAAACACTGCAATCCTTTTAACCACTGAGCATTCCACAGTGACTATTTTTTTACTTCCAGAAATGTTATTTCTACACCCTATTTAATGTAATGTTTCTCCTATCACTTTGAAGTTTAGTTTGGGATAGATTGGGTGCTTCTGAGAACGTGTTCTGCTTTCCTGGGAATTCAGTGTGTTATCTTTCTGTGTGTTTGATGTGAGGTAGTTTCAAGATGCAAGGACCTCGTGTAAGGTCCCAGGATCTGTACTCCATGAATTGCTTAGGTGCAGAGCGTTCAAAAGTAGGCAGGTAGCTGCAGCGTCCTCATGGTAGATACGTGCCGTATCTTTAATGAGAATCTTCATGATACAATAGGCAGTGTCCGTGAGGGGGAGGTGCCAATTAGGGCGTCTTCAATCTGGCACATAAAGGAGGAGAGGAAGCCTGATGAATAGTGTGTCTCGTGCACGAAGGTTAGGGTTACCAGCTTTCTGCACACTGCCTTCCGTTTCCGTAGTTCTTTGAGAAGTGAACACTTTCATGTCCTGTACATTCGTGGTGTCTGTGCCGCCTGCCTGCCTTGTGGATCTGTACCCTGCGACAGCAGGATACGTTTCACTCACAGAGACGAGGATGACGAAGGCCACCCATCCCTTAAAATGAGCCACACGATAGCAGGGATCATCAAAAAAATTATGCGCATCTCTGAGTTTTCCTACAAATATCTGTTTCCTGATTGGATTGGTTTTGCCTCTGATGTTATAGTAAATGTAACCTGCTCTTTGGTTCACAATGAAGTTTGAGTTATTCAGACACTAATTTAGAGATAGAATGCTGACAGAGGTTCTGGAATGTAACCAGCAGACCTCATTCTGTGAGACTGTAGCATTTCTCATCCACTTCAAGCAGACTCCCGCCATGTGTAGATAGGTTACATATCCTGATGTCTGTCATTTTAAACAGGTCACTTGTTTTTCAGCTCAGTTTAACTTGGTGATGGATGTTGCTTGATAGAGCTTAATACTCTATATTTTGGGAAGGTAGAAGGTAAAGAGGGTCCATATTCATTCTTCAGCAGGAAATGAATGAATTAGGAAGATTATATTTACTTCCACTTACTATTTTAAACATGTGTTTAATGAAATAAACTGTACAATCCAGTTTTGTATATTATATGTACATTTGATTTTTAAATAGCCTTTCCAAAGAAATGAGGGCATGATTATTGTACAATACTTGACTGATTTAATTTGATGTACAGAGCAGAGTGTGTTCTTAAGGATAAAAATATTTGATGGCACTCGTTCTTGTGTTTTGAGTCTTTTATTTCTGAACCAAACACCTTACAAAAGTGCTGAGTAGGTGATAGTGATCCAACTTGTTTGCTAAATGACTGTTTAAATCTGTACAGTTTCAAGTGTTTACTTATACAAAGAGTGTACATACTTTCAAATAATTAATTTAAAATGCTTTATATTATTTGGCTAGAATTTGCTGTTTTTAATAAATGTGAATTTTTTTAAAAATAAAGATTTTTGCTTCCTACTTTTTGTCCTCATGGGTCTGTTATGTGTGTGGATTCTTTAAAATTTTTTTTTAATTGAAATTTTTATTAAGATAGCTTGTAGATTCACATGCAGTTGTGAGAAATAATACAGAGCGATCCTGTGTACCTTTACCCGATTTCTCCCAGTGGTGTCATCTTGCAGAACAATAACATGTGTCACAAGCAGGATATTGACGGTGTTACCCTCCACCAACGTTATTCCGATTTTCCCGGTTTTACTTGTATTGTGTGGATTCTTTTGGCAAGATGATTATTGTGGAAAGACATTTTGAAGCATCTTAATGCTTCATTAGGTGACAGATAATTTTTCTTTATTTGCAAAACTGCCAGTTTCCTGAGTACTGTCAGCACAAATAGTTGTGCTGAAATTTAGTGTTACTGAAGTCACAATAAAAACAAATTTGTATTTTCAGAACCCCATATCTTTAAATTCTCTTCTGCTGTTACCTTACAGGGAAGAAAGAATAGTCAACCTTAGTTTTTAAAAGGGGTCCATTTATTAAAGGAACTGGGGGTGTGTTGGTGGAGAGAAGGTTACTTTTCAGAAAAGAGGAACTTCATCGATTCCTTTCTGGCATGCTTTTCTTCCGGTGCTGGTTCCTCCACTACCTTGTCTGTCTGCTCTTCCTCAGCACCCAACCCCCAGAGAAAGGAGACAGCTGCCGGAAACTTGGTATAATGGCATCCATTAAATAGTCATCCAATAAATACATACTGGGGGGTTTTTAAAAACATTTTTCCTGGTTATCAAAATATGTTCACTGTTAGACATTTCTGTAGTGTTTGAATTTCAACATAAAATGTGAAAGTCTTTCATAAATGAACCTTGAAAGGTAAACAGCTGTTAAATGTTTGGCGTAGAGCTTCCAGATTTTTTTATATGTATATTCTAAAATAACTTTTCTTACAAGATTGGGCTCTTTTACACTTTTCTTAATCCGATGAGATTTATTTATTTATTTATTTATTTATTGTTTTATTTATTGTTTTTATTGTTTTATTTATTGTTTTATTGTTTTATTTATTGTTTTGTTTTATTTATTGTTTTATTGTTTGTTTTATTGTTTATTTATTTATTTTGTTTTATTTATTTTTTATTTATTGTTTTATTTATTTATTGTTTTATTTATTTATTGTTTAACTTATTTATTTATTTTATTGATTTATTTTTATTGTTTTATTTATTGTTTTATTGTTTTATCGTTTATTTATTTATTTATTTATTGTTTTATTGTTTTATTTATTTATTTATTTTATTTCATTGTTTTATATATTTATTGTTTATTTGTTTTGTTTTATTGTTTTATTTATTGATTTATTGTTTTATTGTTTTATTTATTTTATTTATTGTTTATTGTTTATTGATTTATTGTTTTATTTATTGTTTTACTTATTTATTTATTGTTTTATTGTTTTGTTTATTTATTGTTTATTTATTGTTTTATTGCTTTATTGTTTTATTTATTGTTTTATTTTATTTATTTATTGTTTATTGTTTTATTGTTTTATTGCTTTATTTTATTTATTTATTGTTAATTTTATTGTTTATTGTTTCATTGTTTTTATTGTTTATTTATTGTTTCATTGTTTTATTGTTTCATTGTTTTACTGTTTTTACTGTTTTATTGTTTATTGTTTCATTGTTTTATTTATTGTTTTGTTTTATTTATTTTATTTTATTGTTTCATTGTTTCATTATTTATTGTTTTATTGTTTTATTTTATTTATTGTTTTATTGTTTCATTGTTTTATTTATTTATTTATTGTTTATTTATTTATTGTTTTATTGTTTCATTGTTTTATTGTTTATTGTTTTATTGTTTTATTTTTATTGTTTATTTATTATTTTATTGTTTATTGTTTCATTGTTTTATTTATATTTATTGTTTTATTGTTTATTGTTTTATTGTTTTATTTATTATTTGTTTTATTTATTGTTTCATTGTTTATTGTATTGTTTTACTTATTTCATGTTTTATTGTTTTATTTACTGTTTATTGTTTTATTGTTTTATTTATTTATTGTTTATTTGTTTTATTGTTTATTGTTTCATTGTTTTATTGTTTATTGTTTTGTTTTATTGTTTTATTTATTGTTTATTTACTGTTATTGTTTTATTGCTTTATTGTTTATTTACTGTTTTATTGTTTTATTGTTTTATTGTTTATTTTTTGTTTTATTCTTTTATTGTTTTATTTTATTGTTTTATTTATTTATTGTTTTATTGTTTTGTTTTATTTATTGTTTATTGTTTTGTTTTATTTATTGTTTATTAATTTATTGTTTTATTGTTTTATTTATTTATCGTTTCATTGTTTTGTTTATTTACTGTTTTATTGTTTATTGTTTCATTGTTTTATTGTTTATTTATTGTTTTATTGTTTACTGTTTTATTTATTGTTTTATTGTTTATTGTTTCATTGTTTTATTTATTATTTATTGTTTTATTGTTTTATTGTTTATTTATTGTTTATTTATTGTTTTACGGTTTATTGTTTTATTTTATTTGTTGTTTATTTATTTATTTATTGTTTTATTATTTTTAAATTTATTTTATTTATTTACTGTTTTATTGTTTATTGTTTATTGTTCCATTGTTTATTGTTTCATTGTTTTATTGTTTATTTGTTTATTTTATTGTTTTATTTGTTTTGTTTATTGTTTCATTGTTTTATTTATTGTTCATTTATTTATTGTTTTATTGTTTATTTATGTATTTATTGTTTCATTGTTTTATTTATTTATTGTTTTATTTATTTTATTGTTTATTTCATTGTTTTATTGTTTATTTGTTGTTTTATTGTTTTATTTATTTACTGTTTATTTTTGTTTATTGTTTCATTCTTTTATTATTTATGTATTTATTGTTTCATTGTTTTGTTTTATTGTTTATTGCTTTATTGTTTATTGTTTCATTGTTTTATTGTTTATTTATTGCTTTATTGTTTGTTTCATTGTTTTATTGTTTTATTTTTTTATTTTATTTTATTGTTTATTGTTTTATTGTTTGTTTTATTGTTTATTGGTTTATTGTTTTCTGTTTTATTGTTTATTTATTGTTTTATTGTTTATTGTTTCATTGTTTTATTTATTGTTTATTTACTGTCTTATTGTTTATTTATTGTTTATTGTTTTATTTTATTTATTGTTTATTTATTGATTTATTGTTTTATTGTTTATTGTTTCATTGCTTTATTTATTGTTTATTTATTGTTTTGTTTTATTGTTTAGTTATTGTTTATGTATGTATTGTTTCATTGTTTTATTTATTTATTTATTGTTTTATTGTTTCACTGTTTCATTGTTTTATTGTTTATTTATTGTTTTATTGTTTGTTTTGTTTTTTGTTTCATTGTTTTATTGTTTTATTGTTTATTTACTGTTTTATTTTTATTGTTTTATTTATTTATTGTTTTATTTATTTACTGCTCTATTGTTTATTTACTGGTTTATTGTTTGTTTATTGTTTTATTTATTATTTATTTACTTTATTGTTTTATTGTTTTATTTATTTGTTTTCTTGTTTATTTCATTGTTTTGTTTATTGTTTCATTGTTTTATTTCATTGTTTTATTGTTTATTGTTTCATTGTTTTGTTTCATTGTTTATTTGTTTATTTGTTTATTTTATTATTCATTTATTGTTTATTTATTTATTTGTTTTACTGTTTCATTGTTTCATTGTTTTATTGTTTATTTATTGCTTTATTTTATTTATTTTTTTTTTTTAAAAACTATTCTTCCCTTTTTTTTTTTTTTTTTTTTTTTAAAGTTTTACTTGATTTTATTTATTTATATATTTTATTTTTGGCTGTGTTGGGTCCCCGGTTCGTGCGAGGGCTTTCTCCAGTTGCGGCAAGCGGGGGCCACCCCTCATCGCGGTGCGGGGACTGCTCTTCATCGCGGTGCGCGGGCCTCTCTCCATCGCGGCCCCTCCCGTCGCGGGGCACAGGCTCCAGACGCGCAGGCTCAGCAACTGTGGCTCACGGGCCCAGCCGCTCCGCGGCACGTGGGATCCTCCCAGACCAGGGCTCGAACCCGTGTCCCCTGCATTAGCAGGCAGACTCCCAACCACTGCGCCACCAGGGAAGCCCTATTGCTTTATTGTTTATAGTTTCATTGTTTTATTTATTTATAAATAATAATAAATAAAACAATAAAACAATAAACAATAAAACAGTAAATAAACAATAAATAAAACAATGAAACGATAAATAAATGAACAATAAATAAAACAACGAAACAATAAATAAAACAGTAAATAAATAAAACAATAAAATATACAAATAAATAATAAATAAAACAAACAGTAAACAATAAAACAGTAAATACATAAACAATAAAACAATGAAACAGTGAAACAATAAAACAATAAATAAAACTATAAATAAATAAAACAATAAAACAAAACAGTAAATAAATAAACAATAAATAAA
Organism: Balaenoptera acutorostrata; assembly: GCF_949987535.1. Lineage (NCBI taxonomy): Eukaryota > Metazoa > Chordata > Mammalia > Artiodactyla > Balaenopteridae > Balaenoptera > Balaenoptera acutorostrata. The sequence continues at coordinate 59,468,330 of NC_080081.1, forward strand.
ACAATAAAATAATGAAACAATAATAAAACAATAAAACAATGAAATAAAACAAACAATAAATACATAAATAAACAATAACTAAACAATAAATAAAACAAAACAATAAAGCAATGAAACAATAAACAATAAAACAATAAACCAATAAATAAATAAAATAAAACAATAAACAATAAATAAAACAATGAAATGATAAATGAATAAACAATAAATAAACAATAAGACAGTAAATAAATAAACAATAAAACAATGAAACAATAAACAATAAAACAATAAATAAACAATAAAACAGAAAACAATAAAACAATAAAACAATAAAACAATACACAATAAAACAATAAATAATAAAACAAACAATAAAACAATAAACAAAATAAAACAATAAAAAATAAATAAAACAATAAATAAAACAATGAAACAATAAAGCAATAAACAATAAAACAATAAAACAATAAACAATAAATACATAAACAATAAAACAATGAAACAATAAACAAAGCAATAAACAAAACAAAACAATGAAACAATAAATACATAAATAAACAATAAAAGAATGAAACAAACAAAACAAAAATAAACAGTAAATAAATAAAACAAACAACAAATAAACAATAAAACAATGAAATAATAAAACAAATAAAACAATAAATAAATAAAACAATGAAACAATAAATACATAAACAATAAAACAATGAATAAATGAACAATAAATAAATAAAACAATAAAATAAATAAATAATAAATAAAACAATAAACAATAAACAATAAAACAATAAATAAATAAACAATAAATAAAACAATAAAACAATAAATAAACAATAAAACAATAAAACAATAAATAAACAATAAAACAATGAAACAATAAACAATAAAACAATAAAACAATAAAAAATAAATAAAACAATAAATAAACAATAAAACAATGAAACAATAAACAATAAAACAATAAAACAATAAAAAATAAATAAAACAAACTATAAACAATAAAGCAATAAATAAACAATAAAACAATGAAACAATAAACAATGGAACAATAAATAAACAATAAAACAATGAAATAATAAAACAATGAAACAATAAACAATAAAACAATGAAATAAACAAGAAAACAAATAAATAAAACAATAAATAAAACAATAGAAAAATAAAACAGTAAATAAACAATAAAACAATAAAACAATGAAACAATAAACAATAAAACAATAAACAATAAAACAAACAATAAAACAATAAACAATAAAATAAAACAATAAAAAAATAAATAAAACAATAAACAATAAAACAATGAAACAAACAATAAAGCAATAAACAATAAAACAATGAAACAATAAACAATAAAGCAATAAACAATAAAACGAAACAATGAAACAATAAATACATAAATAAACAATAAAACAATGAAACAATAAACAAAACAAAAATAAACAGTAAATAAATAAAACAATAAAACAACAAATAAACAATAAAACAATGAAATAAACAATAAAACAAATAAATAAAACAATAAATAAATAAAACAATGAAACAATAAATACATAAACAATAAAACAACAAATAAATGAACAATAAATAAAACAATGAAACAATAAACAAAACAAATAAATAAAACAATAAATAAATAAAACAATAAAATAAATAAACAAATAAGCAATAAAACAATGAAACAATAAACAATGGAACAATAAATAAAACAATGAAACAATAAACAAATAAAATAAATAAAAAAAAATAAAACTAAATAAATAAATAAACAACAAATAAAACAATAAAACAATAAACAATAAATAATAAATAAACAGTAAAACAATAAATAAATAAATAAACAATAAAACAGTAAAACAATAAATAAATAAATAAAACAATGAAACAATAAACAATAAAACAATAAATAAACAATAAATAAAAAGTAAACAATAAAACAATAAATAAACAATAAAACAATAAAACAAACAATAAAACAATAAAACAATAAAACAATAAAAAATAAATAAAACAATAAACAAAACAATAAAACAAAAATAAACAGTAAATAAATAAAACAAAACAATAAACAATAAAACAATAAAAATAATAAATAAATAAAACAATAAAACAATAAAACTAAATAAATAAAGAAAACAATGAAACAATAAACAATAAAACAATAAATACACAATAAATAAAACAGAAAACAAAACAATAAATAAACAATGAAACAATTAATAAATAAACAATAAAACAATGAAACAGTGAAACAATAAAACAATAAATGAATAAAACTATAAATAAATAAAACAATAAAACAAAACAGTAAATAAACACAATAAATTATTTATTTATTGTTTTATTGTTTATTGTTTTATTTATTATTTATTTATTTTATTATTTATTTATTTTATTGTTTTATTTATTGTTTTATTTATTTGTTTTATTGTTCATTGTTTCATTGTTTCATTGTTTATTTGTTTATTGTTTATTGTTTTATTGTTTATTTATTTATTGTTTATTTATTTGTTTTATTGTTCATTGTTTCATTGTTTCATTGTTTATTTGTTTATTGTTTATTGTTTTATTGTTTATTTATTTATTGTTTATTTATTTATTTATTGTTTTATTGTTTCATTGTTTCATTGTTTTATTGTTTATTTATTGCTTTATTTTTTATTGTTTTATTGTTTGTTTTATTGTTTTATTGTTTATTTATTGATTGTTTTACTGTTTTATCGTTTATTTATTGTTTTACTGTTTTCTGTTTTATTTATTTATTGTTTTACTTATTTATTTATTGTTTTATTGTTTATTTATTGTTTTATTGTTCATTGTTTCATTGTTTTATTGTTTATTTATTGTTTTATTGTTCATTGTTTCATTGTTTTATTCTTTATTTATGTATTTATTGTTTCATTGTTTTAATTATTTATTGTTTTATTTATTTGTTGTATTGTTTATTGTTTCATTGTTCATTGTTTATTGTTTTATTTATTGATTGATTTATTGTTTTATTGTTTTATTTATTGTTTAATTATTTATTGTTTTATTGTTTATTGTTTCACTGTTTTATTGTTTATTTATTGTTTTATTGTTTTATTTATTGTTTTATTTATTTATTTATTTATTTATTGTTTTATTTATTTATTTATTGTTTTATTTTTTATTGTTTTATTTATTGTTGTATTTATTTATTGTTTTATTGTTTATTGTTTCATTGTTTTATTTATTGTTTATTTATTTATTTTATTGTTTTTTTATTTATTGTTTTATTGTTTTATTTATTTATTTATTGTTTTAGTGTTTTATTTATTGTTTTGTTTTATTGTTTTATTGTTTTATTTATTTATTGTTTATTTATTTATTGTTTTATTGTTTTATTTATTTATTGTTTTATTGTTTTATTGTTTTATTTATTTATTGTTTTATTGTTTATTTATTTATTGTTTTATTGTTTTATTGTTTTATTGATTGATTGATTGATTGATTGGCTGTGCCACACGGCTTGCAGGATCTTAGTTCCCCTACCAGCAATTGAACCTGGGCCCCGGCAGTAAAAACCGAGTCCTAACCACTGGACCAGCAGGGAATTCCCAGTCAGGTGAGTTTTAATTATCATTGCTTAAGACACACACTCATTTGCTGAACTATTTGAAGTAAGTTGCAGGCATCATGACATTTTACCCCTAAATACTTCAGCATCCATCTCCAAACAGGACATTTTCCTACATAACCCTAATACCATTATCACACCGAAAAGAAAAAAAAAAATCAGTAATATCTACTATGTAGCCCATATTCCACTTTCCTTGATTGTTCCCCAAAATGTTTCATAGCTTTTTCTTTTCCAGGTTCATACATGTTAACTTGGTTGTTACATGTCTTTAGTCTCTTCTTTTTTTTTTTTTTTAATTTTTAAAATTTTATTTATTTATTTTATTTTTGGTTGTGTTGGGTCTTCGTTTCTGTGCGAGGGCTTTCTCTAGTTGCAGCAAGCGGGGGCCACTCTTCATCGTGGTGCGCGGGCCTCTCACTATCGCGGCCTCTCTTGTTGTGGAGCACAGGCTCCAGACGCATAGGCTCAGTAATTGTGGCTCACGGGCTTAGTTGCTCCACGGCATGTGGGATCTTCCCAGACCAGGGCTCGAACCCGTGTCCCCTGCATTAGCAGGCAGACTCTCAACCACTGCGCCACCAGGGAAGCCTGACTTTAATCTCTTTTAATTTAGACAATTCGTAAAGTTTTTGTTTGCTTGTTTTCATGGCAATGACTTATTTTTTCTTTTTAAATAATGTGTGGACTCCTTATAGAATGGACCAGTCTGCAGATTGCATTCTTTTCAACTACGTGGAACATTTGCCAAGACAGATATATGCTGGGCCATAAAACAACAAAACAACCCAAACGTGATCTACAACAGTAGTTCTCAACAAGGATGACCCCTGCCCTCTGCCACCAAGGGCGCTTTTGGCAATGTCTGTAGACATTTTTGGTTGTTATGACAGGTGTGTGTGTGGTATTACTGGCTTCGAGTTGGTAGAAGCAACTAGAACTGCCAAATATCTTATGCACAGGCCAGCCTCCCACTACACGTAATTACCCAGTCCAAAATGTGGATGGTGGCAAGGTTGCAGAACCCTGTGATATATAGAGCAACCCCCAATTCCTAGCACTTACTATCCCCTCACCTGGCTTAGTTGTGTTCATACCAACAAATGATGTCTTTTACTTACTTGGTTTTTTATTTTTGGCTGCGCCAGGTGTTAGTTGCGGCATGCAAACTCTTGGTTCCCTGACCAGGGATCGAACCCGGGCCCCGTGCATTGGGAGTGAAGAGTCTTAGCCATTTGGCCACCAGGGAAGTCCCTACTTGTTTTTTTTTCTGCCTCCCCCAGTCTGGATTGTAAGCTGCCCGGGGGAGGAGCTTTGCCGTGTTTACAGCTGTATACCTAGTGCCTAGAACGGTGCCTGAGGTAGATGCTCAGTAAGTATCTGCTGAAAGAATCCACTTGGGCCCAAGTCACATAGCCTTCCCTTCCCCATCCCATTCCTACCAAGTCCTGCCTGTTCTCTACCCCCTCCTGCCCTCCTTTATTTCCTCCCCTCCGCTATTTCCAATGCCATTGCCCTGGGTCAAAACCCTTGTTTTCAATATTCCTTGCTGGGAATATTGAAGTATCTTTACTACAAGAACCTAGTCTTTTTTTTTTTTTAAATATTTATTTATGTATTTATTTATTTATTTGGCTGCATCAGGTCTTAGTTGTGGCACGCGGGATCTTTAGTTGCAGCATGCGAAATCTTAGTTGCAGTATATGGGATCTAGTGCCCTGACTAGGGATCGAACCAAGGCCCCCTGCATTGGGAGCATGGACTCTGGACCACCAGGGAAGACCCCAGGAACCTAGTCTTACTAACACTCTCCTTGCCCTTTGCTAAAACTTTCAACTCCTGAAGCACATAGGCTGTTCAGGCCCCTGCATATCTATCTGCCTACACTTGTCTCCTTACTACTCATCCTCTGTATCTCTCAGGGTCCTTGAGTGTAAGCAACAGAAGGCATCATGTCTAACTTGAGCGGGAAAGGGCTTTATTGGAAGGAAATGGGAGTGCAGGGGACAGACCAGAAGCAGGAGGACCAGAGGAAGGAGAACAGGAAGCTTTACAGATGCAGGTTTTTATTTTTTCAAAGCAGAAAGTGTCGGTCCACTGCTGTGGCAGTGTCCTAGACTTGGCATCACTGCAACTGCTCTCATCTTGGCCAAGCTGACTTCCTGTGTGTGTGTGTGTGATTTTTCCATGCTTCACGGAGTGCTGGGGCAGGGAGGAAGAAGATTCTCTGTGCCAGTTATCGATACAGTGCCTCTCAGCTCCAAATCCACCCTTTTGGGCCCTGCTTTGAGATTCTGGAGCTGGACCCTGAGAGCATTTCTCCATTGCCAGCTGATGCAAAGTTAGGCTCTGTAGGGTGCTGGTGCTACACTGCAAGGCACAGAGGAAGGGTGTCTCTTTCTGTTTCTGGTGTGGGTTTTGCTTTCTACACTGCGCTGGCAGCCATATGTGTGTCGGGGGGTGTCTGGTGGCACTTGCTCTCTAGTGAGTTTTCCTGGTATCCAAGCAGGAAGTGTCTTGTGAACCAGCTTGTTGTTGCAGGTGCAGTTGGTTAAGATACTGGAGTTGGGTGGGCCCCTCATCCAGTATGACTGGTGTCCATATAAAAAGGGGAAATTTGATACAGAGACACACACACACACAGGGAGAGCACCATGTGAAAACTGCCAAAGACAAAGGAACTACTGGAAGCTGGGAGACAGGCCTGGGCCACATCCTTCCCACGCTCTTGATCTTGGACTTAGGGCTTCCAGAACTGTGAGATGATAAATTTTTGTTGTGTAAGCCACCCAGTGTGTGGTCCTTTTTGTTACAGCAGCTCTAGCAAACTAATACAGAGGGTGGGGGCTGGATTTTTATAGTTCCTGATCATCTGGCTACTTTCATTACTTCCTTCACAATCTGTGAGGTGACTCCCTTTGCCTTATGAAACAGTCCCCGGGTGCTGGGTAATTCTGTCCGGCCGGTGATAACACTCGAACAGAGCAGCAGCTACAAGAGAGGCTGGAAATGCCTAAAATCTACGTGAAATACTGTGTCTATATAGACGTTGGCAATAGAATGTTTAAAACAGGGAGCTGACCAAACACAATGCCTCTGCGAGGCCACCTGCTGACAATCTCTGCGTTAATGGGGTGAGTCATGTCTTCAGGTTTTGTGGAAGGAGAAAGACCAGGGAGAGGCACTGGCGGATGATAATAAAGTGCCCACATCTGTGAAGCACCACACTGAGCGCTTCACTGACGCCACCTGCTTTCATCCTCACTCTAACTCTGCGAGGTGTGTTGGTGATTGCCCTCCTGTTCCAGAGGAGGAAACAGAGTCCCAGAGGGGCTCACTGTCTTGGCCAAGGTCACACAGCTAGCGGGTGGTGGTACCAAGACCCCCACCAGGACTGTCTGCTTCCAGGGCACACGTGGGAGAAACGTCGGGGCTCTGAGATGCACGCAGCCTCGGGAGGATTTGTTTGCTGCGAGACGCGACTCCGGAGCTTCTTGTCTCCAGGGCCTGGTAAGAGAAGGGACCTCTGCCCACGTGAGCGGAGGTGTAAACTAACAAGGTCCCTAGAATGGCTGTGTCCTCAGTCAACCCAAGCACTGTGTGGCCTGTGACGGTCTGCTCCCCAGCGGTCACTACCTGGCAACAAAGTAACTTGTTTTAGCTGATGATGCTACTTGCCAACAAGGTGTGATAGTCACACCGGGGAAGTGACCGTGCAACACCCCGCTACTGCCAGCCTGACCACCCTGGTCCCACCCCACGTGCGCAGTTGTCGGGATTTGGGTGAGGACGGGACTTTGGTGAGGGCTGGCGGCAGGCAGTGTGGGATCGGCAGGAGAGCAGGGCCGCGAAGGTGGGGCTGCGCTGTCTGTTCAGAGCCGCGATCAGCTGGCTAATTGCTAGGCTGAGCCGGGAAGAAGGCGTTTCCTATACTCTTTTGGTTCAGGCTGCAGTTGAGGCCATCCTGGGAAGTTTGCAGTGTCCCAGGGACATATGAAAGGCACGCTATCGGGGATTGCCCAGCTCCTGAGTCCCCCTTTTCTAGAAACTACTGCCCCTCTCCATGCTTGACATCAACTAGGAGCCAAGACATAACCCCACTCTCCCTTACCACACTGGATCACACCAAGGGTGGCCTCCTGATCAAGCCAGGCCAATAGAGACCCCTGGGATCTTTTGAGAAAGACCAGGAGACAAAGCCATGTGAACTGAGATGCATAGAAAACACGTCTTTGGAACAAGACCAGTGTCGCAGAGCTGAGAACGAAAGTCCTCCTGGCTCCCGGAGGCCTGCCACGTGCCAGTCCTTTCTGAGACCCATTGCATCTTCCATCCAGATTACACGTTTCCCATTTTGCTTTACCTGTTTGAGTTGGTGACTGTAACCAGTGACCAAAAGGGGCCCAGCTACTGAAGAGAGTTTAAGTGTGGGTCCTTTTGGGCTCCTGGTTTGGGGGACTGGCTGCAGGCTGGTGCTGCTTTGCTGACTGGGCGTCCCTCTGTCTTGGCAGGGGTGGAAGAGGGGGTGTTTGTGAAGCTACTATTTCTAGACCCATTTTACAGATGAGGAAACTGAGGCAGAGAGCTACTTGCCCAAGGTCACACAGCCAACAGTGGGCAGAGCTAGGCTTTGAGAGAGTCTGTGTCCTGAGTCAACCCAAGCATGGGAAAGTCACAAAAGAACATCTGCATTCAAGTGATAAGTAGAAGCAAGTGGGACAGGTGTTGACATGTATTGTCTACTGAAACAATTTGCTTCTAATGCTGGCAGGGCGCATGATTAAGTCTTTTCTGTGCCCAGCCACAGGCTCTGTCAGCCCCTCTCTGCCCCTGAACAACTTTTTTTTTTTTTTTTTCTCCAAATCAAGGAGCTGTGATAGGTCCCAAATTACAAACCAGCTCTCACAAGATATGAACTAGGGCTTTGGGGGTTTTCTCGGGGCTTTGGACACCTCCACCTCCCCGAAACATTCAGCACGTGCCGAAGCAGCACAATTTGGTGACTGCCCCAGCTTGGAAGATGAGAGTTCCTCCTCCAACTCATATTGTCTTGTTGGAAAGATCTTGATGCCCTGTATGAAGCATTCCAAGTCAGAGATGGTCAGTATATTCAGGATCTTACTCATTTTTCCCAGAAGGATCTGGATCTTCCGAGCCGTTGAACTGAATTCCATCTCCAGGACTGCTTTCTTCTTCATTTTGCTCAGCACCGCCGGGGTAATGTACTGTGGGAATTCACAGGTGGCTCGTGAGGGTTAATGCTACCTGGGCACCAAGCTCCCCCCGCGTCAGGATTAGGACCCTGTGGCCATGACCGAGTCTTCCCTGGAAACGTCACTCTCCAGGGCGAATCTGTGAACCCAGCCCTACCACCAGCAACCTTTCTGCTGCTTCCCCAAGACACTCACTTGGCCTGTGCCCGTGGCCGCATCCCAACCTGACCCCAAACCAAAGGGTGGCCAGCTGCTGGGCCCTGGTGTGACCTGCCTTCCAAAGGCTGTGCCCTCCTGGGGGCGTCCAGCTTCTCCCCTTGGATTCCCTAGCACAGCAGGAGAGTGAGGCCCTCACGGTGTCTGCCTATGAGCCCCACATCCATCTGGGGCTCCCTTGGAGCATGTCTGGGTCTTGCTGGGATGAGAACGTCAGTTTCCTCAGCTCCGAATCTTATGTTAAATGATAAGTGCTCGGAAGTTAAATGATTGCTTTGTATATGGTCAAGCATCGGGTCAGGGAAGGGGGCCTCGTTTCCCTAGGGGTTGGAGTGTTGAAGAACATGGCCTGGAGGCCTGGGCATGGACCAGTTCAAGCCAGCAGTGGCCTGCGTGCACGTAGTTCCCCACCTGGCAGAAGATGTGGGGAGTTGAGACCTTACCTTGTACTTGGTGCCTAGGTTTAAGCAGATGTGCTTCTTTTTGTGGTTGAAGCGGAAGATGATCTTATCCTGGCTCCTTATTTGTACCTTGATGTACTGGTTGATTTTCAAGGAGATGGGCTGGACGGGGGGCGCGTGGATGTGCAGGTTCAGATCCCACCAGTTCCAGGCCTTCTGGTACTTGTCTCTGGCGAAGTAGAAGCCCAGGTTTTGGCTCAGGTTCAACCTAGACCAAGAGGGCATCAGGCAGCCACAGCACGGGGCCCCGGGGGCGAGGGCACAGCCTCTCCCAGGGATGCAAGCCCGCCCCTCCTTCCTCCCCTCCCACCCCTGCTCTTCTCCTCCAACATGGGGGCGAGGGCGCAGCCTCTCCCAGGGATGCAAGCCCGCCCCTCCTTCCTCCCCTCCCACCCCTGCTCTTTTCCTCCAACATGGGGGCGAGGGCACAGCCTCTCCCAGGGATGCAAGCCCGCCCCTCCTTCCTCCCCTCCCACCCCTGCTCTTTCTCCAACATGGGGGCGAGGGCACAGCCTCTCCCAGGGATGCAAGCCCGCCCCTCCTTCCTCCCCTCCCACCCCTGCTCTTCTCCTCCAACATGGGGGCGAGGGCACAGCCTCTCCCAGGGATGCAAGCCCGCCCCTCCTTCCTCCCCTCCCACCCCTGCTCTTTCCCCCCAACATGGGGGCGAGGGCACAGCCTCTCCCAGGGATGCAAGCCCGCCCCTCCTTCCTCCCCTCCCATCCTTGCTCTTTTCCTCCAACATGGGGGCGAGGGCACAGCCTCTCCCAGGGATGCAAGCCCGCCCCTCCTTCCTCCCCTCCCACCCCTGCTCTTCTCCTCCAACATGGGGGCGAGGGCACAGCCTCTCCCAGGGATGCAAGCCCGCCCCTCCTTCCTCCCTTCCCACCCCTGCTCTTTCCCCCCAACATGGTGCCTTGGCAGGTGGGAGAAATGCCAACAAGGAGGTGAACGCATCTAGGCGCAGCCCTTCAGCCCTGGCCTGTCCACGTTCAGTCTCCTCTGGTGCCCCTGGCCCCTCACGCCCGATTGCTCCTTTCAGTTCCCGGGTCACGCATGCTTTTGAACTCCTCATGGCTTTGCCGTGCTGTTCCCTCTGCCTGGAGACGTCTCCCCACCCTGCTTGGCGTGGTTGACTCCTGCTTATGCTTTAAGTCCCAGCTTAAATGTCACCTCCTCAGAGAAGCCCTTCCTGAAGGCCCCAGAGTCCCTATATGACTATCTCCATCTCTTTGTTAATTTCCTTCCTATAATTTACTAATGCACATTGATTCTCATTATTTGGTGTAGTTGGGTTCTATAAAGCTGCCTCAAACACAGAGTTAGCGAATACTGAACCATTGCTCCCGGGGAAAATAGGTGTGTGTATATATCACACATAGATAACCGTACACACTAGAAACAACCCGTCCTGGTAGATTCCAACCGGCGGCCCCAGAACTGAAGCTCCTGTCACCACGTGCCCTGCTCCTCCTGGCTCCATCCTCTGGTTCCTTCGTCAAGAGCTGAATTAAGAAGGCAAAGCAGCTGGGAATGTGCACATCAGGCAACTCAAATCCTTCAGTGCTCTGTGCGTGTTTGTGACTCTATGTGAAATGTGTGCATTTGCATCTTTCCCCTGGGAGCAATGGTTCAGGGTTTGCTAGTTCATGTTCCGGAGACCTTATAGAACAGAACTATCTTGAATAATGAGAATCGACTGGCCTTGCTTATCATCCGTCCGTCCCACTAAAATGGAAATGTAACTTGTGGTCAGGAGGGAAGGGTCCACCTCTGTCTGGCTCCCGGGTGGACCCTGCCCCGCACTGTGCCCGGCGCCTGCGTAAACAGCTGTGGGTGAGTGAGGGGTGGTGGGTTCCTCCCTCTTCCAGCCCAGGCCCTGCTCTCCTTCGAGCCGCCCTTTCCTGGCATTTCAAGCCCACCATACCCCTCTGCCCTGGCTTCTGCTTTTTGAGTCCCGCCAGGGCTGTCTTGAGAATTGGTGCTGACGGGCAGCAACTTCTCTCGGGAATCAAATGCAGAAGGGAAGAGAATCTGGGACCTGGGTTAGTCAGGAGAAGGTAGGGTTTGGGGGAGCCCGGATTACTCAGACCACCTGCCAGGCCTCGTCTGGGGTGTTCAGGGGCCTTGTCGGACGCTGGGAGGGAGAGGCCGGCTCAGGCCTACTAACGGCTGCCTTGCTCACTTCCAATAAGGAGAACTTCTTCTGGTCACTCCCCAACGCTGGGTCCTCCTGTTGCTTCCCACTGCCTATTGAGCCAAGTGCAAACTATTAAGTCCCTTCACCATGGGGCCCCCCAGCCTGTCCAACCACATCTCTCTTTACCTAGACAAGCAGCTGTGACGCATGTAATGAATTAAAAACCTGGGCTCTGGAGCCAGACTTTCTAGGTTCATAGCCTGGCTCTGCCACTTGCAAGCTGTGTGACCTTGGGCCAGTTACTTAACCTCTCTGTGCCTCAGTAAAATGCAGATAATAACAGTGCTTTACTCATAGGGTATTTGTGAGGATTAAGTGCCTGTACAAAGCAATAAGTCGGTGAACATTAGGATCTCCTTATTATCACTGATGGAGAGGAGGGCAAAGAGGAATCTTCTTTCACTCTGCAGGGGAAAGGATCCCCGCTAGCTTCTAACCCTTGAAATGGCTCCCATCAGAATTTTTGCACGAGGCTCTCCCCATTTTCTAGGGTTAGGATCTGTCTCAGCCTGGAGGTATCCAGTTCTGGGCTAAGGCTCCCTCAAGAAATTGGGGTCTAGAACACCCAGAAATGGTGTGAAATTGAAGGCTTCTTCTCATGGGGTGTAAAGACCCAAACAGTGGAGCTGGCGGGACCCACCACCAGGGACCCCGAGTTTAGGCAGGTCTGGGGCCCTTGCTGTGTGGGACCCTGAGCTCTGGAGGGAGGCCTGATCTGCGGTTCCTCAAGCGTGGGCCTGGAGGGTGGAGGTGATGCTTAGTTTCCGCACAGCCGGCAAACTTAAGCCGTGCCTTCTACCTTCCCTGAGGAGATGGGATCAGAAAACGACCCAAGAAATAGTCAGTCCTCCAATCAGCTTGGTGCTCCATCCTTCCCAGGGCCTGTGATGCGGAGGAGGAGGGAGGCGGGGCTGGACCAGGGGAGCCGCGGGGTTCCCGGCAGTGACGAGGGTCGGCGGGGCCCTGGTGCAGCAGCCGAAATGTTCCCAAACGGCTTGGAGGGCCTTTGCCACAGGATGTCTCTCCCAGTGACGAGGGGCCTGCAGTTCTGACCGTGAGGTCGGTCAGGGGCCCAGTCCTTCTGCGGTGGCAGCAGTCTTCTCGGGTGCCGCCACCCCCGAGGGCGGAAGCAGCTTGGGCCTGGAGAGCCCGCTCTGCCCCGTGGCGTGAACTTTCAGGTGTGATGGGTGTGAGGCTTTACACAGGGACAGTCCCGCTCCCGTCCAGGTCTCTGATGCCTGAAATGCCATCCGTGGCGCCGCTTTGGTTGAAGGCAAATGAGATGAGAGCTTGACCCAGAGAGAGAAGATGCAGCTGCCCTTGGGAGAGGCAGTAAGAACGCCTTGGCAATGAACTGCTTACAGCTGAGCGCGGAGGGGCCGCCTGGGGCCTCCCGGCCTGTGTGCAGAGCGCCCGGGCCCTGCCGGGGAAGCCGGGGGTGGGAGCGCTTCTCTTCTCCCACTCAGTCTGCCCGGCCAGCAGCAGGAAGGAAGGGCAAGAAAAAGCAACAGTGACACGTCTGTGGAGGCCCTCCTGCCGTGGGGGCCCCTGACGGGCGGCGGGTGAGAGCGGAGGCCCTCGGGGGCCCGGGCCCTGGCCTGTGGCCCTGGGGGCAGGATGCTTCCCCGGGCCCCTTGCTAAGATTTTCGGGGCCCACTCTGAGCAGAACCGATCCTCTTTCAACATCCCACAGCCTCTTGGTTGTAAGCTGCCCGGTTTCCCCGTGAAGGAGGAGCCCAGGGTTAGAAAGGGAGGTATGTCTCCCACTCTGGAGAATCAGGAGCTGTGAAGGGGTCAACACAGTCTCCGAAAAACTTCCAAGGCAAGAGGTCTGCAGGTCCCAAGGAAAGAGACGGGAGATGAGAAGTTAGGGGCTCCCGGGCCAGGAGGGGACCACGAGGCGAGTGCCTGGGCCTGGAAGCTGGGCTGCCCAGAGGAAGAGAGGTTGAACCACTGGTCACTGCTCTCCCCCAGGACAGGACCTCTGGGCCCATTTCCTCATGGAGTTGAGGCTTTCCTGGAGTCCCAGGAACGGTCTGTGGTGTCACACGACAGCCGCCCCTGGAGGGGACGGGTTGTACTCCCTCGGAGTCCCCTGTTTTTATCTTACAGCCCCGAGTGGCTGCCACAGCCCTGGGAGACGGGTGGGCACGCCGGCCTGGGCTCCAGCACCAGGCAACCCCTACAATCCCCTGGGAAGGTTTTAAAGAATGCAGATCTCCAGGCCCCGCCCCAGACCTACAGGATCAGAATCTCGAGGTGGTGGGCAGCCATTCCCCAGCTCTGAGCACCATCCTTCCCCTTGGGTTTTGATGCGCTGGAATAAGATGTTGTTTATCTCGCAAACTTTATTTGATAATTTAAAAGAATGCTTTACTTCAGGCTGAGGCAAAATTCCATAAAACTGCTCGCCTGTGATTTTACATATGGCTTGGGGCGAATGACTCATCATTTTCTCTGCACCTAAGTTTCCTCAACAAGAATGTGAAAGTAGATTTTCCCGTAGGTCTCTTGTGGCCATAAAATTTAAGTGTCATTAGGGAGAAGAGGCCCTACTGTATGTAGCAGATGCTATTGGAGATAATTGACTGAGTTTCTGGTCCCCGCTTCCAGATGCTTCTTGTATCCAGTACTTTCTTCCCCCTTTTAGACATCAATTTCCTTCTTTAAAAAAAATTTTTTTTTATTGACGTAGAGTTGATCTACAATACTGTGTTAGTTTCAGTTGTATAGCAAAGTGATTCTGTTTTATATATATATTTTCAGATTCTTTTCCATTATAGGTTATTACAAGATACTGAATATAGTTCCTTGGGCTATACAGTAAATTCTTGTTGTTTATCTATTTTATATATAGTAGTGTGTATCTGTTAATACAGTACTCCTAATTTGTCCCTCCCCCCACCCTTTCCCCTTTGGTAACCATAAGTTTGATTTTTTTTGTCTGTTTCTGTCTTGTAAATAAATTCATTTGTATTATTTTTTAGATTCCATATATAAGTGATATCATATAATATTTGTCTTTCTCTGACTTACTTCACTTGGTATGATAATCTCTAGGTCCATCCATGTTGCTGCAGATGGAATTATTTCATTCTTTTCTATGTCTGAGTAATATTCCATTGTATATATGTGCCACATCTTCTTTATCCATTCATCTGTTGATGGGCACTTGGTTTGCTTCCATGTCTTGGCTATTGTAAACAATGCTGCTATGAACATTGGGGTGCATGTATCTTTTTGAATTAGTGTTTTCATCTTTTCCATATACATGCCCAGGAGCGGGATTGCTGAGTCATACAGTAGCTCTATTTTTAGTTTTTTAGGGAACCTCCATACTGTTCTCCATAGTGGCTGCACCAGTGTACGTTCCCACCAACAGTGCAGGAGGGACTGCACTGTTTCTCCACACCCTCTCCAGCATTTACTGTTTGTAGGTTTTTTAATGATGGCCATTCTGATTGGTGTGAGGTGATACCTCATTGTAGTTTTGATTTGCATTTCTCTAATAATTAGTGATATCGAGCATCTTTTCATGTGCCTATTGGCCATCTGCATGTCTTCTTTAGAGAAATGTCTATTTAAGTCTTCTTCTTTTGATTGGGTTGTTTATTTTTTTGATATTGAGTTGTATGAGCTGTTTGTATATTTTAGATATTAAGCCCTTGTCGGTTGCATCATTTGCAAGTATTTTCTTCCAGTCTGTAGGCTGTCATTTCATTTTGTTTATGGTTTCCTTTGCTGTGCAAAGGCTTATAAGTTTGATTAGTTCCCATTTGTTTATTTTGGCTTTTATTTCTTTTGCCTTGGGAGACTGATCTAAGAAAATATTGCTATGATTTATGTCAGAGAATGTTTTGCCTATGTTCTCTTCTAGGAGTTTTGTGGTGTCATGTCTTATATATAGGTCTTTAAGCCATTTTGAATTTATTTTTGTGTATGGTGTGAAGGTGTGTTCTAACTTCATTGATTTACATGAGGCTGTCCAGCTTTCCCAGCACCACTTGCTGAAGAGACTGTCTTTTCTCCATTGTATATTCTTGCCTCCTTTGTTGAAGATTAATTGACCATAGGTGTGTGGGTTTATTTCTGGGCTTTCTATTCTGTTCCATTGATCCATATGTCTGTTTTTGTGCCAGTACCACACTGTTTTGATTACTGTAGCTTTGTAGTATTTCAGACATCAATTTCTATACAAAGTGCCCTCCAGGAAGGGCAGATACCCTTGAGAACAAAGTAGTCAACTAGGAAATGGTGTTGAAAAACCTCATAGCAGAGAAAATATTCTTAAAAACCAAGGTCTGGAGAATGAAAATCTTTTTTTGGAATTAAAATAAAATTTGGCTTTAACTATCAAGAAGTATAAAGTTGGTTCAAGACAATATGCATTTCCCACCCCATGACCATTTAGAACAGAAGGCAAGGGAGAAATCCTGAAAAGACAGAGTTCTTACACCAAGGAGGTGGAGGAAAATTCTGAAGTGACTGAATTACCTCGAATTGGTAAGATGAGGTTTCCCACCATTACCAGAAATGGGAACATAACATCTAAGTTAGTTACAATGAAATATTTAGAAGTTATGTTTTTAAAATACTATACACACCCCTCCAATGCACTCACCATACCCTCCTCTTCGAGGCACCTGGAACAGAGGGTCACTGGGTCTTTCTAAGGTAATTCTCATGAAGTTTGATTCTTAAATGATATAGAGAGCTGAAACCAAAAGGGTCCCACCTTACTCCAGCTTTGAGTCTGTGATTGCTATTTCCTGGCAGGGAAGCAATGGTGCAAAAAGGAGAGGTCAGGGTCTTACTGGCCCATCATGATACCCATCTCCCCAGGTGTGAGTTGGATGAATGAATTCATAAGTGAATGAGAGAGAGAAAGAGAGGCTTACCCAGAGAGAGGACAGCTGTGCAGACTGGGAATCAAAACCTTAATCACACTGCTTCTCCTCAGGGAGGGGTGTTTGAGACTCATGACCCAAGCTTACCAGATGTTTCCATTTTCATCACAGAAGGTGGCATGGCCAGAGTTGTTGATAATGGCCCGGACACACATATTTTCATTGTCTTCCAGAATGATGTATGTGAACTTTCCCTCTTTTATACTGAGGATGAGCATAGCCAGGTGTCCTGATGGATAACTGGGAGATGGTTAAGGCACAAGTAGTCCCTTGGGGTCCCCTGGAGAGGGCAGAGCCCTGCGGAGGACGCAGGCCCCAGTAAAACCCATGCCCCGGCCCCGAATCACAGACTTTTCATATGTGTCCCTGTGCTCCAGTGGATACTATATCTGGCCTGATCCATCGGGAAAGAGAATTTGGAAGACAGTCTCATTGGGGTAGAGAATGATTTTTCCATCACCTTGATGTACCTAGGAAGAAGAGACAAGCCTGTGAAAAGTTCTCAGGGGCTGATTGTCCCTAATCAGAGCATGGTGTTGTCACTAGAAGGCTTGAGATCAGTCTACGTACTCTCTGATTCCCGCATGCCACTCACCCATCACTCCCCCACCCATAACCACCACCAACTTGCTGGAGATTCCAGGTGGGAATCTTCTCAGGGCCTTGGTTTACCTGTCTATGTGACGAGCAGGCTGAAATGGATCTCTCTGTGCATGTGTGTGCACAGATTTTATTTTATTTTTTTAAATTTATTTATTCATTATTTATTTTTGGCTGCATTGGGTCTTCGTTGCTGCACGCAGGCTTTCTCTAGTTGCGGCGAGCGGGGTCTACTCTTCATTGCGGTGCGCGGGCTTCTCATTGTGGTGGCTTCTCTTATTGCGGAGTGCAGGCTCTAGGCGCGTGGGCTTCAGTAGCTGCGGCACGTGGGCTCAGTAGTTGTGTCGCGCGGGCTCTAGAGCGCAGGCTCAGTAGTTGTGGCGCGTGGGCTTAGTTGCTCCGCGGCATGTGGGATCTTCCCGGACCAGGGCTTGAACCCGTGTCCCCTGCGTTGGCAGGCGGATTCTTAACTACTGTGCCACCAGGGAAGTCCCGATATAATGTTTTTAAAAAACCTCTACTGTCTCTTAGTCATGTCTTTGTCTTCATTCTTTATGGTATTTATACCTTTTCTTTTTTGTTTTTCTGGATCAACCTTGCCTGGAGATTTGCCTGTTTTACTAGTCTTTTTAAAGAGCCAGCTTTTTGGTTTGCTTATTCTATTTCTTTGCTTTCTAGTGTATCAATTTCTGTTCCTATCATTATTTTCTACCCATGTCTTCTTTCTGTGTGTTTTCTATATGAGTCTGTTTTTCTTCTAATTCCTTGAATTGACCATTGAGCTCATCGATTTCCATCTTTCTTCTTCTTCACAATCCTCTTCCTCCTCTTCTTTAATATAAGCATTTAAAGCTCTAACATTTCTCTCAAAGTACCGTTTTGGCTCTTTCTTCCAAGTGTAGATACTTACCTCTCATTTCGTTCTGACTCCTTTCAAATTTTCGATATGATTTCTTCTTTGACACACAGGTTATTTACAAGAGTGTTTTAAAATTTGCACATGTACAAGTTGCTTTTGGCTATGTTATTATTATTACCAATTAAAATCCACAGGGTTAAGAGAGCAGAGTCTATATGGTATCAGCTCTTTAGCGTTTTCTGTGACTTGTTTTGTGGCCGAGCGTGTCGTCACTTATTGTAGCTATTTCACTTGTGCTTGAGAAGGATGCCTGTCCTCCAACTCCCTCGTGTCCCCATCAGGCAATAAAACCCAAGCCCTTGGGTATCAGGACAGTTCTTCTCCTGCTTCCCACCCCTCCCCTCCACCAGGACACACCCACCTCACCCACACTCTTCTCACTCTCACTCTTCTCGTTTTCCAGTTTCTATATCTTTCTTTTTTTTTTTTAATTAAAGTTGTATTCCTACTATCAAGTCTGCTTCTTTAATAACAGATTTATTGGGTGTGGAGAGATAGTGCTGTTTTTTTTTTTTTAATTTATTTTTTTTGGCTGTGTTGGGTCTTTGTTTCTGTGCGAGGGCTTTCTCTAGTTGTGTTAAGCGGGG
Organism: Balaenoptera acutorostrata; assembly: GCF_949987535.1. Classification (NCBI taxonomy): domain Eukaryota; kingdom Metazoa; phylum Chordata; class Mammalia; order Artiodactyla; family Balaenopteridae; genus Balaenoptera; species Balaenoptera acutorostrata. Next base: position 59,487,010 of record NC_080081.1, read on the forward strand.
GCCACTCTTCATCGCGGTGCGCGGGCCTCTCACTATCGTGGCCTCTCTTGTTGCGGAGCACAGCCTCCAGATGCGCAGGCTCAGTAGTTGTGGCTCACGGGCCTAGTTGCTCTGCGGCATGTGGGATCTTCCCAGACCAGGGCTCGAACCCGTGTCCCCTGCATTGGCAGGCAGATTCTCAACCACCGCGCTACCAGGGAAGCCCTCCAGTTTCTATTTCTGGTATTACCTCCCGCACTTTCTTATACACTCTGCGTTTAAAAGGATGCTTTTTACGTTTTGTCTAAATTTCCCAGGTGTTTGTAGCAGGACGCCTTTTGAAGTCATCTTGTGTCCCGTGTTACTCTAACTAGATGTCAGGTCAGTGGTTTTCGAGCTCTTATTTTTAACAGTTGAAGAATCCTTTGTTCAAGAGAGCTCACAGCAGGATGCCCAAATCTGAGGCAATGAAAGAAAGAGGGGCAGCTGGTTGAGGAGGAGCCGCTATGGGCCCTGCAGGGTGTGGCCTTTAAATGCCCAGGAATCTCGCTGTGAGGTAGCTGCTGTGTCCCTACCCTGCACTGCGCTCAGCACCTTACTTCCATGACACAGTGACCCAATGGGGGAGACACTGTCATTAATCCCTGTTTAAGAGAGGCTACCTGACCTACACAAGGCTCTCCAGTGAGAGGGGAGCCAGACTCCCACGGTCTGCCTCCCATCCCCCCCCCCCCCACCATGGAAACACACTGCCTCTAGCCGTTAAGCTCCCAGCCACCTGGCACATTTACTCTGCAAATCACTGCTCGCGCTCTCTTTTTTTTTCAAACCTAAAAAAAAGTGCTTTATAAGGACATCCGTGGTTGGTTTCTTCCTTATCGATAGCTCGTAAGAAGCTTCTAGATATTGTTCAGGGGAGAGGATTTTGTATTTTAGGTCTTATTTTCAAAAGCCACCTGAAAGCCAGAATTTCTCAAGACGCTTCCTTCTTGTCAAATTCCCTTGTCATGGAATGACATTTTCCTAATGATAAGGACCCCATGGGCAAAGAAAAATCTCTGACACAGAGGTAGAGTTGTCACATTTTCTCTCACTGGGAAATATATCACAAATAGCACATCTAAAAGCCCAAATCTCATCACTGTTGGCTTGGGGACAAAGTATGAGGTTAAGAGCTAAAAGTTAAGAGAGAAGAGACTACAATCTCTGGCCTTCCTTCAGTTCTACTAGAGAGAAAACAGTGCCTTATAGGCAGGACCCTAGGCTATGAGACAGCTGCCTTCTGTCTGTGAGTTCTCCCTACTGCTGTCTCTCTGTCTGCCCCTGAGCTCTCCCTGGCTCCCGTCTGTCTGTGATCGCTCCCTGACTGCTGCGGAGATGCTGGCTGGGCTGGATTTTGCCTGAACACCAGCACACACTTATAAACAGTGCTACCTGACTCAGCAAACTACTTGGAATTTATCGCCCATTTGTAAAAATAAAAAACAACCAAATGTCCCACTCCTCATGGGCCTTTTGGGCAGCCTACGTGAATGGTGGGTTAGGCAGGATCCTTTGCTTAGAGATCTTGGGGAGAACCTTCCCTCTGGCTGCAGGAAGGACATTTAACATTGGTTAGGAGACAGATGCTCCAGGAACAAAAGCTCCAGGGCAGGACAGGGTGGGGGATGGGGCTCTAGGCGCGTGGGCTTCAGTAGTTGTGGCACACAGGCGCACAGGCTTAATTGCTCCGCGGCATGTGGGATCTTCCTGGACTAGGGCTCGAACCTGTGTCCCCTGCATTGGCAGGTGGATTCTTAACCCCTGCGCCACCAGGGAAGTCCCTATGTGATTGCTTTTCGATATAGATTTTAAATTTGTTAGGGGAGGGACCTATATATTATAATATATATTTCCTCTACTCCCAACCCCACCCAATTGCTTAACGTAGGCCCTACATAGAAGAGTCTCAACGACCCCTAGTACAAGTCCTAGTCAGTCTGTGATGACCCACACACTCAGGTGTGCCTCTATACATGGGACATATTTTTCTTGTTTGTACTCATGTTGTGTATTGGTCCTGACAGCTCCCTGATGGTGTGTGTATATGTCTTACCTGCGCCAAAAAAAAAAAAAGCCCTGTGCAAAGTGCAAACACCAACTGTCACACTTACCTTAATCTTGCTCTTTATCCAGTCTGTGTGTATTTCTAGCGTCTTCTTACGGCGAACAAGACGATGAGATTGTTCGACTACTTCTTTCTCAGACTCCTCATCTTGTGGTGGTAGATTACATAAGTGGAATGTGAAAGTGGTCTCTGTAGCCCTTTGGTTAAATAAGTCTTTGGTAGAAAAGAGAAAGAAAACTTAGATCTATTTCTCTCAGGGCACCAAAGAGAGCCTGAGGATTTGGGATATTGGCCATATTCCGTCAAGCTCTCTCATTTTTTTTCATTTATTCATTCAACGGACATTTATTAGGGGCCTATGATGTACCAGCTCAGTGCCAGATGCCAGACACCACGGTGAAGACCACCCGGTCCAGACGGGGATGTGAGGGGTGACACACCATCCACGTGCCAGTAACAAGTGTGGCTGCTGATTCTGTTAATGGGAAAAAATAGGCTAAAGTGGGGAGTCATTAAAAAAAAAGGAAACATGCTTGTTTTAACTTAAAGCAGAAATGTGTACTAACACCATTTTTAAGTGCAGGGCTCTGTGGTCATTTTTGCTTAAACCCCATTCATAATTTATTATCTATAACTTTCAGTTTTGGCAATTTCTACATAGTCTGAGTGCAGAATTGTAGACTTAAAAAAAATTTCTGTATATGCCCCAATCTTCTGTGTATGTTTGGTCCACATCTTGTTCAAAGCAGTTTTTTTAAAAGCTATTTTCTTATTGAGTCATCTTAAAAGCATTGCACTTAGTTTTCACAGCAACAGCAAGTTTCTCTTTATCTTCATTTTAGTCCATTTTTATAACAATTGAATTTGGGGAGTAAACCCGTAAGGACCACCGGGGAACAATCCCCGCTCCCAGGGACCCTTGGCGGGTGTCCGACCACCAGGGGGCGCAGCGGTAGGAGGAGCTTCCGGCGCGGTCGGTATCAGCCAGGATGCTCTTCCCCGGAAGAGGGCCCGGTTCCCTCGGCAACTAGGTTTGGGGGAGGTCAGTTAAGAGAGGTTGGTTGTCCCACCACTGGGGCCAACACAGTGTTGGAGGAGGTCTCGGAGAGAACGTGACCGCTTCTTGACCAGCGAGCTGGCCGGGGCAATGGAAGGCTCCCCACCCCCTCCCCGTCCTTGGAATGTACGTTCCGCCCGTGGTTCCCACAGTGCGAGCCCTTTTCAAGGACGCAGCTTTGCGAGCAGTGTGCTGTTGAGCCCATCTGGAGGGATACGTGCCTGAAGCCAGGTAAGGCCTCCGTCTAAACTTTAAGATTCTCGTGGGCGGGGGTGGAAATCTGCAAGTCTTGGCGCCGCCCAAGACAAGCGTCGAATGTTAAGTTCTCTTGCTTATTAAACCTGCCACCTACCAGTCTGCAGCGGGCTGCCTCTTTCTTCAGTGTCTCCTTGCCCTCTGCTTACGGGGGCTAATTTCGAATTTCACCCGGGGAACCCCGAAGTTGCGAACCAACACAGAGGGTGCCGCGAGAGCTCACAGGGACCATATCCAGGCCTGGCGGTTGAGGACACTCCTGGTGGAAGTTTTCTCTAGTATGCCAGGCAGAATTCCTAGCGTAAGCATGACATGGTTGAAGGCTAGTCTGGGAACGGCTTAGTGATGACAGGCGACTCAGGAGAGGCAGGCTGGGCTAGAGCATTCCTTTATTCACTCACTCAGTAAATATCTATTGTGTACTCGTGTGCCAGAAACTGGCCTAGGTATCGGGGATGCCACATTCCCTGCTGCCTGTTCTAGTAGGGGAGATGGTGTTAAACAAGTGAACAGACAAAAACTTCACATGCCAGTGGCTAGGAGTGCCCTGAAGAAACATTAAGCAGGTGAGAAGGACGGAAAATGATGTGTGTGTGTGTGTGTGTGTGTGTGTGTGTGCGTGCGTGCAAGTGTGTGCACTGGTTTGTAAAGGGTAGCCAAGGAAACTGTTTCTGAGAAGGTGACATTTATTCAGAGACCTGAATAAACTGAGGGAGCAAATCACAAGGATATTGGAATGAAGAGTGCTCTAGGCAGAGGACAGCACGTCCAAAGGCCCTGTGGCAGGGATGCCTGGCCCTGATGAATAACCAAAAAGCCAGTGTGTCTGGAGAGGAAAAAGTGAGGGCCTTCTAAGCCACATGGGGAATGTGGGATTTTCCTGGAGGCAATGGAGGGCCAGTGAAGAGTTTTAAAAAGATTTTGCTGGAAACAATATGAAGAAAGGACTGAGAAAGGAGAGGATGGGAGTCAGGGACAGTAGGGAGATGAAGGTGTCTGAGGTGGTGTCAGTGAGGATGGAGAGGTGGGGGTGGGGAAGGAGAACCACGCTTGTGTGCACCTGAGGAACTAAAGGGGCTGCTCATTAGAGCTCACAGGGGGAGCTTTTCCTCAGGAAAGTGAGAGAGAGGTGGGCAGGGGCAGAGTCAATAAAAGACCTCTGTGAAAATTTGGAAGCGGGCCTCAGTCTCCCTCCGAGGAGTCCTCCTCCAGTGCTTGCTTCCAGAGTGGAAATGATTTGTCCAGGGGAAAGAGCTGATGTGAGCCCAGCTGCTGTTCCTGAGTATCAATTAGAAATTAGTATAAAGCATTTCTGAACTGGCAGTGATAAAAGAGGACATGGATATGCTCATGTTTTTCTCCTGTCGGAATGCTAAAATCATGGATTTTCTGGTTTGTGCTCTATATCCAGCTCTGTCTTTATTAGCGGGGAGGCTTTAGGCTGCCTTTCTGAGCCTCAGTTTTCTTAAAGTGGGATCATGCTGCCTGCAGAGACCCATCAGGTTACTCTGCAACGACGCTGCACGGAGCCCACTGCCCCATAGGAGGGCAGCAGACCTGTGTCCTCCACACGGGGAGCTTTGGGTTCTGATGGCTCATGACACGAGCTGTGTAGTGATCTCCCACTTCTTTTCACCAGGCGAGATGTCTCTGAATAGGAGAGGCTACATCATCTGAGGGTCTCCGTGCAAAATGAAAATGCAGGGATCCTTGTTCTAAAATTGTTAAGGATTTCAAGGCAGTGACAGCAGAGCATTAAAAGCAAGCACAGGGCCCTAAGTGTGAGGGCCTGTGTGCCTGCAGGTCATGTGCCTGCGACGCCAGCCTTGGCTTGGAAATCGGAGAGTTCAGAGACGTGGGGCTGTGTGCCTGGGGTGTCAGATAGTGGTCTGGATCCTGGAAGTAAATGAGTTCGTATCTCAGAGGAGGCTGGGAGATTTCTTTGGGACTGGCTACAACCTGAACACGGAGGGGATGCCTCTTATCAATTAGAAATGTGTTGCTTTTCTGCATAAAAAGCTCAAACCTTGTAGGCCTCAGGTGTTCAGAGGAGCAGGGAGTGGGCAGGGGTGGTGGTGAGGCACAGATGGGGAATCCGGTCATGTCAAATTTCACTCTCCCGTTAGAAGTCCTACCCGGGGCATGTGACGTAGAGTATCCTGAAAGGCCTTCATTTCCCAAAAGGAGCAAAAACTCACACATACCTGTATCCATTTAAAAAATACTTATTGAGTGCCTACTGTGTGCCTTGCCAAGGAATGAAAGACACAGGTGTGTGGCCCAAAGGGAACAGAAATAACATAATAACAGGCATTTGTTGTGTTTCTGGCTGTTGAACGTCTGAAACGCCCTCCTTGTTTGGAGGGTACCCCATAGTGTGAGTCTTGGTGGGAGGTAGGCCTGCCCTCTCTAGAAACTGAAGGTGGTAATTCCTTCTTCTTCCTGCCTTCTAACTCCAATGGGGACATGAGACTCAGGCTTAAAAGGCTCTTTACTTCCCCAGACACCCTTGCCTTTTGTTGCTCATTGAACGTGTCATGGGGATGAGCCCTGGGTCTGACCTGAGGGGTCTTGGGCCTGAGTGTGGTTCACGCCCACACAATGGCTGGGTGATCGCAGGGAAGTCACTTATTCTCTTGGCCTAAGTTTCTTTACCCGACTTCACATGGTTTTGAAGATTAATTTGAATCCGATAACTGGCCTGCAGCAGTTATTCCATAGGAGTTAGGTCAGGGGCCTACACTGGTATGGGGATAGGAGCTCTTCCTTGAGCGGGAATCTGGGGCTGTGTCCTGGCTCAGCAAGAAAAAGCACCATGATTGATTAGGTGTGTCTGCCGTGGGTATTGCCGCCATTTCTACGTTAGTTGGATCTGGTCGTCTGAAAGATGTTCCATATGGTGGTTTTGAGTTTCTGAATTAAGTAGCCTGATGGCTTAGGCTCTTGGCTCAAACTTTTTTTGATTAGACCCAAAAAACTGGCAACCTCCATGATTGGCAAATCTTAACAGCTGGACCTCAAATGCCTTCAGTATCTGGTAAAGGGGCTCTTTCTTAAACTTTGTGTCAATGACTTCTTGGACACCCCCCCCCCCCCCCCCCCGCCGAGGCAAATCTAGGTTAGATCCCTTCTTGTGTGGTCTCATAGTATCCCCTTCCCACCATATCATTAATCGTTTTATGTGCAGATTCCCTGATTTCTTGGCTGTCTTCACCTCCTGCCCTCCCTCTCACCCCCAGCACAATCAAAGGATGAACCCCTCGAGGTTTATCCTTCGTCTGGCTTGCTCTGTATTTTATCCCCAGTAGCTGAGACCGTACTAGCTCAGTAGATGCTCAGGTGAGGAAACAAGCATTTCTCCCTCCATTACGGACACGGCAGAAGGTGGGAGACAGCGAGACGCACCCAGGAGAGCCGGGCAACAGGGTAGAAGGTGGGAGAGGGTTCTTACTTTCACGTTTCTTCATAATCCAGAGGATTGTTTCCTTATATTTTCCAAAATTTTTCTTCAGCCTAAAAGGAATGTGACTCATCTTTAGAAGCTGGGACTAAATTCATGTTTCCATGTCATGCTACACAGTAGACAGTGCTAGGGCCTGCTCAACCTTTTCATAGGTGGAGGGTTGGCCGGATGGCTCTGCTTTTGGACCCAGCTTTCTTCCAGTCTGTACTCAGGGATAAAGGGCCAGCACATGGTGCTGTGCGTCCCTCCTGGCCTCTAACTGGCATTCAACTTGGGCACCTGGGCTGACCCCCAGACTTTCAAAATGAATTCAATGGGGGTCCTCCTGGGAGCGAGGCCAGGGCTGGCTCTGTGAGTTAAGCTCGTGCAGCTTGCTTTTTCTGTGGCTTGTGCATATTTCAGCGAAGGCTATTTGGAAATAGCTTAGAGAAACAGCATTGTCTGTGAACCGGAGAGAGTCACCTGAAACCCCTTTGCATTTAGTAGGAAAATTTCAAATAAACTCACTCAAAAATGACTTATCATGAAAGCCACATTAAGGCACAGCTCTTCAAAATGATCAAGCCCTCAACCCCCCTCTCATGTCAATATACAAAGGGAGTCATCCTGGCATTAAAGTGGCTTGGACTGTTTTACTTCCAAATAAGGATGGTCTCCAGAGGCAGCTGCCTTTCCTGGTTCTCAGATCAGAGCCCTTTTGGAAGGGACTCTGCTGGAAGGAGTGAGCTTCCCAGGCTTAATTGGATCAGAGAAGAAGGCCTTTGACAAGACAGATTTTAAGTTCTCAGTTCAGAGTCCTTGAAGAGAACATAATAATTTAACCCCACGCAACCTTAGGAAGCAAATACCCTTTGCTGGAAAGGGCTGGACTGTTTTGCCTGGCGGAAAATGAGGTTTGCTCTTTGTACTTTAGGAGCAATTGCAGAACTGGAGAATGAGCTCTTCATGGCCCATTTGTACCAAGTGTTATTTATTTGCAAGCACTTTGAATGGAATTGAAGCAGTTACCTTGCCTACCATCACCTGTGAAAGAGTAAGGACCGAGGAGGGGGTGAGGTGAAGCCTGTCCCGCAGGCTGAGAGCAGAATGCCACGTGTATACAAGAGTTAAATTCCAGTGAGGGGATCCAGCCAGAGGCATCCAGGGCCCTTTGGGGAAGTTTCCTCCCTTGGCTCTTTGCCCACCTTTGCAAGCTAGTGGAATCCTTACTAGCTAGCTCCTCAATGGTAGAGACTGGGTTACACACTACTGTACAGACCGGCACACAGGAGGTGCTCATGAAATATTCATTGAGTGCAATTAGGTTAGAATGAGCCTCGGTTATAGGCTTAAATGGGAAAGAAGGGGAGAAAACGTAACCTATGAGAGAGGGTAACTTACAGGGATGTTATTTGGGATTTGTTTTTTGCTGCTGTATAAGGATCTGAAAGCTTGGATGTTCTTTGTGTTTTGCATTGTGTATTTTGCCTTCCCTTTACCTAGAGAAGCCTTAGGGGTCTCTGGCCCTAGGACTCTACTGAGCCCAGAGCAGAAGTTGCTGGCAGTCAATCTCTCCCTGATTTTTGTGAGAGTCTCCATTCACCAAGGAGGTTATGCAGGGCACCCCATCCCCACAGCTTCTTCCTTGGTGCCACTGCTGGAGAGTCTGCCATAGACCCACTGGATGTCTGACCAGGTACCTTGTTCACCAAGGTTTCTGACAGCTGGATAAGCGCAAGTCCAGGCTTCCATGTACCCCAGTCTGGATGTACAAATGGGGTTCTGGAACATTTTGAGACCTGGAGTCATGCCAACTAGAAAGATTTGGTGCCAGCAGCAGTCTGCAATAAACTTCTCATTCCCCATTCCCAGTAGGGGCTCTTGCCATGAATCCCAGGGCAGGGAAGCTCAGGGCTTTTCCCCCTCAGGGAGCAGGATCTTGATCCTCCATTGTACCCTCACTTCAAAGGCCCAGGGGTCTGAGCCTTGCTTCCCAGACTTTCGTCCAAGTTCACGGTCCCTTGAAGACTTTTCCTGCCCTGGATTTCCAACCTCTGTCACTGCCCACCTTTGATCCTATCCTGCACATCCCCTGCTCATCGATTTCTTTGCTCTGGAGTTTTGGCAGGCAGCTGGATCATCCTGACCCCATGACCCCTAATCTTACCCTTGTCCTTGTGCCTGGCTTGTCCCTGCTCTTTGACTCAGGGGACCTGTCCGACCCTGGCCTTACTCTGTTCTCTGATGACCCAATTTACACTTTCCCTGCTGCTACCACTGTCCTACCTGCACCCACTGACCAATAGCTCCATCTCTCCAGTCACTTACAGAATTCCCAGTTTCCTTCTGGTCTCACTCTCCAGATGACCAGTCAGGGGAATGTTCATATCCTCCTCCATTTCATTGCGAGCTGCCATTTCTTTGAGCATGGTCCTGAACACTGACTGATAGGAACTGGTCACAACCTGCAAAAGGACCACAGAATGAAATAGCCAGAAAATGGGAATGAACAGTAGTTAATTATCACTTTTCTGACTCGCTAAGCTGCCAGAGGAGATTGCAACATGTTCTTCGAAAAAGACAAGCAGTGGGAAGAACAGTAGGATGGCTAGCAAGATTTGTTCTAAAGACTATTTCCATTACGGTCACACCCTCTTCTCATTCTCCAATTCCCTCAAGAATTTTTTTAAAATAGTAGCATACCAAGAAATCATTTGAGAGCATAAAATTACCCTCTTCTTCCAAATGTAGAGATGGCGCTAGAATGTAAAAGGGCTTCCATGCCTTAAGAGCATAACAGCCTTTTTGAGTTCCAGGAATTGCCAAGCTCTCAGTGGTTGGTTATTTATTCATTGTGAAGGATAACAGTCTTCAGGAAAGCAGGGTAGCGCCTAGCACGTTCTTTTAGAGGATGAGTCTGCCTTTAAAGATTCTTCCAAAGTAATGACATTGCAGGCTCCTTTTTTGTTTTGTAAATTTGATCATTCTATCCCAAGTCCATGATGCTGACCAGGACTGACCCATAGGTGGGTCCTCACAAGAGTTTCTTTTCTTGGATCCTTTTTGGTAGAAGGTGAAGTTTGATTTGCTGTCCAGGAGAACCACGGGTCTGTCGTGTTGCCCTGCTCACCTACAGGTCGAGGTTGTTATGGTGGTTGTTCTGCATCTGATAACGTACAGTCTGCCATTCACTTACAAGCCTCCTGTCGTAAGTGGAAGACCCACAGATCCGAAGTTGCATGTGACCTGGGGCAGATACAAGAATGGAGCTCGTGATTGGCTGGTTTTTCTAGGTTGGGGAAACCTGGGGTGTCTCAGGTCTGCCTTGTCTGATTCCCAGCCTCTGCATGCTCCTTTCCGCACTGCTGGTGTTCAGTTAATTAAACACGGAGGCCATCAGACTGAGGAGGCTCTAAGGCCGTGGTGCCCTAGGTAAGCAAACCAAAACCCAAGGCCATAAATGCCTCAAGGTTAGGAAATCAAAACCCGAGGACAACCAATCACAAGCAGCCAACTAGGCTTTAAGCTACGGCCAATCAGTAATTTCCTTGCTTTGCTTCTGCATTTTCCCTGTAAGTCTCTCCCCAGCTCCTGTTGGTGGAGGGCTCTTAACCACTTCCGGTTTGGTGCTGCCCGATTTGAATCCACACCGGCTCAGATAAACTCTTCAAATTTTTAATAGGCTTCAGTTTATCTTTTCATAGGGAATGAGTCAGTGCTTCAGGGCAGGCTGATTTTAAGGCTCTGGTGCAGCTACCCCTGCTTCTAAGTTCTTCATTGTTGACCATCCCTCCCTTGAGGTGGAGTGATGGCCTGCTTGCCCAGGCCAGTGGTCTCTCACCAGCCCCTTTGGATTCCGTGATATGTTCACCAGAAGATACGGTTCCTGCTGTGGTCCACCAGCCAGCAGACCCGCTGGCGGGGCCTGGTCGAAGGTCTCGCCCCAGCCAGGCTGTGCTACCCCGCTCCAGCACATGTGCCCTCCTAGGAGGTTCAGCCCGTTTGCTTCCCCAGCCTCTGGACCGCTATCCTCATGGTCCTGGTAGGGGTACTGGGCCCCCAAGTGATGAGCTCTCCCATGCCCTGTGACTGCTCCTGGGTGAGCCTCTGGTTTTTCCAACCAAGAGGGTTTGCACAGCAGGTGTGTGATGCATGAGTGTATCCTACAAACAATTCAGACATGTATAGTGAACTCAAAACAGCCAAGAGGCTGAATTGTCAGAGTAACCAAAGTCTAGGGTGATAGCCCCATCCTAATCCAAGGACCTCAGCTGCCTCTCCCAGTGGCTTGTGATGTTCCCCCTCCCAGCTGCAGGTACCACGTGGCATTGACTCTGTTCCTTCTGTCCTGCTCTCTGGCCCCACTCGTCCACACCTGCCGCCTATGGCATTGCTTCGAGAAGCAGTGCTTCCCGAGCTGGACAGCTGCCTGTCCGCAGATTGCCACTAGCTGGGCCACGGGTGCTGCCTCATTATCCTCCTAAACATCCGATCCTTGGAAGCAGAGTGGTATAGACAGCCAGGGGGAAAGTATCCCCCAACTCTTTGCCTTTACTCTGTCACCTGGGCAAAGCCCCGAGATGGCAAAGCCCCTGAGATGGCAAGGAATGGTGCTTGTGACCAGGGCTCACCCGCACAGGCTGCCTGTCACACGGAACCCTCCCAGCGTCTGGTCTCATCCAGAACCCTGCACAGCTCCGTGGGAGATGTTCCCTCTGCCTGTGGCTGCAGCTCCACCAGACACAGCAGAACCTCAACTGACAGGTGCGCCGAAGGTTTCCGAATAATTTAAGTTTCTAATTAAAACAATTCCTTTCAATTTCAACTCTTGCTGAAAAATCTTTCTAAAATGCCTGAGCTTACTTTCCTGTCTTAGTAAATCCAGTGCGGTGAATCAAAGTTCAAGTAATCTTTTTTCCTCCCTTTGACATGGTATTTCAATATTTGAAAAGCAGTTCTTATTAATATAATGTGTATAGGAGCATGTCTGGAAAGTAAGGAATTTAGGGCTTAATAGGAACTGAGACCAGAGAATTTTTTCCAATTAAAATAAAAGCAAAAACTATAAATGCCTAGGGGTTTTTTTCCCCCCTTTTCTTTTGTAAGTTTAGAAAAATGTATCTGCTTAATCTCGAGTTCCAGGGACACAAGATGTCACTCTTGTGATTGTAGTTAATACCAACAGTCCTGAGAAAGTTTGTTAGTTGTAGGAGAAACGTTGTATAACCTGGATCAACATGCATTGGAAGTCTTAGAGGTAAGTTGACACAGGAAATTAGAGCCACAAGCCTGTACAGGCAGGCAAAAAAGATTGTGCAGTAAAGACAATGCAACATTCTGTAGATGTAAGGTTTATTCAAACAATTGGGACTTCCCACGGTGCCTCTGGTTATTGGATACAGCTGGGAAAGGACGGCCATTAAACCCCCAGGGCTGGTCTGTGCCCCTCTGAAGAGTGTGGGAGCAGGACTCAGATCTGGGGGAGAGGCTCCGCTGCCCTTTGTGGTGGTGTTTGCACTGCAGACGCTGTTGTCCAAAGTTTTTGTCCTGCTGGGCTGCCCCATGCCCGGTCCTTTAGTTGGAGACAGCAGGCTTTTCCTGGGGCTTTTGTTTGTGCTTGTTGGGGTTTCTGGTCGCTGTCTTTTCCAGCACCCAGTCAGGGGTAAATGAAGCAAAAAGAAAACTCCGGAAACTCACCGCCATGTCGTTCCTTGGGTCCCAAGGTCCCTAGCCAGTCTGCCTTCTTCTCTCCGTCTTTTAGAAGCTTCTTGTGTTTGTTTTATATATAATGTATAGGGTTTTAAGCTGTACTTAGTGGGAAAATTACATTTAGTCTACCTTTCCAGAATCCAACTTCATTTTTGTTTTTTGTTTTTTTGTTTTTTGGCTGTGTTGGGTCTTCGCTGCTGCGTGTGGGCTTTCTCTAGTTGTGGTGCGCGGGCTTCTCATTGTGGTGGCTTCTCTTGTTGCGGAGCACGGGCTCTAGGCGCGTGGGCTTCAGTAGTTGTGGTGCGCAGGCTTCTCATTGTGGTGGCTTCTCTTGTTGCGGAGCACGGGCTCTAGGCATGCGGGCTCAGTAGTTGTGGCTTGTGGGCTCAGTAGTTGTGGTGCACGGGCTTAGTTGCTCCATGGCACGTGGGATCTTCCCGGACCAGGGCTCGAATCTGTGTCCCCTGCATGGGCAGGCGGATTCTCAACCACTGCACCACCAGGGAAGTCCCAACTTCATTTTTACATAGGGTTTCTGCAAAGGACGATTTGCCTTGATACCTAGGTATCTAGGTAGCTTACATGATTTGTTTTTAGCTTTGCTGCCTTCAGAATCAGTCTTGAGGGTTTTTTACTCATATTACTGAAAGCAGGGCCTTGTGCTGCCATACTTGGCTTTCTTCTGACCCTCTTTGGTTTAATGTGTGTCATTTACGCTTAGGCCTGTTTTAAGAAAAGCTCACTTCGGCTGTGCTATCAGTGTAGTGAAGCGGTGAGTCCCAGGGCTCAAGAGGCAGTGTCCTGCTGGCCCTGGGCCACTCTGCTCTGACATTCAGAGCCAGGTGTTCTCCAGTTTTTATCCAACTTACATTGGCTTCGAAGTCTTCGGCTTCCAGCGTGCCAATGGGATCACTTAACATACGATCCCAAAAGCTCTCTTTAGAGACAAACTCCTCGGCTTTCAATTTTGGAAGGCACAGCAAAAGGAGAGGCATTTGGAAACGGAACCAAAACAAGAAACAAACAGAAACAAAAAGAGAAATAGATTTATGGCATTTACACTTGCGCTTTTAAATAAAAATGCATATGTCATCAATAAGACTTTAAATAAATTCATCAAATCACTTAAAATTTGACTTGGGGATATTAATAAAATTGGAAAAAAAGGGTCAGTTTCAGTGGCGGACTTAAGAAAGTGAGTGTGTGTTTCTGGTGGCCAGTGAAGGTTCATCTGACAGAGTGACATTTGAGTGTGTCCTGCATGAAGCAAGGGAGTGAGCAGGCAGATGGCTGGGGAAGAGCATCCCTGCCAGGGGGCAAAGGAGGTGCAAAGGCCCTGAGGCGAGAGAGAGTGGGAGCATGTTGACATATCTGACAAACTGGAAGAGGCACGGTATGCCTGGAGAGGAGGGAGATGGGGAGGGGCAGGGCCAGCTCACCGAGGACCTTGTAGGCCGTGGGAAGGAATTTAGATTTTATTCCAAGAGAGATCTATTCTGAGTGTGATTTTTCTCTTGGAAATCCTGAGAAATATCCCTAGCTCCCGTCAGTTTTGTCAAAAATTGCCCATTTCCAGGATTGCACATGGTTCGTAATTGCTAATCAAGGCCTAAGAGATGAATCGCCAAGCCAGTGAGCTAAAAAAAAAAAAAGAAAATCTCTCGGAGATAACAGATGCCTTTGTTCTCAAGGTGAGCCACAGCCTGGTGACCCTGGGCCAGGAGAGGGCTGGAAACCTCCAGTGTCGACGGGGTGCAGACCGAATGGAGGAGTTGATAATTACAAGTTGGGCCTGGAGTCCCTGCTCCCGGGAAGGCGTGGCTCCTGAGGCAGAGCTGGGGGGAAGGGCTCCCACACAGTAATTGGGCCCCCGGGGAAATTACGGTGGCCTTTGTCTCAGCTTCAGGATGACACCGGCCCCTCCACGCTGGGCCATCCCGAGAGCCCTGAAAATCCACCGGGTTGGCACTGGGCCGACCGATTCTGTCTGATGTGTGTCCCTGTTGGGCCTCGGGGGGGGGGCAGAGAAGGGGCATTCTTTGTGATCTCCATACACGCACGTTATTTTTGCACTTCTTCCCAACTTTGGTTCAATAATGAAAACGCTGACTCCTTTGGGCCCCTGGAGGGATGGAGAACCCCACTCAGCTGCATCTGCCTGTACTGACACCAGGCCCAGGGGCCTCTCTGCCTGCAGACCTCCTACGCCAGCCTTGGCTTGTTCCTGGTGGAAACCTGCCTCCTTTCGGTGGCCCCTGTGTGGTGGGAGTCCCCCCCACTGTTCTTTCCCGCCAGTTCCACCCGCTAGGCCCTCACCACCCCGCTGGGGTGCTCACAACTGGCAAAGGCACCGGGCCCTTTCCGCTCATTCCAAAACACTGTGTGTCCCCAGACTGTCTGCCAGGGATGCAGCCTAGAGAAGTTATAAAACTTCTTGTTGGGATAACCCCACAAGAATCCTTGGGAATTCAGGCAAGAACCTCAGGAAGCTCCGTTTGGTTGTCACTGGAGAGAGATGGAGGAACTGGTAGAACAGGGATCTGGGGAGACCGGGTGGCAGAGCCTCCCTGTAAGGGTCTCTGAGGATGTGCTGGCCCAACATGGAGGCGTCTGGCTCTGGTCCTGATAGCTTAGCAAATCCCCATGATTTATGAGTGCTGTATTTTAGTAAGCTTTATTGAATAATAGCTAGTTAATTCGAGGGAAAAAAAGAAGTAGGTGTTTGTCAAAGGAAGAAGGGGAGTTGGCAGGACTGAACGAATACAGAGCAGCAGTGTTCAGAGGCATTCGGTTCCACATAATCATTAAGCTTATTAACATCAACAGGCACTGTCTGCGTGTCAAGAGGAGCCCAGTAAATCCGCAGTTATACAGCCATAACTGGGGCGGAAGGAGAAGGATGAGCTTTATTCCTAATTAACTTTCCCTTTGGGGAATCCTGTCAACCTCTACCTTTGTTCTAGTGAGATCATTATCTTCCCCTGAAGTTGCTTTATGGGGGGACTGGGGGAGGGGGCAGGTGTCAGGCCAGATTCCTAAGTGGCGGCCCTGTTACCCAGGACCCAGGCCCCTCCCAGCTTGTCACTCAGTCCCCTCGCACCCTGGTCCCCTCATCTGTGTAATGGGGACCGTAAGGCTTATCTTCAGGGTGGCTCAGGGGACCGGCACTCATGCAGTGAACGCCGGGCACACAGCATTCCCTGAAGTGGAGTGTGCCTGTCCCGGGCTGATGAAGAACAAATCTAAATTCTCCCCCATCCAATCAGTGGCTCTCCTGTAACGTTTTTTCTTGCCAGAAGCATACTTCCTGAATTGGGGTAGATGTTTGAGTCCTGTGTATCTGCCCTGCAGGGCAGATGCCCACGTTATAAACGAGGAAAGGGAGGGGACAAGCAGTGGGCGACTGGCCCCGGGCGGGGTCTGAGAAAAGAGCACACAGGTGGAACTCGGTCCTGTTTTCACCTCCTCCTCTGCCCTGCACGTAGTGAATCCCTTGTTGTCCTTGAATCAAGGATAAATGATGGGCTGGGCTGGCAGCTGCTATGGGCACAAATCTGTAATCTGTTCTAAAGCCACTCAGTGTGCTTCATGGATCGACAGCCTGAGCTGCTGCCAGGAGCTTGTGAGAAATGCAGAATCTCAGATCCACGGAATCAGAATCTGCATTTTAACAAGATGCCCGGGTGATCGCTCTGCACATTAAAGTCCGAGCAGCACTGCTCTACCCCTACACCCCCCACCCCCGGAAATGAAATAAGATGAAGAAGATTTCATAGTCTAGAGTTGGAAGGAGTTTGATAAGCCGCCTGTGTAGGTAACCCCGATCCTCCCCACTTCCCCCACCCCCATGCTGACACAGCAAGCAGGTCACCATCCCTACGTTGTTTCTAATAGGATGGGTCTGGTTAATCGCAGGGCTTTTGTGGAGTGATGTGTGCAGGTTGGGATTCTGCCGCCAAAAGGCTTCTCCCCTGTCCTTCCCCCTCATGGAATTCAACTATCCCCTCCTTAATCAGGCTTTAAGGGTACCATCTGAGGGGCTCTAATTCGTTCCCTGTCAAGTTACCATCGAGTGAGTCTGTCTGGAGGTGCCCATGCATCCCAGTCAAGCCCTGCTGCCCAGACTCCAGGGAACCTAGCAAATGACCGACTGGACCCTCTTTAAATGTGGGCGTCCCTGTACAGAGCTTGAGTAGAGAGATGGACTTCTGGGCCGTTCCCAAGTCATTCTGTCTCGCTCCCGAGACCCTCTCTCTGTTTCTTGTTCTAGCTCCCTTCTTCAGTTAAGGACAGAGAAACATATCCAGGTTCAGGGACTGTGTGCCCAGCATGTCCCTCGGTCCTCTCCAGGACTCGGCACCGGCTGGACCAGCGAGGCGCCCACCCGCCCGGGGCGCCATCCCCGGCCCGGCTGCTCTGCGGGGAGCAGGGATCTTTGCATAGGTTATGTGGGACTCTCACCATTTCCTGCCTTTTGCGGTTCTTCAGTGGGAACGGAGGCTGAAAACAAATAGGAAAAATGATGAATAGGATGTGGTATGGTGAACTGTTAACCCCTAAATGTCTGGGGGGACCAGGGTGGAGACTGCGTATTGTAGGGTAAGAGGCTCCCATGATGGTCAGCAGTTGGAGGCCTGGAAGCTTATGCTCAGCACACATCGATTCCCCTCCGTTTGTTCATAGTTCATCTTTCCCACTAGAGTTTAAGTTCTGAGAGGGTAGGATGGCTTTGTCCATATAAAGGTGGACAAACTACTGCCCAGTACACAGTAGGTATACAATAAATATCAGTAGATGCACAGTAAATGTCACGGAATGAACTGAGTATGGATAATCCATTATCTTCCCTCCTAACTCCAGTGGTAAATATTATTTCCTCCCCTTTCAAAACTCAATTTTAATTCAAAATTAAAAGCATTTTACTCTTTGGCCAAGTTTCTTCCCTGAGCCTTGACCCCTGACACCAAGTTCTAGAAATAATGCCTTGGCCGCTGGCCTTAATAAAGGCTACCGTAATCTAAAATGGTCAAAAGAGGACTCTCTTTCGCTCAGGGCGTGCTAATTCTGTGCTTCTTACCGTCTCATAGATGGATTCGTAGCTTCTGCGAGTCATTTAAAATCATCGTAAAACTATAAAATTAAAATGATACCTTGTGAATCAGACTTGAAGGTGGTTAGTATCGTTGTTGATTCTTCCTCTGTTTGAGATTTTGATTTTAAAGGTACTGTTAAAAGACAGAAGAGGGTGGCCATTAACAATTTTAACCTTATACTTTCCAGCGGGTTCATGTTGGACGTTTAGGGTCTGAGGTTCTTTCTTGGCAGCCAAGGCTGATCCACAGAGGAGAAAACGGGTTGGAGGGCACTGCTGGCGTCTATTAGATGCTCCCTCTGCCAGCTTCCTCCTCTTAGCTTTGCTGACTTACTTTGGGGCTGCAGTGAACAGTGGTTGGGAAATGTGGGCCCTCTGTGGCCTTCTTCTCTGGTCCCAGGACAGAGAGGATGGCTGGGGTTGAGGGGAGACCTTAGGGATATTCGTCCTTCGGTAGGAGGAAGAGCTGCAGGAACCATAGAGCCAAGTGGCTTCAAGGCCGTGTAGACTCATAATGGCGTACGCCTGTCGCTGTAGGAAGTGGGCATCTCTGGTGTTCTGTTGTCAAGAGCTCACGGAGAGGTGCATAACGGGGGCTGGCGGGGAAGCACAGGGGCTGGCAAGTACAGATGCACTGGGTTATGCCACGAGAGGCTACTGTGGTTTTTTGAGAACTTTTGTAAAATTCTTGGTTACCCATGTTGTATATTTTCTAGAATTTTGTGATCCCTGCTCCTTTTTTAAAAAATTAATTAATTAATTAATTTATGGCTGTGTTGGGTCTTCGTTTCTGTGCGAGGGCTTTCTCTAGTTGCGGCGAGCGGGGGCCACCCTTCATCGCGGTGCGCGGGCCTCTCACTGTCGCGGCCTCTCTTGTTGCGGAGCACAGGCTCCAGACGCGCAGGCTCAGTAGTTGTGGCTCACGGGCCCAGTTGCTCCGCGGCATGTGGGATCTTCCCAGACCAGGCCTCGAACACGTGTCCCCTGCATTGGCAGGCGGACTCTCAACCACTGCGCCACCAGGGAAGCCCTACCTTCCAATCTTAATCCACACACACACACACACACACACACACACGCACACACACCCCATTCCTAACGGCAAGGAAGCAGAGGCGAGCTGCCGCCTCCCCTCCCCTCTCACGGGGGCGGCAGGATTTGAGCTTGGTCTGCGATGAGAAGCCCCCCACCTGGGCAGAATCACTGCTGCCAGCCCATCAGCTGAGCCCGAGCCCTCCACAGCCAGGGAGCTCTCCAACTTCTAAGGACACGCATCCTACCATAAGTGGCTCCGACTGTTGGGAATCATGTCTATTTCTTAACTAATTTTCCTCAAGCTGGCCCTGTTCTAGCCCTTCCATGCAGATGGAGAGATCAGGTCTTGGTTTTGTGTGTCAGATCATCAGATATTTGAAGGCAGTTATCCTGTCTCAGAGTCACGTGTCTTCCAGACTTAACGCCCTCATTTGCTTCAGCAGTTCTTTGTACGATGTGGTCTCCAGGTTGGCCTAACACCACCCTCTCCTCGAGCCCCGGCCAGTCTGCCTCTAACCCTCATAGAGTGTGGGATCCCCCAAAGTGAACAGCGGCCCCAGGGTTGCTTCTGCCGTGCAGGCTAGAGCAGGACCCGTCTCCCTCTATATAACCTTTCAATTATTCTTGGTTATATTAACTATTCTGGCAGTCACACCAGTCATACCATTGACTTCTTGAGCCTGTGGTTGAGTAAATCATCTACAGCAGACAGGGCATTCCCCCCTTGTCCTTCTCCATCCTGTTTTTGTGGGCCTAAGAGCAGGGTCTAATCTAAATTACCATTCTGTTTTATCTAGCCAGTCCCGATCCAGTGTTTCTGCCTGTGAAGATCTTTTAGAATCTGATCACATTACTGTCATCACCCAACAGCTGCCAGTCATGTACAGATACAAATATTCCTCCTACATCTGTATCTGAGTCTGTGGATACAGACTGGACAGAGCCCTGTAGCTCCTGACCGGAAGTTGGGTTGACTCTGATCCTTAAACAGTATCTCTGGATGGTTATTCAGTAGCGCTCATGCCATTGTCTTGCACTACCATCTACCTGGTATTTGTCTGTGTTGTCCATAGGAACATGAGGAAGGCTTTGAAAAAGAAATGTGTTTTGGAATTCGGGCCTCCAAACTCCACAGTTCCCTGATCTAATAACCTTGTCAAAAAGTGACCTCAAAGCCAGTATTACTTGATCTGTTCTTATTGATCCTATGCTGGTTCCTTGTGGTCATTTTGCTCTCAGTATTTGCCCCAGATTGGTCAGACTCATTTCCCCAGTTCTTCAAAAACCATAAACATGATTAAGCTATCCTCTCTCTGTAGATATTCTGGGGTATACTTTATCTCGGTCAGGACACAGCAGTTACCATTATTTTCTGATCTTCTCACCAATCTTTGGTGTCTGCTATTTCTTGCCTAATTTTGCTGTACCCTTTTCAATCTGAAGATCATCTTCTTTCATAGAGAAGTCAAAATGCAATAGCAATGGAAGAACATGGTTTTCTTTGAATCGCTCCTCAACAGGCACTAAACAGTGGCTCTGTGTGCCTTGATCTACTTTTTGCCCCAGTCATATTTTAAAAGGGCCCCCCTTCTTTTGTTGCTGCCTACAGTATTATTATTATTACTTTTTGGTAAGAATACATTTACCCTGGACTTCAGCTCTCCTGACACTTTTCTCAAACTTCGAGACATTTTCCTACTTTTATCGTAGGTAACTATCGTATCTTTTTTAACCTCTGAATGTGATCTTTCAAGATCTGAGTCCACTGAAAGGAACTCTATGCAAACACTACTTTCCACTTTGGGGAGCTTTCCAACCCTCTTCTTCATCTGGCCAGGTGACCTGAAGTAACTACTCCACTGATAGCACTTGCCCCTCTCTGTTTATCCTCACCCATGTTTCTATACATAGTGTCTCCATGTGTACATATTTCTATACACAGCTCCTTTCCAACCAAGACTGTCTCTTGGGAGAAGGATATACCTTCTCATCACCATAGTTGATCTTGAGTCTGATGAAGATTCAGCAGCAGTTTCGCAAGGATGTAACAAATATTTATAGGCGCTTACTGTGTGCCGGACACCAAGTCTGGAGGATTTCTACAAGCAGGGTTATAATGTTCTGTGTTAGAATTTCTGGTGTACCTTGTTTATGACCCTGCTCTGTGCCTGGCTGGGTAGACACCTGAGGCCATAAATAGTCTTTCTGGTCTTCCACCTGCGTCCTCACACGAGCCACGAGGCATTCCCGGTGCCTTTAGCCTTCCTTCCATGTCAGACCTGCCACTCTGTGCAGTAATAGGTTTCAAGGATTTATTTATCTGGGTGTTATACCTCCATATTTGGTTCAAAGTGCTGTTTGTAGAGTCCATGTAAAATGCCGTTTCTGGCGCACTGGAGTTGAATAGTCCCGTAATAAAAAACGCTTTAGAAATAGGAACCTAGCACCCATGAAATCTGTTCTACCCTAGAGGTTCTCTGGTTCTCCACCATTCCTGTGCCTGGAATCCTCTGGGATCTTGTTACGGATGAGGCAGGGATCGTGGTAAGAAAGCCTGGGAATCTGCGTCTCTACGGGCCCCGGGTGCCGGGGATGCTCAGTCCTGGACCCCGAGGAGCAGCAGGCCAACACTCGCCCTCCGCTCACTCCTGGGGGCTCTCAGCCCCACACAGTCAGCGCTTTGAATCGCTTTTGCCTTGATTCACTGTGTTTCTCCAACAAGCGGATGGGTGGCTTCTGCCCTGGGCTAAAAGCAGATTCTCCTTTGCATCCACCATGCTCGGGAACCCTTAGTGTTCTGTCCTCCAGCTGCAGGAGGACTGGCTTTTCTTCGTGGCAGGGGCCCTCTGCCCCCTCTTACCTCGATTTTGAGCTCCTTCCTGGGGCTCCATGCTTCCTGGATTCCCCTTGCACCCCTGCCCCCGCCCCGGTTACCTCCTCTTACACCTGTTCACTCTTCCAGAGGAAGAGCCTCTTGATGAGCCTCTCTGCCCCATTCCACTGTCCAGACACAATCAGTTACCTGTTGCCAGCCAATGCTGTCCAATTATTATGAACACTCTCCAAAAGATTGGTTGTAAACCATAGGCAGAAGGGAAAAGAAAAACCTTCACGAATTGTAGGGAATTGCTTACTTTTCCTTGTGTTCCAATCTCTGCTGTAGCCACTATCCCCTCATGTCTCTGCAGGAGCCTGGGGTTATGACATTGACCCTGGCTTTAGATGCTCCAACACTGTCCACACCTTTGGTCCAGGCCACCAACATCACAGGATCTGATCAGTAGGTATTGCTGCGGGTGGCTAGACTTTTGCTAAACACTAAATACACGTTGGCTTTAAGGAACTCAGTACTGGAAAAGACTTAGCTACAAAACATGCCCCTACAGACCAAATAGGCAGAGCGCTTAAAACCTAAATTAGATCCAGACATGACTGGCTCTGTAAATTAAGCTTGGGGACCAAAAGGATCGTGAATGAACACGGCAAATGAAGCAGTGATTTCCGGAGGGTCTCTCTCTGGAGGTGGGCACACAGTGGTGTGAACAGGCCCTTCCCACACCCCAGGCTTCTCCTATCTCTTTCTCCTCTCCCACATCCTTTCAAGCTCAGCATTGGCACTTTACAGGCGATTACCCGGTAAATGACTTCCAGAATCCTGCTTATGAATATTTAGATAAATGCTCAGATTTTTTCCAGCTGTCATGCTTACTGACTCTGAAATGGTTCCTGTTTTCAGGGCTCCATCGGAGCACACACACTAATAAAAATCCCACATGAACCGATTTAGCCTGTAAAAGACTCCTCATCACGTGCTGGCAGCCGGCACCGTGGAACGCCTGGCTTGTGTGGGCCTGCCTCTTGCCGCTCCATTCTCCCTCATAGGGTTTCTGACTCCTAATTTCATTTAACCACATTTGAGCTACAAAATTTAGCAGGCACGGATGGGGCCAGGGGAGTGAGGTGCTGGTCGGGAATCTAATTTACCGCTGCCATGACTACAGATGTGAAACGCATGTGTGGATCTGTGATGGATCAGTCTCACTAAGGCAGGGTTTAAATTATTAATAACGGCGAGAAATGCCATTCAGTGTTGCATCCCCAGGATCCTAGGGCGAGGAACCTTTGGGCTTAATTGGGCAGAGGATTAAGATCCTCAGTGCAATCTTGCCCAACTGTCTCTTGAGTGTCTCCTAGTTGTGGCCACAGAAGTTCCCCCTGTGGATGGTCTTGGCTCGTTCTGAACCAGGGCTGGCTTTGACTGCACGCTGAGATGGAGAGTCTGGGGTGGGCCCCAGTCCCCTCACCACGTGATTGTTCGGAGATGGCCTCTCTCCGCAGGGAACCAGCCTGTAATCTGGGAAGGAAATGGCCTGTGTCCCCAAGGGAAATAGGGCCTGTGTTCCTGTAGAAGAAGAACAGGAAAACTAATGAAGGGACAAGGGGAAGATCGAAGAAGGTGTTTGTCTTAGCACTTCGCTGATGCTCTTTCTCTGAGGGGGGGTCTGGGACGAGGAAGGGGGTCCCAGGGTTCGGATGGCACAGGAAGCAGTATGCGTCATCAGCCTGATGGAGAACACTCCAGCCTCCATATTCCACATCCATGGGACGCCCGCAAGGCCACATCTCCCCAAGCCCCCAGGAACCCGGCCGCGAGGTGGATGCCGGATGTGGGGTCCCTTACCCTGCTGGCTTTCACAGATCCACTCCGTCTGCGTGCTCTGGTCCTGCAAGCCCAGGAGCTCTCCATCGCGCTTCACCAAGGATGTAGACGGCATCGTGTCACCGAGAAGAAGGCTGCTGCTGGCAGGTTCAGGGGGTGGGAGGAGGGACAGCAAAGAAGGTGGTCACCCGAGGGACGCCAGCAGCAGAGGGGGGCAAGGGGTCGGTCCACCTCCAGACAGGGGCCGGGTTAGGAGCCCAGAGCTGTGGCCTGCGGGGAGGTTGGGGTGGCGGCGGCTGCTTCCCGGTCCCCGCAGACGTCGGCCTGTCCCTGGTGGTGGCTGTCACCGGTCGGAAGGGACCAGCTTGTGGACCGTGGAAAATAGGCCTGTGTGCCACCCTGGGTGCCAACCGCAGCTTCACTTAGAGTGACAGGCTCTGGGGGTGCCTTCAAAGGCCAATCAACGGGCCAGGCCTCCGTGCCGGACAGTCTAACCTTCCAGAACATTCTGTGTCCCTGCTGGCTCACCACCCTGCTCATTCCAGTCGTCCTTCCTGCCTCAGAGCTGCCTCAGGCAGAGCGGAAAAAATCAGCAGCCGCTTAAAACCAAGCACTGAGGTCTGTCCCCGCTAGTCTGCCCACTGCACACACCACCATCTTCGAGAAAGGTTTCTGCGGGGCCTGATGACAGGGCGTTGGGTGTGAGGCGCAGGCCCTGCTACCCGGGAGCTCAGGATCAAGAGGGGTGACCCAGCACCCCGACCTACATCGTGTCCTTCCTTAGGGATCTCTGCCTTTTAACTGGGGCAAGAACCTGTGATTCAGAGGGATGAGAGGGGCTTCTGGCCCTGAAGCCAGCTCGTGGAAACTGGCCCAATTGGCAGAGACAGGCCTGAGGGGAAATGCCCGGCCCATCAGTGGTCAGAGACTGTGGCGGCAGAAAGAACCTAGACTTCGGCGTCAGGTGGTCCGAGCTGAAGTCTTGGCTCTTGCGCTAGAGTGGAGTCACCTTGGGTGAGCCACCTAACTTCTCTGTGCCTCGCTTTCCGCACCTTTTTGCTACTTGTACTTCCGCCCCCAGGTCCGCACAGGTGAGGACAAAATGAGAGTGGGCAGTGTTGGCTGTCGTCATTCTTAGAGGGCAAATGAGAAGTTCAGTGGCCCTTCATGAGACGGGCCCGTTCCCTGTCGGGGTCGGCGTTCCCTGATGCAGGGATCGGGGGCAGAGGGGCCGCAGTCTGAGGCTGGGGGCGAAGAGTTGAGGAAGACAGGAGGAGGCGGCTTGTTCCAGCCAGAAGGCACCGCCGGGAAGCTGTTCTCCCTTCAGCGTCGGTGGGAGTTCCAGGCAGATTTGTGCCACTTCTGGGGGTCCCGGGGGAGGGTCAGTGCCAGCCTGCAGGCTGGGGCAGAGCAGCTGTGTTCTCAGGATGCACCACTAGAGAGGGGCCCCGGGGGGCAAGTGGCAAGATGCTCTGGTCTTAGGTCAAGTGACCACAGGGCTCAAGAACTAGTGGAGAAGGTGAGCTTTTTGGGCAAGTGTCAGTCCTTGCCCTGCTCCAGGCCTCAAGGCCACATCAGGAGACCCCCCCGGGGCTCAGTTTCCTTATCCTTCTGGTGGGATAATGCCTGTCCTACCTCACTCACCAGGTGCCCACGGGGGCCCAAGGAGGTAACGCAGGTCCCCATGGATGGACTTTGACAAATCAAAGCTGTCGACAAACACGGGGATTATACTTAAGGTCATGGAGGGCCGCTCTGGTCATTTCCATGCTCATGTACACTTGCCCAGCACCCTCCCTGCCCCGTCGGCAATGCGGAGGTGTTGCAAGGAGGAGCCCCTGTCCCGAGATCCCAGGCCTGCTCCTGCAGCCGCTTCAGCGCGGGGAAGGGGCCTGGCGTGTGCCTGGGGACCTTGGGCACGCATGTGGAAGAGGGGGCCTTCCCGTTTACAAGGGACCCGTGAAACACTTGACCTGAATCTGCTCCCCTCCCATCCCCCCTGCCTCAGCAAAGAAACACGAGTGGGACACTTCTTGCCCAAAGGGGTTTGTGGAGGGTTTGGTCTCTCAGCAGCCTTGTGTGAGGAAAACCCAGGGCCTCTCTGAGCACCCCCAGGCCCAGACCTGGACTCGCGGGAGCCAAGCCGAACTGCACAGGGACAGACCCAGGTAAGGCCCCAGGCTCCCCGCAGGGCCCCGGGAAAGAACAGGAGACAAACTCAGCTGCAATACGAATAATAGATTGGACAGGTGCTTGTGTTTGGAATAAAGCTGACCAGGAATCATGCTCCTTGTTTTGCATGTGCTAAGTTTTCCACGTGGTGGCTCGTGGGAGCAGAACGAAGGATAACAGTGATCCACAGCCCTTACTGCACGTGCCCCGTGTGCTAACCTCTGCTGCACGTGCGCCCTGTCAGTTAGTACGTTTAATCCTCACCACGGCCCCGGGAGTCGGAAACTCTTCCTGTCCCCATTTTACAGATGGGAAAACTGAGGCAGAAGATTAAGTGGCTGCCCTGTGGCACACAGCTGGCTGGGTGGGGCAGCTGCGATTCACACACCCAGGCAGGTGTGGATCCCTGGCTCCAGGGTCCCTGTTCTCCATCACAGCCTTCCAGAGGGTCACTTCCCCATCAGGCCCCTTCAGTGCCACGTTGCTTGCTCCTCTGTGAGTATCAGTAGCTGAGGTGGAGGGGCCTCGGGAAAGCACTCCCTCTTAGGGATTGCCTTAGTAGGGGTGGACCTGGCGGATACATGGTGCTGAGCCTCTGGAAGTGGGAAGCGTGGAACGGAGGGGCCGGTAGAGGGCGGGAGTGGGGAGCTGGCCTCAGCAGGTGGAGGGGAGCCCCGTGCAGAGTACTGTGCCCTCAAATTGTAGCCTGTGTCTTTCCTGCACAGAAGAGCTGGGGTCTCGTTCCTGCTTCTCAACGTAACCCAGCTGGCCTTGGGCTTTCTTTGTAGCTAGTGTCAACCCACTTCACCAGTGGAGGTCAATGACCGCCTTCCCCCAGTCATCCTTTGGGGCAGATGTAGGGGACGAGGACTGTGAATCAGAGGTCTTGTGTCCCCTGCCCCACATGGGTTTCCACAGAGCTGAGCACACGGAAGCTTCTGTCCACGGCTGTGTCAGTGACCGTCTAGCGTGGGCCAAGCCCTGTGGCGGGAGTTTCATGAATACTCACTGCGTGATTACTTAGAGCTTGGAATATGCGTGAGCGAGGAAGATGGCAACTTCCTTGTGGGTGTTCACTCATCTCTTCACCGCGAGCGCTGCCCAGGGCCCTTGGCCATTTCTCCCCAACTCAACCTTCTCTCCAGACTCAGCTGTCCCCTGCCCTTTCCTCTCCGTAGTTCTGGGCGCCCAGGATGCTGATCCTGGGACCCGTCCCTCAGCTTGTGAGTGGCTGAACAGCAGAGGGGAGCAGTATCGGGAGGTCCTTTGTGTGTGACTTCTAGGAGACCCCCGCCTGCACTGCACCTTCCTCGGGGGTCCTGCTCCCTGCAGCCCACCCCACTCTCACCCCCACTTCCCTCCTTTGGGACTGCAGAGGCTCCTGAAGCATCATCCCTAAGCATGAATCTCCACCTGACTTATCAGAAAAAAAAAAAATCAAAAACTTTTACCTTGCTTTAAGACTAGGCAGGGTTTGCGATGAACGAGCCTTGAATTCTGTTGGAAAAAACAACAGAAAGACAATGTTGGAAAAAAAAAAGAATCTTTTTCTTTCTATTAAAAAATCTGTTGTTAAGTATGTGATGCTGGGATTGGGGTGGAGAGGCCCTGATTTACAGAATTTTTCTATTTTTGCTTTTCGTTAGTGTTGTCTCTCTTAATGGTTTCCTTTAGAAATTATGAGGTTGAGATTTGATAAAGTTAGAGAGAAGTCAAGAAGGTAATTTTCATGAAATCATGGATTTGGGACATTTAGGTTTGCTTTGTTGATCTTTTGAGTTATTACAGAGGCCTCCCTCTGTCACAGGATGACGGACATCTATCTATACAGGAGACGTGGCTGAGGTTCAGAGGATATAAATATTTAAAAAATTATTTTTCATGTGTTTGTTGGCAGTCTGTATATCTTCTTTGGAGAAATGTCTGTTTAGGTCTTCTGCCCATTTTTGGATTGGGTTGTTTGTTTTTTTGATACTGAGCTGCACGAGCTGCTTGTAAAGACTCTATTTGTGTCATTTAATCACCTGACCATTGGCTTTGAATGATATGACATCAAGAATTTCAGGTCCAATTGGGATAAAATAGAGTATCGATTCTAGAGAATGGCACAGTGGAAGTAGTAAAGAAATGACAATCAGAAAATTTGAACTTGAAACTTGAAAGTTCAACACTTATCCATAGTTTACCCATGAGACAGACTATTATCGAGGAATATTACTTGGCTATTAAAATGAGGTCTACAAAAATTAAGCAATATGGGCAAATATGGAAGTCACAATACTAAGTTACAAAAGTAAAATACAAACTTATTTTATACACAGCATATTTAAAGTGGTAAAAACAGGACAAAACAAGGACCACAACCGCCAAACATGCAAAAAACGAGGGCAGGAGGAACAGAATAAAAATGATAAAACGTGAATCAGCTTTACTTATATTTGGATGTTGGTAGGTTGGGTGTTATTTTTCTACTTTTCAAATTTTCCACTAAAAAAATGAACAAAAGTAGATTTTGCTTCTTTTTCTGTTACTCTTCTCAAATTAAAATATGCATGTAATTTATTAAAAAGCAGAAACAAAGGATGAAAGGAGGGAAGAAAGGAAAAAAGAAAGAGAAGTGACTAGAAGAGAAAGAAGAGAAGGCTTGGGAGCCTGTCTTGGCTCCTCTGATTATTTTCCATGACCTTGGAGAAGTCACATACCCTCTCTCAAACTCCAGGATCCTCATTTGTGAAGGGGGCAGGGGGTAAAGAGTGGCTGGAAAATTGAAGGAAACAGATTGCGAAATATACACTATACACCCTATGCCACTGGACTGTGCTCCGGACCTTCAGGGCAAGACACACACGGAAAATGATACCGTTTGTACAGGAGCAGAGTGGAGGCTGGGGCGACTGGTCTCGGGGCTCAGCCTCTCCCCCCAGTAGTGGCCAACTCATGGCACCCTGATGCGGAAGCCCTGCCACTATCTGTGAACTTTCCTGCTTGACAGGTTGTCTGGCTCTCCCATCTCCGCCTTATCGGGGTATCTCAAACCTTTCTTATTAAATACACAGAATCGCTAGGTTCCCCATTTGGAAATGGTCCTCGGGGCACCACCTCTCAACTGGAAATAGCGACCAAATTATAGCATTTAGGCCAAACAGCATTCGGAGCCGCCAAAGAGGAGCTAGCAAGGGGAAAGGAAATGAAATCCAGCGGATTATATGTATCAAAATACCCTTAGGTAAAAGCATTACGAATCAAAATGAATATACTGTGACACCTCTACGGCATGATTTGCCACAGAGCAGAATTCATCTTTAGGAAGGTCTTGGGTTCTAAATAAACAAAAGGGGCCTCATTGTGGGGTGGTTTCCTGTTCTATGACAGCATGACAGAAATGTAGATCGTACTTCTTCCTTCTAGAGCCTTCCTGCACCTTGTGAGAAGCATTTTTACACCTGACAGTTGTATGGGGTGGGAGAGCTTTCAAAGCATTTTCAGAATGTTCTTTCATTTAATTGCCACAATCACAAGGAATTTTTTCACGTGGGGAAAGGGAAACTTGGAGCAGGTAATTGACATGCCCAAGGCCAAAGGCCCACCCTTGTGCTGGATCTTCTGACTCTGACACCACAGGGTTTACACCCATGTTTCACAGAAATGATTTGGAACCTCCCAGTTCAAATCCGGGGAGATCAGTCACATGTGGCTATTGATTATTCAGTGACAGTCAATGCCGTATTTACATTCAAGTTGCTCATCTAATTTTATTGGGTTTTCTCACAAATCATGGAGAAGATCATCCCTGTTTTTTTTTTTTTTAAATTAATAGCTACTCTATTTATTTATTTATTTATTTATTTATTTTTAGCTGTGTTGGGTCTTCGTTTCGTGCGAGGGCTTTCTCTAGTTGTGGCAAGCGGGGGCCACTCTTCATCGTGGTGCGGGGCCCACTCTTCATCGCGGTGCGCGGGCCTCTCACTATCGCGGCCCCTCCCGTTGCGGGGCACAGGCTCCAGACGCGCAGGCTCAGTAGTTGTGGCTCACGGGCCCAGCTGCTCCGCGGCATGTGGGATCTTCCCAGACCAGGGCTCGAACCCGTGTCCCCTGCATTAGCAGGCAGATTCTCAACCACTGCGCCACCAGGGAAGCCCCATCCCTTCTTTTAAAGAAGAGCGGGGGTGAGGGTTGTTAGTCTGACGTACCCTGATTGGTCCAGGGCAATGGGAGACTCTGACCTTCCTGCAGAGTAGCTGGGTGGGGGCCATAGATTCCTCCCACACCCTAGTTCGTTGCATCCTCTCTTGTGTTTTTGTTCTGTCCATTTCACAAAAGAGGAAAATGTGGCCAGGGGATGTAATTTACCCTTCACAAGTCAATGGTAAGGAAATAATAAAATATAATAATAATAATAATAATAACAACAATAATAGCTAACACTTACATAGTCTTAAAATGCTATATGCCTGGCATAGCTCAAAATGCTTTACATAATTTAACCCCTTTCATCCTCACAAACATCCTATAAGGTAGGCCTACTGTTATTCCTAATTTACAGCTAAGAAAACTAAGACACAGAGAGGTTAAGTGACTTGCCCAAGCTCATGCAGCTTATAAGTGGGAGAGAGCTGGTGTTCAGACCTATGCAGTCAAGGTCTTGAGAGAGGAAGAAAAAAGTGTTCTTTGTGACAGGTTCATATCTGCCACCAAATAGACAAGTAAGTAGCGTGCATGCTCCTTTCTCCCCTCCTGATCCTGTGGCAGACATCACTGGTGGATCGTGGCACACCTTCCTGCTGAGCCCAAACGAGGTCTCAGAACCCTTCTCATTACAGTGCTTCACCACTAACCTCTGATAATTAATCCATCAGCATGCGAGATGGAAGCCCATTTGCCATTTCTTGGGCTCATTTTATAGGCGCCGATTAACTCATAATGCTGTTTTTAAAAATAAGTATGGGTGATTGGGATTGACATATGCACACTACTATATATAAAATAGATAACTAATAAGGACCTACTGTATAGCACAGGGAACTCTACTCAGTACTCTGTAATGGCCTATATGGGAAAAGAATCTAAAAAAGAGTGGACATATGTGTATGTATAACTGATTCACTTTGTGGTACACCTGAAACTAACACAATGTTGTAAATCAACTATACTCCAATAAAAATTAAAAAAAAAAAACAAAAACAGAAAACGAAAACAAAAAACAAGAAAAAAGGTGTGTGTGTGTGTGCATGTGTGTGTCTATATATATGCCTGGCTTTGTGAAATGAATGAAATTGAATTTGATTGAGTTTGCATTAACTGAGGATCTGAGTCAGGAAAGCACTCTTGTCAGGCTCTGAGGTTCAAAACAAGAGATAAACAAAGTTACATCATAAAGGTATTGGGGAGAAATTATACATAAAGAAATCGTGATGTAAATTCTTTTGAAGATTTAAGATCCTCTTGTAAACCCCTTCTTAACTTAATCTGTTTTGTACAGTCTGGCTTGGTACCCTGGGTTTTCGTAGACTAAGACATGCTTCCATGTGCCTTCAAAGGCGTTTTAGTATTCCCCTACAGGTTTTTCAGTGCCTCTCCAATTTTTGCTAGCAGGGCATTTATTTTCAAAGCTTTTGCTTTATACACAGTTCCATTCACTTGACAGCACTGTATTTGTCCTATTCTAGTGGGTAGTATATTTACAAAGGTCCGACACATAGCAGGGACCTGTTAAGGATGCTTGATTCATACTGTGCAAAAGAAATGGCTTGAATGCTATTTTTCAGTATTAGAATTACACTGGGTACTTGAACAGCAGGGTTATTAGGAACCTGAGAGGGAGCTCAGTGGTAGAGGCACATAGAAAAGAGAATTTCCCAGCAACAGAGGAATGAGCTCTCCAACGTACTAACTTTTGTGAGGGCAGTAGGAACGTAGGATGATACATCTGATTTGGTGGAGAGGAGGTAAAGGTAAAACACCTGTGTAGCTGCCAAAACCAACCAGCTTTTAGGATGTAGGTAGTGTGCAATCAGACTGGGATTTAAAAATTCAAGCTCCCTGAGATGCTTGCGGTTGGTAACAGAACGGGATCCAGAAAAAAATAGTTTAGTTCTGTTTCTAGGTCAACATTAAGATGATGCAGATGACCTGGATTTTTAACTTTCCGTTCCTGGTTGGATATGTCCATTCAGTCATAACATCGAGGGAAGACACTGTGTGGGCCTGTGAATAAGTGCATATTAGCCACTTGCAGCAACAGCGCAAGGAGACCACTGCCAAATAATAAAACCCAACTTAAGGAAAAGTCGCCAATTGCAGAAACAGTATTGGAAAAATGTCAGCTCTAGGATGAGAGAAATCACTCCAAAGTTAAATACCCTCCAGCAGGGTAAGATGATGCCTTCCAGGGGCTGAACGGGCACCCTGGGAAGCGTACTAGTCTCTGCTGACTTAGTAACAGATTGTGGAAATGTATTCTAGGAAATAATTAGAGCTCATTAATAAAATTTAGCTCTAAG
Source organism: Balaenoptera acutorostrata (assembly GCF_949987535.1). Taxonomy (NCBI): domain Eukaryota; kingdom Metazoa; phylum Chordata; class Mammalia; order Artiodactyla; family Balaenopteridae; genus Balaenoptera; species Balaenoptera acutorostrata. Next base: position 59,519,018 of record NC_080081.1, read on the forward strand.
GGTGTTTATCAAAGTGCTGTTTTAAAAAGTAACAAAAAAAATCAGAAGCAATAAATGATCAATAATAGGAAATCAATTAAAATATTATGGTTTGAAAATATAATACAATGTGATGCAGCCATTAAAACGATTTGTAGAAAATTGAAAGCATGAAATGATATTCCTATAAGTATGTAATATTTATATGTAATTATAATACAGAAATATAGAAATAAATATACCTGAAAGGGCAGGTTGCAAGCACTATATAGTGTCTGGGGAGGACATAACCAAAGTGTAAAAGCGATTATCATCTCTGGATGGGAGTGATTTTTGCTTTCTTCTTTTTACGAATATACAGTTTCTCACACATCCACCATGCACATGTATTACTTGTGCAACAAGGAAAAAGAAAAGATACAAGTTAGGGGGTGTTTTCTGTTTGTCTTATTTTGTTTTTTACGAACAGGTGCTTCCCGTTCATCAGGTCTCCCTGTCTGCTTCGTAAGTTCAGTGCTTGGGGGCACAGCTCTTTTTTTTTTTTTTTTACTCATTTTTACTTTTAATTTTGCAAGTCAAAAAACCTTTTCAGGAAGTACAGTATTCATATAGAAAAGGACAAAAGGACTTTAAGTGGTAAGTGTACAATTTGTTGAATTTTAACAAAGCAGACACATCTATGTAACCAAGGGGCACAGCTCTTGAAGTTGTGAGTAGAACTTGGTCAGAAATGATTCATGAGTCTGCCAGCGTGGTGCGTAGGGTCGATCATTTGCGCTTTGGCTGTATCTCAAGCCTGTTCTTTTTTCCCGGACATCGTGATGGACTAGAACTACCATCTATGGGAACGTTCTCCCCAGATACTCACCCTCTTCCAGAAACTTTTCATACAGAAACATTTTTCCTTCCAGCAGCTCTTTCTTCTGTAGATACTTTTCCTCCTTCAGATACTCCTTTTCATACAGATACTCCTTTCCTTTCAGATAATTTTCCTCCTCCTCCAGGTACTGGTCTTCCTCCAGGCTCTCTTCCTCTTGAGGAAATAAAAATTCTTCCATTGAACTCTCCTCATCTCCCTCAGTACCTTCTTCCTCTGAAGATAAGGTCTGCGTGGAGTGGTGGAAAGTTCTGGAAGGGTGAGGAGGCGATGTCCCCGATGGCTGAAGCTTTCTAGCAGACATGCTGGGAGGCACTCAGCAGAGGAGAGCTTTCTGCAGCAGGCAGCGTCACCACTTCATCACCCTGGTAACCGAGAAAGGAATAAGACCCCGTTAGTCAGGAGTTACCTACTGCATGTTGTTCACTCATTGCATTCTGTGGTCTTGGGATGGCCCTTTGAGTATGCGTATCAGTACACGGTGGCCTGTGAAAAGGGACAAAAAGAGAAGGCAGAGGTTTTACCCTCCGGGAGCTGGTTGGAGAGACCACATCTGAAGGCAGCACCTTTGAAATGACTGCACAATATGAAGTCAGCGAGGAGAGCTGGAAAGTGAAGGAGCCATCGGTGTTTAGTGGTGCAATCCTTAGAGAAGACTTTTACTTACTCATCAAGAAATATTTATCGCTACAGTAATCAGGACATAGGCTGTCTTCCAGGAGCTTCAAAGTGGGGAGAGAAACAGACATTCGAACAGATTTCTGTACACAGAGTGGCAAGCACAATGGAAGAGGTCCAGGCAGGGTGGTACAGACACAGCGTGTGGGGCCTTGGTCAGTGAAGGTCCCTGTGGTTGGATGTTTGCCAGGCACGTGCTCCTGGCCACGCCCCCTGCTGGAAGCACCACCCACTCGGCAAAGTGTTAGTTCACTCAGCAAACACCTATTTTTACTCTCCAGATTTAGCACAGCTGTGAGCACCTACATCCCCCCCCCCCCGGGGCGTCTTCCATGTTCCACCCTATGCTCCATCTGTACCTTCTATATTTTCGTTAAAGTAACGATTTTGCTATATTACATAGTTTGTTTGCACATCTGCCTTTCCAACAGGGTGTGAACGTCTCGAGGGCGGGAAGGATTGCTTCTCGTTTGCAAATCTGTTTCAAATCCTTCCTCTCTTCTCTGCTCTACTGTGACTGCCCGCAGTGAACTGTACCATCTCTAGTCTGGATTATTGCCACATGCTCTTAACTGGCCTTCCTGTCACCACTGCTGCTGTCCTGTAGTCGTTCTCCACGAGGAGCGTTCTTGGGAAAATAGAAATCACATCAGGATATGCATTGCTTAACAATCCCCCAATGGCTTTCTCTGGCACGGAGAATAAAATGTGAACCCCACTCCAGGGCTCCCAGGGCCCTGGAGATCTGGCACCTGCCAGTCTCTCTGACTTCCTCTCTTATTGTTCCTTCTCTATTCTCCCACTCTGTTATTCTCTCCTAGAGCACTTACCCTGTTTCTATTTATGGTTCTGTTTCCATGTTTACTTGTTCAATATTTCTTTTCCACTATATCTACGTGTCTCAGTGACAGTGACCTTATGTGGCCTGTTCCCCGCTCGCTCTCCCATGGTTGGCACAGTGCCTGAGGCATCATAAAGACACCCAAAGTAAACGATCAGCGACTGAATGAAGGACCAAGAATAGATGGCTCTAGAGCAGGGCATCCCAAAGTTTTAAAAATCATAATAGTTATTCTGCACAATGGGATAAACTGCAGATAACTGGCCCAGAGTCCTCCTGTTTGCTCTGAGGGCTTAAGAGGTAAATCTCTTGGCCTGCCTCTTCCCAGATCTCTGATTGGGAAGCTCTGTTCTAGGGAACCAGCCAGATGAGATCATGAGGATCACTCTCTAGCATATGTGCAACATGATGCCTGAGATGACGGGTGTGAGGTCAAAGACATTCATAATGAGACAGACTGGGACCTGGGACCCTTTACTGCAGTGCTTACACCTGGACAAACGTCTCCTCAAGCAACAGAATACAAAGAAACTATAAGGGACTAAAAATAATTGCACGCATGTGCAGTTGGGGCAAATTATGAACAGTAAAGCTACAAAAATGTCAAAACCCAGCTGCCACTGCTGAGGTGCCGGGAATGAAAGGAGGGAACCACAAATGATCCCTACACCCAGCACCACCAAGGGGTGGACAGACGATGTAAGCCACCCCTCCCACCCGACCCTCACTCCATTCAAGGGACCAGCTCACCCCTGCCTCGGGGGGCGAGCGGGGGCCCCTCTTACTTGTTTTGGCTCCTCACGCTGCAGCACGAGTCCCAGTAAGGTCTTGCCTGAATTTCTCGTCTGGCCTCGTCTCAATTTCTACTGATTAAAGAGTCCAAGAACATGGGTCGGTATCAATAATGGACTGTATTTGTGCACCTGCAGGGTTAATAGGGCCCTTGGATTCCCGGATTCCCATAGGATTAGCCTGGGTCGGTGTGGTGAACATAGAGGTGTGCTGCCCAGAGCTCTTTTCCGAGAACGGCTAGCTGCCCAGCGGTGGGGCGTCCCGGGCCCGGGCCCCGGGCCCCAGCGCCCTCAGGGTCTGCCTCATCTGCCGGGAGCCGCCTTCTGGAAGCCACGCCCTCCTTGGGGCACCCACATCTGGTGGCAAAGCAAGATGGGGGTGTAAAAGTCCAGCCGAGCCCAGGCAGGACCCCTCTGAGAGGTCGTAGTCACCCACGAGCCTCCTCCAGGCGGGCCGGGCTCACCAAGCCTGCTCCGCTGCACCGTCTCCCTCGGCCTGTCCTGCATCCTTGCCCTTCCTTTCTCAGGGGTTTGTCCCTAATACACATTTTACGTCTCAACAGGTTGCCTCTCAACAGTTTGCATCTTAGAGTCTATTTGCAGAGAACCCAGCTCCTGACAGGCAGCTTCACAAAATGTAAATTTGGAAAAGAATTGAGGGCTTCCCTGGTGGCGCAGTGGTTAAGAACCCGCCTGTCAGTGCAGGGGACACGGGCTCGAGCCCTGGTCCGGGAAGATCCCACGTGCCGCGGAGCAACTTAAGCCCGTGCGCCACAACTACTGAGCTTGCGTTCTAGAACCCGCAAGCCACAACTACTGAGCCCATGCACCGCAACTACTGAAGCCTGCGTGCCTAGAGCCCGTGCTCCACAACAAGAGAAGCCACCGCAATGAGAAGCCCCCGCCTGACACAACTAGAGAAAGCCCACATGCAGCAATGAAGACCCAACGCAGCCAAAAATAAATTAAAAATAAAAAAAGATTGCGAGATCCGGGAAAGAGAAGGGGAAGGACCTGGTGGGCAGCTTGATGGTTTAGAGGGTGGGAGGGTGAGGAGTAACTAGACCTGCCGGGGCAGGGAAAACTGACCTGGCAGAGGGATGACAAGGCAGTAGAAGTAAAGACAGAGCTAGGGGCCCGATATGGAGCATCTTGTGTTGGGTGGTGACCAGGAAGGCGGTATGATTGAAGTAACTCCGGAGCGGGAGGATTCCTGTGGCCGCTCACGAACAGTTAGGAAGTAGAGCCTGGGAGCTCGGCCTGCAGTTGACTTGCTCTGTCTCCATCACTCTACAGCTCTGTGGTTTACGCAAGTCCTTACATATAGGCTACCTCGAGTGCTTTTTGGAGGAGGTGAAGTGTAGATCATACATGAGATGAGCGTGGAGGACATTGCCTTTGCGGCAAAGCGTGAGCCTGTGGGAAAGCTTTGGGGCTTATATATATGTCTTTGGGAGCCTCGTCTGTTTTAAAGTAACCTCTCCAACCTTATTTTGATTTAAAACCTAAACACACTACCTACTATAGCTGTCCGTGTCGAGCCCCCGCTTGCTCCTGATGCTTGAGGCAGAGGAAGAGGTCGGGGATGGGGAGAGCCCGAGGAGAGGGGTGTGTGTCCAGCCGTGCCCTGGGAGCGGTGAAGGCGCACAGCCAGACACCAGCCACTCCGTCCAAGGTCTGCTTGCACTTCAGAGACCCCCTGCCTTCCATAGTTTTTAGCTGCTCAAGATAAAAGATCAAAATCAGCTGGTCCCCTGGACAGCCCAGAAGGCGTTTATCCGTGGCATGCTGTCACTCAGGGTTAAGAGTCTTTCTGTCTGTTTTCTCATCGGGCCTTGTAAAAAGGCTCCAGGCAGCTTGCATTCTCATTCCAAAGGTCAGAAAAGAAACTGCATTCTAGACACTGTCCCTTTAATTCTCCTAGAAATTTATAAGAAAAGCTGTCAGGCAGAAATAAAGGGTAATGGCAACCTGATACCCAGTGCCTGAGGCAAACGTCTCCGTTTTGACTTGTGATTCAGATCTTGACTCATTTTGACCCTGGTTTCTGAGAGATTGCAGGTTAATTTCTGTGGTCACACAGGAAACATCAACTTTATAAGAGCTGATTATAATCAGCCGATTATAGCTCATTCATCCCTAGACTAGCTTCACGAAATGGCTGCCTCAATCAAAGCAGGCTGCCAGATGTATTTTATTCAAATTAAATAATTAAAAAGAAAAATTAGCGTGGGGACTTCCCTGGCGGTCCAGTGGTTAAGACTCCACGCTTCCAGCGCAGGGGGCGCGTGTTCGATCCCACATGCTGTGTGGTGCAGCCCAAAATAAATAAATAATTAAAAAAAACTTCTATTAAAAAAATTAAAAAAATAAAAAATTAGAGTGAATATTTAGAATTGGCAGAATTCACACAAAAAAATCAAGAGTTCTGGCTTCTCTTGGAAATAGGGGTCTCGGGGACCCTGGGCTGGTTTCCGCACCTGGGAACAGTGACGCTGAGTGCAGGCTGCCCTCTCTGAATGGGACCGCTCTCTCCATTGCTGCTTCTCTCCGCACCACTAGCTGGAACCTGCTTGATTCCCAGGCTGGCTTATCATCACACGTGTCCTGTTGTTTTCTTGTAGGAAAGCCACCGTTCTCTGTCTCTATCAGAAAACAGAGCCAGGTCTCTGCCCAAAGCAGGAAAACAAAAGCTACCCCGAGAGGTGTGCTCTTGCCACCTGGCCTCCTCGTGCCTTGGCTTGATCTTTCTGGCCCCTGTGGAGGGTGGGGCCTTTGATGGAGGCTGTTTGGTGGCGGCTGGTACCGCGTTTGCCCAGTTCACCACTGCGCACCCGCAGCCAGCATGGCGTTTGGCACGTGATAGGCACTCAGTAATACCCGCTGAATGAATACATGGATGAGCGAAGAAGAGCTTTAATAATGTGCTAAGTGCTTTGCCAAGTATACTTACTGAGGATGTGCTTATTTAGTGAAGAGGGGTAACACTTTATGCCAGAGGTCAACACAGAAATCTACCCTAGTCTTGTAGATTTCTATCTGCATGACTCCTTCCGCATGGTGCTGTGAGTGAGAGGCTGACTGAGTTCCCTACAGTGAGGTTTTCTTTGGATCCCACTTGTCATTCTGAGGGGCTGAGGCCAGGATCCCTGAAATATTCTTACTTGAAATAAAGAGGAAGACACAAGCAACTAAAGCAAACAAACAGACAGAGCACTCCCTCTGTAAAGGGCTGATTTGATGACTAGACTGAAGAGTGAGTGTAAGACAGCCTGGATGAGGGAAAGAAAAAGATTGCTCCCTGGTACCAACGGCAGCCTAGGTGCGAGGTTTAGATATTCAGGCCTGAGTGTCCTTCGGTCCAGCTCCTGGTGGCTGGGCCCCGGTGGAGGTGATGGCCCACAGGGAGTGCCCAAGGTGAGTGAGCGCCCGTATCCTCAGGATGCCAGACCCCTCCTTGGGAAGCTGCCTGGCCCAAGGGAATTCTGTGGTGATGCTTTCTGGCTGGGACAGAGCCTCTCTCACAGTGGGTCAGTCTGTTTCCTGGCTCTCAGCCCTGATTTCCGGAAGCTGCTGTCAGTTCTTGTGAGACAGCCTGGGTGACGCTGCTTGTTCAGTCTCTGAATGGTTCAGAAGTCCTCGCACTGAATCACAGCCTTCCTCACTTTGACTCCCACCCCCTCGTCGGCCCTCTTCAGCCCTGGGGGAACCTCAGTGACGAGCTCTCACTCCTCTTCCACTTGACAGCTGCTTTATTGTCTGAAGGTAGCGATCAGGCCTTTTCCCAGGACTACAGGCTCAGCTCTCCAACTGCCTTCTCAGCATCTCCGCTCAGACATCTACTCACTGTGCCCAAAATGAGATCCTGCTCTTCCTCCCCGGGCCTCTCGGCTGATGACAAAGCCCTTGAAGTCATGTGACACTCCTCTGTCCTTCTCACCTTACATCAGTCCACCGGCAAATCTGGCTGGTTCAAAGGACCTCCTCACTTCTCACCCTCTCCACATCCCATCACTTCCCCTCCTGGTCCGAGCCACCATAACATCTTGCCTGGGTTACTGCGGAGGCCTCCTAGCACATCTGTTCTTCACAGGGTAGCCAGCTTTCAAAACACAAGTCACCTCACTCCCCCAGGCAAACCCTACGAGGGCTCCCATCTCTCAGATTAAAGGCCAAGACCTACAAGGTCCTTCCTGATCGGCCCCCATCACCTCTTCCACCTCCTTCCCACTGCTCTCTCCCCCTCCCTCCCTCTACTTCTGCCACACTGGTCTCAGTGCTGTTCCTAACATGCCAGGCATGTCCCACCTGAGGCCTTTGCTCTCCCCGTCCCGTGGGCCTGCTCCGCAGGTATCCGCCTGGCTCACTCCCTCACCTCCTTCCCACCACCACCTCAATGAGTCCTGTCCCCACTAAGCTGTTTACTGTCACCTGCCCAATCATGGCATTTCCTATCTCCCTTAAGCTTCTCCACTTTCCCTTTTTATCCAGAGCATTTATCACTTTACTAAGATACTGAATGCTTTGTTCATTTGTTAATGTGTTGTCTGTCTCCTCTCACTAGAATGTAAGTTCCCCGAGGGCAGGGATCTTTGTTTTATTCACTGATTAGCCCAAGTGCCTAGAACAATTACCATAGTAGGTAATGATACATATTTATTGAATGAAGGAGTGAATCATGGCCCCTCCGTTTTGCGGTTCCTTCCACCACTCAGTAGGTGGTGTGGTTTCTAGGTTCTTCTCTGAAGTGCTGTAGGGTGTCAAGAGCCCCCTAAGACGCATGGCTTAGCCCAGAGCCCGAGGCCCGGCCTGAGCGTGCGGCCATCTTCCCGGCACCGTGTGTCGGGTCTGAGAACACTCAACCCTGTGGGCTCTGTTAAGGCTTTCTGAGCACCCAGTCCAAAGGGCCACGTCGTTCCTTTCCCCTCTAACTGGGACTTCACATTTTCTCCAGCTCCTCCCAGTAAGTTTTGATCGGACAGCCAGCCATTGCCGATTAACTGGGTCCTCATCCAAATCATAGATATAAATGTCAAGCCAGAGAGCCCTGAGGACATGGCCCTGAGACCCCTCCCCTCTGCTCGGCGAGACCCTCCCTCTCAGCTCCCTGAGGCTCCTCCTACTTGGCTCACAGAGCCCCGCCCCCTTGACACATGAGGCCCCTCCCCCTCTGCTCGCTGAGGCCCCTCCCCCCTCACTTTTCTGCGGCCCCTCTTCTTTGGCTGCCTGAGACTTATGCCCCCCTCAAGGTTTACCCCCTTCTCTAAGGCAGGGGTTCCCCCACCCCACACCGGTTTGATGCCTGTTAGGAACCGGGCCGCACAGCAGGAGGTGGGCAGCGGGTAGCCAGCGAAGCTCCATCTGCGGCTCTGCATCCCCCCGCATGGCTCGCATTACCGCCTCGACCATTCCCCGCCCCCCAAAAATCGTCTTCCGCCAAAGCAGTCCCTGGTGCCGAAAAGGCTGGGGACCGCTGCTCTAAGGGGTGGATGGAGAAGTCCCACCCTATATGACCTGCCCTTCCAGGAATCCACGCAGCCTGTCACCTCTCGCAAGTACTCCCAAACCATCACAGGAAATGTCCTGGAATTCTGCCCGGCACCAATATCAAACTCGCTGGGTTATAAGTTTCCACATCTGCCTTCTCTTCTCCTTTTATTTAAATGAGGAAAATGTTCTCCTGTTTCCAGATTTGGGGTCCAACTCTCAGTCTTATCTAGGCTTCAGCGATTTGTATAAGACTTCGAGTTGTAAAGCAATTAAACGTGCCCTATTGAATGTATGCATCACAGCCGTCTTGTGCAGCAAACACTGTTCACTTCAATTTACAGATGGCAGCACTGAGGCTCAGAGAAATCAAATGTCTTGGTTAAAGTCAGACAGTTACTGAGCGGCCAAGCTAGGACTTGGACCCAGGTCTGCTGTCCTCAAACACCGGCTACTGAGAGGGTGGGCTGAGGCTGGCATTGTTTGGAGGGGAGCTCTTAGGGCACTAGCCTCTTCCTTGCACTCTAGTTAAACATGCCTTCTCCATGATGAAGGAAGGAGGGTGAGGAGAGGGAGGGAGGGAGGGGAAAGTTGGGCTTCTGTCATTTACTGAGCATTTACTATGTACCTAGAACAAAGCATGTTACTTTTTTTTTTTAAACTTTAAAGATTCACAAAAGTCTGGTAAAGTATTATTATCCTCTTTTTCAATGAAGAAAACCAGGGCTCATAGAAATTGGATAACTGGCCTTAGGCAATGGCTACTAAGCACCATATTTGGGATTCAGACCAGGACTGTTCCAGTTCCAAGTCTAGACCACCCTGTAACAGAAGGGACGAGCAAGAGATGTCATCCTTCCAGCCTTTACAACTCAGGTTCTTAGTGATTCCTTCAAATATTCCACGAACAAAGAAACTATTTAAAAGAACAAAGAAATAATATTTAGCGTTTCTAATTGCTAAAAGGAAATTCGTTCAGATGAAAAGACATCGCTAGTTAAAAGTTTACTGCACTAATTTTCTTTTTTTTTTTTTTTTTTTTTTTTTTTTAAATTTTTATTTATTTATGGCTGTGTTGGGTCTTCGTTTCTGTGCGAGGGCTTTCTCCAGTTGCGGCAAGTGGGGGCCACTCTTCATCGCGGTGCGCAGGCCTCTCATTATCGCGGCCTCTCTTGTTGCGGAGCACAGGCTCCAGACGCGCAGGCTCAGTAGTTGTGGCTCACGGGCCCAGTTGCTCCGCGGCATGTGGGATCTTCCCAGACCAGGCCTCGAACCCGTGTCCCCTGCATTGGCAGGCAGATTCTCAACCACTGTGCCACCAGGGAAGCCCAACTGCACTAATTTTCAAGAGTCATATAGAATGGCTTGGAATTAACCTCCTTCAAACCTTCAATATTGTCTGCAACAAAGCAGGTAACTGTTACAACCGATGACATATTCATTTTCAGATGGCTCAGGTGAGCATTTCAATAGAAGCGTGTATCTTGGGTGTGCCTGTCGACACTAACGGTGCGCTGAGGCACCTGTGTTCTCAACACGTATGAGCACACGCACAGGCTGCCTTCCGGAGCAGCAGGTGGCAGGAGAAATAGGTCTTGGCTGAGCTCCAAACTGAATATGTGATTTGGAACACGTTCCCAGCTCCTCCCACACATGTGTCTAGGCTTCTTTTCTCACTTCTAATATTAATGGATTGACCTAGAAGAGATCCGGATTCCTTCCTGAACTGTGTTTCTAAAGATGAACTTATCACTTATTCAAAACGCCTGGGGCCAGTGTTGCGGATTTCAGATTTTTTCCTGATTTAGACTGGCCTTATGGTGAATATATCATAGATATATAACAACCCTAGAGGGGTCTGGGGCAGCACCCTGTAGTGAATCTTATTAGTATTTCTGCAGCAAAACACGTAACTGTTTGCAATAAGTGGGATAAAGAGAAACTTTAAATAGCCTCCATCCGCTTAGGCCGGATTTTGCTTCCAGCTGAGTTCTAGCAGGTCAGGTTTTGTGTCCAAATGAGTTTGCCACAAACTTCTCATGAAGACTTTCAGTTTTTAGGACTTTGTGGATTACAGATTTTGTGCATCAGGGATTGTAATCCTATGTCTGTGTTTCTCTGGATGCCCTTTTGGTGGTCACATCTAGTATTTATCTAATGTTATGCTCTTGATGGGCAGCAATGCATTTAAAATAAAGTTCATTTCATGGAGATCCATTTTGCCATTGCTGTTTCTGGGATCTCAGTGTGGCTCACAGGGAGGGCAGTAAGGATTATTTGCAGTCATGACTGTGCAGCCTTCAAGACCTGGAAGGTGCAGCAGCAGTTACGCCCAGTTACGCTCATGGGCAATACTTACAATGTCAGGGAGTGAACGGAGTCCAAGCCACGAGATTCTTCAACAGTAACAGCTGAAAAAAAAAAAGTTTCCTGGTTAGCTCTTAGTGACCCAGGAAATTAGCCAGAGAACTCATTTCCTGAGAATACTGGATAATGGATATTTTTTCTAGGCTAAGATTAAATGGAATTTGTTTTTGTAGTACATGTTTCTTCCTTAACCTTCCTCGGTCAATAGGTCTCCCTGAACATCCACCATGGAAATCCAACCCAAGCAGCCCTCGCTTATATACCTCTCCTGCCATTCCCCACCCCTGTCCTGTCACTAAATGGTCTGACCAATCTGAGCACTGTGGCTCTCCGGGTACTGCAGAGAACCCACAGGGATGCCGCAGCGGACTTAAAATTTTTGAGGAAAACAGCCATACTCAACATCTGTTGGATATTGTATGAACTACTAATTTAGATTACACTGCATTCCTTTCAACAGATGGCATATTTTGCAAAGTTGGATTTTTGGCAATTGTTGAGATAAAAAGCAAGTCCCATGCAAAAATCAGTGTGGAACAGGAAACAAAGGTGGCTGTGTGCAATCTGATTCCAAGACTGAAGTCGTGCAATGCCCAATGGACACACACATTCCATTAGTAACTAACTGTGGCTATTTAAGAATGAAGTAAAAGCATTATTTTTTTTCTTTCAATTTTTATGTATTAAGTTGTGACATAAATATATGACATAAGGATGCAACAAGTGTTTATTAAGTTATTTGGATATAACTAATAAATGAAAACCATTGCGGATTTCTTTTCGCTTAGGGGGCACCATGAAAAATTCTCTGAGATACTGAGAGTGCCGTGAACTCTAGAAAGTTTGGGACCCTCTAGTATAATTCATGAAGTTGCTCAGATGTAGAAACTTGGAGCCATCCTTGATTCCTCTCTCTTTCATCCTCCCAAGCCTGCTAATCAATAAGTCCACTCCACGCTATCCTCCAAAAATTGTCCTGAATCCATTCTTCTTTCTATCACCACTGTGATCACTCTTGTCTAATCTACCATCTTCTGCAATAGCCTCCCCTGCTTTGGCTCTTGCTTTCTAATCATTCTTCAGAGGTGATCTTTTTTAACACATAAATTAGATCGTGTCTTAATGACCTTGCATGAAACCCTCCAGTGGTTTCCACTTCACTTTGAAAGGCCTCCAAGGCCTGCCATGTTGGCTCCCGTTTCCTTTCTGGCCCTCCTGGAATCCCACTCCTCCCCTTGAGTGCCAAACTACAGCCTGTTCCCGCCTCAGGGCTCTTCTGTTAGTCCTTCCCGTTGTCTGCAAAGTTCTTCATCTGGATCTTCAGATGCCTGGCTCCTCTTCCTCAAGTGTTAGTTCAAATGTCACCTCCTCTGTGAGGCCCTAATTGATCTAAAATAGCCCCTCACCCCCCAGGCACTATATCTTTCATTATGTTGTTTTATTTTCTTCATAACATTTGTATCACATTCATTGATCTGTGTATCTGAGAATAGGAACTTTGCTCTCTTGTTTGCCATTGTATTCCTGCCACCTAGAATAATGCCTGGCACATAGTAGGAGGTCATAAATATGTGTTGAAATTAATAAATGCATAATTATTTCATATGGTTACATGTTTGGATCACTCACTGATGGCTCCTAATGCAGAAGATCCAGAAGTCTGTTGGGAGGGAGGAAGTTGTAATTTCATTTGACTGATACATATGTGTGTGTGTATGTGTGTATATATATACATATATATATATACATACTAATATATAGGTATATAAAATATACATTTATATGGAAATATACGTTGTACAAACTAGGTAGTCTAATCAGTGGTGTCCTGTATTCTTTGGGAAGAGACAACAGATAGTAACCTTATATGAACTCCATTTTTCTTAGCAATATTAGCAGCACTGGTTTATCATATGTAATTATATTGAGTTGGTCAATGAGGCATCTCATTGTTCCATTTGTTATTCTTCACAACAGGCAAGTCCTCTGACCCCTTCCTTTTCTTTCATTAAGAAATCGAGATAAAGTTGTATAAAGGAACATTTCTACAACTACAGCACTAAACTCAAAGTGGGAATGCCATTGTCCAGCCTAAACTCGCAGATGTGTTCTCTTGGACAACACTAAATCCTGGAAGGGGGCGTGGCAAAGCGGCAATAGGTGTGGAATTATTCAGCATCTCCGGCAAACAGCAATAGGGATTAAACAGAGCTTTCTTTAATAAGATTAATTCTGAAACACTATGAGCGATTTGGCATATCCCCAAAGATACAAGCCATTTGTATCTATATAAGATTAAAGGAGCTTTCACACAAAGCAATTTTATTTTTCAACATCAAAGAGCTGCTCCGAGGGATTGCTGGAAGGAGGCACACTGCAACAAATGCAGGCACTGCAAAAGCTTCTTTGTATAAAAGACAGTTTGCTCAGCCAGGAATTGTATCTACCCAGGACATACTGTTCTTCGAATCACAGGATTACGGAGAAGGCGAGGCCAGGGGTTAGGAATCAGGTCGACAAGCTCCCCGGACAGGTGGCTACCCAGTGATAACCTTGGATTTCCATGGAAGACAGATCAGTGCTTCTTGAGGCAGACGGTTGGACAGCTCTTATAAATAATAAATAATGATGATGATGCTGGTAATAATTAATGATAAGAAAGATCACCACAATAAGTGTGGAATTATTCAGCCACCATTTCTACATGCCAGGCACTGTATTTAGCACGTAACAAATTACACAGACTTCTGCTGCTAAATCTTCCTCCTTCGGGATTTTAACCAGCACCCCCAGGTCTGCTGTCTGGAGCTACACACAACAGATTTGCTCCACAGCGGCTGCAAATATTTGAAGGTAGCTTTTATGTTCTTTACTTTTTTTTTTTTTTTTTTTTAGTGCTAAACTTAGGTTTAGTTTTGGAACCCGATGCAGGAATTTATATGGATCAGTATTACATTTCAGCTTGCTGCCTTTGCCTCCCCCTTCCAGGCTGCTCAAATATTTGTGAATCTGATTCTGTCATTCCGTGCATTAGCCAGACCTTATAAAATTTGCTGCTGGAAAGGATAAGCTTCCAAGGCTCCCTCCTATCCTTTTCCCTTTCTTCTTTTCCTCTTTCTTTCTGCAGACATTTGTTGAGGACTTTCTATGTGCCAGACACTGTCGGGCACGGGGGCTGCAACTTTGCAGAAGGCACACCTATAGACCTCAAGAAAGCTGCTTGCTTAAGCAGGCAGACAGAAAAATAAATTACGGTACAGTATAGTGTGCTTATGTCATGAATGAAAGAGGGGGAGGGAATTTTAGCAGGAGTCGGAAGAGTAATCATCGGTAAGGGGGGAAAGTAGGAAGCTAGGAAGATGCCAGCACCACCTCTGGCTTCTGGGGTGTGGGACCCATCAGGGACAGAGACCGTCCCCATGTAATTCAAAGCTAGCCAGAGGATGTCCCAGGGCTGGGGGAGGGGGGGAGGCTTTAGCCACCATGAGGAGCTGGAAAGAGAATTGAAATGGAAAGGAATGGAAAGAGGATGGAGGTGAGGGACGCCTACTTACAGAGGGGACTGGGCTATTACTGCCCGGTGTTACAGCCTTTGCTCCTCTCTGCTACCTGCCTGCCCAGTGGGGCTCCTCCCCCCCGCCCCCGCGGGCCTCCCTAAAGAATCAAGTTCAGCTGCCTTGGCTAGCGGGGCTAAGTTTTCACATGGCAGGCTAGAGAATCAGGGGGCATTTTATTTATTTATTTTTACCTTTTTATTTATTTATTTTATTTTTGGCCGTGTTGGGTCTTCGTTGCTGCTCGCGGGCTTTCTCTAATTGTGGCGAGCTGGGGCTACTCTTCATTGTGGTGCGTGGGCTTCTCATTGCAGTGGCTTCTTGTTGTGGAGCATGGCCTCTAGGCGTGTGGGCTTCAGTAGTTGCAGCATGTGGGCTCAGTAGTTGTGGCTCGCGGGTTCTAGAGCGTAGGCTCAGTAGCTGTGGCGCATGGTCTTTAGTTGCTCCATGGCATGTGGGATCTTCCCGGACTGGGGCTCGAACCCATGTCCCCTGCATTGGCAGGCGGATTCTTAACCACTGCGCCACCAGGGAAGCCCCTTAACTTTTTATTTTATATTGGAGTATGTAGTTGATTAACAATGTTGTGATAGTTTCAGGTGTACAGCAAAGTGATTCAGTTATACATATACATGTATCTATTCTTTTGCAAATTCTTTTCCCATTAAGGTTGTTACATAATATTGAGCAGAGTTCTCAGGGGGCATTTTGGATTTCAATGAGAGACCAGGCGGGGACAAAATGAGAGAGGAAGGGGGTCACTTGTGATCTGAAAATGCCCAGTTACTCACTGGGAAGGCTCATAAGACCAAGAGCAAAGGGACTTTTTGTTACAACCACTTGTGGGGTTCTTCCAAGAGGAATTCTCCTGTCGTTTAGAGGCCGACCTCCATGTGAAGACTGGAATCCTCAGGAGTCCAGGCAGAAGGGCTCATCTGCCCACGTTGCAGACCCCAGGATGGTGCTGGGAGCGTGCAGGTTCCCAGGTGTTAGGAATTTTGTAGGACAGAGAATAGGTGACCTTGGTAGACCCGTCATCCCATGTTGCACCCGCGTCCTTGTTCAAAGAGGGATACCTCGAGGCAATGAGCCCCTCCTAAGGGAAGAAACCTCTATAGCCAAGAGGCGACAGAGTCCTGGGAATGAGTGGGTTCTGGGCCCGTGCTACCCGCCGCCTGGGAACTGGCCCTGCACCTCTCCTCGGGCTTCCTAGAATCCCTGCAAGGCGGTAGAAAGCCTCTTGCACACACTGATTTGATTAGGGCTGCTGGGCTCCACCTGTTGCCGCGAGTTCAGAAAATCATGATCTGGGTGAGGAGTGCTGATCGTGTTTATTTCCTTACAGAGCGTGACCATGAACGTGGTCAGGGGTAGCCCCCGGGGCACTGAGTGCGTGGCCATGAGTGGGTGCAAACCACACACATACAGCTGAGCTCCAAAAGCACGGCTCATAGCTGGGAACCGACATAAAGCTGGAGTTGATCACAGCCACTGATGGAAGCAGGACTGGTCTTCAATGATTTGGAGCTGAGAGGCAGGCTCAGGACTTGGGGCGTGCTGCCTAAACCCCCCTTTCTTCTAAAAGGCTAAGACATCAGTCTAAAATGGCACAGGTGCCTGGCCCCACATTTGGAGTTTGGCGGGATTAAATATGAAAAGCGCATAAACTGTGTTATTAAACTAGCACCTCCTATTATGGGCGGGACAGGAAGAGCATAGGCAAATATTTCTAGACCAAGAGATTGTGAGCTACGTGAGCCCAAAGTGAAGAGGCCAGGTAAAGCCCTAAGATCCAGGAGGAGACCAGCAGGTGCTGGGTGGAGGACCAGTGGATGCAGTCGTTGGCTGAGGGCTGGGAAGGGTGAGCAATTTGCTGCTGAAGCCCCACCTAACAGTATCCATTAGCCCCAAAGCACATCAGCAAAGATGAGACGGCAGGGCTCCACTGTGTCATGGTTCAAGAGAAGTCTGGAGATTTGGTAGACAGCAGAGAGATAGTTTCCTTCCAATAAGAGACTGGAGAGAAGTTTGATTCTAGAACAGGCCAGTGTATTCAAAACTCTACCTGTAGGACTCATGTCTTTCCTGTCAATCCTTCATGTGCCCAGGAGGAGGCCCTGTTAACAGTTACATTGCTTAACATTAGGAGTCAGTTTACAAAGAGGCCAGACCTTTGGGCTAGTCATGGAGTAGCTGGTCAGCTCAGGTGCTGCAGGCCTCTCTCAGAGCTAAGGCCAAGGATGTGTCTACTGAGCAGCCCTCCTGCCTGGACTTCCTCCTGGCCCGTGTTTCGAGCCCCTTCTTGGTTTTCTAGTCACAGCCCTGCTTTATTTTCTGGAGAATGTTGTATACATTTTCACCAGCCCTTCCAGAGGGGGATTTCTTTTTGGGATGCCGGCCTTGCTTTTGAATTTTCTTATCACTTGAAAGCGAGTCTATTCATCCTTTAAAACCTAACTCCAAGTCACCTCCTCCGTGAGGACGTGCAGGCTTTTCTGGAAAGAGTCTGTCCTCTTTCTCCCACAGCTCTTTCAATTCTTCTTTTCCCGCACCGTGCGTGTGTGTTTGCATGTCTAGCACAGTGCCTGGCATGTAGCAGGAGTTCAGCTGGAGCCTGTGGACCGAGTGGATGATCCATAGGAAGAAAGGCGCACAGGAGACTGCATATCAAATTTCTGATTTGGACTTTTCAGGCCCCCATCCACTTATCTTTCTTTTGTGTTATGGAGGAAAAACCCAAGACGTGGGTTGTGGGAGGGCTCAGACAGCAAAGATGTAGCTGATGAAGAGGACAGGACCCTTGGGTGTAGCTCGGGTGCTGCCAGCGCAGGCTTGGAAACCCTAGCTGGGGCTCTGGGAGAAGTGTCATTTCTGTAAAGGATCCGGGGTATTCCCTGGTGCTCTGCAAACACAAGGCCTTCTGGCTGCTGCTGTTATCGTCCTCAGTGGCTGTTTATAATCTGTCTAACTAAGTGGCAGGATTCTTGGCTGATAGCCTCCTTCAATGAGATTCCTGGTGCCGTGCCTGTGCTGATCGGGACCCACGTGAAGAAATGCCAGGGGGCAAACGCTGAAGTCAAAAAGTTACGTTCCTCCCCTTAGACCAATCAGTGCAGTTTTTAGCAGTATAGACGCCCCAGTGCACTCATTAGAACATAATTTCCTACGGCCTTTTTAAAAATAAATAGAATTTCAGATGTATTCAGGTTTGAACTCTCAAGGAGGGTGACCTTGAGCCGTCACGTGGCAGGAGCACCTGTGGAGTACTAGCACTGGCCACTCCGTGCCATCGCCCTGGAAGGTTGGGGCCGCTTTTTTGGTCCCATTTTAGAGGGGGTGGGGGTGGGAGCGGGGGGAAGAAACACAGATAAACTGAGTCATTCGCTTTGGGTCACAGGAGCCGGTGTGTGCCCAAGGCTGGAACTTGGGATGTGCGGGATTCTTTTCCTGCTTAATTGACTGGTCTATGCCGGCTGAAAAGGAAGAAGTCATACTGTCACACCCAGAGTATTTCCTTGAACTCAGGGCCAGGGCTGTCTGGAGTGCAAGGGGCCCAGTCCTCCTTTATTTGCAGAAGTATGGACCCGACACCGTGCTTCACGAAGGGGAGAAGCGCGGCACAGTCGGGAACACGAAGGCCAAGGGAGGAAGGGCGGAGAAAGGGAGAGAAACAAAGATGTCTGCGTGGTGTCGCTTCTTTGTTCCCCAGCCCCTTGATCTGCTCCCCACTCCCTGGCGGGGCTGGAGGAGGAGGACTCGGGTCACCCCGCGCGCGCGGCGTTGGTTGCCCGCGGCTCTTACCCAAGCGCGGCGGCCGCGCGGCTCCAGCGCGGGGTCCTGGCGCCCGAGTTTGTTTGTCTTTCGGTTACCATGGGAACGGAGCCCCGCCCTCCCCGGTTTCCAGAGAAGCTGCGCCTCGGCGCCGGGAGTTCCAAGCCTCGGGACCTGCCCTCGGCTTCCCTTTCCCACCTTCTCTCCTGGCCGGGGAGATCTTGGGGCCAAGCGGCAGTGGCTGGCCAGCATGTTTGCTCACTATGGCGTCAGGGCCACCTGCGTCAGGTGTTCCCCGAAATGGGGACGGTGGACCACAGACAGCCACGACCTGGAGGCAGCTGGCGCCTGCCAGGCCAGACAGGGCTCCCAGGCAGAGGAGGGGCGGCAAAGACCGGGCGGATTTTTATTTTGTTTTATTATTTATTTAATGGTACGTAATTTTTATAACTTTTTCTAATTAGAAAATCACGCAGCATCTCCTTTCCCGAATCCCGGGGCGCAGCGCTGAGCTTGTGGGTGGGCGGCTGCTAAGATGGCGAGACAGGTCTGGGGCTCCCAGAGCTGAGACCCTTTAGCTGGTCAGGTGTGTGAGGCTGCAAGGTGGCCTGGCCCGGTGGTTAACACATGAGGCACCCTGAGTGGACTCACTCGGGCTGGCCCCCAGGACAGAGACCCCTAAGCATCCTGGAGGGCCGCCCCTTTGCCCCCTCTGGAGTACTCTTGGAGGGGGGAGGGGGCCTAAGAAGCCGCCCTGAGGGGACAGGGTCCAGGTGCACGGGCTTGGTCTGGGGTCAAGGGTAGGAGGAAGCCAGCAAAGCTCATATGCTCTGGCTTCTCTGAGTGGCCTCGCTGGATGTGCAGAGAGGCCCAGGTGGGCCAGGAGGCCAGGTTGAAATCCATCTCTGTGTAGGCATTTCTGGCCAATTATCACAGAGAGCCAGAAGAAAAGAACTCAGATCTCTGAGGTGCCAGTAATTTTCTGTGATATCTTTTACCATTTTAAATAAATATTCACTTCTGCACCTAAATTCATATTTATAATGTTTTATCCTTTTTCTCAAAGAGGGTCCACCAGATTGTATAAGCTCTAGGTATCCACAAAACCTGAAGAATCCTGAGTACCCCGTGCATACCAGGAGTGTGGGCCACTGGGGTTCTTCATATTGCCTCTTGGGGCCCTGTGCCAGGCTCTTGGGAAGGGAGTGGGAATGACAGAAAAGGGCGCTCCAGTGGGAGACAGAGACACAGAGAACCTTGGTGATTGTCGGTGTTTCCACCTCTGTTTGGTGGTCCCATAGGAGGTAAGCAAGTGGAAGATGACCAGATAGCGATTTCTGGCCCCCCTTCCCCCCATGTGGAGAAAGAGGAAGAAAAGCAGAGAGAAGTCAAGCCCATACTACTACCAAGGGGTAACAGCAGGAACCTCAGTGAGTTGGGGAGGGGTATAGGAAGGAAATAGGAAGACAGACGATGGTACCACGTGTCCAGAGAGCTCTTTGAATATATGGTTCCCAAGGATCTCTTGAAGGACACAGGGAAAATTCGAGGCTAGGTTATTACAACAATTTTTGCTGTGTGTGTGTGTGTGTATGTGTGTGTGGCGGGGGAACTGGTCAAAGACTACTTCTGAGATTTCTGCCTCTCATTTATACTCTGGCAGTGTCAAGGGTTGGCTTGGGGGAACTTTTGTAGCCCTCCTGCCCCCATAATCTCCATTACCTCACCTGAATCTAAGTCAAAAGTGTACATGGTTTGCAAACACAGCTTCAAGACAAGTTTCCTAGCCTAGCACTCCCAACAGTCTGTGGCCCCTAAGGCCCTGTCATACAGAAATTTCAGTGTCTGTTCCCCAGCCTGGTGACTGGAACCTTGGATGCATCATGGTAAGGCCTTCCACAAGATGGCACTGATGGGTTTTGTTTTCACTTTATTTTTTAATGTTGATTCATTCCTTTGTCAGTATTTTATTGAATGCCTACTATGTGCTAGTATTGTTCTAGGAGGTGCTGGGGATACAGACTGAACAAGACAGATGAAGTCCCAGGTTTCAAGGAATTTTAAAAGGTTATGATTCTTACACTTCCAGAGGCAAAACTCAACTGTGATGTAGGTTTCCCCATTTATGTTGCTGGTATATACTCTTTTTTTTTTTTTTTTTTTTTTTTTTTTCCACACACACACACTGTATTTTATTTTTACAAGAGATAGATAGACTCGGGCTTCCCTGGTGGCGCAGTGGTTGAGAATCTGCCTGCTAATGCAGGAAACACGGGTTCGAGCCCTGGTCTGGGAAGATCCCACATGCCGCGGAGCAACTAGGCCCGTGAGCCACAACTACTGAGCCTGCGCGTCTGGAGCCTGTGCTCCGCAACAAGAGAGTCCACAATAGTGAGAGGCCCGCGCACCGCGATGAAGAGTGGCCCCCACTTGCCACAACTGGAGAAAGCCATAGCACAAAAAAAAACGAAGACCCAACATAGCAATCAATCAGTCAATAAAGAAATCTTAAAAAAAAAAAAAAAAAAAAAAAAAAAAAAAAAAAAAAAGAGATAGATAGACTGACACCAAGCATTGTACATGGATGACCACAACAAAAGCAACAATGATTGCAATTACCAAACATGAAACACACTTATACTATGTCATAATATTGACATTCAGTCCAGTAATCCTCCACTGTAACAGCTCCTTTACTTTGCAGTGAAAATTGATTTGTATATTCTTTTCCTCTGAGTCCTTGTGGGATTTTTTTTTTTTTAATTCAGACAGAAAGTCACAAAAATTATACTCATCCTCATCAGTTCACTCAGTCCCATGTAATTAATTTCTTTTTTTTTCATCTTGATCTTTTGTTAGCACTTTTATGAGTTCATCAGTTTTTCATTAGAGTTCTGAAAATGCTTATTCATTCAGTTCAGCAGTACAGTCAGTTACCAGAAACCTGTACTTGTCAGAGTCTTTTCCATGAATTTCTTGAAGATGAAACTCTTTTATAGGAACATATTTGCAAAATCATCAGAGTACACCCAGAACTGTCTGTAAATGACAAAAGACTTAAAAATGACCATGGTTAAAGATTTGATGAAAGTTTATAATAATGCAGTTGACAAGAAAATTAGTTATTTCTGAGATATACATTTTAAAGTAATAACTAGGATTATTACTTATAACATTATACCAGAACATATAAGATTTTTAGACGTTTCCTGTAATGTCTGAAACATTTATATTAACATATTTCCATACATATTTCCATACAAATACAAATATAAGATTTTTAGAAATTTCATGTAATGTCTGAAACATTTATATTAACATATTTCCATACATATTTCCATACAAATACAAATATAAGATTTTTAGAAATTTCATGTAATGTCTGAAACATTTATATTAACATATTTCCATACATATTTCCATACAAATACAAATATAAGATTTTTAGAAATTTCATGTAATGTCTGAAACATTTATATTAACATATTTCCATACATATTTCCATACAAATACAAATATAAGATTTTTAGAAATTTCATGTAATGTCTGAAACATTTATATTAACATATTTCCATACATATTTCCATACAAATACAAATATAAGATTTTTAGAAATTTCATGTAATGTCTGAAACATTTATATTAACATATTTCCATACAAATAACCCAATGAAAGTTTAGTATTAGTTGTTTTGTTTGTTTTTTTATACTGCAGGTTCTTATTAGGCATCAGTTTTATACACATCAGTGTATACATGTCAATCCCAATCGCCCAATTCAGCACATCACCATCCCCACCTCATCGCAGTTTTCCCCCCTTGGTGTCCATATGTCCATTCTCTACATCTGTGTCTCAACTTCTGCCCTGCAAACTGGCTCATCTGTACCATTTTTCTACGTTCCACATACATGCATTAACATACGATATTTGTTTTTCTCTTTCTGACTTACTTCACTCTGTATGACAGTCTCTAGATCCATCCACGTCTCAACAAATGACTCAATTTCGTTCCTTTTTATGGCTGAATAATATTCCATCGTATATATGTACCACAACTTCTTTATCCATTCGTCTGTTGATGGGCATTTAGGTTGCTTCCATGACCTGGCTATTGTAAATAGTGCTGCAATGAACATTCGGGTGCACGTGTCTTTTTGAATTACGGTTTTCTCTGGGTATATGCCCAGTAGTGGGATTGCTGGGTCATATGGTAATTCTATTTTTAGTTTTTTAAGGAACCTCCATATTGTTCTCCATAGTGGCTGTATCAATTTACATTCCCACCAACAGTGCAAGAGGGTTCCCTTTTCTCCACACCCTCTCCAGCATTTGTTGTTTGTAGATTTTCTGATGATGCCCATTCTAACAGGAGTGAGGTGATACCTCATTGTAGTTTTGATTTGCATTTCTCTAATAATTAGTGATGTTGAGCATCTTTTCATGTGCTTCGTGGCCGTCTGTATGTCTTCTTTGGAGAAATGTCTATTTAGGTCTTCTGCCCATTTTTGGATTGGGGTGTTTGTTTCTTTGATATTGAGCTGAATGAGCTGTTTATATATTTTGGAGATTAATCCTTTGTCCGTTGATTCATTTGCAAATATTTTCTCCCATTCTGAGGGTTGTCTTTTCGTCTTGTTTATGGTTTCCTTTGCTGTGCAAAAGCTTTGAAGTTTCATTAGGTCCCACTTGTTTATTTTTGTTTTTATTTCCATTACTCTAGGAGGTGGATCGAAAAAGATCTTGCTGTGATTTATGTCAAAGAGTGTTCTTCCTATGTTTTCCTCTAAGAGTTTTATAGTGTCCAGTCTTATATTTAGGTCTCTAATCCATTTTGAGTTTATTTTTGTGTATGGTGTTAGGGAGTATTCTAATTTCATTCTTTTACATGTGGCTGTCCAGTTTTCCCAGCACCACTTATTGAAGAGACTGTCTTTTCTCCATTGTATATCTTTGCCTCCTTTGTCATAGATTAGTTGACCATAGGTGCGTGGGTTAATCTCTGGGCTTTCTATCTTGTTCCATTGATCTATGTTTCTGTTTTTGTGCCAGTACCATATTGTCTTGATTACTGTAGCTTTGTAGTATAGTCTGAAGTCAGGGAGTCTGATTCCTCCAGCTCCATTTTTTTGCCTCAAGACTGCTTTGGCTATTCGGGGTCTTTTGTGTCTCCATACAAATTTTAAGATGATTTGTTCTAGCTCCGTAAAAAATGCCATTGGTACTTTGATAGGGATTGCATTGAATCTGTAGATTGCTTTGGGTAGTATACTCATTTTCAAAATGTTGATTCTTCCAATCCAAGAACATGGTATATCTCTCCATCTGTTGGTATCATCTTTAATTTCTTTCATCAGTGTCTTATAGTTTTCTGCATACAGGTCTTTTGTCTCCCTAGGTAGGTTTATTCCTAGGTATTTTATTCTTTTTGTTGCCATGGTAAATGGGAGTGTTTCCATAATTTCTCTTTCAGATTTTTCATCATTAGTGTATAGGAATGCAAGAGATTTCTGTGCATTAATTTTGTAACCTGCAACTTTACCATATTCATTAATTAGCTCTAGCAGTTTTCTGGTGGCAGTTTTAGGATTCTCTATGTATAGTATCATGTCATCCGCAAACAGTGACAGTTTTACTTCTTCTTTTCCAATTTGTATTCCTTTTATTTCTTTTTCTTCTCTGATTGCCGTGGCTAGGACTTCCAGAACTATGTTGAATAATAGTGGTGAGAGTGGACATCCTTGTCTCGTTCCTGATCTTAGAGGAAATGCTTTCAGTTTTTCACCATTGAGAATGATGTTTGCTGTGGGTTTGTCATATATGGCCTTTATTATGTTGAGGTAGGTTCCCTCTATGCCCACTTTCTGGAGAGTTTTTATCATAAATGGGTGTTGAATTTTGTCAAAAGCTTTTTCTGCATCTATTGAGATGATCATATGGTTTTTATTCTTCAATTTGTTAATATGGTGTATCACATTGATTGATTTGCGTATATTGAAGAATCCTTGCATCCCTGGGATAAATCCCACTTGATCGTGGTGTATGATCCTTTTAATGTGTTGTTGGATTCTGTTTGCTAGTATTTTGTTGAGGATTTTTGCATCTATATTCATCAGTGATATTGGTCTGTAATTTTCTTTTTTTGTAGTGTCTTTGTCTGGTTTTGGTATCAGGGTGATGGTGGCCTCATAGAATGAGTTTGGGAGAGTTCCTTCCTCTGCAATTTTTTGGAAGAGTTTGAGAAGGATGGGTGTTAGCTCTTCTCTAAATGTTTGATAGAATTCACCTGTGAAGCCATCTGGTCCTGGACTTTTGTTTGTTGGAAGATTTTTAATCACAGTTTCCATTTCATTACTTGTGATTGGTCTGTTGATATTTTCTGTTTCTTCCTGATTCAGTCTTGGAAGGTTATACCTTTCTAAGAATTTGTCCATTTCTTCCAGGTTGTCCATTTTATTGGCATAAAGTTGCTTGTAGTAGTCTCTTAGGATGTTTTGTATTTCTGCGGTGTCTGTTGTAACTTCTCCTTTTTCATTTCTGATTTTATTGATTTGAGTCCTCTCCCTCTTTTTCTTGATGAGTCTGGCTAATGGCTTATCAATTTTGTTTATCTTCTCAAAGAACCAACTTTTAGTTTTATTGATCTTTGCTATTGTTTTCTTTGTTTCTATTTCATTTATTTCTGCTCTGATCTTTATGATTTCTTTCCTTCTGCTAACTTTGGGTTTTGTTTGTTCTTCTTTCTCTAGTTTCTTTAGGTGTAAAGTTAGATTGTTTACTTGAGATTTTTCTTGTTTCTTTAGGTAGGCTTGTATAGCTATAAACTTCCCTCTTAGAACCGCTTTTGCTGCATCCCATAGGTTTTGGGTCGTCGTGTTTTCATTGTCATTTGTCTCTAGGTATTTTTTTATTTCCTGTTTGATTTCTTCAGTGATCTCTTGGTTATTTAGTAACGTATTGTTTAGCCTCCATGTGTTTGTCTTTTTTACGTTTTTTTCCCTGTAATTCATTTCTAATCTCATAGCGTTGTGGTCAGAAAAGATGCTTGATATGATTTCAATTTTCTTAAATTTACTGAGGCTTGATTTGTGACCCAAGATGTGATCTATCCTGGAGAATGTTCCGTGTGCACTTGAGAAGAACGTGTAATCTGCCGTTTTTGGATGGAATGTCCTATATATATCAATTAAATCTATCTGGTCTATTGTGTCATTTAAAGCTTCTGTTTCCTTATTTATTTTCATTTTGGATGATCTGTCCATTGGTGTAAGTGAGGTGTTAAAGTCCCCCACTATTATTGTGTTACTGTCGATTTCCTCTTTTATAGCTGTTAGCAGTTGCCTTATGTATTGAGGTGCTCCTATGTTGGGTGCATATATATTTATAATTGTTATATCTTCTTCTTGGATTGATCCCTGGATCATTATGTAGTGTCCTTCCTTGTCTCTTGTAACATTCTTTATTTTAAAGTCTATTTTATCTGATATGAGTATAGCTACTCCAGCTTTCTTTTGATTTCCATTTGCATGGAATATCTTTTTCCATCCCCTCACTTTCAGTCTGTATGTGTCCCTAGGTCTGAAGTGGGTCTCTTGTAGACAGCATATATATGGGTCTTGTTTTTGTATCCATTCAGCCAGTCTATGTCTTTTGGTTGGGGCATTTAATCCATTCACGTTTAAGGTAATTATCGATATGTATGTTCCTATGACCATTTTCTTAATTGTTTTGGGTTTGTTTTTGTAGGTCCTTTTCTTCTCTTGTGTTTCCCACTTAGAGAAGTTCCTTTAGCATTTGTTGTAGAGCTGGTTTGGTGGTGCTGAATTCTCTTAGTTTTTGCTTGTCTGTAAAGCTTTTGATTTCTCCATCGAATCTGAATGAGATCCTTGCCAGGTCAAGTAATCTTGGTTGTAGGTTCTTCCCTTTCATCACTTTAAGTATTTCATGCCACTCCCTTCTGGCTTGCAGAGTTTCTGCTGAGAAATCAGCTGTTAACCTTATGGGGGTTCCCTTGTATGTTATTTGTCGTTTTTCCCTTGCTGCTTTCAATAATTTTTCTTTGTCTTTAATTTTTGCCACTTTGATTACTATGTGTCTCGGCGTGTTTCTCCTTGGGTTTATTCTGTATGGGACTCTCTGCGCTTCCTGGACTTGGGTGGCTATTTCCTTTCCCATGTTAGGGAAGTTTTCGATTATAATCTCTTCAAATATTTTCTCTGGTCCTTTCTCTCTCTCTTCTCCTTCTGGGACCCCTATAATGCGAATGTTGTTGCGTTTAATGTTGTCCCAGAGGTCTCTTAGGCTGTCTTCATTTCTTTTTATTCTTTTTTCTTTAGTCTGTTCCGCAGCAGTGAATTCCACCATTCTGTCTTCCAGGTCACTTATCCGTTCTTCTGCCTCAGTTATTCTGCTATTGATTCCTTCTAGTGTAGTTTTCATTTCAGTTATTGTATTGGTCATCTCTGTTTGTTTGTTCTTTAATTCTTCTAGGTCTTTGTTAATCATTTCTTGCATCTTCTCAATCTTTGCCTCCATTCTTATTCCGAGGTCCTGGATCATCTTCACTATCATTATTCTGAATTCTTTTTCTGGAAGGTTGCCTATCTCCACTTCATTTAGTTGTTTTTCTGGGGTTTTTTCTTGTTCCTTCATCTGGTACATAGCCCTCTGCCTTTTCATCTTCTCTGTCTTTCTGTAACTGTGGTTTTTGGTCCACAGGCTGCAGGATTGTAGTTTTTCTTGCTTCTGTTGTCTGCCCTCTGGTGGTTGAGGCTATCTAAGAGGCTTGATGGGAGGCTCTGGTGGTGGGTAGAGATGACTGTTGCTGTGGCGGTCAGAGCTCAGTAAAACCTTAATCCACTTGACTGTTGATGGGTGGGGCTGGGTTCCCTCCCTGTTGCTGTGGCGATCAGAGCCCAGTAAAACCTTAATCCACTTGACTGTTGATGGGTGGGGCTGGGTTCCCTCCCTGTTGGTTGTTTTGCCTGAGGCAACCCAACACTGGAGCCTACCCGTGCTCTTTGGTGGGGTTAATGGCAGACTCTGGGAGGGCTCACGCCAAGGAGAACTTCCCAGGACCTCTGCTGCCAGTGTCCTTATCCCCACGGTGAAACAGAGCCACCACTCGCCTCTGCAGGAGACCCCCCAACACCAGCAGGTACGTCTGGTTCAGTCTCCCCCAGGGTCACTGCTCCTTCCCCTGGGTCCCGATGCACACATTACTTTGTGTGTGCCCTCCAAGAGTGGGGTCTCTGTTTCCCCCAGTCCTGTCACAGTCCTGCAATCAATTCCCACTAGACTTCAAAGTCTGATTCTCTAGGAATTCCTCCTCCCTTTGCCGGACCCCCAGGTTGGGAAGCCTGAGGTGGGGCTCAGAACCTTCACTCCAGTGGGTGGACTTCTGTGGTATAAGTGTTCACCAGTCTGTGAGTCACCCACCCAGCAGTTATGGGATTTGATTTTACTCTGATTGCGCCCCTCCTACCGTCTCACTGTGGCTTCTCCTCTGTCCTTGGACGTGGGGTGTCCTCCTTGGTGAAGTCCAGGGTCTTCCTGTCAATGATTGTCCAGCAGCCAGTTGTGATTCTGGTGCTCTCGCAAGAGGGAGTGAGAGCACGTCCTTCTACTCCGCCATCTTGGTTAATCTCTCAAAATTGGCATTTTTAACAAGCTCCCAGGAGACCCTGCTGCTGCTGGTTCAGGGACCACACTTTGAGGACCATTTCTCTGGCAGGAAGTTCTTCCTTCTTCTGGTATATACTCTTGATAGTTCTGCTACATTTCTGACAGTTGCACACTTTTTTTTCCCCTCCAGGCTGGGTGTGGCCTGGAGGAACTATAGACACTTTTCTTATTTGCCTGGAGGCAGGATTAACTTTTATCTGTCTGTGTATTAACTTTGTGTATCTGTCTGTGTATCCTTTTTGCCAGGAAAACACTACGTTTTAACTTAGATGATTCCAACTTGTTGCCAAACACCAGCTTATCATTCCGAGGCCACAGCTTGTGATTCATCTGCCCATTTGAGTAAATTCACAGCTCCTTCTTAAAGAAAAATTCTGGCAGGTCTTTCAGATATCCTGGTGACCTGCCTCCAAGTAAAGTGAGATGGGCCTTGATCTGGGTAGAATTTATCAGACACTTCTGCTTTTCACAGCGAAATGTCAACTCTGCTGCTCGACCATCTACCCCAGAGAGTAAGTACAGTCAGAGAGCTCGCTCTTGCCAAAGGCAAGTCTGAAATCAGAGTTGAGAGAGGCCGGCTGAGGTCCATGGGAACTGCCCATTCCTTCAGCTTCGTAAGCTCTACCTTTGCTCTAAGTTAGACTCCCAAGGGCAACATCTTTGAGGACATTTACTACGCTAACTTGGTTCTTCTGGAAATACCTTCACTTAGCTATGACTGAAGATCTTGACTTTTATTGCAGGCTGATATAAAAATGGTCATAAAACAAATGTTTCTGTACTTTTGGCAAAAATAACTGTTACGGACCTCGTTCACTTTACCACTCCATGTCCTTTAAGTAAGGATTCACGAGAGCCCCAGACTCATCTGACCACCTGCTTGACTTGACCTTTCTACTTGGGTGTCCAGCAGGTGTATCCCATTTAACAAGGTCAACACCAAACTCCCGTCCTCCCCCACGATCTGCTCCTCCCTCAGTCTGTCTGCTCCGCAAACAGCGGCTCCACTGCTCAGCCAAGCGTCTCGGAACCATCTTGGCCACTTTATTCCTGTGTCACCTCACTTGTAACCCGTTATCACATCCTGCCTCTACCTTTAACACACATCCAGAATTGGATCATTTCTCACCACCTTGTGTTGTATGGAGAATTTCACAAGCTTCTTAACTGGTCTCTCTAGTTCTGTGTTTTGTTCCCTTCCATCCACACTCGACATACCATCCGGAATGATCCTTTAAAATATTAGGTCATAACACTTCTCTGCTCAAAATCTTCCCAGGACTTTCTGTCTTATCAGAAGGAAAAAAGCCCAA
Organism: Balaenoptera acutorostrata; assembly: GCF_949987535.1. NCBI lineage: Eukaryota > Metazoa > Chordata > Mammalia > Artiodactyla > Balaenopteridae > Balaenoptera > Balaenoptera acutorostrata. Next base: position 59,548,358 of record NC_080081.1, read on the forward strand.
CATCTCCACTTCCTGTCCCTCCCTTCCCAGCTCTGACCTGGTGTCCTCATAATGTCCTGATTTACATCATGGGGCTCACACTGGTCTCGTGTACTCCTATCGCAGGGTCTCTATCTGGAAGAGTCTTCTCCAGATAGTCACGTGACCCCACCCTCTTCCCCTTCATGTCTTTCCTCAAATGTCGCTTTCTCAGTGAGGGTTTCCTAACCACCCTATTAAAACTGCAGGTCACTGTCTGAGCTCTCTCTTCTCTGTTCCAGCTTCATTTTTCTCCATAGCACTTATCACTATCTGACACACTCTATGTGGTATTTATTGTCTGTCTCAACCCACTGGAATGTAAGCTCACCGAGGGCAGGGACTTTTATCTGTTTGTTCTGCTTTGTTCACTTCTGTATCCCACCCAATGAACACTGCCTGGGACATAAGAGGTAGTCAGTAAATATTTATTGAATGAATGATTAATTTCTATTAGTGTCAGAGAAAAAGTATCTTTTGCATCAAAGGTGTATTTCCTTAGGCAATATGATAGCTGTTTTTCATTGTACTTTACTTTTTGGTTTTACTACCAGGTAGTTAGTTCAAAGTCAAATATAGAGGGAGTTACAATGACTGCTGCATCTATGGTCTCTGACTCAGTGATCTTCCCCCTCTACGTGGTTTTTCATTGCCTTCACTTTTAACTTTTATTTGAACAACTTTGTATGTATCTGTATCCTCAGGGAGTATTCATGGAACTTTTCAGCTTGCAGTAAATATTTGTTGAGTGAATGCACTGTATGCCATTTTAATCCTGTTTGGAAGTAAGTGGGATATGAGTAGTAAATTATTAATGATCTCTGGTATGACTAAAAAGTAATGGGCTAGAGAGAAACAAGTGGTTATTGGGAGAGGATGGGCTAGTTAAGAAAGAAGCACTGCACGTGCCCCACGGCTGGGGTGAGTGTAGGATTGATTATCCCGACTGGGACGGTGAGAGGGGAGAGATGAGTAATTTTCCTGGGACAACAGACATCAACTGGGACTGTCCTAGCAAACTAGGACAAATGATCACTTTAGCAATGGTTAATATTTATTAAATAGTAAATATTTAATATAGGCTCAAGTTCAGAAAAGTAAGCATAAGTAAAGTGGATTCCTTTGGCAGGATCAACAAAAGCCACCGCCAGCACCAAATGAGGACACGTTCCTCTATGTTAGAAAAGAGTTCAATCAACAGGTTGACTTTTGTTGTTACTTCTCTCCTCAACATTAACTTTGGCAGAGCAGTTTTAAAACCTGGGAAAGAGGAAGCAGCAAATACAGCAGGATACAGAGGGATGAAGCAGAGGGTACCAAATAAAGAGAAACCCTGGACCCCGGAGAAATCCAGCTGCTTTTGCAGGCAGCCCCCTGAATTCCTCTCAGACCTGGGTCTGTTTTTTATCCATCCCTGAAGCAGGATGGAGGTGAACTGACCTCTCTTCTGCCTGATGGGGAGACCCCTGCCTTCTGTCCCCCTTCAGTCCCCCAACCCGGCTTTCTGCCCTCTCCAGCCACCAGCCCTCAGAATCACTCATTAAGGCCAATTCCTTAGGTTCTGGTGGCAATAAGAGAACCCAGAGCCTAGGTGAGGTTTTTGGAGATAACATTTATTGCTTCCTGGCATCTACCACGGAGCCAAGAGAAGTTAGGCTAACGGTTGCTTTCCACAAAATCACGCCAGTGACAGGTGACTGCAAATGGACTCGTGCAGAATCCATTTTAACATCCCTCCAGACATCACGTTCAAGGGAACACTCTGCAGTTGCCAAGGGCACCTTTCCTTCATCGTCTTTTAGGATCCAGGCACGGGGGCTTTGGTTGAGTAAGACCTCACCAGGGTCTTACTCATTACTGGGTCCTGTTTATCACACCCTGTCTAGTGGTAGGTAGTAGTTCTTTTCTAATTTTTAAAAAATCTTTTCTTTTTTTTTTAATAGCTTAAAAAAAATTTATTTATTTTACTTATTTATTTTTGGCTGTGTTGGGTCTTCGTTGCTGCGCGCGGGCTTTCTCTAGTTGTGGCGAGCGGGGGCTACTCTTTGTTGCGGTGCACGGGCTTCTCATTGCGGTGGCTTCTCTTGTTGCACACCACGGCCTCTAGGCACGCGGGCTTCAGTAGTTGTGGCACGCAGGCTCAGTAGTTGTGGCACGTGGGCTTCAGTAGTTGTGGCTCGCAGGCTCTAGAGCGCAGGCTCAGTAGTTGTGGCGCATGGGCTTAGTTGCTCCGCGACATGTGGGATCTTCCTGGACCAGGGCTCGGACGCGTGTCCCCTGCGTTGGCAGGAGGATTCTTAACCACTGTGCCACCAGGGAAGCCCTCTTTTCTAATTTTTTTAATTGAAGGATAGTTGATTTACAATGTTGTGTTAATTTTAAGTATACAGCAAAATGATTCAGTTATATACATATGTGTATATGTATTTTATATACACACACACACACATTCTTTTTCAGATTATTTTCCATTATAGGTTATTACACGTTCTTAGTTTTTATGCTCATTTGGATTTCTACCTTCTCATTCCAAGGGTAGCTGGCTTCAACAATGGTAACTCTTTTTTTTTTTCTGAAAGACAACAGGGGTAAAAAAAATGTTTTGAAAATCCTGCCTTTTTATATATGGACAATCAACTTTTCCTCTCCCAGGGCGTTGTTTCCCTCGTTCCTTCTTTAACTGTAGAATGCAAGAGCATCCTCCAAGTCCAACAGCTCTCTCATGCGCCTTCTTATGCATTCCTGCTGTAGGGAATTGTACCCCAGGGGAGCAGAGGTCAGGGAGAGAGCTCCAGGCTTAGAAGCACAGGAAGAACAGACAAATTGGCACATTGCTAACTTGGTTCTACTGTACAGAGCCCTTAACCACAGCTGAGGGTGTCACAAGAAGGAAGTAATCACTGAAAAATAGCTTAAAAAGGAAAAAAGAAAAGGGAAAAGAAAAGAAATCAAGACCATGTAAGAGCCTCTCACTATGACAGGTCTAATTCTGCTGTATACGGTGGCCCATCTGGAAGATTTTTCTTCTTGTGTTAGATCCCACCTGGGAAACTTCAAACCTCTTAATAAACTGAGGGGTAATGAGGAATGTTCCACGCCCCCTCATCTTCTTCTTCACAGGGTGGCCACCTTGCATTCAGGACACTTGCAAGTTGTGTGTGTCTTTGCAAGGAGCCAACAAGCATGTGTTTCTTGTGTACTGTGGGGATAGGGCCTTAGTGAAACACCGCACCAGAGTCCCTTGAACAGGACAGACAAATGTCAACTCCAAGAACACTGCTTCTCTGTAGACACACTCGATGGATGCCTGGTGTGAAGCAGGCTTGGCCGCTGTCCCAGACTCCCAGCCCTCTGCTGCCACTCTGGATGGACCAACCCCTTTGAAGACACAGATGACACCAAGGTGGCTAAGGAATATCCCAAGCTGCCACACTGCTGGGTGGCAGGTGCCAGCAAGCCTTCCTTACACTTCTTCCTCTGTCTTTTTGGAAAATCTCCCTGGAAACTGCTAGAAGAAGCTGCCTTTGGCTGCACCTGTTTGCTGCAGGGCTCCTGGTCCTCTGTAGTGATTTGGGGTCAGGGTGGACGTCACAGCATCTGCTTTATCAGCACAATTGATTTAACTGTATCCAGGAATTGAGAGAAATTGACAAAGATTTCCTTCCCTGGAAAAACTGAGAAAAGAAAATCTTACCTCTTAGGAATTGAGAAATGTTTGTATTTCAAAGCAAAGCTGTGCTGTAATGAAAGGACGATGTGGGCTTCCTGTAAAAATTCTTACTTTGGATCCACAGTCAGGAGGATTCTTAGCTATAAGGATCAGAGCTTTATATCTTGCACCACCATTGGATATAAAGTCTGTTAGAGCTCTCCTAAACTGAGGACAGTCCAGTGCAGGGCTGAGTGTGGATCTGAGGGTGGTTCCTTCTGTCTACTTGCTCAATTGGTCCACCTGGGTGAATAGTGAACCATGGTGTAAAAGAGCCTTTGAGTTATTACCTCAAAATATGAACAGGTTTTATAACCAATTGCGTTGGGTTGATGGGTTGATGAACTCATCAAGGGAAGGGTTGATGAACTCATCAAGGGAAGAAAGCTGCCTGGCTTTGAGAGAGCTGGGCTGCAACTGGGTGCCCGTGTCCCAGTGATTTATAGTCACTTTTAATGCAGTTGGGATTGGGAGCGAAGGTCAGAGTGGGTCTTTCAGTAGATGTATGAGAGTGGATTTTAGATATAAATTATGCAACACTTGAAGTTCAAGACAGATACCAATTGAGTAGCTCTTTCACGGTGTTTGGGGAGTTATGACTTATTTGTGGTCTGCTTATGAATGGGGATAGGTCACCTTCCAGTTATGAAAGTATCTTTCACATTAGGACACCCATAATTAATTAGGGGTTCACGTGGTGAGGTCATGAATGGGAAGGCTTGGTGTTTTGACCCCCTAAATCTGTGTTCCTGCCCACAGGGCCTCAGTGATAGATTTCGTTCATAGTTTACAAAGGAATTATGAGGTCTCGTCTCTGAGTCCAGCGCGAAAACACTTTTATGGTACCGTTAAAATTGGAGCTTGTTCAAGTTGCAGCCGAGAAGCTGATTTTCCTAAGACAAATCATATAATATATTTTATTTCAATCCAAGATTTAACTTTGAGACTCCTGGGTGAGGCTTTTGTTTTCCAAATATTTTGGATAGCATTGGTTTACTTTTCCATTAGGGGGTAAGAAAGAATTCTGAGCAGCTCAGCCTTTACCCAGTCGAGCTAATCAAAGGAAGGAAAACTTTGATTCATTTGATTCAAAGCTGTGTAGCAGCCAGAGATAATTCACCTCCTGGTTACTAATCTGCGCCCCTTTCTGATGATACCCTGGATGCCGCGGAGCTGTAGCTTGAGTCGTTTTTCTGAAATACCCGAGGAAGCCGCGGGAGCCAGGGTTGTTATTTTTGCCTGAGGTGTTTGATGCTAAACATAAATACTTTGAGTGTTGGGCTCCTGGGAAAGCAGAGATTTTATTTCGAAGCCCCAGAGGCTGGCTTTCCACATCCCATTAGAGAGAAGCCACTGCAGAGGAAGAACACTTGTCTTCTGCTCCAGGTCTGTAGGATCCGGTGCTGTCACATCTTAGAGAACCTTTATTTCTAGGTCTCGGAGTGGCAGTGCCCATCTGTTCTGTTCATTTGTTCCTTAAATGTGAGATTTCATACTTAAGTGTCCCAGAGTGGACCGGCGTACACCAGGGCACAATCATCTAGTAACACGGTGGACTTCTTGTGATTTTCAGAGTCTGCCATTAAGGTTTGCAGGTTCAGAGTGATCTAAAGCTTTTAAATCAAAATCTTATCTTCATGTGGTTGTCTTCCAGGAAATGCTGCACGATTTTTTCTCCTCTGCATCAGAGGAATTTCTCTCTCTCTTCCTTATAACCCACCCTCTCCTCCACCTCTTTCCTCTCCTTGTCCCCTTGCTCCCCTTCACTGGCTTCATGACTCTTCTGAGAACTTTATTCTCCCTCCTCTATACAGTAGAAATGGGCAAGGTTGGGGAGAGCTGGAGGGAGGAATGGACAGAGGATAACAGCTCCTCTCTACTGGGTACCTTTAGATGAGAGACACCGTGCTAAGCACTATAGATATTTTGTCACTAAAATTTGATGAGAAGTGACCTCCATCCTTGCATTCAGCAGGGAACCTGGAATCCTTTGAGGGTAACGCAGTGGAGAGTGAATTGGTTCAAGCTTGGCCAAGAGTGACCTTGGGTCAGGCTGGGTGTCCAGCCAGATTGCGCCACAGTGCCCGCTAGCTGACTCGAAACTATCTTGAGCGGTAGGAAAGGAATGCACACGTTCATTGAGAATCGCCCCTGTGCCTGTCCCTGGGTGAGATGTTTTCTCTTATGTGATCTCACTTAATCTTCACAGCACATTCAAAGTGGGTAATATCTCTTCCGTTTGACTAATAAGAAATCTGATACTAAGGTAAAGTAAGTTGCCAGTGGCTAAGCTGTGACCACATTTGAATGGAGGGCACTGGTGCCTCTAAGCCATGCTGGCTGGTCCTCATTCTGGGTGAATGAATTCTCTGAGAAGTTGGGATTACCTTTTTGCTGGTCTTATGTGAGTTTCTCCTCTGGGGAGGTGGAGCATGTTTGTACCAAAACCATTCCTAGGCTTTAACTCCTAATCCTCTTTTCTCGTACCATCTATTCTACCCCGCCTCGTAGGCAGAAAATTGTTAACATGCACAACTCTTTCTTGTGGTTTGGGAGAACAGTCCCAATGGAGACGTCCCAATGGTAGGAACGGATGGAACAGTATGTGTGGCCTGAGCGCTTTTTTATATTCCACTCAGATATTCGCCATCTTTTTTTTTTTTTTTTATTGAATAGTACATTTATTTATTTATTCATTTTTGGCTGTGTTGGATCTTCGTCTCTGTGCGAGGGCTTTCTCCAGTTGCGGCAAGCGGGGGCCACTCTTCATCGCAGTGCGCGGGCCTCTCACCATCGCGGCCTCTCCCGTTGTGGAGCACAGGCTCCAGACGCGCAGGCTCAGTAGTTGTGGCTCACGGACCCAGCCGCTCCGCGGCATGTGGGATCTTCCCAGACCAGGGCCCGAACCCGTGTCTCCTGCATTGGCAGGCAGATTCTCAACCACTGCGCCACCAGGGAAGCCCTCACCATCTTTTATAAAAGTAGAGAGCTGGGGACTTTCCGGGAAGGTGGCGCCTGCATTGTGTCCCACCTGCCTTCTGTCTCTAGCTCGAGCTCTTTTCCCCTTTTTGATGGGGCAGGTCTGCAGCTCCGTGTGAGTGAGGCCTCAGTTGGGGGCCTGCAGAGTCTTCACAGCCCACTTATGACTGGGGGAGCGTCTCAGAACGAATCATTAATGACCAGGAAGGAACACGAGTACTGGGACTGTTGTGTAAAGACGTGTTGACACCTTCTGAAAAGATCAAGAAAATGCTGCATGAAAGTTTGCAGAATGGGCGTTAGTAGCTTGAATGAAAATCTTGGAGATAACAATGGAGTGCTCTTTCAAGAACTTTCTTTTTTTTTTAAAAAAATTTCTATTTATTTATTTATTTATTTATGGCTGTGTTGGGTCTTCGTTTCTGTGCGAGGGCTTTCTCTAGTTGCGGCAAGCGGGGGCCACTCTTCATTGCGGTGCGCGGGCCTCTCACTATCGTGGCCTCTCTTGTTGCGGAGCACAGGCTCCAGACGTGCAGGCTCAGTAGTTGTGGCTCACGGGCCCAGTTGCTCCACGGCATGTGGGATCTTCCCAGACCAGGGCTCGAACCCATGTCCCCTGCATTGGCAGGCAGATTCTCAACCACTGCGCCACCAGGGAAGCCCAAGAACTTTCTTGATGGTAGAGAAAATAATATTTGGGAAAACATGGACGTTGACAATTCTGAGTTGACAAGCAGTTTAAGATCTATAAACTCTGTATGAGAAGAGGCTTTAGAAGTTTCTACCCAATTTAATGTGCTTATATATTCCTTTTTATTAATGCACAAGAGTAAAAAATGATAAAAAAGTCTGTAAGCCTGAAAAAGCCCTTTCAATAAGTATAAAATAACATTCTAAGTTATAAAAAAGCATTACGTTATAGTTTAATTGGAAGTGGTTTTTTTCTTTCTAAGTGGTACATAAAATAATGGTGCATCTTACATAGATGGAATCATGGATCCAGGGAAGTATGGTCTCTACACCGCCACGTGGAAGGAAAGATATTTACAAGTGTGCAAGTACGTGGTCACTCAGGGACTATATATAACCTGCATCTGAAGAGCAGATTTGAATAAAAAACAACAAACAAAACAAGTGAAACATCAGAATAGCAAGTTAGAAGGTAATGAGGAGAGAAAAAAATAGCAGTGAAACCTTCATCATATAGTTAAGGAAACGCTACCTGTTGTAACAGTTAAACCCTCACCTGCTTACACTGGAGGCTCATATCGTGCTCTCATAAAGCCCCGTCATCGTGGTGGTGAGCAGGGGCAGGGTGGGTGCTCTGCTCCACTCGGTGTCCTGGCCTGGGCTGTGGGGACTTTGCTGCCTTCAATTTGTCCCTCCCGAGATTGCCCGGGGTGTCCAGACAGCAGATGGGGAAAGAGAGAGAATCCAGAAATTGGAGACTTTGCAGGTTTGGAAAAGTCGTCTACTTCTCGACTTAGATAAATCTAAGAAATATTTGAACAACTAATTTCCATTAAAATTCAGACCTGTGGAAAACATCAGATTAAGGGGGTAGCTTTTCCGCCTCCTGTTTCAGAGAAGTTGAGAGAGAGGCATGGAGGCCAAGGGCTGTGGAGGGTAAGAGCAGGGAGTTCATCCCAGAAGCAGGATCAGGATCTCAGAAAGGAACTCCTCCAACCGCAGGGCAGGGCCCTCACCGTTCCTGACAAGCAGGCCTTCACAACCTCTGTGGACCAGTGACGACCGAGCAGCTCTCAAGTATTACTTTTTCCAAAAGAGGAATTTGTATTGGGGTTATTCTATCCCTGCTCTTCCATTCCAGATTGGATCTGTGTGGTGTGGAGGTTAACTTGTCTTTTTATTTCTTAGCTCACTGCCCACTCTGAGCCCCAGATGCACCTGATGGAGAGAATTTCACATCACTGGGGAGCTTCTGGGTTTTGAGCTGGATTCAGTAATTAGATGACTTCGGGTTGTGTTTCTTAAAGAGACGCTGAGGGTCTCTGGATTAAATGGATATTTAATGATCAGAAGTTGTTCACCGAAATCTATTTCCATTTCTTCCAGAAGACACAGCATAGCTACAGTTCTCCATCTTTTTTGCAGTTTGGGGTAGCCATGTGCTGAGTTCTGGCCAATGGAATGTGGTGGAAGGGATGGAAGCCACTCTGAGGCCTGGTCCATGCTGTGTCTCCTCTACCTGCCAGTCAGATGCTGATATTTATGGCGACCATGGAAGGCAAGAGTTGAAAATGGAGAGGCTTCCGTCAGTCTAGGTTTGACAGCGACTGCACAGAGCAGAGCCTCCTGCCTCCGGTTTGACTTTACCTAAGTGTAAAATAAATTGACATTGTTTTAAGCCTCTGAGATCACAAGGTTTATCTGTTACAGCAGTTGGCATTACCTTAGCTGATACAAATTACTGAAGGATGCTAGATTGGGAGTGTGTACTATGAATGATGAATAACTACTCTTGAAATAGAAGAGACCTACTGCAAAGAAAATTCTAGTAATATTCTGGAAAATAAAGTAGTAAACTATCCTAGAAACACCTAGAAATTGGGATGGGGAGAAGGAATACCTCAGCATGGACTGCTTAATTCTATGATACTTAGAAGAGAATGATGAATCCTAGATAGGATTGTGAAAGCACAGCTACTGACCCAGAAGAAATCACAGTTTAACCCAAATTCACCAAAGAAGATGGAATTTGAAATTGAACAGTTACCATAAGAGAATGGAAATAGCACCAGGACCAGATGAATTCAACTGTTTCTTGAATTCTATCTAATCCTTAAAGACCAGAAAACTTAATATTATATAAGCAATTCCACATCAAGGAAAAAGAGGGAAAACTTCTCCATTTTGTGAACCCAACATAATTTTAATATCAAAAACCGATAATGATAGTAGAGAGAAAACTATAGACTAATTTTATTTATTAATATGTATGCAAAAATTCTGAATAAAAGTATTAGCAAATGGAATCCAGCAATGAAAAAACAATAATTATGATCAAGTAGGGTTTAGCCAAAGAGAGCAAGGATAATGAGATACAAAGGAAATCTATCAGCATAATTCATTACATCAATGAAGGGAAAAATGGTCATATTAATTAATGTTGAAAAGTCTTTAGATGGAATTCAGCACCCATTCTAGACAAAAATGACGTATAATTGGTTTAGAATATCTGGCAAATTCTGAGGTTGGCTAATCCTGACCCATTCCTAGTCTCCTTTGTTGGGACTGGTTCCATTATTGAGGCTGGATGAGTTAAATAACTGTTTTCTTGACGTTAGAAGTTGCCATGTGACTTCGTGTTATCTGAAGTCGATAAAAGTTTTCTGATGAAGCTTTTGCTAATCTGATAAAAAGGGATTAGTACAGTTGGTGCTGTCCCTTTCCCTGTTCTTTCAGCCTTGAACATGGCTGTGATAGCCTGCAGCTAGGACAGCCATTCTGCAACCATGAGGCAACAAGCATGAGGGGTAAGCCAAACTAGCCACAAATACTCCCTTCCCAACTTTGCTGAGCCGCTAAGTAAACACCCATCATTGTCTACCTCTATATCTCATTATTATGTCTACATCTACTGACTTGGAGGATGGATAAATTGCCATAGGAATGGTTCCCAGTGAATCAGCCCTCCTGTATCTCCACCCAAGTGTTGGACCCTCTCATTTTGACCCTGGGCCTGGTCATGTGACTCACTTTGGCCAATGGGACAAATATGATGCGAGCAGATGCTTGCATTTGTGCGTTGGGCTTGCCCTCTTGGAATGCTGCCATCACGTGAAGAAATCTGCTGGACACCTTTGCTGAGCTGATAGCCAGCACCAACTGCCAACATGTGAGCGAAGCCATTTGGACTTCTCAGCTGCCTAATGACTGTATCCCCATGAGGGACTGTAGGTGAGACCAGCAGAAGGCCTGTCCAGCTGAGCCCTGCCCATATGGCTAACCTGCAGAATCATGAGGAAATAAATGGTTGATATTTTGAGGGTAGGGGTCAGCAAACTTTTTCTTAAAGGGCCAGATGGTACATAAATAGTTTCAGCTTGTGAGCCATACGATCTGTCACAACTACTTATCACCTCTCATGTTGTAGGGCATGAGCAACTGTAGACAACACAGAAATGAATGGGTGTAGCTGTGCTCCAATAAAGTGTTTATTTACAAAGGCAGGTGGCTGGCTCAGAGCTGTAGTTCGGCAACACCACACTAAATTAGTCAGCTGTGCTGCAATTGCTAACTGACACAGAAGGATGCCCAAGCTACCGTCAAGTGAAAAAGTCAAATTACAGAACAACGTATAGAGTGTGATTCTCTTTATTTGGGCAAAAAACTCCAAACAAAACCCAGAAACCCGCTGTATATGTGCATGTCTGCATGAATACACGTGCATGAGTGAGGAGAATGGTCTGGAAGAGTACACACCAGCTTCTGGACTCTGAATTCCTCAGAGTAGGGATTATTGGGTGGAGGCGTGGAAGAGGAGGAGGGGGCATGCTGAGATGAATAACTTCTTTTTCATACAGTTTTGTTTCATGTATTACAATGAACATATGACTTGTGAACTTAGAAAAAAATTAAGGAAAATGAAAAATAATTAAAGGCCTAGAAATTTCTGTTCGGTATGATTGAGGACCACACAAAGCTGAAGATCCTGTCCAAAGGCACCTCCAGCTCTGTCCACAATCATCGCTAGAGGGTGCTGGGCATTTGCCCCGTGGCAGGAGTGAGTGAGTTGGCTAGTGGTGGTTGGAAGCATGTGCATGCTGAGGAAGGCGGGTGAATTTTCTGTTTGAATCACTCTTCTAGGCTTGGAGTTTCTGAAGGCAGAACAGAGGCCTAAAAGTCATGGTCATCGCCTAGTGGCCTGGACACCTAAAAATTGATTGGGGCCGTCAACCTGGATTCTTCTGACTAAATCACTTTGTGTCGAGCCTCTGCTCTTGGCCAACTGTGGTCTTTAGGGCATTGCCACAGAATACCCCAGAACAGCCGGGCCTTCTGATGAGCTCTTGCAACCTCTGTCCATGAGCTGTGGGAGCCTCTGCTACAATTTGTGAGAACTGGTCCTCATTGGAATGTGAAATTTCTTCTTTGCTCTGCTGAAAACCTCTCTTGATCGATCATTCCAACTGTTGTGAGAAGGAAATCATTTAAAAGAAGGATCGCTGAATAGCACAGCAATTTAAAAAAAAAGTGTTTAATAGCCTCCACCAGCAATTCCCTGCCTGGTCAGTGAGTGTGGGCGGGGAATGTGAGATGAGCCCAGGTGGAATGTTCTGGTGAATCCTCTGGCCCTTGAACACTCAGCCATCCCCTCACACAAAAGCCAAGGGAGCCAATTGGAAAGAAATTGCTCTCAGCCCCAGACGGCTGAGAATATGAACATATATGGAAATCATGACCCATCAAATGGGTGGAGGAGTTTTTGGGGAGAGGAGTTAAGTTTGACCAACTCTAATAGTGCTTCACCTAAATATATATTATATATAGGCATATATATATATATAATCTCATAACACATACAGGCATAGCATATACTTAAGCACAGTGTTTTAGCTTTTCCAAAGCAGTTCGATATCTATTATCTCATTCAAATCAGCATGTAGACTTATTGATAACTACTTAAGTGAAACTTTGGTTTAGTTTTTAGTTTGTCTGTAGGTGAAAATAATTTCATCAGTTAACGACGTCATCATGCTGATGTAACAATGAATTTTGAAGAAGGAACAGTGGGGACATATGTCCCCAGACTCCAGGCTGTAGAGGTGCAACAAAGGCGCTAGTTTTGCAGATGCCAGCCTGGCAGCCACGGTGGCAGGAGGGAGGGCACCAACCTCCCTATTCTGCCCTCCGTGAACCAAAAGCAAGAATCGGGAATAAAATACACTGAGTGAGTTAGACCTATCAAACCCAGCCACCTTTAAAGGACATGGAACAGTAATCTCTTTGAGATTTATATATTTTGAGTGCTTTGTTTTAGTGTTTGTTGTTGTTGGGTTTTTAAAATAAATTATTTTATTTTATTTTTGGCTGTGTTGGGTCTTCGTTGCTGTACGCAGGCTTTCCTCTGGTTGCAGCGAGCGGGGGCTACTCTTTGTTGCGGTGCACAGGCTTCTCATTGCAGTGGCTTCTCTTGTTGCAGAACATGGGCTCTAGGCATGTGGGCTTCAGTAGTTGTGGCACGCGGGCTCAGTAGTTGTGACTTGTGGGCTCTAGAGCGCAGGCTCAGTAATTGTGGTGCACAGGCTGAGTTGCTCCACAGCATGTGGGATCTTCCCGGACCAGGGCTCGAGCCCGTGTCCCCTGCCTTGGCAGGCAGATTCTTAACCACTGCGCCACCAGGGAAGCCCTTAGTGTTTGTTTTTAAAGAAAAAAAAATACCACCACAAGTAAATAGGATTTGATACAACAAAACCAAGTTTTAAGAGTTGGTTTGTAAGCAGCAAGGTCCTACTGAATGGCACAGAGAAAGAACTGTGTTCAATATCCTATGATAAACCATAATGGAAAAGAATATAGAAAAGACTGTATATATGTATAAGTGAATCACTCTGCTGTACAGCAGAAATTAACATTGTAAATCAACTATACTTCAATGAAAAAAAAAAGAGTTGGTTTGGAAAAAGTTCTCCCACCACTTGGCAGGGGTTTGGAATAAATGATCTTGAAGCCCCTCCCAGCCCCATTTCTGTGGTTTCTTTGATGGTGGGTTTACAGACCACCATGTCAGCACACCCCAGGATCCTCTGTCCCTGAGCAGGATGACCTTGGTATCACAGCTCAGCTGAGATTTTGGCCATAAGACTGGCTTCTGCGCTTTCTTGGAAAGCCAGGAGGACTTCAGTCCTGGAATTTCGGACACGGGAGGGACTCTAGAATTTATCTTGTGCCACCTGCATTAAGGGGGCAACTACCTTCTCAGTGTTTTGCTAGGACGAGTGACAAAAACAGTAACCGAAGTTGGGAGAAATGCAGTCCTTGGTGTGGGAGCATGTGTACAATTGTGTTGTATAGGGGTGGTGGGAATGGAGGGAGAAAGGTCCCTCCCTTGCCCCATCTGGGACAAGAAGACGGGTTTTCGAGGGTGCTTGCCATGCCCTTTGCTCTTTTTTTTTTTTTTTTAAATACATTTTTGAGACATGTTCTGCAGGAGAAGTTTATGACTTTAATAGGTTTTTAGTGTCAGACGAGCATCGGGAAGTGTTTTGTTGAGAGACTTTCTCTTTTTTTAAAAAAAAATTAATTAATTAATTAATTTATTTTTGACTGTGTTGATTCTTCGTTTCTGTGCGAGGACTTTCTCCAGTTGTGGCGAGCGGGGGCCACTCTTCATCGCGGTGCGCGGGCCTCTCACTATCGCGGCCTCTCTTGTTGCGGAGCACAGGCTCCAGACGCGCAGGCTCAGTAGTTGTGGCTCACGGGCTTAGTTGCTCCGCGGCATGTGGGATCTTCCCAGACCAGGGCTCGAACCCGTGTCCCCCGCATGGGCAGGCAGACTCTCAACCACTGCGCCACAAGGGAAGCCCGCCCTTTGCTCTTTACTCTCCTTTGCCAGCATTGGATGCGGAAGGGCCAGAGGGAGGGCAGAAAGGAGGTTTTATAATGAGCCTATAAAGCTCCCTACTGCATTTGTCTCCTGTACAAAGAACCTCCGTGTAGCTGTCTGCCCTGTATCGCTGGCTTCAGGGAGTGAGTGCCGGGAGGGGAGCCCTCTATTCTCATGCAGGAGAAGCGAAGTGTAGACGTTAAGAGCATGGGGTCCAGAGCCGGCCTCTCACTGGCCGCATGACCCTGGGCAGGTCACCTACTCTGTTCCTCTTCCTTCATCCATTACAGTGAGGACGGTGACATGCTCATAGGGTTATGTGACGAGTCAATTAAATCTTCATACGAAATAGAGTATTCCAGGTACATCACAGTCTAAGTATTTAATAAGCCACTTCATACGTTCATTGATTCTCATCAAGCATTTATTGAGCTCCTTCTGGACGTTGACCGTCAGATCAGGGGCAACTCCTACCTCCAGAGTTCATGACCCGTGGTCTTAGTTTTTTCTCGAAGCAGCTGGGAGCATGGAACATTCCCCGGAAGTGTGCTCCCGGTTTCAGTGATTGGCTGAACTGTAATGAGCCTGATCACGTGGGCCAACGGGGTGGCAGCCCCCGAGGACAGGCCAGGGGACAGACGTAACTAACAGCAGTGTGTTGTTACCCGAATGCTGTGTTTGGGGACCTCCAATCCCCGAGCCAGTTCTCTTGGTTAGTGAGACTGTGCTTCCCACCCGAAGGTGCCGCTGGTCCGTAACGCTTATTCCACCATCATCCATTCACAGAGTGCTGCCGACAGTCGTTCATTAGTCCCCTGAGAGGGCTCTTCTTCGGCTCGAACTGCAGAGAACGGGACCCGCGCTGCTGATTGGGGAGGGCAGACGCATAATCACTCAGCTTGTATTAGCACAGAGCGGGGAAAGTGACAAGTCTGCAGTTCCTGTTCTTACAGAGATGTTGAGCTGTGTCGAACCAGCAATTTGGCTAGAGAAGAGTCTGCAAGACTCCAAGTAAATTTGTCACTTTATGTTCCCCTCCTTTTTGCTAAGTGTGAATGCAAGTTTGCAGTTGAATTTCAGATATTCTGAAATTGTGTTTCTTTCTTGGCATTCATTGACGCTACACTGAAAGCAGAGTGGGAAGTACAGTATATTTTTCTTTTGCACCCAAAATGAATCTTGGAACTACATCCATAGTATATATCTTTCTTCAATTATCCTCTTTGCTTTGGCTTTTCAGTCTCCTGACCCAGACACCATCCCATCTCATTTAGTTCCTGAAGTTTCTGTTTAGCCATTGCTACTGCACCAACATTACCACACGAGTTGTACCCAGACTTTTAAAATAGGAGGCAAATGTATTTTTTTGGAGTCAGGTAAATAATGTCTGATTTTAGGATTTGTCCTGGCATTCTTTAGGGTCAGAAAAGACTTCAAAGACAATACTCAAAAGAGAGGGCCTTGAGAAGAAATCAGAAGATATGTTTTAGAAATACAGTCTTAAAATGCCACTGGCCTGAAAGGGCAATGTTTCAGATCAGAGGAGGAATCAGAGCTGTCCCAAGGAGGAATTTGCCTGTGGAATTCTAACCGAGCTGAAAATGATGTCGAGTGACAGCAGTCAGATCAGAGAAGAACGAAGAGCAGTCACCATCAGAGGCAGGTGACAAAGTTATGGGCTGGAGCCCGGCATCTCCTTGAGATAGATAATGCAGGCTTCCAGAAGGTGTAGTCTTAAAAGGGTCATGAAAAGCCATGACAGCTTGATGGATGTGGACATCATATATATATTTTTCCAACATAAAGAATGGGATCCTATAAAAGCATTTCCTAAGTAGGAAAAGGATGATCTTTGTGTGGACAAACTGGGAATGCCTCTGGGCCCCGTGTCACTTGCTACTGGCCCTCCTCACCATATACCTGTTTACCCTGCTGTGCTATTGGGTGTTTCAGGCCTCCTTTTTTTGTTGCCGTTTTTTTGTTGTTTGTTTGTTTTGGTGGCATGTGGGTGGGATCTTAGTTCCCCAACCAGAGATTGAACCTGTGCCCCCTGCAGTGGAAGCACAGAGTCTTAACCCCTGGACCGCCAGGGAAGTCCCTCCGGCCTCCTTTTAATGGCAGTGGTGATGATGTGTTGTTTTCAGCCTTCTTGGAATCTTTCTGCATCTTGAGAACTCTTTTTTATCTGGGTTATTGGAGCTAGTGGTATCCCTGCCCCCTCGCAGAAGACAAACTCATGAGCCTAGCTGCAGCTCCAGTCAAAGGCCGGGCAGGTGCCCGAGTCTTGGCTGTTCGTTGGAAAGCCTACAGCAGTTCCTTGCCGCCGTCAATAATGGTAATTATAGTTACAGAGCCCTGGCCCCTGAGGAGCTCAAAGCACTTACTGGACGCTGCGGCATTGATCCTCATAACATGAGTATAATGGGCAGGAGCAAGCGCTGTCATCGTTTTATAGATGGCGCACTTCACCAAAGGAGGCAGAAGTGACTTTCCGTTCACGTGGAGCAGGTTATGGTGGCGAGGTTTTATGGATTCTGACGTGCGCGCTAATCGCCTCCCTAAAATGCACCCCTCCGCCCCCCGCCGCCCTGGATCAGCCTTTCTCCAGAAGGATGTCATCACAGGCATATCGCAAAGACTTTGCTCCACGATGCAAAGTCATTTAAAGATAATTCAGTTCTTTTTCTTTTATTTGTATTTTCACGAAACAAGCTATAGGGTAGCTTGTTGTAAAAGTTATATCCACGTAAGGGTAAAAGAACAAAGGCATAGCTTTGTCACCTGCCTCCTGACGGAGACTGCTCTCCCTTCTCTGATCTGACTGCTGTCACTCGACATCACTTTCAGCTCGGTCAGAATTCCACAGGCCAGTTCCTCCTTGGGCACGGGGTGGGGGGCAGTGGTGGGACAGGGGTGAGATGGTGGAGGCGGAAAATGCGTGCCAAAGCCGGTTCGTGCAACTGAGCATAGCATTCAGCTTTGCGATTCCTGGCAGCCAAGGCTAAAAGGAAAGCTAGACAACATAGGAAGGTCTCTAATAAAATAAAATGTGCTGCGAGACGAGAGGAGTTCAGGTGTGTGAGCTCAAGCAGACAAGTTAGCCTAGGAATAAAAGTTTAATTTTGCGCCTTATGAAGGAGCATCTTAAGGCCAAATCACAAAGAGCAGCTGCTCACCCCGATACACCACACGTGCACGCACGCGTGCGCACACACCACACACGCACCCTTGTGTTCCTGTGGTTAAAATTAGCATCAAGGTCAGACTTGAAAGGGGCAATGGGATTAGAAGTCTGTAAGTGGCCGCTTGGTGACTGACGGGTGGAAGACAGTGGAGGAAACACTTCTGCCAGCCTCCATCTTTCTGCAGTATTCCATGATGAACCATAGATTCTTCTTACATCAGTTCTTTCAGTTTCCTTCTCGCTGACTTGCAGTACTGCTTGCTTGTGTAGAATCTCCAACTGTGAGTGACCCTTGGGGGCAGTTATATCAACATATACCCTAGGGGCAAGCTCTGCTCTCCAAATGAATACCAAATTCCAGAAAGGACACCTTGCAAAATATAACCAGGTCTCCAAACTCCCTGCAAATTGGAGGCTGTTTAAACAGTGTTTAAAAAAGAGGCAGCTGGGCAGTTCTGTCTTTCTTGTATATGCTCTTTACGCTGAACTGTCTGAGAATAACCTTGAGGGTTATGCTTTTAGAGGCTTAGCTTTTTCAGTTCTAGAAAATGGATGAGGATGTATTGCCCAAACAAAACACTGATGTTCCCAGTGTTCGGAGATCTCAAACATTCTTTCAAATGTCATCTTCATGAGCAATGCCCCCTCCATTAAATCCTGCCCACGGGGTGTGTGTGTGTGTGTGTGTGTGTGTGTGTGTGTGTGTGTAAGAAAATTTGACAGCTAGAAATGGAGCAGAAAAGGAAAAGATTAGTTAATGTCGCCTTAGATAATAGTGCCTCTCAAGCCATTTGCCGCCTTTATAACCAGGGGTGAAAAACAACTTGATTTCAGTATTATTGATATTATTTCTGTCTCTTGAAGACCTATGAAATGAAAACTAAGCTTTAAAAGCTTTGCAGTTAATTGCTGCTGAGTTAAGTGTTTTTTTCAAACACCTTTGTGCTGATACATAGCTTAGAAAATCAATCAGGGAGATGAGGATTAAAAATATGGGTCTAAAATACTCCTGGCTAATTACAAAATGCTGTAATAAACTCTGAATGGCCCAGAGCACCACGGAGAAGGGCCGAGGCTAGTGTGGAGAGCTGCTGGAGAGCTAGGGTCACAGCGGGGACAAGGGCAGAGGCAGAGAACAGGGCAGAGGAAAGCACCCTGTCTGCCCCGACGAAGCATTTCTTATTACTCACAGTCAGTCCTGGCATAACATTTTCTGTAAAGACTGAACCTGCCAAAGTGTGGGGAAAGCCAGTAAATTTAGAATTGGAGGCAATATTTATGCCTTTCATAAATGAACGGACACTGTGTCGGTAAATAAGGCCAAGTTTCACGCCTGGCCCTTGACAGTATTATAAAGGATGTAAACTGGTCCCCTGCTTCCTCTCTACCCTTTTCCCCCTAATTGACCCCCTTTGCATTAGGCTCTCAGTTTTCTCCATTCAACAGGACATGCCTTGATAGCAAACCGTCACACCTTTACGTTACCAAAAGTGAGGTCCGGCTACTTGCCACTCAAAAGCCAGTAAAGAGGCAAGGTTGGTGGAAAGGCAAGTTTGCTTTATTTTGGAGGCTCCAACCGGGGTGGCAGGGTGGCAGGGGGCGGACTCCACAGGCCTCCCCACCCCCTACCTCCGACAACCTGTGGGCAAGAGCTTTCGTAGCCAGAGCGAGGGGGCTGCATGTAGAAACGGCACAGTCAGCTCTGACAGTCACCTTGATATTGGTCATGCGGTGGTCTGACCAGCATCATCTTGATTTTTAAGTACAGTTAGTCGTCACTTCCAGGGTTGGTTTGTTCCCATTTCTCTGAGGCCAGTTTTCGGAATCATGGCAGCTTATGTCATGGCTACAGTCTGGTCATCACGCAGTTAACTTCTTCCACCTGATGGGGGTTTCAGTATCTACAACAGCTCACAGGATACGGCTCAGAATATTATCTATAGCCCTTGAGGAGGAACTAAAGGTCCTTGACTTTGCTTCATGACTAAACTATTATTATTTGGTCTGGTTTGACTGTTTTCCTTTGTTTCTGCATTTTCTCCTTCCTTGATTAAACTTACTGTTTGGCTAAAGTTTTTCCACAGACAAAAGGCAGGCTGAGGACATTGGGGGTGGAGGGAAGGGCCATAGGGTCCTGCTCCGTTTCCTTTAGTGTGAATTTAAGCCTGTATTTTCCTTCCCAAAGAGGGAGATAACACTCCCAGGAGGGCCAAAAGTTATTCTTGGGAGGCCAAAAAACCCTTATTCTTGTTATGTATAAAGCTCAGATAGATATACAGTGCACAAACAGATTCATAGTATCTGTATATCTGTGGCATTAAAATTCTGTAGATGGCGGGGTGGGGCAATTAGGGAAAAAATGTTTAAGGCTCCGGAATGGGAGGGAGTGAGATCCTGAAAATAAGGTGGGAAAATACTTCTATAGATTGAAAGGCTTTGGCCTATGTTCAAGTAAGCGGCCATTTCCCAGACGGCCAATGCTTCCACAAGACTCTTTGCCAGTCTTTCTTTTGGGGGTAAGGAGATTGAAGAAATCTATTGAGAACCGTTGCCTTGTCTCAGTCATCTGTGAGTGGGGATAGGGTTACAATTAGAATTCATCGTGCAGTGAGTGAGTTATTCCTGCCCAGGAATTGAAAGATTTCAGAATCATCCAAGAGATGTTGGGAAGAAAAGAAGGAGGAGGAGAAAGAAGAGGAAGAGGAGAAGAGGAAGAAAAAGAAGACGCAGCAGCAGCAGAAGCAGCTGTGACTTACTGGAATTTGCTTTCCTGTGAAGATCATTTACCCCTCTTTCTTGGCTTTCTGTGATTGAACACACTTGACTGATAAAGAACACTGTCTTGGGAACAGAAATTCGGGAGGTAAATGCGTGCCTCCTGTGGTCTCCCTTGCAGGAGTTGAAGCACATCCTTCCAACTGCCTGGCGAAGTCCAGCTCTGGGCTCCTTCAGAAAACAGTGCAAAGCTTCCCTTCCCCGCCTTTGGCATCTTCTGTCTAGTTGGGTCCTCAATTTGTCCTTAGTCCTTTCTTTTAGCTGAACAAGTTTCCTGGTGCCCGATCTTGTGTCTGCATCAGCCAGGGACATATCGCCAGTCAGTGAGTTCTGATAAGTCTTGCAGATTAATAATCAGCTCTCCAGTCACCATCAGGGCATCCAAGCAGCACAGTGTTCTTACAAGGATTAAATTAACACCAAACTTTAAGAAGTGAAGGAAGAAGTATACAGGAAATTACTAGCCCGTAACTCTAATTCCCTACCTGGTAAATTGCTGAAACAATCAATGGCACAAATAGTTTGGAAGCCCCCTTGAGAAGTGAAGGTGATAAATGTGTTGTAGTCCCATAATGGAGGGGATGGGGTCTGCAAATGGAGGCCCTTCTCAAGGGAGACATTGAGGGGCTGCCATGGTAACCTTGGCAGCGTGCTCCTTGTGTCTTGCAAGTAGGTCTGGAATGTATTGGGCTAATTGGTTGGAACAAGCAAAGCGAAGGGTTCACTGAAGGATTGTCTGAGGCTTTTCTCCAGTGGGTCACATGAACAGAAATCCATATGTGTTCAGGCGACATGAATTTTTTATTGGTAACAATACTGAGCTGGGAGAGTCCCTTCTGGGCAATGAGGATCAGACTTGATTCAAACACGAATCAAGTCTGTTCCGGGCCTTGTTCATGCCTCCATGTTGGTCATTAATCCTTTATAGTGTCCCAAGTTTATGGTATGCTCTTAGTAGTATTGGACATTAAGGACTTATGTTTGCATGATTAATTACATTGAACTTGGTTTATACTAACTAATTAATCTATGCTGGCTGGCGTGACATATGGTCGTGGTCAGTCATACAAGGATAATGGTGGACAGATGGTCAGGTCCTCTGGCCCATGCATCCATGTGGATCAGAGTTTGGGGGAAACAGGTTTTTTTTTGCTCAGAATCTCAAATAGGATGTCTCTTAGAGACAGGTGGGTTTGATTAGTCATTCTCAGATCCTGTGTTGGATGCATGGGTCTTTGAGGGTGACAGCTGAATGACAGTTAGGGATCCCTTTGGGCACGCTGTCTAAAAGAGGAGGCTGTGGACTAGTGCCACCATCACTGCCTTCAAAGCCAGAACACCTGGCTTCAGACCTCAGCACTGCTGCCTTTGAATGACCTTGGACAAGTTACTGCGTCTCTTTGACCTGACTTTCCCTCTCTGTTAAACGGAGATAATTCTACCACTCTTAAAAATGAGATTTTGCATTTGCATGTTAAAGATCCTGGCATATCGTAGGCATGGAATAGGTGCCTTGGTCTGACTTTTAAAGGGGCACGTGTGCATCCTGGAAAAGGAGTCAGCGACATTGATTCTCAGGGACGGATGTGTTGCTAAAGGACTCATAGAAGAAGAGGCCCACGTCTGTTTTCTTGAACTGATTTAAGGGATCTCTGTCCTGAACGAGGCATCCTTTTCCATTCCTCGTCTTTCTAATGACCTGGCAGAGATGGTCCAGAAGTAGTACGTGTCATCTCTACCCACAGAGTTGGATAGCACTCAGCGACCTGGCCTCACCCTAGCTCACGGGGGCTGGGAAGTGCAGGTCCTGGCTGGGCTGTCACTTCCCAGAGACATGTTCATTCCATGGAGGTGCAGGAACACACTTCTTTGGTGATCTGTAAGCTGTCATTGACAAAAGTAGGAAATGCAGAAGGTCCAAGAGTCACGGAATAATGGGAATTAAGGGGAAAGGAAAAAAAATGTAGGTTAATCTATCGAAAACATCTTGCTACAGTAATAAACAGAGCTGTCTGTCTCTAGAAACTGGCCTTTTAGCCACCCTCATAAATAAGTGCTTTTAAAGTCAATTCTCTGGGAGTAGTTAACAACCACTTGACAACCATCTGATCTCTCCTTCATGGCAAGCATTTCTTTGCAGTTTGGGACATATCTGCTGGGCACAGTGGGACATACCTGTAGAAAAAGGAGTTTTGGCTCTGATAGGATTTGTAAGGTAGGCATATTTTTCTTCCTATTTATCAATCTGGGAAATTGATAGAAGACATTTAAGAGCCTTGGTTCAAGGTTACATGGCAGATTAATAGACTGTCAGGGAGCTGGACCCAGGAGTCTAGCAATGCCAACCACAGCCCTGGGGACCCATTCACTACGTGCATAAAGCTAGGCTCCACTTTCCAACTCCAGCACCTGCAGTCAAAGGAAGTCCTTTTGTGACTCTGGCCATGTAAGTAAATAAATGCCTTTTGCTCCCCCTGCCCCGCCTCCCAAGCTTCTTTTCATATTGGGTTGCATTACTTTTGCGGAAAATAACTTGCCATTTAACTGTGCTGTGTGGTTGGAAATTCTGAGCTGCTTCCTCCATGTAATTCCCTAGGAAAATGAACAGTGGCTAGAGCCAGAACCTGCATAGCAGGCACACGCACGGTCCCGGCTGGGTGTACGCCTTCTGTTTCCCCTCTTTCCAGGTCCAGTGTTCATAAATAGCATTCTGTATTCCTGGACATAACACTTTTCTTCATGCCCTCCCTATTAAGAGTTGAGTTAAAATGGAACTTTCTTTAATGATAGTTGGTGAAAGCAGTTTCACAGAATCAATTTCAATTTTAAGAGCACCTTGAGGATTACGGGGAGTTTGTAAGTTTTATTGTATTGAATTAATAGGCATTTCTGAAGTCAAGAGTCTAGAGTTCAGACTGTCAACTTTCTTTTTCCCCTCTTGGCTTCACTTCAATGATCATAATAGAAAGAATGATCTTTTTAGATAGAATGATCTTTAAATGAAACTTCTGAATGACATGCCTTGCCGATGGATAGTCCTTGTGGAAATACAGTCCCTTTTGGCCATTAGAGCCTGCAGCCATTTAAAGTTGATGGTCTAGATTCGTATACAAAGTTTTCAAGGAACCGGGTCTTTCTTTTGGAGCTATTGCTTGTATTTTCTACTCAGGGAGTAAAGGGACAATCATGTTCGAGTGTACAAAACTTATCCTTCGGCTCACCTGTCCTAAGGATTGGTACTTGAGGATAGAAAGTGACACAGTTCTCTCTTTGACTGATAAGTGCTGCTGCAGACCTGACACTGTAATAGTACAAAATGCAGTCCTTTATGGAAGATTCTTATAGTGATTTGGTCATGTTGCCTTGGACTTATGTTGAGAAGGGATTCTGTGACCTGTTTTGAGATCTTCAAGGTCATTTGAGATTCCAAACTTGGTTGTGCATTGGAATCATTTAAGCAATTTTTTTTAAAAAAAGAAAACAGATTATTTAGGCTCCATCCCTATATACTAACTCTGAATTATTTGCGGGGAGGGGGGTGGCTCTGGGGAATTCACATTTTTTTAAAATGTGCCTCAAGTAGACTCTGATGTAGCCGGTTCCTTCCGTTTGGGAATCGTGTTGGTTATTCTGTTTGTTCCTTAGGTCCAGGCTCTGCCCTTCTCTTTGCTCCAGGATGCTGACCCCATCGAAGAGCTCTCTTGCTCTCTGGCTGCTTGAATTTGATCAGGAGACAGGAGGGCAGGAAGGTGGTGCAGGCAGGGCATGCCTTCTCCTGACTCCCCTGTGGCATCTCCTTGGGCTAGCTGTGGCCTGTACTGAAGACACTGCTCCTCTCCCGGTGGCAGTCTGCCATACTGTCTTCTTCCACGTTCCCATAACCACTCCCTTTCCTCACCTCCTTGGGCCTTGGGCTGGAAGCACTGGCCTATGTGTAGCCCAAAGGGGCTGCACTATGCCCTTGGGTGTCCCTGCACCCTGCCCACCATCTTGTAAATATGAGGTCATTCTGAACTTATCTTAAATTTGAGTGGCCATCTGCTTTCTGCTGGGACCTTGAATGGTATAGGAATCACTAGAAAACTTGACTTTCTAAGTCAGCCTTCATGTTCTGAAAGAGCTACTGCTTCTTTGAAGGTGCCTGGTAGAGCCCAGACTGTGGGCTGAAAGTGAGAGAACCAGGAGGAAGCCTGATTCCCCTGCAAGAGGCAGTGCTGCAATGACAGGCAAGGCATGAAGCCATCACTTCCTTTCAGTGGATTTGAGATGCTTCATTTACCCTTAGGGAAACTCCTCTAAGTGACTGATGTCTCTGCTTCTTGGAAAAATATCCAGACATTTGCCCTCCTGCTTCTCCCTCCCTTTTATGAGCACCACACTTGGGTCTGTTGTAGGTTTCCCATCATTCCATGGGGGCCTCGGAGATCAGCAGCCTCCTCTACGTGGAGTCGAGATCAGGGTAAACCTCGAGCCACCCATGCAGGGTTTCTTCTGGGGGTCCAATCAGCCGATTCCACTTTACAGGGAAGTGTCACCCAGACGCACGTGACTGGTGTTATTACCCTGATGTGGTGTGAGTGCTGGTTAACACCTTTCAAGGGACTGCACGCTGGCTACTTTGTTTGACGACAGTGCAAGAGAATGCCCGCTGGATGGCTGCTGCCTTGTCGGGTTTGGGTTTCTAGGAAGAGGAAGGGAGGCCTGGGAAATGTGGCCTTGAACTTGGGGCCCTGCCTGTCGATTAGCGCCCAGGGTAGTCTGGAACCAGGTGGTTGAGAGCCACCTTGCCGTCACCTCAAGTCTCAGTCTTACTGTAGAAGTAAAGGTGTTTCATCTTATACTGACTTCTTAGTTTCCTCTGAGGAGGGAACATTGCTTAGTTTGTTGCTGAGTGAAACTCAGTTTCAGATAGAGCCTAAAAGAAAGTTCACTCAGTTTTTGACTATACATTAGATGTAACACTTTCCTCGGGAAAGAAGTTCAGGTTCTTAATCTGCCTTGAATAGCCAAATTGACTCAGGAGGACGTGAAGACATGCGAGAATAATTTTTTCTAACCAACCTACAAAAATAACTTAACACCAGTTACTTCAGGCAAGAAAGTCAGCATAGTTTTATCATTTTAATAGACTATAGGCAAGCCTTTAAAGTTTCGCAAGAGTTGCTGTGGCTTTTTAGTGTTTTCTTCTTTAAGTTTGGGAACTCAATGTGAACAACGTTAACTGTTCGGTGCCCCGGGGGCGTGTGATAATGGAGGTGTTAACAGGAATTGTTTATTCAGAAGCTGAGGCCAGTCTCATTCTGACTCTGCAGCAGTGTCACTGTCATCTTCTGTGACACTGAAATAGGCCCGATCAAGGCAGAGTGTGCGTACTGCAAAGGACACACAAGATGCGCTAGGCGGGGGATGGGGGGGTGGGAGGGTGGGCGGAGAAACTATTCCAATTTCTATTTATGTTTATTTTCCCTAGAAAAAGTAGAAAGAAACTGAGTTCTACTAATGCATAATGCATGGACTGGCACGGGCACCTTCCTGTGGCCTGAACAGTGTCACGTTCTTGTTGGAGAAGGGAAGTGTCCTAAGGGAAAGCTGGAGTTTCTCAAGGGGTTGTGGTGACCCCTTTCTTTGATACGTGGTGTGATGGTGGATGGCAGTTCTCATGTGTCGGGGAGAGAGGATTTGTGGATGATATCTAGTCTCACATAATGTGAACACGTGCCTTAAAGAGATATCTGCAGTGATCATAGGTAGAAGGTAATAATAAGGCAAGAATAAGTGCACAAGAAGAGAAGCAGCAGTGACAGTCCCACTTCTAGAACTATATCTCCTTTTTTTTTAAAATTTATTTATTTTTATTTATGGCTGTGTTGGGTCTTCGTTTACTGTGTGAGGGCTTCCTCTAGTTGTGGCAAGCGGGGGCCACTCTTCATCGCGGTGCGCGGGCCTCTCACTGTCGCGGCCTCTCCTGTTGCGAAGCACAGGCTTCAGACGCGCAGGCTCAGTAATTGTGGCTCACGGGCCTAGTTGCTCCGCGGCATGTGGGATCTTCCCAGACCAGGGCTCGAACCCGTGTCCCCTGCATTGGCAGGCAGATTCTCAGCCACTGCGCCACCAGGGAAGCCCCCTATATCTCCTTTTTAATTTTAATTTTTTTCATTAAGATACTTTTTTTTGTAGCAGTTTAAGATTCACAGCAAAATTGAGGGGAAGGTACAAAGATTTCTCCTATGACCCTTGCCCTCACACATGCACAGCCCCGCCCCTATCAATGGCCCTATCGGAGCTGTGTGTTTGTTAACAACTGATGAACCTACATAGACACATCATAATTACCCAAAGTCCATGGTTTACATTAAGGGTCATTCTTTTTTTTTTTCCCCCTGTGCTATATAGTAGGTTCTCATTAGTTATCTATTTTATATATAGTAGTGTATATATGCCAATCCCAATTTCCCAATTTATCCCACCCTCCCTTTCCGCCTTTGGTGTCCATACATTTGTTCCCTATGTCTGTGTCTCTATTTCTGCTTTGCAGATAGGTTCATCTGTACTGTTTTTCTAGATTCCACATACATGCATTAATATACGATATTTGTTTTTCTCTTTCTGACTTACTTCACTCTGTATGACAGACTCTAGGTCCATCCAACTCACTACAAACAACTCAATTTCGTTCTTTTTATGGGTGAGTAATATTCCATTGTATATATGTACCACATCTTTATCCATTCCTCTGTTGATGGACACTTAGGTTGCTTCCATGTCCTGGCTATTGTAAATAGTGCTGCAATGAACATTTTGGTACATGCCTCTTTTTGAATTATGGTTTTCTCAGGGTATATGCCCAGTAGTGGGATTGCTTGGTCATATGGTAGTTCTATTTTTAGTTCTTTAAGGAACCTCCATACTGTTCTCCATAGTGGCTGTATCAATTTACATTCCCACCACCAATGCATGAAGGTTCCCTTTTCTCCACGCCTTCTCCAGCATTTATTGTTTGTAGATATTTTTGATGATGGCTGGGTTCATTCTTGATGTAGTACATTCTATGGATTTGGATGAATGTATAACGGTATGCATTCATCATTATGGTGTCATACAGAGTATTTTCATTGTTCTAAAAATCCTCTGTGCTCCACCTATTCGTCCCCCATACCTCGTACCCACTGGTAACCAGATATTTTTACTGTCTACACTATTTTGCCTTTTCCAGAATACCATATAGTTGGAATCATATTGTATGTAGTCTTTTTAAATTGGCTTCTTTCACTTAGTAATATGCATTTAAGGTTCCTCCATATCTTTTCATGGCTTGATTGCTCATTTCTCTTTAGTGCTGAATAATATATATTCAGCACTAAATTAAATATAATATATAATAATATAATGTGTATGGATGTACCATAGTTTATTTATCCAGTCACCTACTAAAGGACATCACGGTTGCCTCAACTATCTCTTTTTCAGTGAAGTTACTAAGTATGTGTACAAATACAAATTTACACCCGCTATCGCTAATGATGACCTTCACCTGAACTGTGGTATGTCTTGGAATACTATCTAATAAGAGTATGACGCCTTTAAGATTGGAAAAACAGACAATAAAGATGTCTACAATCTTTTTTATTGACTTAAAATAATGTAGTGTTCAATGTAATATCTTAAAAATTTTTAATTAGTGTAATAGAAAGTGCTTAAAAGCCACTTTTGAGGTTTCTTACTTAGTCGTGAAAAAATAAAAGCTGCATACTGCTGGGGGAAATACTTGTTCTTCCCACGGCAATAAATACAGCTGAAATAATACATGGGAAAATATAGTGAGAAGGCTTTTAATGCCATTTACACACTGACAAGTCTCAAGTTTATATTTCCATTCCAAATGCCTCTCTTGTAACTCCAGACTCTTATAAGTGGCTGGTTCTTGACACCTTCCCTTGAATGTAGTCTTTCTCAACTTAGCATATCTAAATGAATTCTTTTTTTAATGTATTTTAAAAATAAGTTTATTTATTTAATTTATTTATTTTTGGCTGCATTGGATCTTTGTTGCTGCGCGTGGGCTTTCTCTAGTTGTGGCGAGCGGGGGCTACTCTTCATTGCGGTGCGTGGGCTTCTCATTGCGGTGGCTTCTCTTGCTGTGGAGCACGTGCTCCAGGGCGCACGGGCTTCAGTAGTTGTGGCACGCGGGCCCAGTAGTTGTGGCTCACGGGCTGTAGAGCGCAGGCTCAGTAGTTGTGGCTCACGGGCTTAGTGGCTCCGCGGCATGTGGGATCTTCCCGGGCCAGGGATTGAACCTGTGTCCTCTGCATTGGTAGGTGGATTCTTAACCACTGCACCACCAGGGAAGTCCCTAAATGAATTCTTAATCTCCATTCCTTGCCCCACCGTCATTCTTCTCCACCCTGTAAATGACCACTACATTTTCCAAGTGCTTAGGTGAAGAGCTCTAGCTCCCTTCTCACTTACCCTATATCCAAATCTATCAGCAGCTCTCGTTGGTTCTATATCAGAATATATCTAGAATCTTATGATTTCTCACCCTCTTACCATGGCCATTTGAGTCCATCTCTCTTCTGGACAATTGAAATTTGTCCCGTTCCTGCCTTGCTACATTGCAATCTGTTCTCCATGGTGTGGCCACGGAAATCTTTTTAAACCTAAGTCAGATCATGCCACGCTCTGTTCAGCACCCTCCAGTGGCTTCCTATCTCAGCTGGAAAACAATCCTCTGACCTCTGGTCCTCTCGCATCCCCACCCTCACTGGCTCCAGGGACACTGGCCTCCTTGTGGTTTGGCTGCACCAATCAAGCTCCTGCCTCAGGGCCTTTGCCCCTGCTGCCCCTCTGCTGACGTGCTCTTCTCCCAGATATTCCATAGCTTACCCGCAACACCTTTGGTCAAATGTCACCTCCTCAAGGAAGTCTTCCTCATCACCTGAAATAGCTCACTCTGCCACTCTCTGTCCCAATATCCTGTTGAACTTTTCTTTAGAGTGCTTACCCTGACCTATACTTGGGTTTTTATTTGCTTACCATCTGTCTTCCTGCACAGGCACACAGCTCCGTGAGAACTTAATTTTGTTCATGACATCCTCACACCTAGGACAGCGACTGGCACAGCCCAAGTGCTCAATAAATCCTTTCTGAATGATTGCATGAAATGAATACTCATTCCTTAGGCAGCAAAACTGCGGATAGATGCAGAGAAAACTTTGAAGAAACAAGTATTGAAACAAATCAAGTAGTATTTGTTATACAGCTGAGTAAAGTACAGATATAGCTTCCCCTTCAATAATAAAACAGAGTGCTATTCTTTTGTGAACCAATTATAGAAAGACATGTCAGAAAAGATCTCAGCTGTAAATAACTTTACTAGAAATAATGTTCTGATGGAACAATTGTTTA
This sequence comes from Balaenoptera acutorostrata, assembly GCF_949987535.1. Taxonomy (NCBI): domain Eukaryota; kingdom Metazoa; phylum Chordata; class Mammalia; order Artiodactyla; family Balaenopteridae; genus Balaenoptera; species Balaenoptera acutorostrata. The sequence continues at coordinate 59,577,998 of NC_080081.1, forward strand.
AAATAACATGTGATGGAGCGGCTGCTTTATAATATCAAGAGGATGCTGGGGTGAGGGTACAGGGATAGTATCACTCATGAGATTTATTCACCGTAGAGTAATTCATAGTCAAACTACCGCTGCAAAGCAATCGAAGCCAAGAAGTGCGCAGTGAACTAGATGATATCATGGATGCAGTTGATCTGATCTTAACAAGTGAGAGAGCTGTACAGAATGCCAGGATTTTTGCAGTACTTTGTACCAGGATGGAGAATGACCATAAAAATCTGTTGTGTCTCAGAGATTTTGCAGTTGTCTCTTTTTACAAAAGAGCAGTGTTATAAGTTTGCTAACCTTTTCTTGTGGTGACAAGTGGTTGTTAACAGTGTGCTATATAGGAGCCATTTTTTGAAAGATTAAAAAAGTATATTTCCCCCTTCATGGAAATGATGGTGTTTTAACAGTAAGCAAGAGAAATTAGAGTGTTTTTTATTTTTTTTGAAAAACCTCACTCAATGAAAAGAACATTTTGGATGCAAATTTTAAATTTTAGCAATAACCATTGCATTATTTGGGGATAGGACTGAATATTGAATATTGTTTAGAAATTTCAGTCAATAATGTATTTTTCCACTTGGATATATACATCATTATGAGGTACCCTCTTCAACAAGGACAGTAATTAAATCCAAAAACATAAGTAAACTGAACTTAGAACTTGACTTTAGGCTCACTGTGTTAAACCAAGATTTTAAGAAAGAGGGAACCACACTTTTTAAAATTACACTGTGCTCACTAAAAATATTACTATCGATAATTGTTTTTTGTGGAAGCAAAACTTGTTTTGTGTTTTTAATGAATAAGATAAAATAACAGTATTATAAAACAGTTATTTTTCTTTGTTTATCCTATAAAATTTCAATTTTGGGTATGTTTTATAATATGCATACCATAATAATTGGTTAGAAAAAGCATCAAATTTATAAAATAAGAAATATAGGTTTAGCGGTTTGCACTTAAAGTATTTTTTTGGTGGGATTTACTATGAAAAGATTTTGTAGCTCACTGACTGTAGATTAGCGATGTTCATATTGTAATTCCTTGATACAGTGTTCAAAATAGCCTGGGTCAACTTTATGAGAAGATCGGAAGCATATTTAGTGTCCAGGTTTTATCTGGGGGGATCAGGGAATTTTTAGCTGATGGAAACTCTGGTTTATAAACAGTGATCAGATGTATCTGAACTTTATTAGACACATACCACGTGCCAGGCACTGCACAGAGCACTTATACTCACCTAATTTCATGATCACAACAAACCATTCAGTGGGGACTGTTAATTCATTTTACAGATGAAGAGACTCCCACTCTGAAACTCCACTGTTTTGAAGTCTGAAGTAGTTAGGACTACACAGATGGTATGGATGATTCAAATCTAGAACTCCAAGTCTAAGTGTAGGACCACCCCCTTCCCCCAATACTACAGGCAGTATTAAGGGTGCAGAATTGGAGCTTATATCCTAGCTCTGGCACTTACTGAGTGGCCCTAGGCAAGTTACTTAACTTGGGGCCTCAGTTTCCTTATCTGTGAAATGGGGCTGAAAGTTACATTACCTACCTTACAGAATCGTTGAGAAGATTAAATGATGCTTAAAGGGCTATAACAGTGCATGATACAAGTGAACATTCAATATATGTTGGCTATTATGATCATCATATCTCCTATTTCCCCAAATTCTGCTCTCTAATTAGATTACAGTCTTTTTGAGAGTGAAGAATGGTATCTGATTTCTTCTCCTCTCCTTTCTTTCCCTCCTTTCCTTCCTTATCCCCACTACCAAGTGCAGTGTCTTGCTCAGAGGTGATGCTCACGTGTTTATTAATAATGATTTCAGTTCACCTGAACTTTTTTTTAGGAATTATTTTATATTTTTAAAATTGTGGTGAAATATACATAACTTCAAATTTAGCATCTTAATCATTTTTAGTGTCCAGTTCAGTGGCCCTGAGAACATTCATATTGTTGTGCAACCATCACTGCCATTCACTTCCAGAACTCTTTCCATCTTGCAAAACTGAAACTTTGTATCCATTAAACAATAGCTTCCCATTCCTCCCTCATAATTATAACTTTTAAAAAAATTATTTATATTTATTTATTTTATTATTGGAGTATAGGTGATTTACAATGTTGTGTTAGTTTCAGTCACCTGAACTTGTCAATCAGTACATATTTATTGATCGCCACTGTGGGCGAAGTCTGCTCACCACTGTTTTGAAGTCTTTCATCTCCTATGTTATCTAATTTGATCCTCACCACACCCTAGATTTTAAGGACTATCACACCCATTCTATCACCAAAGAAACTGAGGCTTAGCAAAAGTAAGTGACAGAGGTCACACCGCCAGCCGGGGGTGGAAAAGGGGTCCCATGTAGGTGCTGACTTTGCCTTTTCAATTACCCGGTGTTTCTCTGACACGGTTACCTTTAGAGGTTGTCCTTCCTTACGGTGATGCCAGCCTGATCTCGAACCCACTTTTCAGTGGCCTGAATGCATTAAGATTCACTGAGAAGGCCGACCAAACGGAACCCTTGTTACTTCTTTTTTTTTTAAAATTAATTAATTAATTAATTTATTTTTGGCTGTGTTGGGTCTTCGTTTCTGTGCCAGGGCTTTCTCCAGTTGCGGCGAGCGGGGGCCACTCTTCATCGCGGTGCGCGGGCCTCTCACTATCGCGGCCTCTCTTGTTGTGGAGCACAGGCTCCAGACGCGCAGGCTCAGTAATTGTGGCTCACGGGCCCAGTTGCTCTGCGGCATGTGGGATCTTCCAAGACCAGGGCTCGAACCCGTGTCCCCTGCATTGGCAGGCAGACTCTCAACCACTGCGCCACCAGGGAAGCCCCCTTGTTACTTCTTGAAGAAATATTTTAATCAATTTATTTGGCACTATTCAGAGATCACATGCTATTTGGTAAGCATTCCATTATCATTAAGGAGCAACTAATGGATAATTAGTTAAAGGCATTACACATTTAACTACTTTGCTGATTTAAAAATTTTGCTTAGGGGGGCTTCCCTGGTGGTGCAGTGATTAAGAATCCTCCTGCCAATGCAGGGGACATGGGTTCGAGCCCTGGTCTGGGAAGATCCCACATGCCACGGAGCAACTAAGCCCATATGCCACAACTACTGAGCCTGCGCTCTAGAGCCTGCAAGCCACAACTACTGAAGCCCACGCTCTCTAGGGCCCACATGCCACAACTGCTGAGCCTGCATGCTGCAACTACTGAAGCCTGTGTGCCTAGAGCCCATGCTCTGCAGCAAGAGAAGCCACCGCAATGAGAAGCCCGCGCACCACAACGAAGAGTAGCCCCCGCTTGCCGCAACTAGAGAAAGCCCGCGTGCAGCAACGAAGACCCAATGCAGCCATAAACAAACAAACAAACAAATTAATTAATTAAAATATGGAATCTAAAAAAAATATGGTTCTGATGAACCTAGGGGCAGGACAGGAAAAAGATGCAGACATAGAGAATGGACTTGAGGACACCGGGAGGGGGAAGGGTAAGCTGGGACGAAGCTTTGACATATATACACTACCAAATGTAAAATAGATAGCTAGTCAGAAGCAGCTGAATAGCACAGGGAGATCAGCTTGGTTCTTTGTGACCACCTAGAGGGGTGGGATAGGGAGGGTGGAAGGGAGATGCAAGAGGGAGGGGATATGGGGATATACGTATATGTATAGCTGGTTCACTTTGTTATACAGCAGAAACTAACAACACTGTAAAGCAATTATATTCCAATAAAGATGTTTTAAAAAAATAGACACTGAAGCCACTATTATAAAAATGTCATGAGGGGGACTTCCCTGGTGGTCCAGTGGTTAAGACTCCGTGCTTCCAATGCAGGGGGTGCGGGTTCGATCCCTGGTCAGGGAACTAAGATCCTACCTGCCAAAAAACAAAAAAAAAAGGCATGAATAAGTATGAACACGCTTGAAATGAATGAAAAGATGAAAAGTCTCAGTGAAGAAATAGAAAGTATAAAGAACCAAATGGAAATTTTAGAACTGAAAAGTACAATAACCAAGAATTTTTAAATGACTGTTTGGGCTTTGTATTAGTTCCTCATTGCTGCTTTAACAAATTACTACAACTGTAGTGTCTTAAAACAAAACAAACATAGTAACTTACAGTTCTGAGGGTCAGGAGTCTGAAATGAATCTTACAAAGTTAAAATCAAGATGTCAGCAGGGCTGCATTTCTTCTGGGGACTCCAGGGAAAAATACATGTTTTTGCCTTTTCTACCTTCTAGAGGCTGCCTGCATTCCTTGGCTTATGGCAGCCTTCATCTTCAAAGTGCATCCCTCCAGTCTCTGCTTCTGTTGTAGATCTCCTGTTTTTCGTCACTCACGTTCCTGTCTCCCGTTTATAAGGACCCTGTGATTACACTGGGCCCACTCAGACAATTCAGACTAATCTCCCTATCTTAGGGTCCTTAATTTAATTAGCATCTGCAGAATCCCTTTTGCTGTTAAGGCCACATATTCACAGGTTCTTGGGGTTAGGAAGTGGACATCTTTGGGTGGCCATTCTGTCTACCACAGGCTCAGTAGCAGAATAGAGATGACAGAGGAAAGAGTCAGTAAACTTGAAGATAGATCAGTAAAAAACTATCCAATCTAAACAACAGAGAGAAAAACGATTGAAAAGACAGGGGGGCAGGGTGAGTCTATGGGAAAATATGAAAAAAGGTCTAACATTTGTGTCTAGAGTCCAAGAAAGAGAGGAGAAAGGGGCTTCCCTGGTGGCGTGGTGGTTTAGAATCTGCCTGCCAATGTAGGGACACAGGTTCGAGCCCTGGTCTGGGAAGATCCCACATGTCGTGGAGCAACTAGGCCCATGAGCCACAACTACTGAGCCTGTGCGTCTGGAGCCTGTGCTCCGCAACAAGAGAGGCTGCGATAGTGAGAGGCCTGCACACCGTGATGAAGAGTGGCCCCCGCTTGCCGCAACTGGAGAAAGCCCTGGCACAGAAACGAAGACCCAACACAGCCAAAAATAAATAAATAAATAAAAAAAAGAGGAGAAGGACTGTGATGCAGAAAAAAATATATATTTGAAGAAATAATGGCTGAAATGCTCAAATTTGATGGAAAATATAAAAGGCTCAGTGAATCCAAAACAGGATAAATTTAAAGAAATCCCAGCCTAGACACATCATAACAGCTAAAAACTAAAGACAATGAAAAACATCTTGAAAGCAGCTGCAGAGAATACGATATATTACAAGGCAACAATGAATCAAATGACTGTGGAGTTTGCATTAGAAACCATGAAAGCCAGATGGAAGTGGAACAACATTTTTTTTTTTTTTTTTTGGAACAACATTTTTTGAGTACTACAAAGATCATCTAATTTACCTCCTTCGTTTTGCTGATGTGAAAACTGGGGACTGGAAAGATGAAATGGTTGTCTTGAATCTCAAGACTCTTTAATCCCATATTTAATATAATGACCGGGCTTCCCTGGTGGCGCAGTGGTTGAGAATCTGCCTGCTAATGCAGGGGACACGGGTTCGAGCCCTGGTCTGGGAAGATCCCACATGCCACGGAGCAGCTGGGCCCGTGAGCCACAACTACTGAGCCTGCGCGTCTGGAGCCTGTGCCCCGCAATGGGAGGGGCCGCGATAGTGAGAGGCCCGCGCACCGCGATGAAGAGCGGTCCCTGCACCGCGATGAAGAGTGGCCCCCACTTGCCGTAACTAGAGAAAGCCCTCGCACGAACCGAAGACCCAACACAGCCAAAAATAAAGAAATAAATAAATAAAGTAGCTATAAAATTAAAAAAATATATATAATGACCATTTTTCCACTGTCACGGTTTTCCTGGCTTTTCTGATGTGTTAATCACAAAATAAAAAAACTTGCCTTAACTAGCTCAAGCAAAAAGAGAAATAATTAAAAGAAGTTGGGGTCTCTCAAGATCAGGAGTGCAAATAAGCATCAAAAATAAATTAAAGTTGAAATGATGGAAAAAAAAATTTTGCTTAGACTGAAATGTACAGAATCACATACATCATGATTAGAGTTGTGCTAATAAACAAAGCCTTCAGTTTCGCCCCTCCTGGTTGGAAGTGGAGTGGGACCGCCCACCTCTTCATTTGGAAGCATTCACTCCCAGGACATCTGCCTGCCTGTGACCAAGGTCAAGTTTTGTTTCAGAATGGGGCCAGAGACCAGGCAGTTACCTGGTTTGATTTTTTCCAAGAAAAAAAGAGAATTTCTTAGAGACTGATAGTCTTTTCCATGGGATGTCTTTTGATACAGCCTCCCTCTTGGATGGAGTGAACAAATTAACTAGTATTAGGAAAAAGTCTGAACTTTGGGGGGACTTCTAAGGGCTTCCAGTTTCAGAAGGGAAGTTTGTAAGGATGGTATGCAGCACTCGAGACCCCCAAGCTTCGATGTTACTTATGGGGACCAGCCTTGCACATGGTCGCCTTTCTGACTTCAGCAAGAAGGATTATTTAAAAATTAATTAATTAATTATTTTTATTGGGGTAGGGTATAGTTGTTTTACAATGTTTGTTAGTTTCTACTGTACAGCGAAGTGGAGTTCCCTGTGTTATACAGCAGGTTCTTGTAAGTTATCTATTTTATACATATTAGTGTATATATGTCAATCCCAATCTCCCAGTTCATCCCACCAACACCCCCCTGCCTTTCCCCCCTTGGTGTCCATACGTTTGTTCTCTACATCTGTTGTCTCTATTTCTGCCTTGCAAACCAGTTCATCTTTACCATTTTTCTAGATTCCACATATATGCATTAATATACGATATTTGTTTTTCTCCTTCTGACTTATGTCACTCTGTATGACAGTCTCTAGGTCCATCCACGTCTCTACAAATGACCCAATTTCGTTCCTTTTTACGGCTGAGTAATATTCCATTGTATATATGTACCACATCTTCTTTTTTTTAAAATTTAATTATTATTTGTTTATTTATTTTTTTGGCTGTGTTGGGTCTTCGTTTCTGTGCGAGGGCTTTCTCTAGTTGCAGCGAGCGGGGGCCACTCTTCATCGTGGTGCGCGGGCCTCTCACTGTCATGGCCTCTCTTGTCGCAGAGCACAAGCTCCAGACACGCAGGCTCAGTAGTTGTGGCTCACGGGCCCAGCTGCTCCGCGGCATGTGGGATCCTCCCAGACCAGGGCTCGAACCCGCGTCCCCTGCATTAGCAGGCAGACTCCCAACCACTGCGCCACCAGGGAAGCCCCTGTACCACATCTTCTTTATCCATTTGTCTGTTGATGGGCATTTAGGTTGCTTCCATGACCTGGCTATTGTAAATAGTGCTGCAATGAACACTGGGGTGCATGTGTCTTTTTGAATTACGGTTTTCTCAGGGTATATGCCCAGTAGTGGGATTGCTGGGTCATATGGTAGTTCTATTTTTAGTTTTTTAAGGTGCCTCCATACTGTTCTCCATAGTGACTGTATCAATTTACATTCCCACCAACAGTGCAAGAGGGTTCCCTTTTCTCCACACCCTCTCCAGCATTTGTTGTTTGTAGATTTTCTGATGATGCCCATTCTAACCAGTGTGAGGTGATACCTCACTGTAGTTTTGATTTGCATTTCTCTAAAAATTAGTGATGTTGAGCAGCTTTTCATGTGCCTCTTGGCCATCTGTATGTCTTCTTTGGAGAAATGTCTATTTAGGTCTTCTGCCCATTTTTGGATTGGGTTGTTTGTTTTTTTGATATTGAGCTGCATCAGCTGTTTATATATTTTAGAGATCAATTCTTTGTCCATTGATTTGTTTGCAAATATTTTCTCCCATTCTGAGTGTTGTCTTTTTGTCTTGTTTATAGTTTCCTTTGCTGTGCAAAAGCTTTTAAGTTTCATTAGGTTCCATGTGTTTATTTGTGTTTTTATTTCCATGACTCTAGGAGGTGGGTCAAAAAAGATCTTGCTGTGATTTATGTCAAAGAGTGTTCTTCCTATGTTTTCCTCTAAGAGTTTTATAGTGTCTGGCCTTATATTTAGGTCTTTAATCCATTTTGAGTTTCCTTTTGTGTATGGTGTTAGGGAGTGTTCTGATTTCATTCTTTCACATGTAGCTGTCCAGTTTTCACAGCACCACTTATTGAAGAGACTGTCTTTTCTCCATTGTATATCCTTGCCTCCTATGTCATAGATTAGTTGACCATAGGTGTATGGGTTTATCTCTGGGCTTTCTATCCTGTTCCATTGATCTATATTTCTGTTTTTGTGCCAGTACCATATTGTGTTGATTACTGTAGCTTTGTAGTATAGTTTGAAGTCAGGGAGTCTGATTCCTCCAGCTCTGTTTTTTTTTTTTTTTTTTTTCCTCAAGATTACTTTGGCTATTCGGGGTCTTTTGTGTCTCCATACGAATTTTAAGATTTTTTGTTCTAGTTCTGTAAAAAATGCTATTGGTAATTTGATAGGGATTGCATTGAATCTGTAGATTGCTTTGGGTAGTATAGTCATTTTCACAATATTGATACTTCCCATCCAAGAACATGGTATGTCTCTCCATCTGTTTGTGTCATCTTTGATTTCTTTCATCAGTGTCTTATAGTTTTCTGAGTATAGGTCTTTTACCTCCTTAGGTAGGTTTATTCCTAGGTATTTTATTCTTTTTGTTGCAATAGTGAATGGGATTGTTTCCTTAATTTCTCCTTCTGATCTTTCATCATTAGTGTATAGGAATGCAAGAGATTTCTGCGCATTAATTTTATATCCTGCAGCTTCACCAAATTCATTGATTAGCTCTAGTAGTTTTCTGGTGGCATCTTTAGGATTTTCTATGTATAGTATCATGTCATCTGCAAACAGTGACAGTTTTACTTCTTCTCTTCCAATTTGTATTCCTTTTATTTCCTTTTCTTCTCTGATTGCCATGGCTAGGACTTCCAAAACTATGTTGAATAAGAGTGGTGAGAGTGGACATCCTTGTCTTGTTCTTGATCTTAGAGGAAATGCTTTCAGTTTCTCACCATTGGGAATGATGTTTGATGTGGGTTTGTCACATATGGCCTTTATTATGTTGAGGTAGGTTCCCTCAATGCCCACTTTCTAGAGAGTTTTTATCATAAATGGGTGTTGAATTTTGTCAAAAGCTTTTTCTGCATCTATTGAGATGATCATATTTTTATTCTTCAATTTGTTAATATGGTGTATCACATTGATTGATTTGCGTATATTGGAGAAGGCTTGCATCCCTGTGATGAATCCCACTTGATCATGGTGTATGATCCTTTTAATATGTTGTTGGATTCTGTTTGCTAGTATTTTTGCATCTATATTCATCAGTGATATTGGTCTATAATTTTCTGTTTTTGTAGTATCTTTGTCTGGTTTTGGTATCAGGGTGATCACCAAGAGTGATTTGCTATCCTGTTATCTCTGGTACCTGGGAGTGTCAATTGCCCTGCTTTCCAACACCTGCCACTTCTGTTGGTTCCTTCAGTATTCCCACAAATGTGAGTGATTCAACAACAACTATTCACCTCAACCAGCCACCTCCGAGAGCAGACATTGTATTTTTCTACTTCCTTCCCGCCCAGACTTTTCCAACAGTTGGTCTGTATTTGTTGCCTGACAGACTGCTCCGCTGCTCTCTTGCTCTTCCTGGCCGTTGCCTCCTGCTTCCTCAGAAGGTGAGAGCTCCTAGCCTGTCCCAAGAGCAGCTTGGCCCAAAGCCTGGCTGGGCTCGGCCTGCTCCTCTGGCTCCAAAGTAGAGCTGCCCTCTGCCCTATGTAGCGAAAATAACAAACCTTCCCAAACATGTCATGCGATTTGGAGAGGACAGGCATCATGATATTTTACTTCACCCACGCAACTCCCCATCCCCTTCTCCACAAATGAGAAGGAGAGAAAAGTCAGAACATATGCCCCATGCCCACCTCTGACTCCTGGACCAAGAGCTGCAGTTTCTGTGGCTCTCTGGGGAAGGGCAGGGGGCCCGTGCTCTCTAATGGACCCTCCTGCTTGTTGAATTGCCCCCTGTGATTCATCACCAGACAAGCTGCAGACGTGGACAGCGGGGAGAGTCTTGGATGCGTGCTTGCCCTTTCCTTTGTCTCTGTTCTACCTGTCTGTTTAGATCAGAAAGCCACGAGGCATGTCTACGTCTGTGCTCTGTGCAGTACCCACCAACTGTGGATGCTCATGGAACGTGGGTGATTGGTGACGGTGTTAATCTGAGTAATAACGTTTGGGGCACAATCTCAAGGAAGTTTTTCAGTACTGGGTTACAGATATGTGTGTCCTGCTGAGGAGGAAGAGACCCAAGTAATGGGCAACTGCAGAAGCCGGTACCGGGATTCCCAGTTCAAAATGCTCTTCTCTTAAAAACAAAAGGCAAATCAAGCAAGCAAGCAAACAAACAAGCCCTCACCCAAGCTGTAGTATCAAGCCATTTTAACAGCAGCACCAGTTGTGTGTCAGCTGCTTGAGATTTTAAGTCACAGGGAGCAAGGCAGTTTTGTCCGAAGGCACCAAAACAATGATTATTGAGAGCTTACTGTCGGCTTCTTTACATATGTGATCTCAAATTAGATGTAATTTCCTTATTTTGGAGATGAGTAAACTGAGCTTCTGAGAGGTGGGGTAACTTGCCCAGGTCACATGGTGATATGGACTGAATGTTTGTGTCCCTCCAAAATTCATATTGTGCAGCCCTAATCCACAGTGTGATGGTATTTGGAGGTTTGGCCTTTGGGAGGTAATTATGTTTGGATGAAGTCTTAAGGATGGGATTAGTGTCCTTATAAAAGAGAAAGAGAGACTAGAACACAAACACACACACACACACACACACACACACACACTCTCTCTCTCTCTCTCTCTCTCTCTGTGTCTCTCTCTCTCTCTCTCTCGTGTAACGACACAGTGAGAAGGTGGCCATCTGCAAACCTGGAAACGGGCCTCATGAGGAACCAGATCTGCCAGCACCTTGATTTTGAACTTCCCAGCCTTTAGAACTGCGAGAAATAAAAGTCAGTTGTTAGGCCATCCAGTCTGTGGATGTTACAGCAGACAGAGCTGACTAAGACACATAGTAAATAACTATTTCTGGGCCTCCAGATCTGCACACAGGTCTTCTGTGGCCAGTGTCCGTGACCTTGCTATCTGCAGCCTCATTTATTCTTATCGGTGCCTTTCCTTTGGGTTCAGTAAAAGAAATTCTTTTCAAGCTAATGTGGCAGGCCAGTCCATGTGCCTATTTGCTTTGTTTCCTTCCCTCAGCACTCCCCCTCCTAGGATGAGGTGGGGAGGGGCTTTGACCAGATAGCGGTGGATAATGAGTCAGCTGCCTGCTGTGAGGGCCATCACTGTCGGCCACAGATCTGGTGACTGCCCCTTGCCCTGGAGCCAGCCGTCTGCGGAGAAAAGGCAAAGGACTATGGCAGAGGCGAGGAAGGAGGGAAGTAGTACCCTAGCTCCTTTCTCGCTTACCCTATATCCAAATCTGTCAGCAGCTGTCTTTGGTGATTTGCACCATGGTCTGGACCCAGGGAGTCTCCGTGATCATCCAGTAGCAGGACTTCCTTTCTAGGAGTGAACTGTACCTTGAGCTCCCCTGATATCATGGTTCTGACTTTGGGGTCATACTAGCAAACCACTGAGTAACTTAGATGGGTGGTCTGTTTCTTTCTCCAGATATGGCCTCAGGGCAGGATTGGGGTAAGGATTTTCTCACCCTGGAGGGAACTAGGGGACAAATGGTCAAAACTATGGAGAAGGCAGGGGGTCTAAGAGCAGGCAAAATAATAGAATGGAAATGATAATAAATATGAATAATATATAAGATGTGTGATAGTAATAAAATACATCAGGCTTACTGGCAGGTTCCTTTGTTCATGGAGAGCCTTACAGGGCAGAGCTTGTGTTCCTTGGCACTAGAGGTGGGAAAAAAGGGGATCAACTGAACTTGCTGGAGATGGGCCAGGGTGATGGGCTTAGGGACCCCAAGGGTGGGCTGTATCCCAAGGGTGGTAGGATCTGCATATTTGCCAGTGACTCTGATTAAGTGAAAATAACATAAAGTACCTAGCACAGTGCTGGTGTTTATTATATGTTCGGTTAATATTAGGTTATGTTATGGGTTGAATTGCGTCCCCCCAAAATGATATGTTGAAGGCAGAACCTCCAGTACCTCCAAATGTAATCTTATTTGGAAAGAGGGTCATTGCAGATGTAATTAGTTAAGATGAGGTTATACAACAGTAGGGTGGGCCTTAGTCCCATATGATTGGTGCCCTCTTAAGACGAGAACAGATACAAACCCACGGGGGAGAGCGCCATCTGATGCCATAGGCACAGACTGAAGCACTGCAGTGCAATCAAGGCAGGCCAAGGACTGCCAGCAGCCTTCAGATGCTCAGAGAGAGGCAAGGAAGGTTCTCCCCTACAGGTTTCCAAGGGAGCCTGGTCTTGCCAATACCTTGATTTTGGACCTCCAGCCTCCAGAACTGGGAGACAGTGCATTTCCGTTGTTTTAAGCCATTCGGTTCATGGTCCTTTGTGCAGCCCTAGGAAATGAATACAGCCACTTCCCTCTCTGTTTAGTCTTCCCAGCTCAGCCTCAGAGGTGCATGTGCAGGTGCTTCCGTGAGGTGTGTGTTTAAGGAAAAACCGAATTGTGTTTTCAGGCAGTGTGGGAGTTAATCACTTATAGAAACACTTGGAGAAAGAGAAAACAAGTGTCAGTGAGGATGTGGAAAAATGGGAACCCTTGTGCACTGTTGGTGAAAATGATGGTACAGCTGGTGTGGAAAACAATATAGAGGTTCCTCAAAAAATTAAAAATAAAACTACATATGATCCAGCAATCCTACTTCTGTGTATATATCCAAAAGAATTAAAAGCAGGATCTCAAAGAGATCTTTGCACACTCATGTTCATTGCAGCATTATTCACAATAGTAAAGAGGTGGAAGCAACCCAAATGTTCATCAATGAATGAAAATGGATAAAGAAATAAAATAAAATGTGTGGTATATAAACACAAAGAAATATTATGCAGCTTAAAAAAAGGAGATCCTGTCACATGCCCCCAAATGGAGGTTTTTTGAGGACATGATGCTAAATTAAGTAAGCCAGTCACAAAAGGACAAATACTATATGATTCCACTCATATGAGGTATCTAAAGAGGTCAAAATCATAGAAATAGAAAGTGGAAAGGTGGTTTCCCAGGGCTGGGGGTAGGTGGGAGAGGAGGTAGCGTTTAATGGTTATAGAGTTTCAGTTTTGCAAGATGAAAAAGTTCTAGAGATCCATTGCACAGCAATGTGGATGTACTTGACACTCCTGGACTGTATACTCGAAAATGTTTAAGATGGAAAAAAAAATTTTTTTTAATAAATTTATTTATTTATTTACTTATTTTTGACTGTGTTGGGTCTCGTTGCTGCGTGCGGGCTTTCTCTAGTTGCGGCGAGCAGGGGCTACTCTTCGTTGTGGTGCACAGGTTTCTCATTGCGGTGGCTTCTCTTGTTGCAGAGCACGGGCTCTAGGCACGCGGGCTTCAGTAGTTGTGGCATGTGGGCTCAGTAGTTGTGGCACATGGGCTTAGTTGCTCCACGGCATGTGGGATCTTCCCAGACCAGGGCTCGAACCCATGTCCCCTGCATTGGCAGGTGGATCCTTAACCACTACACCACCAAGGAAGTCCCTAAGATGGAAAATTTAATGTCATGTGTTTGTAACCACAATTAAGAAATAAAATAAAAATTAAAAATAAACCCTAGGAGAAGTTCCCATTGAAAATGAGAAATTCTTTGATAATGTGATTAATTACTTTCTTGGTTTTTGCATATGTATGTCTTTGATTTTTTTGTACATTGGATTTTCTTAAAGCGAGGCTTGCATGTAACTTTGGTGCGGGAGCTTCCGGTGGGTTGTTACAGTGACCCTGGTCCACCACGTCTTTCCCTGCATGTGGTATAATAGTGTGGGGTTGGAGTTCCCCGCCTAACGGGAGACTTAAGGTACATAGGAGGGCTCCCACTGACAGCCTCTAGAGGCAAATGATTTGACAGAATTGAGGCCAGGGAACTAGGCTGTCCCTTTCATGAAGCCCAGGTGTCAGCAGTTTCTACATATGGTCTAATAAAAATATATGTTTGGTCTTTGTTCCCAGTTCCTGGCACAGAGTAACTTAAAACCGTTGGGATTTCTTGACTGATAGATGTATCTTTTATTATTCAATCACCAAAGGCCAATGAAATAATCAATCATGACCATATAATGAAACCTCCATAAAAACCTCTAAACGACAGGGTTTGGAGAGCTTCCGAGTTGGCGAGCACATGAAGATGCAGGGAGGGTGGTGGGCCCTGCTGGGTGTGGAAGCTCCACCTCCCTCTCCCCTCTTACCTTGCCTTAAGCATCTTTTCCATTTGGCTGTTCCTGAGCTGTATGTTTCATTAAAAAAAAAAAACAAACCAAAACGTGTATTTGTAAGTAAAGTGTCTTCCTGAGTTCTTTGAGCTCTTCTAGCAAATCATCAAAACTGGGAGCCTCTGATTTATAGCTGGTTAGTTAGAAGTACTGGTGGCCCAAGACTTGTCACTGGCATCTGGAGTGGGAGCAGTTTTGTGGGACTGAGCCCTTTAACTCGTGGGATCTGGCCCCAACTCCAGGTGGGGTGTGTCAGAATTGAATTATAGGACATCCAACTGGTGTCAGAGAACTGAAGAATAGATTGGTGTCAAAAAACATCTCAGACTACATTCTTTCTCTTGGTCTGGGTTTCTTCCTTCTTGAGTAATCCAAGTAGAAGATGCCACCCCTGGAGAGAGGATAGGGGTCTCGGCCCAGCCTGGCAGTGGGGATGTAAATGTCAGCCAGGATGACCAAACAGGGGGCCCGTGTTTGGGCTATTGTGTGTCACACCGACCTTGACCGGCCGTGTGGACACAACCAGGGTGAGCTCTTGCTGACCATCAGATGCCTCATTCCCACCTGTGATGCTCAGAGACAGACCATGAGCCTTGAAGAACACCATATTGTTTTGTGATGTCACCCCTGGAATGTTCTGAGTGCTTTGGTGACCAACTTCTGCATAGGACCTATACCTGGCACCTAACATTGGTATGGCTTTTTACTTGAGATAGAAATAATAATTTTAGAAAAGGTAGTAGGTATCGGTATCTCTGCTCCACAGACTTTCAGAAAGCTTTTCCATCAACTCTAATACCTGTCTTAATTTCTGTTCAGAGATTGATAAAGCATCGTATCAGATATCATCTTCACATTCTTTCAGACTCAGATTTTCATAAAGCACATAATTAACAAGAGGGGATAAATGAGTAGTAAAAAGTCCTCTGTTTTTCAGGTGAGAAGTTGAAGCAGAAATCTACTTATTTTCTCTTTTCCACAGCACTCGAGGCCAAATTTTATAAGAAAAAGAGATACCAGATCTGAAAGCCTAGAAATTCCAATCAATGTGGTTCTACCTCAGGTAGGGATAATCACAGAAGGACGCAACCTCTCAGTTTTAGCCAGAATAGCCCTCCTCTTTCAAAACTCTAGCAGGATGTCATAGAAGGAGCAGAGTAGTCAGGGCCTCAGATTCTAGTTCTAGGTCAGCTGCCAGCCAGCTGTGTACCTGGGGGAGCCCACTTAGTCACTCAGCGTCTTGGGTTTCTCATCCCTCGAATGAGAGGGGTGGGTTAGGTGATCTGGGAAGACCTTCCAGCCCTACCACTTGAAGCTTCTGTGACTCTCAGAAATAAGCCAGTCTTTTCAAAATTAGATCTTTTGGTGCTTGCTGTTGTGCAACTACTCTGGATTTACGGGGGCAGAATTAGAACTGAGACTTGCAATCAAAAGCCTACGACTGAATCCATGAACCTAGGATGTGGGCTGAGGGGTACAGGGTCATGCGGTGGGGTCAAGAGAATGAAGTCCTGCTGTACACCAAAGACAGAGAGAGTGTAAGAGGAGTGGGCCTGAGGGGTTCAGAATGGAGGCCAGTGAACGGATGACAGGCTGGAGATTCTCAGTCCTCCTCCTGCTAAGCAGCTGTTTCCTGGGAGGGGTCCTCCCGATTGGATTGTTCCTACTGCTGTGTCACAAAGGGGGCAGCCTTGCTTCTCCGGAGTCACCTAAGGCCCTGTTGGAAGATCATGGCGGTGCAACCAGAGGGGCTAAAATGTAGGGTGGAGGAATCCACTGCAGAGGTAACTATCTGAAAGCTCTGTCCAGGGATGTGTAGGCACAGGATTGATCGCCAGTGGGCATCCTGGGATCTTGGAGAGCATGAAATTAGAGGACACCTGCTGCCTGGGCACATGGGCAGATGGGCCTCATGGGTACACCTGCCAAGGCGGCACAAGTCCTGCGGCAGGTTCCAGACACCCGGCAGGGTACTACTCTAGGCTGGTGCTCGGGGTGAAGGGGGCGTCTATAAGTTTAGAGGATCTGACCTGGGCCATCGCTAGAGCTGTGAGAGGGCCCAGTGTGCTGACTGGACCTCCCCAGATGAGATGGTTACAGCTGGCAGCACTGGGAGGACTGATCTGGTTAACAAGGGGAGGAAGGGGGACTTCCCTGGCGGTCCGGTGGTTAAGACTCTGCGCTTCCACCGCAGGGGGCACGGGTTCGATCCCTGGTCGGGGGACTAAGATCCCGCATGCTGCATGGTGTGGCCAAACAAACAAAAACAAAACAAAACAAACAAGGGGAGGAAGGGAGATTGGGCCATGCAGCGCGAGGGAGAGATTGTACAGGAACGGGAACCGGGAACCCTAGGAAGCCCACTAGTAATGGCAGAGCTGGAGTTAGAGCCTTGAAGCCAGGTCAGTGCCCACTTCCTCTGCTGTGCTGCAAGCTGGGCACATGCCACCTGCTTCTTCCCTTGCTCTTAAGAGATGGTGCCTCTTCTCCGCCCATCGTCACCGCCTACCGTGAGGTCCCTGCGTGTATCTGCCACATTCTGCTTCGTTTTGAGGCTGAGCCTGTTCGTTGGGGAAAGGGATTGCAGCAGCAGCTCTGTGTTTCCATAAAGTACCTCTGGCCTCCCAGCTCCCAATCATGCCTGGCGCTTCTCATTTACATTGCAAATGCCTATGATTCACTCTTTGTTTCACCCTTAGGTCTTTTCGGGTCTTATTGATTTCCAGTTTTTCTTCCTTACATTAAACATTTGTGTTTTCTGATCTATTTCCCTCCAACACATTAACTTGCCAGCCATCAATGTTACTTCCTGCCCAAGCTCTCTGCCCTCCTGGTTCCTTTTGTACATAATGATTCAGTTCTCACCAGCATTCCCATTTCCCCAGTGAGCGCTATCTGTGAGTTTCATAAAGGCACTATTTCCTGTGAGATCATTAATGAAGGATCTATACCAGGTCAGAATGAGCTCCCACAGCACCCTCCAGGGCCCCCCTCATCCCTCGCTGTTGCCTTTTCTCGGTCCCCTTTGTTTGGGTTTGTTCTTCAGAAGCTATGGAATCCACCAACGATGCCTGCTATCTCTACGAATTTGAATAAGTGTTAGGAGGAAGATTTCAGAAGATTGTGTGTTAAACAATTAGCTAAAACTACCAGATACATGACAGATGACATCTTTATCCTCTTTGCTGTTAGTGTTATGATTCTATCAAAATCAATCACACTGACCTGTGAATTATCCTCTTATCTGTTCGCATTTATTAAAACCAACATTGACTTTCTCTTGGTGCTCGGCAACGGAGTTAATTTAAAAATATGATAATGAGACTCAGCCTTGTCAACCTGGTCTGAAAATTAGTGGCGGATCTGGCTTTTCCTTCCAGCATTCTGGGCCTCTCAGCTTCACATGCTTGAAAAGTAACCCCAGATGGTTGAATGTATGTTCTCTGACAGTAACCCTCAGTAATACTGGCAAAGTAGGGCTTTAAAAAACTTGGTCAACAGGCTTGAAGTCTGCTGGGAGCATTTGGACGTCTCTTCTGGTCTGTGGTAGCCATACTTCTCCAGGAGTGGAGAGAACCTCAGCGCATGTCAGCTAAACTGGCTAGTCATTGTCTAGCCCTGTTCCCGAACTATTTAGATGGGAGGCCAGCAACCCCAGAAATTCCTCCCCAGAAGGTCCCACTCAGAGTCCTGTTCCTTAGGCAGCCCTTAGCATCAGAAAGAGACTTTGGTCTTATCACCTCTCCTTTGCCTTTGCCCGGCCCGCCCTTCCACTGGCTATTCCTCCTCCACGGTCTCCACTTGCCACGCACAAGGCTGGTGATCTGATAGAAGCACATAGTTGGTGATTTCATGCATTTTCCTTCTAGGACCAAATGCATTTAAAAAGGAGGTGCCAGGGAGAAGGCCAGGCCTGATGTTAAGGACGGATTGCCAACCATAGGTGGGATTCAGGCACCTGTGAGGGAGATGTTGGTGCCCAGGGCCCTTCCTGGACCCTCAGCACTAATGCATCTTACTTAGGTCACAACTGGGAGCACATTGCTCCTGAGGGCAGAGTCTCTTGGTCACCTTCCTAACAAAGCCAGATGGAAGGTATGATGAGCGCCGTGGCCATTTGTCTTCCCCTCCTGCATCCTTTCTCGTATCCCATTCTTCCATGAGGAAGCCCCCCTTTTCCTCTCCCACCTACTGGGTCTGCATCCACATGTGAGGGCATTTCCCACAGGTCAAGGAAGAGACCGTCCTTTCCTTCATGGGGAAACCAGGCCAGGCTTCTTTGGGGGCTTGGATCATGCTGCCGTAGACTCCGCCTCCTAGGCTGAAGAGAACTTTCGGGGGTGTTCCCGGGGCTTTTTCTTGGCCCAGACCTCTTGGCGGGGCTCAACGACACCAAGGACAGATTAGTTTAGCCCATGAAACCAACCCAGTGATACCACTGTTTGAGGAGACCTACCAAGATGGAGCTGGCTTCAAACATCGGCTAAGGGGGCCTGGGATTTTTTACCTCAAGTACCTCGAGGGTTTGCTTAGCTCAGATGCTCACTTTTCGGAAAGTCCTTTTGTAAAGAAATACATTCAGCATTTGCTATAGTGTTTTAGGCCAGGAATGTTTAAGCTTTACTAGTAGAACTGGCCATCTGTTTGGTCTTTTTTTTTTTTAATTAAATTTTTCGGCTGCGCGGCATGTGGGATCTTAATTCCCCGAGCAGGGATCGAACCCACGCCCCCTGCATTGGAAGTGCGGAGTCTTAACCACTGGGCCACCCGGGAAGCCCCTGTTTGGTCTTTATGACAGGACAGCTTACCGACCACTTTCTTAGCGTCTCACAACAACACCAGGAAGTAGGCAGAGCAGCTACATTGGGGTTCATTTTAGAGAGGACATTCAGAGAAGTTAAGTGACTTCCACAAGAGCAGTCAAAGATGGGACTTTTAAGCCCAAAGCTACTGGGAATTTAAGACCTCTCGCCTCATTGGATTATAGGTTCAAGATGGCAATGTGGACAAACCAGCATGCTTGTGTGCAGAGGGCAGCTTCCTTTAGGGACTGTGTAGGTGGACATGGGGAAAACCCCATGATGTAACAGCTCTGCAGTTTAAAAATGTGAATTGAAATGTGGATACGGCTTTCCTAAATAGACTAAAAATATTAAGGTAAACAAAATCACCACTTTTGAGGGCCAAAAATAGTATAATGTTAACAGTTTTGTGTAGTTCAATCTGATATCTCCTCCTTACCTTTCAGTGCACTTTAGTTGATTAGTGCATTGGCAAGGACTCATTACACCTCCACTGTATGTGAAATGTGTTGTTCTAACTTCCAGGACTAGGGATGTCAAAAAAAGTAAGGGACAGGTCACTGTGCTCAGATAATTACAATTTATTCATCTGGGGACAAGATGGGACAAGACGTACGAGAATCACTGCAAAGGAATGATATCAACACACATGCAAAATAAAATATCTGGGCATTATAAAGAGCTAGAATGAGCCTGCAGTTCGGAGTCAGATATCCTGGTTTTAAACCCTTGCTGGCTATGTGATCTTTGGTAGAACCATGGTAGCTCTTTTCAGTAAGATATTACCTATGACTATGGAAATCAGCATATCATCACATAATAGTCATTCAGTGTTACTTCCTTTTCCTTGCTCTATACAATCGAAGGAAATGCTAAGCAACTTCTCTTCTGAATCCACAGTAACCATTCTTGCATGTCTGTAGCTCTCTATAAAAAAAGAAGATGTCACATATTCTCCTTTTATTTTTGAACTCTACGACAAAGCATCTGAAATAAATAGGGCAGATGTTAGTAAAACTGCTGTGGATGGTTGCACAGGTTGTGCACTGCAACACCAGTTGTGAATGGCACCCTCCAGAGTTGGGCATTGTACAGCCTGCACAAACATAGGGCGTGGCTCTGAATCATGCTAGCATCCACATTTTCTAGATATGGAAACTGAGGCAGAGAAATTAAGTGATTTTGTAAAGGCCGTGCACTCATACAGCACAGACCCAGGACTCTTTTCAGTTTTATGATGTCCAGTCCCCTGTTCCCCATACTTTACTGCCAGAATTAATGCTTGCTGCACGTCAACCTCCCTCACTTACACCAAGAAATAATGGTTGCTATGCATTGATTTTCAAATTGATTGGAAGTTCCCTGAGAACAGATGCCAAATTAATGTTAGTTGATTCATTGACATAAATGTGATTTGGCGCAAGAATGTTTAGAGTGGGAATAGATTAGGGTGAGAAGTTTTCACAAGGCCAAGAAAGAGATTTCCTTGGAGGACTAAGTCCAGCTAGGTCTGATTGGAATCAGGGAAATATGGGAAAGAAAGAATTTGTCTTGCCTCAATGCCTTCCCAGAGTTTAAGCATGATTGTTGGCATATCTGAAATCCTGTATATTTAGTATTTTCCCTTAGATGGTCTCATTTTCAGAAAAAGAAAAGATGCTGCTCTACTTTAGCCTCATCTTAATCCTATCCACAGGATTGTGGGTTTGATAAGATAGGTATATTTTTCTAATACCCATTAAAATAAATATATGACTATTAAAATTTTTACAGTATTTAAGTGTTTTATCTAAGAAACTAGGCCATGAGGCAATGCTGGACTTGGCCACCTTCTGAGTCCTGTCTGGGGATAAGAGGAAGGATAGAAGGACTTAGTCATAAGAGGAGGGTTTGGTCCCTTGGTTAAGGAGGTAAAGGAGACCTATCAGTCCATCAGTATTTTCTGGATTAGGTGCATGGGCACGGAACAGAGACAGCACAGGACTTGCTTGGAAAGTGTTGGTCATTTAAGGGAGGGGACATGATGTCAGCTAGGTTGATAAAAGAGGACTGCTGGGGCCATAATGGTGCCAGTTTATAAACATGGATCCCTTCAACCAGGGGAAGTTAGACAAGAGGATATTAGAGATAATGCTACTGACCTTTCATTATACAGAAGTGGAAACCAAGGTCAGAGGGTTAGAGGATGTAACCGAGGTCACCCAATGGCATGCATAAGGACAAGGGCCCAAATACCCAAACTGTCCATAGCTAGGGATCCGCCACCCACATGTTAAGTTTTTATTTAGTGCCTTTATGTTGAGGGGATAGTTGAAAATCCCTTGGGAACCCAATTCAGGATATGGATATAAAATAAAGGTGGCTGACTGAGTAGGATGATTTAAAGGCCATCAAGGATACTATGAACAGGTATAAAGCACTAGAGGTTTCTCTTTGGTTGTTCACCTGGATCAGGAAGAGTATCTTTCTGATAGAAATCAATCATAAAAAAGAAATGAGAGAGTTGGGGAAATTTGAATCAGTATTTGTTGATATTAAGGGATCATTGTTAAATTTTAAAGGGAAGATAATGGTATTGTGGTTTTGTTAAAAAAAATACGCATTGATGTATTTATGGATAAAACAGCACAATGTCTATACTTTGCTTTGAAATAACCCAGCGGCAGGGGAGTGGTTCTGGAATTGGATGAAGGTATAGATGAAGCAAGTGTGGTCTTGATTTGATAACTGCTGAAGCTGGGTACATGGAAATTTATCAGACTATCCTCTCTCTTTTTGTGTATGTTTGAAATTTTCCATAATAAAAAGTCCCCAAGTAGTGAAAGTCCTTTGTTTAATTCATGGAGATTTCCTACATGTGTGCTTCACATATATAAGTTCAGGGAGCCAGAACTGGATTTGTGACTTACTGAGTGAACTGGTGCTGGTTATTTAACTTCTCTGAGTTTCAGTTTCTCCATCTGTAAAATGGGAATAATAACACCTTATTAAATCAGTGTTGTGAAGATTAAATGAATTCAGTAGCGCAAAACTTCTTCCCTTTCTTTCTCTTGATAGGTATACACATCATTGACTAAAACTACATTTTCCATAGTAATATCTTCAAGAGCAGGATATTACTGCTGAGATGGAGTCCTGTAGTGCTTCATCCTTGGAGGATGACGAGGACCTCTCCAGATTTACTCCTTATTGACCTTGGCTAATCTTCCCAGTCTGGGATCAAGTCACCTTAAATTTATAAGAAAACGGTCTGGGCTTTTCACAGTGGGGTTCATTCTGATCACAGGTTCAGCCACAAGAGCCATTGTGCTTCTCCCATTGAGAAGGATGAACACCATGGAGGCTGGATTTATTTAAAGTAAATAAGGTTCTGATTGCAGAATGTCCCTGCACCCTCGCTCTCTGGAAGATTAAGCACAACCTTACAAAGTTAATGACGTGCTTATTGGAAAGTTAATAGCATAGAATCATGCCTTCTATTTATCTAGCTCTTTGGGTCTTAAAGAATTCTAACCAACTTTATACGCTGTACAAATTATATATCTCTATATATGCCTATATATATAATGTGAATAACCTGACTTGTTTTCTATCTCCTCTGTCTGTCAAATTTTGAAAATAACCTAAGAAACGAGAAATTCATATTTGGAGAGCATTGCAATGTACTTGGATGAAATGCTTTTGGTGTATTTAGAAGCAGCTCTCATGATCTTATTTTTATTTAAATTCATTGCTGCAGTTGTTACCTCTTCTCCAGGATGCATCCCACTTGTTCACTGCTTTTTGAATTCATCTCAGAATTCCTGCATTAGTGAAATCTCCTTTTCTTGGTAACAATAACTGACATTTACATCTCTTACGTGTAAGGTGGCACCTGGCAGTTTTAAAAACACTTTTGCATTCATTATCTCATTTAATCCTCACAACGGTGTTGAGAACTAAGCAGGGCACGTGTTATTATTTCCATTTTACAGGTACAATTTGCCGACTTTCAGTGTTGGAAGGTGGTGCCTTTAAGATCACAGAGCCTGACTCTCTTTTGTACTAGTGAAAAGCTGGGTCTCAGAGAGGGTGAGAGCTCTCTAGTTTCACGCTGCCCATCAGCAACAGAACCAGGATGAGCCTCTGTGTGACCCCAGTCTTGACCCCTTGGCCTTCAGCCCTGGTGTAACCCTCACCTGAGCAAACTGCATTCTACCTGGCTCAGAGCAGTTCTGACCACCGGAAGCCAGAATCACCTGAGGGAGCTGGTTAGAAATACAGATGGATGAGTGAATGAGTGAATCAGTCTTGTAAGTAAAGGCTCCAAAATCTGCATTTAAAACTCACTCAGATTCTTCTTCTATATTGAGAAGTGTGACAGTGGTTTGTTGGGTTTAAGCTCTGTGGCTCTGATCCTCTTTTTATGAGGTGGTTTTGAGGTGCATGGCCACCATCATGAATTCCTCTGTATGAACCCCTTGGTACCCTTTGATGTCTTCACTGCCACATGTTGAACTCCCATTGCTCGGTGATATGTCTGTGATGGTGCCCTTTCTTTCCAAAATTATCAGCTGGACTCTGTTTTAAGCTTAGCACCATGTTGGTTGGTGTTAAAGGGGCTGCTATCGGGGATGGCTAAGAGTGGAGGATAGGCCTGAATGGGGCCAGGAAGAAGGTGGGACTTACCAGTAGCACTGCCATTTGGGACAATGTGAGTGGCTGTTGGGTGATGCCAATTGTGGGTACACATCTACAGCTCCGGTAGCTGGAGAACAGTGTTTATTCTTCCTCTAGGGTGACAGAAGTGCGCCAGAACCCATGCTTAGTGCTTTCATACATTCCCTCTTTTAATCCTAAAATATTTCTACGAGGCAAGGCAGTAGGTGCAGTTATCCCAGTTTGAAAGCGTGGTAACTAAAGCTCACATAATTTGTCCATGTTCTTGTAACTAATCAAATAATGGGGCGAGGACTCAAACAGTTGGTTGACTCCAGTATCGATGCCTTTATCCTCCATGATATATTCTTGCTTCTCATTATTCATGGATTCCATATTTGTGAATTTGCCTAAATTTTTTTCACTAAAATTAGTTTGCAACCCCCAAATCAATACTCGTCTCACTTTCGTGATTATTCATAGACACGCACAGAATGATGAAAAATTTGAGTTACCTGATGCACACGATTCCAGTTGGAGGTGCCTTCTTGTTTCAGCTCTCAGACTGTAAAATAGTGTCCTTTTCACAGTTTATTTAGTGTCACTGTTTTCACACTCTTGTGCTTTTTGTTGGTGATTTCACTGTCTAACATGGCCCTCAAGCATAGCGCTGCAGTGCTGTCTAGTCGTCCTAAGCACAAGAAGGCAGTGATGTGATGTGCCTTCCAGAGAAAACACCTGCTAGGTAAGCTTCCTTCCCGCATGAGGCACAGTGCTGCTGACCGCAAGTTCAATGTAATGAATCAAAAGTACATTTTAAATAAGGTGTCTTTCAACAGCACACAAACTTATTTATTGATTGGTTGAGGAAAATGTGACAAGAGGCTAGCAGGAACCTAACGCCGTGCGTCTTTTCGGAGCAATGGTACAGTAGTCGCGAATTCTGGGTTCGCGGGACTTTATAGAACCGCGAATAACGAGGATCAATGTCATTTCCTCGCGAGGAACCCAAGAGGCCAAGTGCAAAAGCGCCCTCTGGGGCCAGTCCAGACCCCCAGACTGGGTTTCTTGTGGGGTCTCCCGGCCTCTCATGTGGTCAGCCAGCCTCGGGTGCATCTGCTCCTTCGCTAACTCTGGGCTTCCCTGTTCTCTCCCGCAGAGGGGTTCAGCCGAGCCCTTCCTGCGGCTCCACAACTTGTACCCCACCCCGCGCTGTGCCAGGCAGGCCGCCCTGCCCAGGCTGAGCCGCCGGGCGGTCAGCCAGCACTCCTACCCGCTGGACCGCTTCCCCTCCGTGCCCCTGGACCCCATGGAAAGCCCCACCCCGCAGGCGGACCTGGCGCTGGACTGCGACCCGCCCCGCGTGCAGCTCAGCGACGAGACGTTCGTCTTCCAGGACGGGCGGTGGGTGAGTGAGAACTGTCGCCTGCAGTCCCCCTACTTCTCCCCGGCCTCGTCCCTCCACCACAAGCTGCACCACAAGAGGCTGGCCAAGGAGTGCCTGCGGCAGGAGGAGACCAAGTCCCTGCGCGCGGAGAACCGCGCGCTCCGCGAGGAGAACCAGATCCTGCAGGCCTTATGGGAGGAGCGCCAGGCCGCGCTGGGCCTCGAGGACGGCCGGGCCTCCGCGCCGCTGCTGCGCAGGGACAACGCCTCGTCCCTGGAGGCGGTGAAGAAGGACCCGGAGCTGCAGGTGCACCGCGGCCGGGAGAGCAGCACCCTGCAGCTCCTCCAGGAGGAGAACCGGGCCCTGCAGCAGCTGCTGGAGCAGAGAAAGGCCTGCTGGGCCCAGCCGGACGAGCAGGCGGCCTCGACCGAGATCAAACCGGCCCCCTCGCCCCAGGAGGCGCCCCACGGGCTGCTGCCGGGCCAGGGCGCGGGCCTCTCCTCCCCCTTCGAGGAGCCCAAGGGCCCCCAGGCCGCGCAGGAGGACTCCAAGACGCTCCGGGCCCTGCGCAAGATGCTCAGCAACCTGTCCGCGCAGCCCAGAGAGGAGGCGGGCAAGGCGGGCCCGGGCCTGCCCGACAGCGGCCAGTCCCTGGAGCTGCTGCGGGAGATGAGCCAGGCGCTGCAGGCCCTCCGCGAGGAGAACCGGCTCCTGCAGGAGGAGAACCGGCTCCTGCAGGAGGAGAACCGGGCCCTGCAGGAGGAGAACCGGGCCCTGCAGGAGGAGAACCGGGCCCTGCACGTGCTGCGCGAGGAGCACCGGATTTTCCAGGAGGAGAGCAAGGCGCTGTGGGAGAACAACAAGCTGAAGCTGCAGCAGAAGCTGGTCATCGACACGGTGACCGAGGTCACCGCCCGGATGGAGATGCTCATCGAGGAGCTGTACGCCTTCATGCCGACCAAGAACAACGACCCCACGAAGCCCAGCAGGGTCTGAGGCTCCCCGTCCGAGCCGCACCGAAGCCCCAAGCTGGGCCCCCAAACGGCATCGCCCGCCTTCCCGTTGTCACCCCCGCCTGCCTCCAGCAGCTGGTGCCCGTGCAAGAGCAGAACGAGCGGCCTGGTCAACTCAGAGAAGCAATAAAGGCGTGAGGAGGCTAGGGCCGCTAATCGCGCGTGCTGCTCTGCCTTCTTTCTCATTTTTCTTTCTTTTGAGCACTTGCAGGCTCACAGCAAAATGGAGCAGAAAGTACAGAGATTTCCCACATACCCTCTACCCCACACACCAACCCGCAGCCTCCCTGCTATCAACATCCTCTGCCAGAGGGCACACTTGTTACAACTGATGAACCTGCATTGACACATCATTGTCACCCAAAGCCATGGTTCACATTAGGGTTCACTGTGGGTGGGTTCATTCTATGGGACGGAGCAGAGCGTATACAGAGTATATTCACTGCCCTAGAACTCCTCTGTGCTCTGCCTGTTCATCCTTCCCTGCCTCCCACCCCTGGCAACCACTGATCTTTTTACTGTCCCCATGGTTTTGCCTTTTCTAGAGTGTCATATAGTTGGAATTATAACAGTAGGCAGGCCTTTCAGCAGCAGGCACTTAAGTCTAAGCCATGTCTTTTCATGGCTTGATAGCTCGTTTCTTTTTAATGCTGAATGCTGTTCCATTGTCTGAATTTAATGCAGTGTGTTTATCCACTCACCTACTGAAGGACTTCTTGGCTACTGCCAAGTTTTGGCAATTATGAATCTGGCTTCCTTTTCTTCTTTTTTCTCTTGTCTCTTCCTTACCTCAGCCTTCATTATCATCTGTTTTTCATTTCCTCCCTTTTTGCTTCCTTGTTTTCCTCCTCTTTCTCCTGTCCTTCTTGCTCTCTCATCATCTGATGAGGTCCTAGCATGGAGGAGAGGATGCGGGAGAAGAGCTCACTCAAGGCCAGGACCTTTCACCTGGGATGCTGGCGACATCGGGCTGGAAAGCTCTGTCTAGGGCTGTCCCGTGTGTTGTAGGATGTTTAGCAGCATTCCTGGCCTTTGCCCACTAGATGCCAGTAACAGCCACCTGACCCCCAGCTGTGACAAGCAGGTGTTTCCAGGCTTTGTCAAATGGCCCCCCGGGGGTGGGAGGTCAAACCCCTGCCCCACTCCCAACACTGCTCTCAGAGCATCTTCCTTGAAACAACAGCCCTTGACATGCTCTGAGAAAGTGAAGGTTTCCATGAGGGGAAGACAGTCCTTTCGGGCAGATTCATGATCACACTCCAACTTAAAGGGTCTGAGAGGTCCTGCGATGAAGGAAACCGGTTATCTTCGGTGAACCCAGAATTGGCCAATTTTATCTGATCTTGAAATCTTTTTTATTTTTTTCTTTGAAACCTCTTTTTATGTGACCCTGCTGATCACCCAGTCTGGGAAGGGGTGCCCTGTGCACTCTTCCTAGACTCGCCTTCCTGTCGAGTAGAGGCTCAAGACTGGGTGTCCTGGGCCCCAATTCCCATTTCAAAGGCGGACATACTCTAGAACCAAGAGGTTGAAAGGTACCCTCAGGGGACTGCGGGAGGGAGTTGGACAGAGGTTCCCCAAACTTCGCTGTGGAGTAGAGTCACCTCAGGGTCTTTGAACAGTACTGATGCCTGGATTCCACCCCCAGACGTTCTGACTTAAATGGTCTTGGGTAGGACTGGACATTGGGAGGGTTAAAAAGCTCTCCAGGTGGTTCCAATATGCAGCACAGTTGAGGAATCACCATGGTAAGGTGAGCGAAGACACCTGATTCTCAATAGAATGCTCCATTCTCTAGTCATGGGTATAAGTGAGCAGGTGCATGTGAGGGAAAAGAGTTTACTCACTTTGCTGCTGGAAAACTAATTGTGACGGATGTGAGCCGGAGACTGGAATGTCCTTACTCCTAACCCGTTGTTCACGCTGGCTCGATTTCTGAGCTTTGAGCAAATTCCAGAAGGTGAGCCAAAGGCAGCAGCCCACACCTGCAGAGCTATTCGCCTATCACTTTTCACTTGGTGTGACCCCCGTGATCCTCGGCACCCGCACGGTAGGCATTTATCATTCCTCCTACGGCTCTGAAACTAACATGCTACATGATCTGCCAGAGGCTAGCCAGCTAGGAAGCGCCGAACTGGGACTTCAGCACAGACCTAATGATGGTGGGTCTCAAACTCCTATTAGATCACATTGCCAAGTAAACCTGGTCTCCAAGAAATGAAGTTTAACAATGGTTTGGTGCCTGTTTTGCAGATTTAGGAACTTGAGTCTTATCCAGAATAGCATCAGAAATTCCAAATGAGGGAGAACAGAGTAATTCCTCTCTCCAGGCAGGGACAACACATCTAATCGTACACAAGGGTGGGAGATGACTCATGGGCATGCAGAGCCCACGTCATTTATTCCCCTATTGCCACCAAAATCTGATAAACAGGAAGTTGTTGCTTCCTATTTGCAGTTTTTCCCTTCTGAACTTGGTAAATGCGTCATGCCGGGCATCATGAACTGGTCCCTGGTGCCGAAGAGGTTGGGGACCACTGCCATACTCCGTTTAAGTCAATGTACTAACCCCAGGGTGTAGGGCTTTTTTCATTTTTGTTTCTTGACGAAACCAAATTGATTTCTGTGATTCTAGACAACTGGAAGGCACGCTGTCACCGTGTTTGTGTTACAAATATTTAACTTGGAGTAAGCTATCTAACGGCAGTCGGAGGGTTTCTTGCAAGCTGAGGGAGCTCGGAGGACTTACTACTATTTAACACTGTCAACTTTCTCTGTCATGCAGTATCTAAATAGGTGAAAAATTAGCAAGACCAACCATAAAATGTTATTTTTATGGAGTGGGGGAGCTTTACTTCAAAACAATGTTTCATTGTGTAGTGCAGTCTGTCATAGATTAGCTAACATCCAGCGGCAGCTAACCTCTTGGAGAACAGAGTGAAATTTCATTCTTCGTGGAGAGCTTCCTTTAAGCATCTCTGCGCCTTTTCCAACTCTTTCTGTTTCCTCCTGGTCCACCCTGAAGTCCTTCTCTAACGGCCAAGTTTGTTTTCTCTATGCAAGTCAGGTCTTGGCTCCAAGCTTCTAGGGTTTGCCTTTAGAGAGCTAAGCATTCTACCTTTCCTAGCCTCTCTCATGTGGCCCTTGGCTTGGCTGGCTGGCACTCTTGGTTGCTGGAATCAACTATAATCCTCCTACTGAATTGCCTGAGTCCTGGCCGTCGGCCTATTTTGTGCTTGTAAATTGAGGGTCAGGTCAAATAGGGAACACTCTGAGGGTCAGGTCAAATAGGGAACACTCACAACCTTAAACTAGTATTTAGTTAATTGAAACTAAAGAATTAGAACGAATTTTTTCAATAGGAAAATCATCTGTGCAAGACTAATCCTTCGGCCATAGGAATCAGAATCAAAACAATTGTGGAGAAAATCTGGCAGGCTTTTGTATGCTCAGATTCTGTTCTTGAACTCTTCCCTTTTCTAAGGACTTTTCATAAAGTGGAGTGACCTCCACCTGCCTGTCAGGAATGCTTGCAGGAGCCAAATGGTAGGTCGGGCAGCATGGGAAGCAGCTGGGAGCTGGGCGCGTTAGGGGAAAGTGTCTGATGGAGGAAGTTGGAGAGCCTTATCAATAAGCATCATTATATTGTCCCCTGAGTTGAATTTCTGATTCATCAGATGGGAAATGGCTTCCACTGAGAAACCAGTCAATTTTAGAATATTCTGGATATGCCAAGAGCAGCTACTGGAACTGCATTCTTTCTGTTCATAATATTGAGTCCCTGAGTTATTTGCAGCAGACAGCACGTTTGTGCTTGGAGCCGCCCACCGCCCTCCTCATTCACATGCAAGTCTTCTTCAGCTTGAGCTCTTTTCTTTCCAGATTCCTTACCCTCTTTGTTCATTCAAACAATGGCCTTTGTGACCAAAAACAAAGTTAGGAGCAGGTGACAGATTATTTTTAATGCTGTCAAGACAAGTGGCTGTTTAGTTGATGACATGTTCTCTCTCCAAGCCCGCCTTTATTCTTTGCAAATAGGGTGATTCAGAGCTCTCCATCAGGAATCCTTGCACCATGGGAAGACTAAGTCCTAAACCCTTTTCAGAAATTGGTCAGTTGTCACTCAGTAGACACTGTGAGAGATGGAATAGAACTTCCTGGTTGTCAGTTACTTTTCGTGGACCTATGGTTGGGTTGTCCTTACCTTTTCCCTTTCCTTCACTTGTTCATCCGGTCATCAGGTTCTGTTGGTGTTATCTCCTCAATAGCCCTTGAATCGTACCTCTCTCTGTTCCCATGGGTGTAACCCTAGTCTCGGCCACTGTCATCACCTGCGTGAGTGCTCCAAGTCTGAGTTTATCTCCATGTGACCAAGGTTACTTTCAGCCCATTCTTCATGCTGCAGCCAGACTGATTTTGTTATATATGTGCATGTTCTATTATTTCCTTATTTAAAATTCATCGCTAGCTTTCCACGGTCTTTAGGGTACAATAACACTTTACTATGGGTCTCTGGCTTAAGTGTGGATGCTCCTTTATAGTCTTCTGAATATACTGAATTCATTGAACATGTCAGTGCTTCTCAGGGTCCCCAGTGGGCTCCTTCAGGATTCAGTATCATTTCATCAGATGTCCGCCTCGTCTCTTGGAGGTTACATCCAGAGACGAGAGATTCCTTCTTCTGGGAAGGGCAGGCAGAGCTCTAGGGAAGATGTACTCAGGGCAGTGAGGAAGGATGGAGACACCTCTGTTGTCAGGTGGTTGTTATGAATCTTTCCTGGCCATGATTGGGCCATTGGGTGTCAAAGCCCAGTAACCTCTCACCTTGCTCCTTTGTCCTTACTCCGAACAGCCGTGCACCAGCAGCATGGACTTCAGAGTCAGACTTCTGGGTGTCTGTCTCAGCTACCCCACTTACTGTGTGACTTTGGGCAAGCCTCTTAACCATTCTGTGCCATGGTTTCTTCTTCTAGAGAAAACAGTGACACCTGCTGTATCAGTTAACTCTTGTTGCATCATAAACCCATTCCAAAACTTAGTGGCTGCTGAACCACTTATTTAGTTAGGCTGGCTTCAGCTGGGCAGTTCTGGTTGCAACTGGGCCCACTCATGCCCCTGCGCTTGGCTGGCAGGTTGCTAGGTGGCTCTGCTCCCGGTGATTGTCTGACTGTCAGTTACGGCCCTTTCGTTCTCCTGCATGGGGTCTCTCATCCTCCAGCAAGTTACCTCAAGCATGGTCTCACAGCAGAGGCCCAAGAGAGAGACAGCAGCAATGTGCAAGACCTCTTGAAGTCTAGGCTTGGAACTGGCCCATCCTTACTTCTACTGACCACTTTCTATAGACAAAAGCAAGTCACAAGGTCAGCTCAGATTCAAGGGATGGGAAATGCATTCCACCTCTTGATGGCAAGAGCTGTGACAGACATGGATGCAGGGAAGCATTTGGTTGGAGCTCCCAGTGCACTTCATCCACTATACTACGTTATAGGTTGTTGTGCGAATCAGGTGAGATAGTACATACAAAGTGCATATTAGAACAGAGGCTAGTAGGGAATTCCCTGGTGGTCCAGTGGGTAAGACTCCGTGCTCCCAATGCAGGTGGCCTGGGTTCAGTCCCTGGTTGGGGAACTAGATCCCACATGCGTGCTGCAACTGGGAGTCCGCATGCCGTAATGAAGACCAGGTGCAGCCAAAAATAAATAAATAAATATTAAAAAAATAAAAATTATAGACACATTAAAAAAAAGAACAGAGACTAGTACATTGTAAGCACTCAATATGTTTTACGCATTATTATCATAATATTTTTTTGTGTGTATCTTTAAAAATATAGATAGAAATTAGAGCAATTCATAGAAAACTACCTCAGAGACTCTTCAGGATTTTTTAGTTTGTTTAGAAAAATTTTTTTGTGGTCCTGGAAGAGCTATCTAAAGTCAGCACCTGAGCTCCTCTTTACGCTGTTTTCTTTTTTTTTAAAAGTATTTATTTGTTTGTCTGCGTCGGGTCTTCGTTGCGGCGCATGGGCTCTTCTTTGCAGCACGTGGGCATCTCTCTAGTTGTGGCGTGCGGGTTTTCTCTCTCTAGTTGTGGCGTGCAGGCTCTAGGGCACGTGGGCTCTGTAGTTGTGGCGCACAGGCTTAGTTGCCCTGTGGCATGTGGGATCTTAGTTCCCCGACCAGGGATCGAACCCACGTCCCCTGCATTGGAAGGCAGATTCTTTACCGCTGGACCACCAGGGAAGTCCCTCTTCTTTATGCTCTTAAACACAGATTTATTGTGAGGATTGAATAAATTAGTGTATACAAAATGATTAGCTCAGTATCTGGAATGTAATAAACACTAAATGGTATCTATGATTATTATATTATGGCAACAAGGTTAATGCTTTGGAAAAGAATCTGCCTTTTACACAGCCCCACTTCACTGCTAAAACAAACTGGCATAAGCATGATGCTGAGAAATCTAATAGGTGATCAATGCCTGAAGTAGAAGCAGAACAAAGTGGAAATTTTCTCACATACACATAGGTAGAGAGAAAACATAATAATTCGCCATACCTCTATTATGCATCTTCTGTAGATCAGTGGGTCTGTCTTCATTTACTCCCCAACTTTCTTCTTTTTCTTTTTTCTTTTTTGGGTAGAGTTTTTTAATGCAAATCCTAGGTGTCACATAAATGTTTCAGGATGTATCAGTGATAGACATTTTAAATATAATTACCATATTATAATCACACCTATCCAAATTAACCATAATTCCTGAATATCATCTAATATCCAGTCCATAATAAAATTTCTCCCATTGTCTGATCCAAACAAGATCCACACACTGCATTTGTTGTTATGTAAGAAACATAAGTTTGTTTTATAGGAGGAGAATCTTGTGCAGTTCTTGGAGCATCCAGAATTGGCTAGTGTTATTTGAGGTCCAGCCTGCCAGGGACATGAAAAAGACCTAATGGACCCAGGGTACATGTACCAGTGTGGTTTTCTGAACTTTTTTCTGCATCTTCCAGGAAACGTTGATGATACCGTTTGGTGTGTTTAAAGACACCCTGATTTAGAACAATTCAGAAATGTGCTCTCGAGAGCTATGACATGATGAATCAATAATGCCTAAGTGACTAACTTTATTAATCTCAAGGTCATCTGAAAGATTTGAGACCCACACCATTATCTTGAGACCTGAAGTCTTGGGAAGAATGGAAGCAAAGACGGTGACAGATGGCGAGCTGTCCCCAAGCTAAAGAGAGTTTAATATCAGGCTGTCACACAGGAAACCAAATTTCTTTTTTTTTTAATTATTATTTTTTTTATTGGCATATAATTGCTTTACAATGTTGTGTTAGTTTCTGCTGTACAGCAAAGTGAATCAGCTGTACGTATACACATATCCCCATATCCCCTCCCTCTTGTGTCTCCCTCCCACCCTCCCTATCCCACCCCTCTAGGTGGTCACAAAGTACCGAGCTGAGCTCCCTGTGCTATGTGGCTGCTTCCCACTAGCTATCTGTTTTACACATGGTAGTGTATATATGTCAATGCTACTCTCTCAATTCGTCCCACCTTCTTTAAGGGTATTGGCTCTGGTAGTCAGATAGGACTTGGGGAAGGAAGAGAGGATGCCAAAAGCCCTCAGTATTTTCTTTGCTTGTCTGAAATAGGAAGTCTTAAAAAACAAGCAAGCAGGCCCTCTAGTTCTCTACGTGTGATGTGGTTAACGGGGAAAGATCTTAATCTTTTGGACAAAGTAGATTTATGTATTTACACATTCATTCAATATCCAGGCTAGAAACCAGAAAGCTGCTCTAGACCATGTTTTCTCCCTCATTTCCTCCATGTAGAAAATCACCAAATTAGGCCAATTTTTCTTCCTTAATGTTTCTTGAACTTGTCCCTTTCTCTTTATCCATATGACCACTGACCCAGCTCCCATCCTCATCAGCCTTTGCCTAATCTGTTGTGGTCAAATCCTAAGTAAATCCAATTTCTGCACTGCAGCCAGCGTGAGCCATTTAAACTACAATTCTGACTGTGTAATAACCCTCCTTCAGCGCTTTCAATGGATCCTTATTTCTTTCAGTGGGCCTTCCCCACCAGGATGCTGGGTTGGATTACGTGTGTATGGAAATATTGATCCCTTTGGCTCCAGGGGTGTCCCGGGTGTGAGCAGCCTCGTTTATCTACCTCCGTATCCCACACAGGTGTCATTTACCATGTGTACCATGATGCACAAAGGCTTACGGAATAAAATCCAAGCTCTTGTCTTCAGCCCTCTTGGTATCATTCTTTGCCCACACAGTTCTCGGTATCTGAAACATTCTTTGAACACTTCTGTATCTTGCAATTCTTATTTATCCTCCAAGACTCCATTCAATCGCTTCTCGGCCTTTTGGCTAAGATCAAGTGTAGTATCCTCCAAGACTCCATTCAAGAATCATCTGTTTTAGGAAACCTTCTTGGAAATTCAAGTTTAGGCCAATGGGCCATCTTTTGTGTCTCCCCCCCCAAACCTCTGGCCATGAGTATTCTTTTACCAGATCACTCACAATACTACCAAGAAGTAGTTTGGTTTTGTATGTGTCCCCTCTCCCAGCCTGCGAGCTCCTTCAAGACAACGTTAATCATCTAGGAATTCCTACTGCCTGGTGCGGTGCCTGGCACACAGTAGGTGCTCAGTAAATAAGAAACTCAAGAGAGAACGTGGAGGAGAGCTACAATGCTCATTCATCTGCTCACAGTTTAGCTAAAAACCCAATGCTTTCCTGCCCTTTGCTAATGGGATCTGATCAAAATTGTCCACCAGCACCGGATTATGAGGTGTTAAGTCCAAAATATCAGAATGCCGAAGTCAATGTCATCAAAAGCAGATACAGTTGAACACTCTTCTCTAATCTCAGTCATGCAAGCTTGGGGTGCGGGGGTGTTTGTGTGGGGGGGGGGTGTGGGGGGACGGACAGAGAAGTGAGAATTGTTACATTAGAAAGGAAACCTCTGGATGCTGAGGCGCACTGTGGTCTTATGTCGCCATTTCTGCAGCCCTGAGAGTTTAGTGTTATTTTAGTTGTTAGGGTTGGTAGAAAATAACCGCTTCCTAAATTAGATATGTGTAAAGAGACTGGTACAGGGTCAGAACTAGAGAATGATGCTGCCAGTTAGAGAGACCAAAAGTTTGTAGAAATCTCACATCTTGATCTTGAAAATACACACACACACACACACACACACACTTGAGTTCAGAGGATGTGCTCTCTGTAGAAATATGATTTGCGGAGCCCAACAGCTACAGAAGTGTTCACCTAGGGCTCTGTGTCCCGAGGTCTTCAAGATGGAGATGTTCTCCATTGGTGTCCTTAATAGGACACCATGGTTAAGTTACAATGGCCTCTTTTCTTTCCTGATCTTTCTTAGTGGAGCAAAGGTCAGGGAGGAAGGCAGTGATGCGTCTGGATATTTGAGTAAGAAAGAGGACAGAGTACAGCAGTGATTTTTGATAAAGGGGCCCTCTTGGTAGGGAGGAGTTAGCTTTCCCTGGATGAGTGTTACAAACCGTGGGAAGGTATAATCAGAGAGCATGTCTGTACACTGTCTGCTAGGTTCAGCGGATCCTTAACAGTGTCAGCAAGGGAACATTTGATCATCACAGCCTAACTCATCTTCCTGATCTTGTGGGCTCCAGGGGTTTGCTAATGTTCAGAAGAGCTAGGCATTCTCCAACGTTAACAAATTTTAATATCCAAGAACTGATATACTACAATGTAGTGAAAAAATAATCTGTCTGAAATAGAGCAAGTGGCACTATGACAAAAAAATATTGTTATGGATATGAGGGGGGAAATGAACTGAAGTCTTATTCTAACCCTAAGTCTTACTCCCAGCTACTAACATTCCGCTTTCTCCATGTCTGTGAAACAGATAGCAACTGCGCAATGGCTGTGGCTGACATCTTTCAATATGGAAACACTTTTGATGATATGTGTATGCATAGCTATATTAAGTTATCATTCATCATAAAGAGCTGGAGTACAGTGTACACATAAAATATATGCATATATACACACATTTTATATATGTGTATATTTTTTTTTCAAGAAAAATGTAAAGCATCTTAAGAATATCCAAGACAAAGAAGAGGAACTGATCAAAATATATGTTCTGAGTGTGAAAGTCATGCTACTGATGCATAGACCAACGGGCTTGTGTTTATTCAGTTATTCAGTAATTTACCAAATATTTTCTAAACACCTCACTCTGTTCCAGCTTTGTTACAGGTACTGGAGTTTCACTGAGGAGCAGGGCAAACATGGAGTTTATATTCCAGTAGGAGAAACAAACAATAAACAAGTTATCATGTAAGCAAGATGATCTTAGGTAATGCTAAATGCTATGAAGAAAGACATAGGAAATGGGCTGCTGGACGGGAAGGTGTGTACGGTTTGAGACAGCATT
This sequence comes from Balaenoptera acutorostrata, assembly GCF_949987535.1. Lineage (NCBI taxonomy): Eukaryota > Metazoa > Chordata > Mammalia > Artiodactyla > Balaenopteridae > Balaenoptera > Balaenoptera acutorostrata. The sequence continues at coordinate 59,614,712 of NC_080081.1, forward strand.
GTCAGGAAAGGTCTCTTTGAGACTGCTTAAATAAGGTGTGAGATGTGAAGTTCTTTACTGCATTGCCCTGTTTTTATACAGGATGTGTACTGATGTGTTGGGAAGGTATGATGTGATGTGATATGATGTCAGATATGATGTGATACGTGATGTGATGTGATATGATATGTGATATGATGTGACATGGGAAGATGTGATGTGATGTCATATGTGATGTGATGTCATTTGTGATGTGATATGTGATGTGATATGTGATGCGATATGGGAAGATGTGATGTGATGTCATATGTGATGTGATACATGACGTGATGTGATATGTGATACGATGTGATGTGGGAAGATGTGATGTGATGTCATATGTATACTGATGTGTTGCAAAGGTGTGGGGGAGGGGAAGCGATCTGTTGTCCTATGGTGTCAGCATTTTGGTGATTCTGGGCTGTGACCTTCACGAGTGCTTCTCAGTTTTCGCCCTCTTTAGGTGGGACAGGATGGCTAGAGGGGGCTGGAGTTGGGTATTTCCCTTCCCCAAGGTAGGCTGGGCTCTGATAAAACCCCAGCAGGTTAGGTGCTGGTGAAACAGTGTCTCCTCAGGGCAGGCCTCGTTAAGAAGAACAGAGTGTTCTGGTGTATTTCAAAATGGCTACCTTTCTCCTCCCCCTGCCGAAAGTGCGAGGGGGTTTTTCTCTGATCTCCACCATGAGAATCTGATGGAGCTCCTAAAACTCTCAAAAGTGTGACGGTTCCCCCATGGCTGGGTCCCTTTCAGAGTTGTCCACTCGGAGCCTCCAGCGATTCATCAGTTACAGTTCAGAGTTTCCTACCTCAGCACTGGTTCTCACGGAAGTTTCTGCTCCAGTAATTTGTGATTCTGTTACCCTCTTCCTGTCTCTCCAATTTTGGGGGCAGTGATTTTCCCTGCGACCTCAATTCTCTGACAGGTCTAAGAAGAGGTGTTGATTTTCAGGTTGTAAACAGTTTTTCTTGTGAGGATGGACGGGAATGACAACTTCCAGGATCCTCGCATGCTGACTGGAAACCAGAGTGAAAGGCCCCTTTGAGATGTCTTGAGCTGAGATTGGAATGAAGAGGAGGAGCTGTGGAGGGAGGAATGGGCGGGGGCACTTTTCCAGGCAGGTGAGTGGCATGTTCAAAGGCCCTGAGGCAGCAGCAGCCTCGTGTGGAGGCCAGTGTGGCTGAATGAGCATCAAGGCAGGTGACTATGAGTGACTCTGCAATTGCTTATCATGTAAAATCATCGTGGTCTGTGAGTTTACGATATTGCAGCCTGTGTTGTTTCATCTAATCCATTGCTTCATTAGCGTGTTGCTTTTCTATGAATGATTATATTGTGGTTAATATGTTAGCATGGCAATATTTCAGATAGCTTTTTGTTAGGAGCTTGGGGGGGTTTGGGGGAGGACTGGGGATTTCTTTTAAGTTTTTGCATGAAATACCTTACTTTATGATGATGGAATTGCTTTTTCTTTTGTCTTGTGATTTTTTTTTAAAAAGAGATTTAACTTTTTGTGTGAGTAGTAATATTATATCCATCTTGAGTGTCTGTATCACATTCCATACCCTCATTTAATTCTTAATAAACTGTTCACTTGTTTAAAAAAAAAAGGCAGAAGGTGAGAGGAGGCAGGTTCAGGATGGAGGCAAGGGCTGGATCACGGGGCATCTGCGGGGCCACGTGGGAAGACTGGAAGGTCTTACATTTTATTTTTATTTTTATTTTTTTAAAAAAATTTATTTATTTATTTGGCTGTGCCGGGTCTTAGTTGTGGCACGTGGGAGGTTCCTTGCGGCGTGTGGGAACTTTAGTTGGGGCACGCGGGATCTAGTTCCCTGACCAGGGATGCAACCCGGGCCCCCTGCACTGGGAGCGTGGAGCCTTAGCCCTGGACCACCAGGAAAGTCCCAGGTTTTACCTTTTAAGTGAAAACACTTATCTTGGCGATATAAGTAAAAAAGATTAAATGGCATGCTCCTGATTACTTCTACACATACTATAGAGATAGAAAATTTACAGTAGAAATTGCCCACCTCACTTCCTTTTTGCATGCATCTCTTGGAACGCTAACACGTGACCCAAACAAGCAGAATGGAAGAGGGCACAGCGCTGATGGGAATCGCTCATTGCAGTAAAGGAGCTTGTGCAAAGCGTGGGTCAAATATGATTTTCGAGGAAGGCAGAGTACATTCCTGGCTGAACCTCATGGGGGAGGGTGACTGGGACTGAGTTCTGGGAGGACGGAGAGCGCCCCCTCCTGCCTCCTTCTTCTACAGACGAGGTTGGTTAGGTGACCCCACAGGGAGGGGTTCCTTCAAGCAATGACATCATGGCCCTCAGAATAATCTGCCCTGTTGTGTGGATGAGGGGGATGGAGAAAGATGGTGGGGCTGCAGGAGTCACAGGCCCTGCTCACAAACTCCCCCTGCATTTCACCTCTCAGAGCACCTAGGTGGAGACCTTTGGTTTCCAGAACTCTTGGAATCTGTTAAAATTGTCTTCATGGTAATTTGATTGTCTTGCTGGCAGAGGATGTTTTCCTAACCTCAACTAGGTACTCCTAAGAAAGTTAAATGCATTTAAAAATCTGGGTGTATACCGAGCAGTAGACAAGCAATTGCCAGGTAAATTCAATCCCCATGAAGATCAAATGCAGATTTTTCAGACAAGAGAACTCTTTTAATCCCAAAGAGCATTTTTCTTTTTCTTCCTGAATCATTTGAATAATGGCCTGGGTGATGCATCTCGCTTCTCCTATGTGTATCCTGCAGACTGATTTAGCTTTAAATGTTCTGAGTGACAAGTCTTCCATCATCTACCTATAGAAATCATTTTGCACTCTAATTTTAGTTCTTTTTTTTTTTTTAATAGAGAAGAACAGTAGTCCTTGCTCTAACCTGGTTTTCCTCCTGTTTTCTTTCTTTTCTTTCTTTCTTTCTCTCTCTCTTTCTCTCTCTCTCCCTCCCTCCCTCCCTCCCTCCCTCCCTTATTTTTGGCTGCGTTGGGTCTTTGTTGCTGCACATGGGCTTTCTTTAGTTGCAGCGAGCAGGGGCTACTCTTTGTTGCGGTGCACAGGCTTCTCATTGTGGTGGCTTCTCTTGTTGTGGAGCACGGGCTCTAGGAGTGACGGCTTCAGTAGTTGTGGCACGCAGGCTCAGTAGTTGTGGCTCGCAGGCTCTAGAGCACAGGGTCAGTAGTTGTGGTGCATGGGCTTAGTTGCTCTGTGGCATGTGGGGTCTTCCGGACCAGGGCTCGAACCTGTGTGCCCTGCATTGGCAGGCGGATTCTTAACCACTGTGCCACCAGGGAAGTGAACTTGTGAACTTGTCCAAGTATTTCTTTTCTCATTTTAATTCCATTATTTCTTTATCCCATCAGTTCCCTTTGTTATATTAAACCTTTCTTCAATATCTTAGGAAATTGTGACTTTCTCTCTTAAGCATGTCCTGATGGTATAGATTTTATTCCTCATGATCCACCCTCCCGATCTGGGGTCTCAAGAATGTTGGCATTTGCTCCCCACCTTTTTCCCAGTGTAAGCATGTGGGTTGGTAGGGAAGAATGCCACAAAGAATACTGGGCTGCAACCTGGGAGACAGCTCTCCAAGAGCGTGTCTGAAGTCTGAAAGCTCAAGGGGGGAGAATCCTTCCTTGCCTTTTCCAGCTTCTGGTAGCTCCAGGTGCTTCTTGGCTTGTGGCTGCATCACTCCAGTCTCTGCCTCCATCTTTACATGGTGTTCTCCTCTGTGTCTGTGTCTGTCTCCTCTTCTGTTTCTTATAAGGACATGTTATTGGATGTAGGGCCCATCTGGCTAATCCAGGATGATTTCATCCTGAGATCCTAACTTAATTATATTTATAAAGACCCCTTTTCCAAATAAGGTCACCTTCACAATTTTTGGGGGTTAGAATATGGACATATATTTTGGGGGGCCACCATCCAACCCACTACAGTGGTCATCTCTCCCCCCACCCCTTTCTCTCTCAACTTGTTGCCTTGGCCTGAAATTGCCACCGTTTAGAAACACAACTGAAATTTAAGCGCTGTACCTCTAGAGAGCTCCTATTTAAAAGTAAAATATCTCTGCAAAAGGTCACCTGAACTTTTTAGTGCCCATTAGCACAGGGTAGAGAGCAGGATCCTAGGGGAAGGGGACAGATGAGGCTGATTTTAGTAAAGCAATAAGAGGCAAGAATGGTCTGGTACATGGAGCATTACAGGGTAAAGGACTGGATTATGTTTAGCTGAAGACCTTAGGTCCCCCGCAGAGTGAAACCATGAAAGGGCACCCCGAGTGAGAAGTCAGAGTTTGACCTTTCCTAATTTTGCATCCTATATATGCGGAGCTCACCTTCCTGGACGCCATGGGGAAATAGACCACTCTCTTGCTCTCATCTATTTGTTCCTGGATCATTACAGAGCAAGCGTGGAGTCTGCAGTGGCACTGAGTTAGACTTTTTCAAATTTTAATTTTAATTTATTTATTTAATTTATTTTTGGCTGCGTTGGGTCTTCGTTGCTGCACACTGGCTTCCCCTAAGTTGCGGTGAGCGGGGGCTACTCTTTGTTGTGGTGCGTGGGCTTCTCATTGTGGTGACTTCTCTTGTTGCGGAGCACGGGCTCTAGGCGCACGGGCTTCAGTAGTTGTGGCACATGGGCTTAGTTGCTCCGCGGCATGTAGGATCTTCCCAGACTGGGGCTTGAACCTGTGTCCCCTGCATTGGCAGGCAGATTCCCAACCACTGTGCCACCAGGGAAGTCCCCTGAGTTAGGCTTTTAGGAGTGAACAGGATGTCAGTAGCCATTTATCCCATCATGGAACATAGGTCCACGAGCTGAGGGTTGCATGCTTAGCAGGTGGAGGAATCAATAGACCCTCCTCCAGGTGTATGTTTCTCCTACCACATTTGTTGTCTCTAATGAGCTCAGTGAATTTGAGGAATATATTTCACACATACGAACCTTTCTGTTAGAATTGAAGTTTATTTAGATAACCAGTTGACATCACAAAACCCCGAATTTGTAGAGATTCCAGTGGTGTACGTTGCTTGCTCCCCGTGGGGTATGATTTTGACCTCTCTGTTATATCTTAACTATAGCTTACAAGCCCTACTGTAATGAATAAATGAGTGAATGGATGAATAAATAATTTAAATCAACTTTTCCTTTAAGGATTTTTTTGTTTGCCCAATATAAGAATCAAGGTTAGCAAATACAGCCCTGGGTTATGGAAGTCTCATTTTAAGCCTCTTCTTATTTCTATTAATATTTGGGACCCTCAGGTTTACTAGTAGAACTCTCCGTGTTGTTTGCTCCAGGAGACTATGTAGAGCAGGGTGGGTAAGCACTTTGTATTCTGGAGCCAGACAGACTGGGTTCAAATTCTGGTTACTCGATTTAACGCACTAGGGGGTTGGGGGCTAATTACTTAACTTCTCTAGGACTCAGTTTTCTCATCTGCAAAGGGTGGTGGACCAATAATAATTGCTGTCTCTTAAGGCTGTCTGAAGGAGTGAACAAAGCAAACTTAAAGAGCTTGAGTTTTCAGGAAGTGTTCATCTGCTGTGACTTCTTGCAGGAGCAATGCCGTTCACCAGGGAGCTGGTTAAGATCAGATGCGTTGGAAGGACAGGAAGTATTTGGTCAACGCACTGCCCTCTGGGCGGGGGTCGGGATAAGGAGATAACAGTTCCTTATTGAGGGTCCAGTTCTGCCAACTGGGCTCTCCCCTTGAGCATTTACTCCCTGTACCCCTCCAGGCTCTGAACGTGCCTTGCCTGTGATCAGCTCTCCCTGGAAACCAGCTTTATGTGCACAGGTATTACAATGAAATTCATCATTAGGAAGATTTCCTCCAGGCTCCCCAAGCACATGGTGTGGTACGTTGGTAATTATGTGTGTTGTTTGGAATGTGAGGCATTAAGAAATTGAAATGCCATAAACTTTATAGAAGTGAGGGTGAGATTATCCATGACTGTAATGGTTTCCAAATGCAAATCGAACGTCTTTCTTTTGATCCCGAATGACGGCAAGAAGCGAACATGGATATTTGATCCTTTGCCAGTGTCTAGAGAAATTACGAGGTCTCCAGGATGGGATAATAGATCCTCATCAAGACTTCTGGCTTGGGCTTCCCTGGTGGCGCAGTGGTTGAGAATCTGCCTGCTAATGCAGGGGACACAGGTTCGAGCCCTGGTCTGGGAAGATCCCACATGCCACGGAGCAGCTGGGCCCGTGAGCCACAACTACTGAGCCTGCGCGTCTGGAGCCTGTGCCCCGCAACGGGAGGGGCTGCGATAGTGAAAGGCCCGCGCACCGCGATGAAGAGCGGTCCCTGCACCGCGATGAAGAGTGGCCCCCACTTGCCGTAACTAGAGAAAGCCCTCGCACGAACCGAAGACCCAACACAGCCAAAAATAAATAAATAAATAAATAAAGTAGCTATAAAAAAAAAAAAAAAAAAAAAAAAAGACTTCTGGCTTTAGGAAACTGTTTAATCTCCATTCTCAGTGGCTGTGGCTTTGAGGCAGCTGTGACTGAAGGCTCCCAAGAGCTATTGAAAACAACTCCTCAGTTCAGAACAAAGCTGATTATGTAAATTGCACATTAAGATGCAGCTCCAATTTAATTTTAGTCTGTAAATAAATATCCCATTAATATCCATCTGTTGACAGTCAGGTAAGACATTCTCTAAGACTATATGGCTAGGACCTCAGTCAATGCTCCATAAATACTGACAGGGGAGTGATTGCCACATCGAGATTCACTATGTAGAACTTTATTATTATTATTTTTCTTTAAATGGCAAGTCATCTCTAAAATCAATTTAGAGCAAGAAGAAGCTCTGATCGGCTGAGAGGTTGGCATCTATTTCTGGTCCTGCTCTTTTGAGGGTACACAAAAGCTTTCTCTGATTGCTGTCACAGAGATCAATAATAATTATGGCTCGCCAATTCTCTCCAAAAATAAAAACATTTCAGCTGATGAGAAGCGAACACTAAATTAGCCCCAGCTCTTTCTGCTGCAGGGCAATTTTCCCAGCCAGAAATGCCATTTGTGAGAGTTGTCTTTACGGAATGGGCGCAGCTTCCCTCTCCGAGTGGGGGGTGGCAGAAAGTCCCATCTGGCCTCTGGAACCGGAACCGGAACCGGAACCGGAAGTGGGCTTGCAGGAGTCAGACAGCCTGCCTCCAGAGAGCTGACCTCTTCTCTCAGCCCCGTAACTACCCTTGGCCCTCGAGCTCTAGGAAAAGCTTTGCTACTTCCATGGTAGCCTCTTAGTATCAGGGGCTCCCAGGGGCATAATGCTTGGTCATTATCTGCTAAGATTTTGGTGGGAATGAATTGCCAATCAGCTGCCATAAGGAGAGGTAAGAACCTGTTGTGTTTCTGGATGCTGCTGGTGGTGGTGGTGATGGTGTGGGAAAGAGGTGGGGATTAAGATTAACATGGGGCTGGAGATATTGCAGGGATGACCCATCGTGGGCTACACACTCTAACCCCAAGGCACTGTTTTCCAAACTGTTGGTCACTTTTATAGGAAAAGTGAGCATTACAGCCGGCTAGGGGCATCCTTGGAGGGTGAGAAGCAGAGGCCCTTCAACTGAGGGTACTAGGTCCAAGTCTACCAGCATAAATAGTGCTTTTGCGCATATTACAAAAAGGAGACCCCTCTGAGCAAAAAAAATTCAAAAAGGTGACCAGCTGATGAAACCCTGAGTCAAGGCCTGTGGATTTAGGAGAAAAAGGTATATCTCCCCCATACCCACCTCTCTAAAGTATGCCCCTTCTTCCCCAAGTGTGAGGCCTGGGCATCTGCCCTACCTTTTGTACCACAGGGTTGGGACTGAAGCTAGTTCCTCCCCTTTTCTTCTTCCCATCATGAAGGTAGACGTGATGCTGGAGCTAAAGCAGCCATCTTACAACCATGAGGCAATGTACCAACCTGCTTAGGAAAGTGAAAGGAAAGATGAGTGGAGTCTGGGTCCTTAATGCCATTGTTGAATTGCCACACTTGCCCTGGACTGACTATCCCTGAACTTCTTGTTATGTGAAAAAGAAATTTCCTCTTTTGAACCACTGTTAATTAAATATTCCATTACAGCCATAAACACCTGTAATGGAAGCAGGGAATGAGGGCGGTAGCAGATAGGTGAATGGTAGGGGAATCTAGATTTCTGATTCTTGGCAAGCCCATTTTTGGAAACACCACTCACACCTCCTTTACGACAGGACTTTATGATCCCCCTTCCTCAGTGTTCATTGAAGACCAAATGTCTAAGTCCACCTTTGGTATAGCACCCTTTTCAGAATTCCCTTCAGTTGTTCATCCCAGGATTATTCTTCCTTACACTATCGCCATGGGTCCCGACTGAATCAAGGATGCAGGTTGAATGAGGCATTATGATGATTGTCAGCCCTAGAAGTAAAATATCATAGGTGGTTCCATGGACAGGAATGAGGTAAAAACAGGCGGATGCTACACAGCCAAGCCCCAAACCCCAGCGTCAACCATTCTCACAAGACAAGTTTTTTATAAGACCCATGCAGCCTTGTCTGCTACTGGTGGATTTGAAATGTCACTGGACAAAAAGAGTGTTTCATGTCCTGGCTCCTCTTCCATAGGACATAAACAGGGGTGTGTGTGTGTGTGTGTGTGTGTGTGTGTGTGTGTGTGTGTTTGCACACGTGCAGGGATGATTATAGGCAAGACACGACATGAGAAACATCTCCTCTGTGTCCCTTTCTTACTGTATGTCTTACCCCACCTCTACCCAGACTGGCTCCAAGTGTCTTCATCCTTCTTGTATCAGTTAGAATAGACTGCTGTGGTAATGAACCAACACAATCTTAGTTGCTTAGATTAATAAAAGGTTTATTTCTTGCTTATGCTGTATGTCCTTTGAGGGTAGCTGGAGGGCGCTCTCCACATCATTGTCATTCCCACCTCAGGACCCTGGTCATCAGGAGTAATCTTATCTGGCACATTCCCAGTCATGCAGAAGAGGAGAGAAAAGCTCTAGGGCAGCGCTGTCCAATAGGAATATAACACGAGCTGCATATATAAGTTCAGATTTTCTAGTAGCCACATTAAAAAGGCAAAATGAAAGTGATTAAGGTGAAATTAATTTTGATGATGTATTTTATCTAGCCCAGTGTTATAATTTCCACAAGAGTATTTTATGCTTATAGCACATCTCAGTTTGGACCAGCCACATTTCAAGTGCTCAGTAACCACACGTGGCTGGTGGCTACCATAGTGGGCAGTGCAGCTCCAGGGTTTCTCTTCAACGATTACACGCTTGGTCTAGAAGTGACTAGCACACATTCTTCTGCTGACCATTCATTGGGTAAAACTTGTCACATGGTTCCATCCGACCGCAGGGAGCCAGCAAGGACAAGCCTTCCCTACGCCTTAACACAGAGAAATGGGAATATTTGATATACAGCAGTTATGACCAGCAAGCCCTCCTCTGCCACCACTGCCCTTCGCTAGGACATCCCACCGGGTGGTACCTGCTCTGGTATGAATGTCTTCTGGGCCAGCAGTCTGTTTTGGCTTGACTTCATTTCTTGCTTGGCCAAAGAATGGAAGGCAGATATGCCAAATCTTGTAGGCTATGACCCAGAAGACATCACTAGGGTCACATTTTTTTTTTTGAATAAGAAATTCCTGGAAGTTTGAGGTAAATACTAAAAACTGAGGTAACTGGGCAGGCCAAAGGCCAGAGTTTCAGGAATCAAGGGAAGGTATTCATGGAGCAGAAGGGTCTTATTCACCTTTTACCTCTGCCAATACTTTAGCTTCCTTTCTGGCAGCGTTGTTGCTGGTGCCCCCGAGCTTCCCTCCCCTACCACTCATGACACCACAACTAGGAGGCCAGGAGCACGTTGACGATCTACTATATTCTGTAGAATATGAGGTGATGTATGGGTACCATTTTTTTATATTAGAAGCTCTTGGAGGTCTGGACCACAACTTATTGTTGAACCTCTAGTACTACCTGATACATTATAGATGCTCAATACATATTTGAATGAATGAATTTTATGTTAACTTTTGCCACACCATTTCCTGAGCTGTTTATATTTTTAATGGCACCGTGACTGGGAGTCAGAATTGGCCCATGTGTCAGCTGTGCAGGTGGTGTTCAAGGTCATCCAGGTAGCCACTGGCATGCCTCTCAGTGAGAGCCTTTCACACAGTCAGTTGGACATGTACTTTGTGAAATGTCTATAATATGTAGATGTCTATTGTTTTAAATGTAGATTTTATTACTGTTCAGGTATGGTGAGGCCAGAAGCTCGGGGACAGTTACAATGGAAAAGATAGCTTTTTACTCACAGTTCCCAGGAGGAGGGGGGCATGCCATTCAGGGCCACGTGGGAAAGCACCAGGGTAGGTCAGGAGCAGAGGGGGTGAGGGGAAAATGTGGGCAAGAGCCTTTACTTGGGTTTTCACAGGAAATGCAAGGCAGGTTAAGCAGGTTAAGGTTGACTAGGGTTCCGGGGTGCAAGTGCTGTCTTTATTTGTCTGGTACCTGGTCCTGGGGGGTTAGGCTCAGTGTGTGACAGCCCAGTAGAGGAGATGATGGGGATGTGGGCTGTGGGCTCTGGATGGGTTAGTTTGCATATAAAAGGCACACTTGCAGGCAAGTGTTTTACTGTCTCTAGGAACTGGCTAGCCCTGGGAGGGTCAGTCCCTCTAGAGTCAGCAAGACCCCAGATGTCAAAGCATCAGAAATACAGAAAATAAAAAGGCATGATTCATACATATATAAATGACTCTGCTGAGCTGGAAGGTTCCATTTCAGTCTCTTGGGGCCTAATAGAAAACTAGAGCTTATATGCCCTTTACTTGTAAGTTTTCAGAAGTGGTTTTTATCACTTGCCTGGGGGATTGAAGGGTGAGAATGCAAGACCAGAAGTGAGAGACCAGGGCTGTATTTGTGCATCTGAGCTACTGAAGTGGATTGCCTGGCATCCCCAGGAGGACCCTAGAGAAGAAGTTTGTGGATCTTCGGTTTAAAAGCAACAGAGCTGTGTACCCCTAAAAAGGGTAAATGTTATTGGATATACATTTTTACCTCAATCCATCTGACTTAAAAAACAAATAAGTAAGCAGAGCTCTCCAAACCTTCCAGGGACAAAATAAGGGTTAATTTATTTTCTTCCTTTTTCAGTGTAACCCACAGAACAGACTCACATTTGGGCAAGAGACCAAAACTGGAGGAGTTGAGTGGGACTGAGGGCTCAGGCATGATTATCTGCCCAAACTTCCTTGCACGGATCGGGCTGCCACGGGCTTCACATTCTGAGTGGCGTGCGATGGGTCCCTAGCACCTCGGAGAGCACCTGGAGGGCCAGCAAGGGAAGCTTGATGTTCTGTAAGCGCTTGTGTCTGTGAGCACGCTGAGCTCTGGGAGTTCCTCCAAGTGTATTAGGTGCTTTGGCGATAGCTACTCAGAAAGTCAAGTGGGACCTAACGTTCCCTGAAAAATGTCGATGCACCATTTGGTTGTCCCTTGAGCTTCCTTCCCTACAACTCTTAAGCCCATGATCATTCAACAAAGTGGAGCACTGAGTTCAATCGGAAGTTAAAAATTAAGCCTCCATCTCGAAAGGTCTGAACGTTTCAGTATGTCCCAATATTCATGGGGACCTGTGAATACTATGCAGCAAGGAGAACTCTTAAAATGATGGTGTCTGGAGCCAAAAATAATAGCCACTTATGGCCAATAGCCCAATAACGAACATTGACCTTGTGAATCATAGAAACCCCCGGGCCGGTGCATGTGTACTGTTGATGGCTGCACGGTGTTTACAGTGATGCCTGCCAAGGCATTACCATCTGAATGATTGCAGCAGAATGGCTAGCAAATTCTTAGGGACTGAAAAAAATATGCTTAAAATCCGTATTTTCACTTATAAAATATTTTTTACAGCCAGGAAAAAGCTTTATATGCTTCCTCAGATTTACCTGTCTAATAAAAAAAAATTCACAGATGGTGGAAAAAATGGACTAAGGATAATATTAACAATAAATTGATAATATTAATTGTATATTAATATACAATTGTAATTGATAATATTAATTATATATATATACATATATATATATATATATAGTGCTTACTGTGTGCCAGGCATTCTTCCAAGCCCTTAACTTATACCGATTCATGAATTCCTTACAACAGTGCTATGAGTAGACAGTAGTATGATTTTCTCTTTGCAGATGAAAACTGAGATTAAGCAATTTGCCCACAGCTAGTAAATGATGGGGTTGGGATTTAAACTATCCAGTTCAAAGCAGTTCAGCCTGAGTGCATTTTTGCAATCCTGACACTGTGTTAAAGTGGGGGGCACAGATGCAAGGGCTGGACCCATCTTTGCCCCAGCTTTTCAGTCTGTATGATGTCTATTGAGTATCTCTACAGGGAGTCGTGGTATATATCACGTATTGAAAGTCATACCCTCTAGAATCATGAGAGGGTTTATAAACTCAAATAGGCTTCAACAGGGCTTTAAGATCATCATATTGCAGCACCCCAGAAATAGAGGTTTTCTTGGAACACCAAAAATTTTAGGGAAACATAAATTCCTCAAAGGTGATGCCAGCAAAGCCTTCCTACAATCTCAAAGCTCCCAGTTTCCTTGCTTGTTCCTGGTTCAAAAGCTTGGTTGCTGAATTAATCAAGATAAGCTAGAGCATGCTGCAGTAACAAAACTCCCAAATCTCAGTGACTTAAAACAATAAAGGTTTATTTATTTATTGAAACTTTTTATTTTATATTGGAGTATAGTCGATTAACAATGTTGTGTTAGTTTCAGGTGTACAGCAGAGTGATTCAGTTATACATATACATGTATCTATTCTTTTTCAAATTCTTTTCCCATTTAGGTTGTTACATAATATTGAGCAAAGTTCCCTGTGCTATACAGTAGGTCCTTGTTGGTTATCCATGTTAAATATAGCAGTGTGTACATGTCAATCCCAAACTCCCTAACTATCCCTCCCCCCAACCCTTCCCCGCTGGTAACCATAAGTTCGTTCTCTCCGTCTGTGAGTCTGTTTCTGTTTTGCAGATAAGTTCATGTGTATCCAATAAAGGTTTATTTTTCATGCATGATACATGCCATAGGTCATGGGCGTGTAGGAAGATACTCGAATGTTACGTGCCTAACCCAGGTTGCCGAGGGGTCTCTGCTCCTAGCGATTATTCAAGAACCCAGGATGACACAGCACCCACCATCCGGAAGTTGGCAGTTGCCACGCCAGAGGAAAAGAATGCCTGGGGAGTTCTTGCACCTGCAATGAAAGTTTCTGCCTGGAAGAAACACAATTCATGGGCCCAAACTGGTCTCACGGCCTCACCCAACCACAGGAGACCAGGAAGTGCAATTCCTATATGTGCTGAAAGGGGGGAGAACAAGCGATCACTGGCAAACAGCATTAACAACCTGCATGAAGCTCAGTCTGAACCACCATGAGAAAGAGGATTTCAGAAAGCGCCCAATACACTAATCAGAATCTGCTGAGATCGCGGTAGCACAGTGAACAGGGATCAGTGCCAAGCTTTATTGAGTCTGACTTAAATACATTAGATTAGAAAGCACTCAATTTAGCCTGTTGTTTTCTTGACTTCAGCGACTGCTCCGTCCATTATTCTCTGCTTCCCTCCTCCCCTCCTCCCCCATCCACCTGCCAGGTTCCAAAATTGTACTAGTGATGCTGTTCAGCTGATTTTATTGATAGTGATTTAGAGGGTTGCATGAAACCATGACTGCAAAGGGTGAAGAATAAGAATGTATTTGTAAACATTTTATGTACTATCCACTGATGAAGTGTTCACCAGAGGGGGCTCTGTGGGACTCCTTCCCTCCCCCTCATGCGGTAGAGTCCTTTAATTTCGTCTGCACTATTTTTGGTGTGTGTAAGATAAGAGCTCTTCAGCACACAGAAACTTGCCATCAAATTTGATTCTGGATTGACCTAAGCAGAGGAGGTGAGAGAACTGTCACTGCTTCTCAGTTTGACTGATTGTGGGAAAAGGCTGGTCGCAAACGTGGTTGATCTGGGTGTGTCCTCCACAAGGGAAAAAGGGAAAGGGAGTTGATTTTGGAGTCGTACAGACCTGGATTCAAATTTTAGTGGTGCCACTTTTTAGTGCGTGATCTTGGGCAGATCTTCATCCTTAAACAACTCAGTGTCAACTGATCTCTTTAAACAGACATAAAATAAGGAAAGCAGTAGGCTTCCATGACCTTGTCTTTGATTCTGACATCTTAGAAACTGTAGGGTTATTAAAGCAGTGAACCCACAGGGCTCTGCTTCGGTGCAATATGTGGAGCCCCGGAGACATAGGTTTACATGAACTTGTCACCCCCCCCCCCCACCCCTTCAAAGGACCATAGTTAAAATATTTCAATGTGTGGTTCGTATTTAGGGGGTCAAAAAATAGAGCTCACTACTAAAAAAAACCTTTCAAGGAGGGATACATGAAAATAGTCTGGGCTGGGGTAGGATGTTGTCGAGTTACTGAGTGTAAGCAGCCTGATTTTAAAAATTACAACACCCGAATGCATCAAAAGTAGGAAGAGTCCAACCAAAGTGGTTGCTTTTATTCCTTCGTTATTGATGCAGTGCTGGGTGAATATACTCCATTGCATTTTGCAGAAAATGGATTTAAACCATATTTGTTGTTTTCTGTTTCATTAGAGTGAAAAGTATAACAATATGTGGTTGAAATAGAACTCATGAGTTCTGAGTAAATCGGTGAATCACTAGTATCATAGATGAATATCAAAGCAAAGGCTTTCCCTTAGATTCTATTGACTGCTCCCTCCCCAAGTCTAATCCTGGGGCACCTGGTAGCTTTCCTGCTCATGCCCATCTATGGCTGCAGTGGTGAGTTGTTAGAGCCTGGGACTACCAGACTAAAGATAACTTAATGAATCAAAATCCCTGGAGGTGTGGTCCAGGACTGAATTTTTATAAGTTCCCAAGACACTGATGTTTGAAAACCATTGATGTGGAGTCCACATATGAAATCGTTCCTAAACTCCATTATCTGCAAAGAGAAGCATCACACCTTTGAAGGCTTATGCAAACCAGAGGTGGAGTGTTCTACAGCTTGACCATGGGCAGAGAGCTTCCTGAAATTCAAGCAGGTACCCACTTCCTCCACATTTATACTCAGAACTCCAATAAGCCTCCAGAATAAGAAGTCATTTGCTAGGCATTTTCTACCTTTATTTTACATTAGTTCATTGACTTTTTGGTGACTTTTCATAGATCTCTCCTTAAATTTTCATAGGCTTATGTCTTTCCCCTCTAACTATGGATGACTCTCTTGGCTGTGTCTTGCTACTTCTTTGTGTTTCCTCCAGTGCCCAGCACATGATCTGTGCTCTGTGGAGATCTATGAATTCGTTGATTTGGGTGCAACTCAAGTGTCAGTTCAGCTAAGGGGTTAAAGATACCCTGAAGGAAATATCCATGTCTGAGTCTCCTGCTCTGTCCCTCCTGTGCCTGGAACAGTGCTGCCACAGGGCAGGTGGCCAGGATATGCATGCTGATTGACTGATTGACCTTAGACTTGCTATCTTATCTTGATCATTACCTTCATATCTTTAGGAAAGGCTGCTCCTGCTGGCAACCACCTGTGAGCATTCAGGCATTCCTTTAGAAACGGCTGCTTCCTGGGTGGTTCCTCCAAAAGTTAGTGTTAACACCATCTGACTGCCTACCTGACATCTCCTCTTGGATGTCCCGTGGACGTCTCTAACTGAATGTGCCCCAAACAGGGCTCCTCATCTTCTCTCCATTCTGCTCCATTCCCATGCTTCCCCTCTTGGGTAATGAAAACCCCATGTTTCCAGATGTTCTGGTCCAAAACTTCGGAGTCCTCTTCTGTGCCACTCTTCTTCTCGTATCCCATCTCCATCTGCAGTCAATTCTGTTCACTCAACAAATGCATGCAGAATCTGACCACATCTCTGCATCTGCACAGATACCGCTCTGGTCTTGGCCACCATCGTGTCTTGTGCGCGTTTCTGCAGTGCCCTCATAAGCGGTCTCCTTGATTCCACCCTCACCCGCTCTTGTCCATTCTCAATACAGCAGCCGAGGTAAACCTCTGAAAAGTTACATTATGTGACTCTGCTGCGAAGACCCTACAATTCCTTGTTTCCCTACTTCCCCCAGAATGAAAGCCAAAATCCATAATTAGGCCCTTCTATACCTCTGTGACCTCATTTTCAATGACTTGTTGCTCAATCTGTCCCACACTCATGCCAGGACCCCCCACCCCCGCCGGAGGTGGCTTTTGTCTCTGCCTAGAATGCTTTTGTGCCCCGTGGATACCTCCTTGCTTCCTTCACATTCCTGCTCTGATACCATCTTCACAGTGATTCCCTCCCTTACCACTCAGTTTAACACTTTACCATCCCACCAACACTTGTTTGCCGTCTTCTTAATTTTCCCATAGCGTTTACCACATTTTAGCATAATGTATAAACTGTTTAGTGTACTCATTGGTCTTATCTTTTCCCAACCAGAATGAGGGCTGGGCAGGGATTTTTGTCTGTTTTGGTCACTGATCTTTTCCTAGTGCCTAGATTATCTAGTAAATTGTTAAGGAAGGAAGGAGGGAAGGGAGGAAGGAAAGAGGGAAGGGAGGAAGGAAGGAGGGAAGGGAGGAAGGAAGGAGGGAGTGAAGGAGGGAAGGAGGGAAGGAAGGAAGGAGGGAAGGGAGGAAGGAAGGAGGGAAGGGAGGAAGGAAGGAAGGACAGACTCCATTTTGTTAGAAGCCCTAAATATTAGATCGAGGTTGTTAAGCCAAAATCAATATAAGTCCATGTTGTGTGGGGGAAGAGCACCAGATGATTAGTGAAGGAGGTATTTCTCGCATGCCGACTGTTTCTGATTGAGCTCTGTGTGAGTGGTCTGCAGTGCCTGCTCAGATCGATTAAATGGCTTCCTGTCTAATCAGCTCCCCATCAGTTACTTGCTGTGTTCTCGCCTGTCCGCCATATTGAATGGTGCACGGCTCCCTGTGGTTCCTTGTTGGCCTTTCAGAGCCACGGGTTTTGTGACGTAAAGTTCCAGGGAGGGTGGAAGGCGAACATATCCTGTAGAGGTTGAGAGAATCTCCTTATTGGTGGCAAGGGTCCCCACTGTAAGTGTCCCCTGGAAGCCACGGCCTTCTTGGGGGTACTGGATGATGCCAAGCCGATGTGGAAGCCTTTAAACCATCACAGCTGACCTAGGAGCCACTGCTGCCTGTGGTGAGGAGGTGGGTCCAGGAAGGATGTGGGTGGGTGGGAAACCGTTGCTGCTCATCAGCCATGTCCTCTGCACTAGCATTCAACAGCAGTGCTGGGCATTAATGGGGGAGGGTCATTAATGGGGGGGTGGTCATTGCCAGGCCCATGATTCGCTGTGAATGCAGTCCTTAAAGCTATCCTCTAGGGTGCATTACAGGTGAGCTCATCCCATTGATGTCTTCCAGCCATCAGTAACTCACTCTTTTGGGTGGGGTCCAAGTAGACCCATGTTGTGCTAGTTGACTTCCTCATGGGCTGAGTTATTAAAAGTCTTCAATGTGGTTCCAAAAGGCAAGGGCCACCTGTGAGGGTGGTTCCTCTGGGTGAAAGTGATTGTAGTGGTTTTACGACACGGTCACAAGTGCTTTGACACACTCCCCATCAAGAGGTGGGGTCTATGTCCCCTCCCTTGAATCCGGGGGCGCTCCGTGACCATGGTGTACCAACAGAGAAAGGTGAAGCAATGCCTAACCCTTCCAGGGTTAGGTCATTACATGTCATGCAGCTTCCACCTTGCTGGTGGAAGCACTTACACTTGGAGCCCCGGGCCACTGTGTAGAGTCTGACTATCCTGAGACTGCTATGAGTGGCCCCATGGAAGGCACTCCAAGTGACGGTCCCAGCTGGACAAGCGCATCCTTCCTGACTCGGGCACCAGACCTGTGAGCCAAGAAGCCCCCTGGAAGTGAGTCCTCCAGACGTTGTGGAGCAGAGAACCTTCCCCACTGTGCCCTCTCTGAATTCCTGTCCTACAGAATCCTTGAGCATTATCACGTGGATGTCGTTTCATGCCACTAAGTTTTGGGGTAGTTTCACAACAATACGTACATAACAGGAAAAATGGCATATGTGAAAAATACCAGCTTTGGAGTCAGTTACAGACAAGTTCAAATGCCAGCTCCTACTCAGTTAGCTCTGTGACCTTGGACAGGGTCTGTTACAGCTTTAAAGGGGAGAATATCACCTATATTTCAGGCTGACGTGTGGATTAAATGAGGTAATACATGCACAAGGCTTATCATGTATTAGGCTTTTGAAAAATAAAATCTTAGTTTCCCTCTTTTTCCCTTCCCTTCCCTTCCACCCTGGGAAGAAGAAAACAGTATAACCTATGCGAGTTTATCCAATGCATATTGTGATCCCAGGGTGGGTCACTCTGCATTAGAGCTGTCAGATCACTTGTCCCACTGCCCTGCCTGCCTCACCCCGTTCCTCTAGGCAGGGCCAGCTCTCTACAAACTTGAGCTTAGCCCAGGGCCTGGCTCAAAACAGTCGCTCTGTAAATGTCGTCAGATAACCGTGTTGAAGAAATGTCCACAGGCAGAAAGCAGAACCTGTGTATATGACTTCACTGTGGGATAGGGGTGTATGAGGAATTATATCTCTAAGAATGAAAACTGATTTTTAAAAGTCAGACTCTAGCACTTGATTGCCAGGGATCAAATCCTGGCTCTGTTCCTTACTGGCTGTGTGACCTTAGCCAAGTTGCAAAACCTCCCTATGCTTACATCTCTCCATCTACAAAATGGTACCTACCTAAGAGGTTTGTTGTGATGAGTACACACTATGCATGAAGCACCTGTAACAGTGCCTGCCTGGCTCACGGTAACAACGTAACGTTGCTCCTCAAAGTGTGGTCCATGGACCAGGTGAATCCACAACATCTATGAACTTGTTAGAAATGCAGGAATCTCGGACCTCAACACAGACCAGTCAAATCCTAATCTGCATTTTAACAGAATCTCCAGGTGATTCATGTGCCTATAAAAACTTGAGAAGGACTGCCTTGGAGCGCTTAGCTCTTATTATGGTGTGGAAAAGAATTGTCATGCATGGGGAAAACCCCTTCCTAAAAATTGTGTGTTGCCCCAACATGCAGGGTTCTACAGAGTGAGGTGGCTTTGGGGATTAGGCCAAACGAAGAGCAATGCCAAGGGCTGCCACACACTTGTCCAGCAGAATCTTCTCCCCTGGCCCCGCTGCACTCCATCCTTCAGCCTTGCCTCTCTTCTCCATTTCAGGCTAATGCACGCCTTGCCACGTAGCTCCTGGTTTATTTCTGGGCCTGATTCCTCTCTGCAGTACGAGTGTGGCCATTGTCCAGTGCTTGTTCCAGATGAAGGAGGTGGTATCATCTGCCATATCCCATGCCATGCAAATTTACTTTACATTGTCAGAGGCACCCTCCTTTGCTACCACTGTAAGTGCACCTGTAATTTTATCTCAAATCAGCTGCCCATTTACAAGTGTATTCCTTTGTGTAAAGCCTGAGACAGCCCCACAGTTAACACCTCTGCCACTCTTGTGCAAAAATAACGATCGTGGCCTATTTGTGGACTGGTTCTTTTTAAATTTTTATTAGAGTACAGTTGATTTACAATGTTGTGTTACTGTTAGGTGTACAGCAGTGTGAATCAGTTATACATATACATATATCCACTCGTTTTTAGATTCTTTTCCCATAAGGTCATTACAGAGTATTGAGTAGAGTTCCGTCTGCTGTACAGTAGTGGACTGGTTCTTTTAGTAATACATACCTCCCTAACTACCTGCATCGCTTGTGGACACAGTTATTCACACGGTTTTTTGGAATGAAGATAATCATTACTTGTAAAATTACTGCAAGATGACATCTCATTAAAACTTCATTAATGCCTTTCCTTAGTGTGTTGAATCAGATACTTTTGAAAGCATATCACTCTATTGTATTTCCAGTAATATTGTCCACTATTTTAGTAGCCCTGGAATGTTTTTTGTTTGTTTGTTTGTTTTTTTAATTTATTTTATTTATTCTTGGCTGCGTTGGGTTTTCAGTGCTGTACGCGGGCTTTCTTTTAGTTGCGGTGAGCGGGGGCTACTCTTTGTTGCGGTGCGCGGGCTTCTCATTGCGGTGGCTTCTCTTGTTGTGGAGCACGGGCTCTGGGCGCGCGGGCTTCCATAGTTGTGGCACGCGGGCTCAGTAGTTGTGGCTCACAGGCTCAGTTGCTCCGCGGCATGTGGGATCTTCCCGGACCAGGGATCGAACCCGTGTCCCCTGCCTTGGCAGGTGGATTCTTAACCACTGTGCCACCAAGCCCTGGAATGTTTTAATACCTTTGTGCAGTGAATGCAAGAAGCAGCAATGTCGAATGACTGAAGAAGAGTAAACATCCTCGTACTTTGCAGTATTCTGCACCGCCGTGTCCCATTCTCTCGCTTCACTAACTCCATAGAACTCAGCAATGAAAGCAGGACAGCCTTAGGGACAGTGTTGGGAAAATAGTTAGGAAATCAGTGGATTCTGCATTAAGGATCCTTGGGCCCCTGTGTTGTCATTTGACTGATAAGGGCCCCCCAGGGCTGGGAATGCAGTTTCTTTGAGGGCGTGGCGGTGGCTGGGTCTTCCCCAGGAGCAGCAGGTGGGCTACAGCTGCAGCACAGCTCTCTGGACCTTGTGACGGGCTTGGGAGCCGGCGGGGTGGGGACGCATTGTCCACGCCCCCGTGGAGCCGCTCCAACCTCTCCCTGCCCCGTGGACTCCCCCTCGCCTGCTCTGCTCACAGCCATAGCCTCTTAAGACACTGCAGATGCCGGATGCGAAGTGGTTTGGAACAAAAAGGGAGGAAGAAGCGACAGCTTCACTGAGGCCGCTGTGCTCATGCCGCCCCCTCCTCCCGCTGTGGTTTAAAGATTCCGTTGTGGGCACAGAAAGCTGCATGTCTTTATGTCCCCAAAGGGAGTCGTTCAGATTTGCAAAGCCTCCATCCCAGCGCGCAGGAGTCCGAAGGTTTTCTGGACCAAATGATCTCCCCCCAGTACAAATGTTATTGTTTTATTATAATGAAAAATGCAGTGACATCAGGGGCTCACAATAACCTCCATCATTCATCCTTTCAAGCCCTGCAAGTGTATTTAGTAAACGGATAGAGTAATCAGGGAGCACAAAGCAAGCTGCTCTATTATTGAGGTTATTATGGAATCGACAATGTTTCCTTTCTTATTATAGTTTTCCAATTAGTGGGAAAGCAATGGCAATAGCCCAGCTTGGGGTCTCCAGGGAGATGCCTGAAATTTTACATGGGACTTAAAGGGGTAGTAGGAGTTATCGGGGCTGCGGACTTGTGCTAATCTTCCCTTTTCACCAAGGGATTAGGTGGAGAATGGTGGATTTGCAGTTTTAATCAGAGGAGCTGCTGGAACTTTCATCACGGCTCTGAATTATGCCCGTGGCTCCTTCCCTCTCTGATGGAACAGGTTGACTGGATCCTTTGTGTGCAGGATCTAGGATTATCAGGACTTTCTGAAATTGGCAGCCACGTGGGCAGCTGTTTCCTGCTCTGAGTCTGACGAACCTTTACTCCACTCCAGGCTCTGTGCCCCCCTGTTCCTCCATGGGTGTCTCCGAGGACACCATACTCAGCTGGGCACGTCCCCGGCTCCAGCCAGCCTGGCCAAGCCCACTGCCTGTGCCCGTCGCCTTCCCCGGAATGATGAGTCTCCTTCCTCTCAGGCCTCTACTAATCTGTAAATAGATCCTTGCTTCTTAAAAAATAGAGTATGCTGAGATCCGATTATAAGAACAATTCATTTCAGAAAATGTTGATAATACAGAATATAATATAAACCACCATATATCCCACTGCCCCCAAAGGTAATAATTTTTAGCTCTTTTTTTTTTTTTTTTTTAAGAAATTCACGTTCTTTTATTTATTTATTTATTTATTTATGACTGTGTTGAGTCTTTGTTTCTGTGCGAGGGCTCTCTCTAGTTGCGGCAAGTGGGGACCACTCTTCATCGCGGTGCGCGGGCCTCTCACCATCGCGGCCTCTCTTGTTGCGGAGCACAGGCTCCAGACGCGCAGGCTCAGCAATTGTGGCTCACGGGCCCAGCTGCTCCGTGGCATGTGGGATCTTCCCAGACCAGGGCTCGAACCCATGTCCCCCACACTGGCAGGCAGACTCTCAACCACTGCGCCACCAGGGAAGCCCCATTTTTAGCTCTTTAACGAGGGTTTTCATATATACATAGTCAGTTACTTTCCGCACTTGACAGTGTACCACGAGCTTTTCCTCACGTCGTCAACAATTTTTCTACAGCATCGTTTTAAAGGGCAGAACGGTATTGGGTTGGCCAAAAAATTCATTCGGATTTTTCCATAAGATGTTACGGCCAAACCTGAACGAACTTTTTGGCCAACCCAATATTTTATTATATGGATATCTCGTTATTGTTTTAAAATCAATTCCTTATTTTGGGCCATTTAAGAGGCTTCTAAGAGTTCTCTCATATAAACTATGCTGTGATGAATGTCTTTGCACATATCTGTTATTATTTCCTTAAGATAACGTCTTAGAAGCAGAATTGCTTGTTAAAGTGCATGTGAATTTTGAAGGGCTTTGAGCGATACTGACATTTTATCCTCCCTAAATATTGCTCCAACTTCCTTTGGCCCAGCAAGCAGTTGTACTGTTATGAGCGCATCCTAGTTTCACCAGGATAAACCTGTAAGTTTATGAAGGGTGGGAACCACACCTCCTCCTTTTGTCCCTACACCACATGTGGGGTGCTAGGTCTCTTGCCCAGCTAATCAAGGCTGGACCAGGTGAGGAACTCACTCTCAGGGTTGTACAAAGTTCAGGGTCACATCTGGTCTTTATTTATAATACTGATAATTTTTTTTCTGCATGGAAGTTTTGGGCATCAATTTTGATTTTTAAAATAATATTGCATTAAAATATTATTTATCTCGATTACTAATTTTTGGCACTCCCTTAAATTTTGCTCCCAAAGTGAATGCCTCACTCTCCTCACCCTATTCCTGCCCTGTGCCAGCTTTCAAGGTCTTCTCCAGCCTACTGTCACTTTCAATGCAGGGCCTTGACCGTGTTGTCCTGCCTGAGCTGACCATTGGCCGAGCAGTCAGCCATGTCTCTCTGGTCCTCTTTTTGCAGCTGTAAATGTGTCCCATCCCTTGTAGATGTAGCTGATGAAAATAATAGCTCTCAGGTTGAGGTCTCCCTCTCCTTTCCCTCTGGTGGCCCTCCTCCCATATGGGGCAGAGAAATAGGACAACTTGATGCCATGTTCTGGAGAAGTTGCTTGCCTGCTTATCTAGGCTCTCAAGGTGCTCCTGCCTTGCCTCACATTCTGGATGTCCCCATACCACCAGGCTTGGCTCTGACGTATAGAGGAATGGTGGTTGCTTATGTGGAAGCAGAGTCACCAGCTTCTCATCCTCAAACCTGCATGAGTAGAGAACATGTCCCTGGTGGGCCCTAGAGGACATATTGTCAACATAGGCGCTGGGCCTGGGGATAGGCCTGGAGAAGGGAGCACAGTGGACCAAAGAGCTAGGATAGCTGAGCGACAACAGAACTGCACTGATGTCACAGCAGCCAATCCTCAAATCTGCAGACAGGGACCCAGTAGATCCTGTCAGAAAGGCCAAGAGGTGTGGAATTATTTTTTCAGAGTTTGCAAAAGTCAACTTGCTCCATATTTAAACTTTTGCACACTAGCCTTCAAATTCAGCTTTTTCAAAGATAGCAAATGTTAATTGAGCTCCTACTGTAGGCTGGGCAGTGTGCAGGGTTGAGGAAGTGATGGTTCCTGTCTTCCTGTTCACAAATGGAGACAGAGACGCTTGTGAATCCCTGGAATCGAAGAGGACCTGAGCTGGAGCTGTGGTATAGACACAGAGAGGACAGGAGAGATGAGGCTGGCATGGGGGAAGGTGGCCCGCCCCCTGGCTGTCAACCCCTAGGCCGTCGGTCTTGCTTCTTCCCTACTGACATCACCCTAATATTGTGCAGGTATTGGGTGATCATGGCCTTCAAGGGAGTTGGAATGTATGCAACCTTGGCAACTTGAACAAGTTAATAGAGAAAAGGAGGATTTTACTTTTTACTTTTTCAAAAACATCACTGTTGGAAGTAATCATGTTCCTTTTTCATCTGTTTATGTCTTTTTAAAATCTGTCTCCTCCCATTGCAGTGTAAGACCCTTGACAACAGAGATTCTGCCCGCCTTGCTCAGAGCTGTTCTCCAACACTTTGGGAACAATGTCTGGTCTGTGGTAGATATTCCCCTGAAACCTGAAGACCCACGCAGTCATGCAGCTCATTTCAATTCAGCAAATAGTTACTGATTTGCTGCTGCGTGCCAGACCCTGTGTTGGGCCCTGGGGATACTGTGGCGAACAGACACACACAAGAAGACAAATGCAAAGCACTACAAGTGCCAGGAAAGCCCTGCGAGCCTTTCGTTAAATCAGAGGTGCCAGGAAAGCCCTCCCTGAGGCTCGAGGCAGAGTGAGAATTACCCAGATAACTGGAGGTGAGTGGGCAGGAGGGAGAGTGTTCCAGGCAGAAGCAACAACATGAAGACTTTGAAGAGAGAGGGGGCACCGTGCAGGTCCCAGAGCCTGAAAGATGGTCAGAGCTGTAGGAGGATGGAGTGAGGGGAAGACGGGTGATGTGAGGAGAAGGCAGAGGGGGCCAGGTGGACAGAGACGACAGAGACAGAAGGGATAGCAGGTGGGGGGAAGGATCCAGACCAGGGTTGGGTGACCGTGGAGGTCCACGTGGGGGCACACGGCAGAGCTGCGTGCTGGGCACTGCAGATGCGTGTGCCTCAGTGTTGCTTAGACCTGACTGCACGGAGTGTTTCCCCCATCGGCCCAAAGCCCACCGCTGAGTGAGGAGCGTGGATTCCATGCTTGGCTGGAAGAGCAGTGGCGGGAGAGTCACCCCAACTCCAACAGCACCACTGGGAGGGACTTCTGGGGCAGAAACGGTGATGGTGGGGGGTTGCTCTGGAGCAGAGCTCTGGAAGTCGAGCTGGCCTGACAGTATGGGCTTTTTTTTTTTTTAATTAAAAAAAAATTAATTAATTTATTTATTTTTGGCTGCATTGGGTCTTCATTGCGGTGCGCGGGCTTCTCATTGCAGTGGCTTCTCTTGATGCAGAGCACGGGCTCTAAGTGTGATGGCTTCAGTAGTTGTGGCATGCGGTCTCAGTAGTTGTGGCTCTTGGGCTCTAGAGCACAGGCTCAGTAGTTGTGTTGCACGGGCTTAGTTGCTCCACGGCATGTGGGATCTTCCCAGACCAGGGCTCGAACCCGTGTCCCCTGCATTGGCGGCGGATTCTTAACTGCTGCGCCACCAGGGAAGTCCTGATAGTATGGGCTTTTAAGAAAATGCTGCATTTAAAATATATTTATTTACTTATTTATTTATTTTATTTATTATTTATTTTGGCTGTGCCAGGTCTTAGTTGCAGCAGGCAGGATCTTCATTGCGGCATGTGGGATCTTTAGTTGCGGCATGCAGGTTCTTTGGTTTTGGCATGAGGACTTCTTAGTTGTGGCATGCTGGCTTCTTAGTTGCGGCCTGTGGACTCTTAGTTGCGACATGCATGTGGGATCTAATTCCCTGACCAGGCATTGAACCCAGGCCCCCTGCATTGGGAGCTCGGAGTCCTACCCAGTGGACCACCAGGGAAGTCCCAAGAAAATGCTGCATTTATTTTATTGACATGTGCCTTTAATTTCAATTAAAATAACAGGAAGGAAATATCTGAGGCTTTTCCTGCGGGGCTCTAAGCCCTGCATTTAGTCTTGTTAATAGGGCTATGTACACTTTCCTCCTCTGGGTCTTGCCCAACTGATGATCTTTGTCCAAAAATGCTTCTAGCTCTGGCAGGACTTGCTATTTCAACTGAACTCAAGAAGTATTTCTCGAGCACACACTGTATCAGAAGGGCTACAGAGGTAAATGAGGCAGTCCTGGCTCGGGGGACCACACCTTAGGGGAGAGGTATGTAATCACCAGAACCATGGTGCAGGGAGGAACTGTGTGCTCTAATGGGTTTAAGTAACGTGCTTAGAGGAGTGGGGGACCTGGGTGCAGGGAAGGTTTTGCTGAGGGGTGACTCTTGTACTGATGCTTGGAGGAGGGATAGGCAGTTGAAGCAGAGAGAACAGCATAAGTGAAGGACCAGAGGAGTCAACACACCCCAGTGTCGGAAGCATAGAACGTGTGGAGGGACACAGCATGAGATGTGGCAGTGACCCCCTCATGATAGCTTTACACTCTGTGCTCAAGAGTTAGAATTGCCTCTCGAGACAGTGGGGAGGCATTGAAGGAGGGTAGTGACACAGTCTGACGTGTGCTATATAATGATCACCTATCTGATCAGAGGGAGGATTGGAGAGGCAAGAAGTTGGACATACGATGGGGTAGGGGACGGATGAAAATTTTAGTATCTGGCCAAGCAATTGGAAAGGACCAGTGGGCCTGGAAAGGAAAGATTAAATACTAGCTCTACAAGAGAGAGGTGTTTACCAACCTCGCCTGAAATAAAGCTCACAAATAATCTAACCAACCTACTCTCATAATTTCAGAAATTGTAATACACTAAGTGTAGTATAAAGGAGAGACACCAAGAAAGTCATTTGTAATCCAATGACATGCATTTCAGTATGAAGTAGTCGGATATTCTCACCCACACTAAAATCACTGTGGAGGTGACAACCACAAATACAACATGATGTGAAGTGGAGCTCTTTACATGCGATTTGAATACCTGGAGGGGTTTTCTGAAGTGCAGGACAATTCTTGGAGAGCCAGTCATGTAGGGGAAGAATCAGTGGATGCCAAGGTAGACTGGAAAAGCCAGGGGAGGATAAGGGAAGGTGTTACGATGCCTCTGGCTTTCTAGTCTAGGTGACCGGGAGGAGGGAACTCAAGAATGGAAGGTTTGGTGGGCTGGCTCTCTTGCAGGTAGAGGAAGCAGGTCAGCATTGACCTTGGGGAAAGGCTGGGTGTGAGACGCGCAGTGGACCTCTCTGGGTGGGGCTCAGGAATTTCCCGGAAATCCATGAGCGCTCCCTCTAAAACAAGAGGTCACTGAATTTGGCAATAAAGCGGTAGCTTGTGATGTGAGAGAGCCGAGGTAGTTACAGCAGTGAGGGATGAAGCTATAACACAGATAAAGGATGACATTAGCGGTTAAGGAAGTAAAGCAGCAGGTTTTAAGAATTGTTGCAAGGAGTGGTGAGTGGGAAACTAGTTTGGATACAGAGAGTGTGTGTGTTTGTGTGTGTGTGTGTGTGTGTGTGTGTGTGTCTAGTGTTAGGGGTGGGTGGGATAGATAAGGGGACTTACTATTCATTTGGCATGTGTTCTATTTAGCATTTGGAGAATTATACCCTAGCCAGCATTTTATAAAATTTGTTGAATTAATAAAAAACAATATCAAGGCTTTTTTTTTTTTTCCTTAAAAAAATTTCAAAGGCATCTGGCCCCATGTTCCTGGTACACATCATTACCACTTTATCATTGTCAGTTGAATCTAGGCGTTGACTGGCCTTCCAGTAAAACGGAGGGTAGTTAAAGGATGTGTTGGCAATTTAATTATTGTTTTCTAATGACCAAGCCAAAGGATCTCCTGGGATTGGTAGGAGATTCTGTGGCTAAGGCTCCTTGAAGAGACAGTGGGCAGATCACAAGTATTTTTCCATTTGGACATGGACAAAGAAAAATGTGATTTTTTTTTTTTAAAGGTCACCTGCCTGGTACCAGGACAGAAACTCACGTAGGTTTTAGTCATGAGATTAGAATACGTAGAGGCTGACCTTTGAGCTCATTCAAAGGCAACACAGCCCCCTAGCCCCTCCCTTCGAGCCCTCGGTAGAAAAATTCTTCTAATCCCATTTTACATCTCTGACCTGCTGGGCTTATTACCTTGGTCTTCTCCTATTCACCCAATTGTTTACTACAACTGGATCAAGCTGGTGTTTCGATAATAAATTCCAGGACGAGGAGAGTTTTCAAATTTGGTGTCTTTTTCCCTAATGTGGTTTTCATTGATTCCGAGAGTTGTTGGAACAGCAGTGGCTGGTTTACAATTCCCAGGCAGGGACTGAGGCGGTCTTGTGAGCCGGTGTGCGAGAATACTGTCTCCCTTTGTACAAAGATGGCTTAGGTTTCTTCACAGCTTCCTCTCCTGCAACAGCTCAGGAAGCGTAAATTGATTGGGGGATGGGGCATGTGCGATGGAAAGGTTTTGTCATTTCAAGGCAACCAAACAAAACAGATCCTGCAGAAAGGTTTTACTTTCTGCCATGACCTAGTCCTGGGCACAAACACCTCTTCCTCTTCCTTAACTTTGCGTCTGTAGCCTTTTGCATTACCTCGTCACTAGCAGACAATAGGATTTCTCACCTACAGATGGTGAAGAGAGAAGAGCCTAGCCAGAACATTAGGTAGAAATTACTTGTCAAGTTTGATCAATTCAGAGAAAATCCAAATCCCCTTTGAAAAGGCACAGTTGATATTCGAAGATTAGTGGGGGATGTCCTTATAGATCCATTGTTTGGCTAAACGGTCTGCATATGCAGCGTGTTTGCTAAATGAATGATACATTTGCATCTAAATGGTCCATAAATAATTTGATTCTGCTCCAGACAGGGTAATAAACAAGCCCCCTCCCCACTGTTGCACTTATGAGCCGGCTGTGAGTGTGGACTCCTCTCTTATTGCTTGGACTGTGCTATTATTTGACAAGGCACTGGGGAAGGAGTACATGAATCTATTAAGGAGAACCAATCTCCATTATGCGCTGAGATTTGAGGGAACTGGCAGAGAAAGCTTTCATAATGTACAGCTTTTGACCTCCGGCTGTCTGGGCAAAAATTAAAAAAAAAAAAAGAAATCAGAAATCAGAGTTGCTGCCACTGTAGCAAATCTGCTTTGCGTGTTGGGGACAGTGTGAGGCATTAATTACCATCTGCATGCTGCTTTTTATGAGAGCGTTAAGCACTTATGCCTCCCATCCAGCACCTGAGTGAGTATTTATAGCACACATGTGAACGTGGGACCCAGGATCTGTGTTCGAGTTGATACTCTGAGGACTTTAGCTACTAAGTGGGCACAGCCAGGTATTAGGATCACACAGATCGTTTCCTCCGTGTCCAAGCTGATGAGTTCCAGCTCCTAATTTGGAAGGCAGGGAGCTTAACGGCGGCACTGCCAACTGCCAGTTTCCATTTTGCAGTTATGTCATGCCTGTTATGTCAAAACTGTGACTCTTTACGGCCTCCTTTCATGAGATTTGTGACGTTCCGTTCTTTTAAAGGCTCCAAGGGGATAGTATACCTTGATATAAGAAAGCTCAATATATTAAATCCAGCTTCGCGTGAGAGAAATATAGAAGTACAGTTATTCACTTTGCAGAGGATGCACAATGGGGTTCTTTAAGTAGTAAATATTATATGTGGCACTTAGTATGTGATTTAGTTCATTGTTTCAGGAATAGGTCTATTGGCAAAATGCAGTCTACTTCAAGGATTTTGGTGCTTCTTACTTCAGATTATTCACCCTTTGTTTCCCAGCCCATGCCAGCACTGGGACAAGCCAGAACTCAGGCGATCAGCCCAGTGGTAGCTGCTTTGAATCCCCAGTTGTGTTCCTGGAACTCTAAGCCTCTCATTCTTTACTGTGACAGGTAGTGTAAGTTGACTTGTGTAGTACAGATTCCGGTCCCTTTCAGTTTGATTTCTGGAGCTTAGAGAGCCTGAAAGCTAAGACCAATTCTGCCTAGTTTCCCTGGCATTTAGAACTCCTCATATGATTTAGGGATTTGATCTCCTGGCAAGCACAATGGCAGGGATATCTGGCCCTTGTAGGGGAGGAAAAATACTTTCCCTCTACCCTTCTGAGTTCTTAGCTGAGACCCCTGTAATAAAACACAGATGGACAAGAGAAAAACAAACAGGGGTTTATTAACATGTACACCTCATATATACATGGGAGACAGCCAGGAAAAATGAGTAACTCAGAGAGGTGGCTTAGAATTTAGGCTTAAAAACCATCTTAATAGGGACAGGGAGAGGGGGGTGTAGAACTTTGCGGCGGGAGGGGGAGAAATTGACTTTCAGGAACGCTGAATGGACGCTTAGAAGAACAGATGGGAGGTGTGGTAGTTTGTGACGAAGTTTGTCTGAGTGTGGTGCTGACTTCTAATTCTCTCTCCTCTGATGAGTTCATCTTCCCTGGTTGATGAAACTCCCGGGGAGGGGATTTATGACAGTTGAGTTCCTTCTGGGGGATCTTCTTTAGGCAGATAAGGGGAGTTCAGAGAAAGCCTTTCCTTGTACAATGTTTGGGATTTTCTGAGTGCCTAGGGCTCAAAATAATCAGTACACCAAAGTGGCATATTTTGGGGTGGCATGTCCTCAACTCCTATAGTCACATTTTGGGGTGCCGTATTCTGCTTTGGGGTGCCTTCACTCTTCTGAAGCAGCTGTGGCAGAGTTTCTGACCCTAGCATCCGGCCTCCTAGCATCAAGGTATCGAGAAGCAGAAGTCAACACAGTGGTATTTCTGCTGGAAGAATTCTGTGCAGTGGCTGGGTGTTTTCTCTGGCTGCTCTGTCCCTGACTTTGTGACTCTCTGGCCTGCCTGTGAACTACCTCATGTATTTTCTGCTTAAACTAGCTGCAGTAGATTTTATGGTCCACAACTAAAAATCTTGACTGATATACTCTCCCGTTCCTGTGTGTCCTGGGTGGTTCACACTCAGGCCTCTGGTGTACAGCTGTGCAGGTGGTGCACTGCACAACTCCAGAGGGCACCGTTCACCTAGGCTGAACACCTTTTCCTTATGAACTGCTGTTCTCCTGCAAGGCTGTTGTCAGTCTCTAAGCTCTGCTGCTCCCACTGCCTTAGTTTGGGCCTCACTCCACAGCTGGTACTGTAGCCACCCAAGTGAGAAGGGAGAATTTTCAAAAAGATGACAATTCTTTCAGCCCACATGACCTTCTCCAAGGAATTAAAACTCTTTTAGTCTATAGATTCTTCTCTCCAGACATTTAGAACAAAATTTTCCAGGGCCTGGAAAATTGTATTAATCATGTGTTTTATTTTTTATTTTTTATGATGTTTTGACATCCTGGGGACTTGAGGACCCAGAAGAGGGACAGCCCCTCCTAAGGTTAGATAGATAATTCCTAGAGAGGGCGAACAACTTGCCTGAGAGCAGGCCCTTGATATGCAAACCAACCAATCCTGAATCCACACCCCTACCCTCCTCCTTTTATCAGGCCCCTGCCCTAAATCACCCCAGGGGCCAAGTGTCCAGCAAATAAGAGACCATCCTTGTAGCCCAGAGGCCACTGAGATTCAAATACCTAATTCTAAACCTGCTCAGTGTTTCCTCCGCCTCACCCATTCCTTCTCAAAAAAAGTACCAATAATGGCTTTTGCCCATGACGCTTTCCCCTCACTCCTGCCTCCTGATCAACCCTGGTGCTTCCTTGTGTGGCTCTGTGTGGCATGGTGGGTCCCCCCTCCTCTGGGGAATTATAAGTAATAGGCTTTTCTTTCAAAGGTAGTTGTCTCTGTGTCTACCATCTTATCATATCTGATTAAAACAAATCCTGGGCATCTTAAAACACTGGGAAAGAAAGTATTTGAGTGGCACTAGATAGTATTACATTCCAAAGTCTGTATGTCTTATGACAACCTGGATTTCCCAAGACAGCACCCTTGTATTTTGATTGTCCTCTGCTTCCGGGAAGTTACTTGAAGGATTCCCCCTCGTTGTTATAATGAAGCAGTAATCCTGGTGTTTTGGACAGGTCATTGACCATCAGACTCAAAGTCCCCTTTTATCATTTATTTCAGAGAACCTAGGAGCTATCATGAGGAAGGCTCTCTGTGGCCTTCTAGAATCTCTAGCTCTTCTAGAATTTTGGAGGTGAATATATAGATTAAGATTCTAATAGGACTCTAACTTCATTCTTGTATCTGGAAGAAAACTCAAAATGCCTGTAGAGTTTATAGTTACTCTACCAAGATCCTAAACAATTATGGAATCCCAGAGTGATAAAGGACCCTAGGAATTACCTAATCTAGATGTTTCCTCTCTTACTCTCTTCATTATTCAGTGCTTCTTCATCCAACTCTCTTCCCATTGCATGAATCCTTTCTGCCATTTCCAACATTTGATCATCCCCTTGCATCTGTGTTAAAGTTCATTGTTGTGTATTCCAGTGCAGGAGTTGACAAACTGTAGCCCGTCGGACAAATCCAGTCTGCTGCCTGGTTTTGTAAATAATATTTTATTGGAGCACAGCACACTCATTCATTCATGTATTGTCTGAGGCTGCTTCCACACCACAATGGCAGAATTAAATAGTTGCCGTAGAGGGCATACAGTCTGCAAAACGTAAAATATTTATTATCTGGCCAGCCCCTGTCCTAGCAGATAGAATGGGCTGGAGTCCTGGACATTATTTATTTACAAGTTCTTCAGGGACAACATCAAGTTCTTCTTCCTCCATGAAGCATTTTTTAAAATCATATAAGCTTCCATCAAGTTCCTCCTCAAACCATGTCAGTTAAAGTCTTTTTTTTTTTTAAGTTTATTTATTTATTATTTTATTTTATTTTTGGCTGCATTGAGTCTTCATTGCTGCACGCGGACTTTCTCTAGTTGTGGTGAGCGGGGGCTACTCACTGCGGTGGCTTCTCTTGTTGCAGAGCACGGGCTCTAGGCACGCGGGCTTCAGTAGTTGTGGCACGCGGGCTCAGTAGTTGTGGCTTGCGGGCTCTAGAGCGCAGGCTCAGTAGCTGTGGCGCACGGGCTTAGTTGCTCTGTGGCATGTGGGATCTTCCTGGACCAGGGCTCGAACCCGTGTCCCCTGCATTGGCAGGCGGATTCTCAACCACTGCGCCACCAGGGAAGCCCCAGTTAAAGTCTTAATCATTTCATTAGCTCTTTATTATCTAAGGTTGTGTGTTTCTACTCGTCTAGGCATGAAGAGCCCGTTTGCTCTAGAACTATCTTTTTAGGAATATCAATGTAAGCCTGGAGACAGTGACTCCTTCTAGAACAAATTTATTTACATTCCTGGGTGGTAAAAAATAGAGGTATTCTCTCCTCAGAGAGATTTGCTTATATTCCAGAGTAATAAAAATAATCTCTCTCTCCAGAAAGGAGGATGGGCAGGTTTGCTAGCAACCCCGAATAAGATCAGAGTCTCCTGATCTCAGGGTTCCTCCCCCGAATGCATCCCCACTCTGTGCGCAGTCAACACCTGTTCATTGTTCTTTTGGAATTGGGGCTCAGGGAACCTGGACTAAAGTGTTCTTCTCACTGTGAACAGTAAATTGTCTAAATCCATTTGGGCTCATTGTCTCCTTCTGGCCAAATCTGTGGATGCATGTAATCCAACCCAACCAGTGCTGCTGGGCTGCTGCTTAGGAGCTGCTGGACCATTTGAGAGTTGCTGGATGCACATTTAAATGCATTTATTTTGGCTCCTTGAGTCCACTAAGACGTTCCTGAGGGCAGGGACCAGACCTTCTTTTCCCTTTGTATCCTCCAGCAAGCCCAATGTACATAGGCATTCAGTAATATTTTGTTGCTTAGGCTGAAGGCACTCCTACCTGCTGTCCTGAAGCACTCTTCTTTTTTTTTTTTTTTTTTTAATTTTTAATTGTTGGACTTCTTTTTTTTTTTTTAGAAATTCATGTTCTTTTATTTATTTATTTATTTATTTATTATTTATGGCTGTGTTGGGTCTTCGTTTCCGTGCGAGGGCTTTCTCTAGTTGCGGCAAGCGGGGGCCACTCTTCATCGCGGTGCGCGGGCCTCTCACCATCGCGGCCTCTCTTGTTGCGGAGCACAGGCTCCAGACGCGCAGGCTCAGTAGTTGTGGCTCACGGGCTTAGTTGCTCCGTGGCATGTGGGATCCTCCCAGACCAGGGCTCGAACCCGTGTCCCCTGCATTGGCAGGCAGATTCTCAACCACTGCGCCACCAGGGAAGCCCCCTGAAGCACTCTTCTTAATGGTACATTGCGACTATTTCTGAATTGCCATGGCTTCCCTGTGCCCAAGTGCCCCTGAGACTCTGGGATCTCAAGCCATCCTGGGCTTGTTAAGAAGCAGAGGCCAAGTTCCAGCCCACCAGAGCCCACCCAGAGAACAGCCCACCGTGGATGCGGCAGCGGGGCCTAGGGAATACAGCTCCACCAGCGCTGTGGCCGGAGAGAACCGGCCATACACTTGGCTCCCCAGATTAGGGGCAGAATTAGCAAGATGGGGACACTGCCCCTGAGGGCCTGCTGTGGATAGTAACCTGCACCCACAATAAAACAAATGCACTTTATGGACTCTTTCCTGCTAGGTTTGCCAGATTTAGCAAATAAACATACTTTTTATTTTATTTACTAAGCAGGCTTATCCTCTGCCCTCTCCCCTCTAGAGCCCATTCCCCAACTGAGCCTCGCCCTCGGGATGTGGCCGCGTCACTAAACCAGCCCCAGTGACAGTGGTTTTCCTGATTCTCTTTTTTTTTACAGAGCATCTTTCCCGGGTTGGTGAAGATGCAGATCTGAATGTTTAGGGGATGGACCCAGAGTTTCAGGAGACCTTCCTTGAGTTTTGCTGACTGACCTCGACCTTCTGTCATTGTTTGCAGGAAGCAGGACCACAAGGTAGGTGGTGGGCTCACCTTCTGAATGATCTGGAAGCATTTCTGTTGCAGGAAGGGCGACCCCTTCCCGGGCCTGAGAGTGGGCTCTTGTCAGACACTTGGAAATGGATTGTCCGAGGAGGCACACGTACTGATAAAGCAAAAGATTTTATTGGGAAGGGGTACCCGAGCGGAGAGCAGCAGGGTAAGGGAACCCAGGAGAACTGCTCTCCACGCGGCTCCCAGTCTTGGGTTTTATGGTAATGGGGTTAGTTTCCGGGTTGTCTCTGGCCAATCATCTTGCTTGGCCCGTAGCTGGTCTGATTCAGGGTCCTTCCCGGTGGCGCGTGCATCTCTCAGCCAAGATGGATCGAGCGTGATGGTTTCTGGAGGTTGGCAAGGCATGTTGTCTTCTCCCTCCTCCTTTCGGCCCCTCCCGAATTCTCCTGGTTAGCTTTCCTCAGCAACACTGCATTCTTCATCGCGACCTCCTGATGAGGTCTTTCAAGCTGTTATCACCATGCCTGGCCAAGGCGAGCGGTTTCCGTCAACGATTCCCTAACATTTCGATGTATTGAGGTGCTTGATTTCCTGTTTGACTGTGTTTTGTTTTTTAACTCTGTAATTGCCAGAATTATGTGTCAAGTCAGATGTAAAAATCAAGAAATGTCTATCTCTGTGTATTAACAAAAGTTGATTTGGAACCTAGGAAGAGGCAGAGAGAAGGGAAGATTGAACTACCTCATGGATGGGTGGTAATGCATGCCCCCAACTTTATCCTTAATAGATGCTTTTCCCAATGGCCCCCTTACAGAGGGTGTACAGAGTTTATCTTGTCTACCTCTAGGCTAGTAAGAAGCTAGTTCAGTGATTTCCTTTTCTCTCGCCCCGTAGGCAAGGCTTACATGGGGCTTAGCTCTGAGCGGCTGCCAAAAGTGGGCTGATGATTCACATTCCCCACAGAGGGCCCTGAAACGGTGACCCCTGTTCAGGCATCCTGGAGAGATTTGCAGGATAAGTAAATGCCTCCCTGGGGATTTGCGAGGTATCTCCCTGTCAGGGCTGGGGGCAGAGATTTAAATATGAATTACCATCCCAACCTGGCAGGGATTTACAAGATAAGCCCCTTCTGTGCTCCTGGGGGAGATTCACACAGTCCCTTCGTCAGCTCCAGGCTGCCGGGATCGTCACTGCGTGACACGCAGCACTGAGGACCCTTCCACGCTGGCTTCCGTCTGCCAGCCCTGGTCACGGCTCCGGCATCCTGCCCGGCCAGCCTTCTCTCACTCCTCTGTACCTACCATCTCTGCCCCCAAATGACAGGAGGATAGAGTTCCCTCTGCCACTGGGTTACAGGGAACCCCTACCTAATTCCCCTCTGCTCTCCTTTTTGGACTCCATTTAAGTGTTTCCTGCTTCTCCATCTGAAGGGAACTGTGATCGCTTCCCGTCACCTCCTTTCCTGCCTTCTTCCTCCCGCAGAAAGACCGGCTCTCTTCTTCAGGTGGCTTTATCTGCTCCTTTATTGTCTCCTGTGGCCCCTGTTCGCACCAGTGTGCTCGGTTCTGGATTTGAGAATCTAATCCTCAGCCACGTACCTACAGCAGAATCCTCTGGGGGAGAATGTTAAATCAGAACCCTGGGTTCCGCTCTGGACCTCCTGAAGGAGAATCTCTGGTTTCTAGGGCCCAGAAATCAAGTTCTGTTGATCATTCTTAAGCACACTCAAGTCTGAGAACTAACCTCGCATCCCAGAGTGGGTTCGGGGTGGGCCTCCCTCCCCCGCTGACTTTCCGATGGGTGAGTTTTCCCCCTTCTGTCAGTGGAGTGTCTCTCTGGCACTCAGCAACCTTACTGTGCATCTTTGAGTGTATTTTTAGGGCAAGGGCAAAGTGTTTGGGACACCATGGTGTGCAGAACTGTCCCGAGAAAGGCCGTGGCCTGAAAAGTAACCCAGCTCATGAATATTCATGCTGGCCCTGTGGTCAGTTTTGATCACTCAGATCAATTCAAGGCGCTTTCTATAAACCCTTTGTGAGAGCAGAAAACAGGTTCTGGGACTAAGAACGTAGGGAAGAAGATAGAGGTTAAGATGACTTGACAGGCAATAGGATTAAAACTCTTGCTCAATCTTGATCTTGCGAGTAACTAACAGTGGCCTGAAACTAAAGAATTAAACCATAAAGGCTCCCTTGACAACTGATCTGATAGGCCCAGAAGTAAATTTCAGGGACACTGTTGTCAGGCAGAGGCAGGGGAGAGCTGAGATAAGGGGCACTGGGAGGAAGGGGGTGGGCAGTGAAGGCCAGCGAGGGAAGCTTTGGTCTCTCTTAGGGTAGCACCAGATGCTGAAATAGTACTGAGGGCAAATTAGCTGCCACAGCGTTTATTCACCTTCAGCCGTACTTTCTCCCTTACATCCAATTATGACTTTCAAATGGAGGCAAAAATGAAAAGGGGAGGAAGATAATGAAACATAAGTCAAACGTGGCAACTGGTGAATTTCTGATAATTGCACTGTTTCATTTCTATTCCCTCACGTCGCACAGTAGCCTATGGAGAGAAGAAAATCCCAACAACAACAAACAACTCCAAAGGTTCAAGGAAACAATATCAAATGCAATTTAATGACATTTTTCATGGGAGACAGAATAGAGATAAAGTAGAATTCTAAATCTGCTGCTGCTTCTTGTCTTTAACATCATAAGAAAGCCTAGAAAATTATATGTACATCAATTCAGATCAAGTAAAGTGATTCTCGATTTCCTTTCTCTGTCTCATCTCAATACCCTAAAAAAAGGTTAGAAAGGGGAGGGGGGGTGTTTATAGTACAGTACTCAAGGTAAAATATTTTCATACAATATTGGAAAACACAAACCCTAACTCATGTAGGTAACCCATGTGATAATCTGATTTGGGGGAAACAAGTCAATGCTTATCTACAACAGATTTCTTGGATCTCTTTTTGAGTGAAGTTTTTCTTGGCTGGCCATTCTCCAGGTTAACACGCTAGAGAGCTCACCAATTCTTAAAGGAAATCTTCAGAACAAATTATCTGAAGGTCTAACAATCTACTAGGAGACTCTACTCTTGATGCTATTTGTAGCTGAACTTTAATCGAAGCATAATTCTTTGATGTCCAGTCCACAATCCCTTCCCCTTCCACCAGAAACTGCATCCAAGTGGAGGCTTCAACAAGCCTCACTTCTTTCACTTACGTTGAAGCCACTGGGATCAGAGTAACTGATTCACTATTGACCTTGGAGATTCTGCCTGCTACAGGGCACTCAGCCTGGAGTTCCTTGTGACTTTTATCCTAGTGGGAACCATACCCTTAATTTGGAAAGAGTGTTGGGCTATGGATTGTGAACAGGCTACTTGTTGGGTTGCAGTGAAGTAGCCAGATTAGCGCTAGGCTCTGTTCTTCATGTAACATCCCCTGATCTGTTCCCTTTTTTGTCCTTCAGCTTTGAGGATGTGAGGGTTCTATTTCTGTGGTCATACATTTTATGTGATGTTTGCAACTACTGCCCACTGTGTCATTCTCAGATGTTGGATATTTCCAATCTCTAATTGCAAAGTAAAATATTTCTTTAGGTTTTGGTCTATGTACAGAGGTAAGAAAAATGACCTATAAGAATAAGCAATGGGATATTCTAATTTTGTAGCATTTGGTCTTACTTTTGGGATTGGGATTGCAATAGGTTGGTTTTTTGAAGCCATAATTTTTCCATGAAAGTCATCAGATAGAACTTCCCACACTAACAGCAATAGGGAAGGATCTGGAATAGGGCAGGGAATGCCCTTGAAGTTGCTTAGAGGCCTCAGACTCCCTTCTCCGGAACAATTTGTGTTTTCCCGAAAATTTGCTATTTGGCTAGCTTGGCTGTTATCTCTATCCCTGTCAGTGTGGCCACCAGGATCTTGTCTCTCCTTCCAAAGTCCCCTCTCCCCACCCTGCCATGTACATCAGAACTGTCCAGGCAGTGGTATGCTGGTAAATGTTTTCACAGCTAGTTCTCCAAGTGGGAAACACCCTGGCTTATAGCATTGACAATTTCCATGGGGTAAACACTGCCACCGTGGCCAGTTTCAAGCTGTTACCATGATGTCACCAAACATGGGGTTGGTAGCACATCATTATATAGTATGTTCACCACACACATATGGTCAGGGTAAATAATCTCGAGAGCATAGAAAATAAAAGAGTAGTGAAATAATTAGGAAGTGATGAGTTCTGAGTATTTATTACCTTCTTTTTAATAGAACTTATTTAATTGTAAATTTATATAATTTAATTTTTAATAGTGGCTGTGCTTAACAGTTTGTAAAATTCCTGAAAAATTTAACAACTGTTACACAAGCCAGCTCTAGCACACCGTTCTGTCTTGGTCTGGGAAAAGAGGGAGAAAGGGAAGAAATGAAAGGGCACATTTAATACAACTCTACTAAAAGGCCTGTATGCCATTCAGAATTTATGACTGGTCCTTCTGAGCCTTGGGTCCATGAATTTCTAGAAATGACATAGTTGGTATTGGTCTGAAGCCTGGACTTTGGAGCAAGACATGCTGAATTCCAGACGCAGCTGTACCATTTACTGTGTGACCTTAAAAGTGTCTAATCCCTCTTAGCTTAAGTTTCTTCATGGGTGAAATAATAGTACCTGCTTCATAAGGTTGTTATGGGGATTAAATGAGATAATATGCTCAAAGTACTTAGCTCACTAGGTTACATAGTAAACCCTCAGTAAGTGGTAGCCATGACTACTATTATTATTATTAACCTGATCCGTTTCTTAAAGGTCCACAATAGCCACAGGTAGTGATGGGGTCTATCCCAGCTGCAAGTACATGGAGAGAAGGATAATTAAAGGCAATCTTCTTTGCATGGCCTGACTTCCATTCTGCACTGACCATTTATGCAGGCTCAGCCTCAAGGGCAGGAATGACCTTCTCTTCACACCTCCTGCCTCAAGTTCAAATGCTGGTAACTCATTTCTTGCTGTTAAGGGCTGCTGTCTCCCTAGGCCTACTTTTATTTTTTAATTGTAATTTGTATTGGGGTATAGTTGATTTAAAATGTTGTGCAGGTGTTCAGCAGAGTGAATCTGTTATACATATACATAGATCCACTCTTTTTTAAGATTCTTTTCACATATATCCCTAGGCCTACTTTTTAAATGCAAATACAGTTGGCCCTCTGCATCTGTGGGTTCCGATTGTACTATGGCATTTTGTATAAGGAACTCGAGCATCCGTGGATTTTGGTATCCAGGGGTGGGGCGTATCGAGGACCCAATCCCCTGCAGATATAGAGGGCTGACTGTACTCCTTAGAGGGTGGGTATCAAGTCAGCACTTGGGTGTGCATGAGGCAGTCAGATCCCAGGGCTCTGCGTTGAGCGGACTCCTGGGAATCTAAAAATGAGGAACCTGCAGTGGGCGATGTGATATAGGAAGGGGCCTGAGTCCCTCCCACCCCTCCCCCTGCTTCCAGGTTGACCAGTTCTTCTAGCTGAGATGCCTCTAAAAGCAAAGCTACTTCAGACTCTCCCTGCTCCCTGAACCAAGGCCCAGTGGACCCTTGGGACCCCAGTCCACTGATGAGGTGGGAACATGCTGACTGCTCTGTGTTCATCTTCCTCTGGCAAGAACACCAAGTTTGCAGTCGGTGGGCCAGGTTCAAGCTGTGGTCCCAACCACTTGGTGTGTGACTTTGGGAAGGTCATTTCATGTCTCTGAACTTCTGTTTGTTTAGTATATTGAGGATGCTGATAAGGATCCGCCAGAGACTCAGATGAGGGAGCCCTTTGTGACTCTAAAGCTCAACACAGCACACTTTGTTGGTACCATTTTCTGATCCCTGTTCATTGTTTTTAGTTTGCTCCTCTTTCTTCAATTCTTCACACATGGCTATAGAGAGGAAGGGCTTCTTGGGAGCACCATAGATGGATGAAAATAACACACCTCTACCCTTTAATCTAAAGGTTTCTAGGAACCAAAAATATCCGTTCCTACCTGGGATCACTTATTCATAATACAGTCCTGTGTGCACTACTAATAGCCTGAAGTTATTCTCAGTTGGGCTCTCCTAACTTGGCACTACAGGAAGGCAGAGGTGTTGTTTGCACGAGCCCTAAGGCCCTGTGGATGGTAATTATACTCTTAATGAGGTTTGGTTTGTTTGTTTATCTGGGGCACCTGTGACGCTACACAAATGTTTTCTAAGTGGTGGAGAATCAGGAACCATGGAAGGAATGCAGCTTCTGGAGGCATCAGACTTACAGCCAAGGGGGTCTTAGGTTCTGGGGAAGGGCCTGGGGGTAAAGTAAGGAGCCAGTCTCTCCTCACATGGACCGACCAGCCTCAGCTTGTTCCCAGGCCGGCGGTGCGGTTCTAGGCGGGGGACGCTGGTGCCCTGTGGGATGTTCTGACAGCACTAAGAGAAAGGAGCTTACAACTCTTCCCTTGGGACTGCGCACCTGGCGTTTGCCTCAATCAGTGACACAATGTTTACTGGTCTCCTTAGGGCTCTTAGAGAACACAACCTCAGATCCCAGGCCCCAGCGGTTACTGTGTAACTAGAGGGGGCTGCATTCGGAGCTCCTCTATCGACTGACCCTGCCCTTGCGGAGCTGGAGCTGCGGGTTGGCAGCTCAGGTGGCTGCAGGATTACCCAGTTGTTGGGGGAAGGGTGTTGTGTTTCTGGATCAATTATTTTTGGCAGAGAAAAGATTGCTGATGGCCAGTCAGGGCAAAAGCTGCCCGAAACTAAATCCTCACTGGGAGGCCTGCCAGGACCCAGCCGAGATGGCCAGGTGAGGGAACGGGACCGAGAGCAATGTCTGCTTGGCAAAAGGTCCACTGGTGAGCGTCGTGTGGGGTTTGGGCTCCATGCAGCTGCTGCAACCAGGGATTGGCCGAGGGGAGAACAAAAATGACAGAAAGGAGGGGGAAGAGGGCCTACTGGGAAGGCTTACAGGTATTCAGCTTCCATCGGAAGAGACAAAGTCGACTAAACATGCTTACTTTCTTCAAAAACACGAGAGACTTCCACAAGAAGAGGTTGGCAGATTGTTCTGACAGCCGAATAAGAGAAGGCCATTTACCTGGAGGCAGTATGGATTTTTGTGGCCTCTTCATCCATACTGCAACGGGGCGCCGGATGCATGCTGACCAGTGACAGCGTGTGTGTGCTGAACGGAGCCCTCGGAGCGGTTTAGAAGTAAGGGAAGGAAAGAGGACCCTCTCAGGTGTCTTGAGTGATGGGGACAGCCCTTCAGGTCAGAGGGACCTGGTTGCACCCTTCAAGTTCCTTGTGTTTGACGCCGAATCATGGTTCTGGCTATGAACCGTCAAGAGCACAGAGGGCTCTTTGCCTGATACATAAGTGTTCCACCCCAGGGAAAGGACTGAAGGATTTTATAACTTGATAATAAAGCTCTCTCAGGAGAGAACGCCCTCGCAGAGGTGGGAGATTAATTCTATCCTTCGCTTTTTCGGCTGCTTCTCTTCCCCTGCATCTTGCCCATCCTTTTCCATGACTTGCTCAACAGAGGGCAAAGAGATTTTCAAGAAAGCACCAAACCCTTGAGGCCTTTGATTTCGGAGCAGGAGAAGATGTCCCAGGCTGAAAGCAAGCTCATAACAGCCTGCCAAAAGAGGGTTTGACCTCTGCCCGCTCCCCAGAGCCCCGGGATCAATCCAGAGGACACATGGCGTGATGGCCCCTCCAGCCCAGCGCCCTGGCCTTCGGAGGAGACGCCATCTCCTTGTGTCCAGGCAGCGTGGCCCCTGAGGTTCCTGGGAAGGTGGCAGACTTGTGTCTAGTTGGTCTGAAATACATACCTCTGAGCTGGCCAGGTCCCGTTCCCTAATCTGCTGTTGGCACGCATTTCAGAGTTAGCTCACTCTGAAATAGATTAAAAAGAGAAGGAAGAAATGATTTGGACACTAAGTCTCCTTTCAACCCCAAGAGTCTGCTTTGTGACCTTGGTGACTTTTGCTCAATTTAGAAGCAGCGGAGAAGGGAATTGCAAGGAGAAGGTGGCGAGAAATCACCATTCTGACTGAATCCGATTAAAAGTGTTCTATACAACTATGCCAACAAATCAGGACAAACCTCACACCAAGATCTTGAATCACAAGATGTTTACGTAATATAATGCCCATGGCAGACAAATACCAAATACCACAAAGTACCTGAGACAAAAAAAGAAAGGAAGGAAGGAGAGAAGGAGGGAGAAGAATAGAAAGGAGCCTGGAGTCCTGGCCTTCGGAGATCCAAGGGCCCAGGCAGAGTTCCTCGGGGAAGGAGTGGCTGCACGTGACCGTCCGGGGCCTCTGCGTCACATCTCAGCTTCCGAGGAGCAGACCTCCGTCGCCGCGGTGATGGCAATCCCGATGGCGAGGCTGCCGTTGTCGGAGAAGAGCTGGGCCAGCGAGGTGTTGAGGACGAGGCAGTCCCCGTCAGTGATCACCGAGTCCACGCACTCCAGGACAGACCGGGGGGCGGCCTCCCACTTGAGACGCCGGTGGTTTCTGTTGAGCTCCAGGCGATAGGTGAAGCAGTCGGCCTGGGTGGGGGTCCCGATGAGCATCATGGTGGCGAAGAACTGGGGGTGCCCTGCGTGCCTCTCCCGTTTCCTAAGCACCAGCAGAAAGTGGTGGCCGAGGCAGGAGTGCATGATGATCCAGTCGGCCGGTGCCGGCAGGTGCACGTCCGTGGCCAGGAAGACGATCTCGGCGCCCTGCAGGATGTCCACTCGGTGCATCTGCCGCAGGTGGGGCACCAGCACCTCCAGGTGGCCTTCCCACTGGCAGGAGAACAAGGGGCACGCGCAGGGCGTCACCTGGGCAGCGTGTAGCCCCGCCTCCTGGTGCGGCGGGTGGTGAGGGCAGGCGTGGTGGCGGAGGTGGGGCTGGCGGGCGTGGTGGCGGAGGAGCGGGGGGAGGAGGTGAGGGGGGAAGCTGCCGGGCTCCGGGGCGCTCTGGGTGACGGCGCGGCGGCCAGACACATACTGTAGGCGAAAGAGAAGAGCATTAGTGGCGGTGAGATCAGACTCTCAGCCTGGCTGAGACTCCCCCCTCCCGGTGTTCAGAATGTGGAAAGCAGACTCTCCCGGACCGGTAGAGAAAGCTCTATCTCTTAAAAAAATGAGACCTGCCAGACTGTCTTCCAAAATGGCAGCACCATTCTACATCCCCATCAGCCATTTAAGAGAGTTCCAGTTTCTCCACGTCCTTGCCAACACTTGTTATTATCTGTTTTGACAAATATTTTAATGAGGCAAAATTCATTGTTTTGAATGTTTTGCCAGATTTAGATGCTGAAGTCTTCTCCAAGTCATTTCATTTCAGTACAGAATGTAAATTTACCCAATCGGAAATAGAAGCTCCTTCAAGAGATTCCTCCTGCAAGAAGAGATTTTCCAAATGTATTAGTATATTTAAAGAAAAAAAACAAAACTTTAAAACAATGAGGGACATGGTGGTTGCCTTGGGTGGTTGAGATTCTGAAAACTCAGTCCAAGAAAATGCAATATTTATGCCTTTCTGATTCTTTAATTAGATACTCAAATAGGCAATTTTCCCCTTCAAATAACTTATATGGATGGTCATTAGTCATAAAGAACAAAGAAATCAATTTTTTTTGTGCTTTTTGGATACAGTTGATATTTTTGTGCAGGCGCTGGAAGTCAATGGATTTTTTCCCCTCTATTTTATCATTACTGTTATTTTTAGAACAAAATTTTGGTAAATACCTATTTGTCCTTCCAGTACTGCCAGGGGTTGTGCTATCTGCGGTGCCCTTCTGGGTAGTCAGGCAACCATGGGACCCAGAGCTGATTGTGTGTAGCTGGACCACAGTCCCCAGGGAAGGAGCCTGAGCTATGACTCCTGGGACTTTGCCCCACCAGGCACACTTCTGTCCTGCTTTAGGCTCACTGTTCCAGAACAGCTTGCCAGGGGCTCACCACTAGCCAGC
Organism: Balaenoptera acutorostrata; assembly: GCF_949987535.1. Taxonomy (NCBI): domain Eukaryota; kingdom Metazoa; phylum Chordata; class Mammalia; order Artiodactyla; family Balaenopteridae; genus Balaenoptera; species Balaenoptera acutorostrata. Next base: position 59,659,506 of record NC_080081.1, read on the forward strand.
TTCCACCCTGAGACTCTCTTGACCTTTTGTTCCTCACAACAGCGTGCCCACCAATGCCCTCAACACATCAGGAGCTGTGACAACACTTTCTGATCAGGTATCAGTAAGCATCTGCAGTGACCAGACCCTAGAGATACAGCTGTGAGCAAAATAAACACCGCGTTTCTCAGTATAGGTGGTACAGACGTTAGTACGTATCTAATTAATTATGGTTTTGAAAAGGCTCCTCCCTGGCACGAGGACTGTGATTCCTGTTTTTCAGTTGAAGAAACAGGCTTCAGTAATAACATGCCCAAGGTTACAAGGCTGGGAAGTGAGAGATGGGATTCATTTTCACGCCTCATGACTCTGAACACAGCAACTGCCCTCCCCTCAATAATCCCACCTCCAGCTCCCTCCCCCATTCTTTGAGGTTTTTTTCTTTAATTAGTCTGTGGGGTCTGGGCTGTGCAGGGGAGGTGGCCGGTCTTCAGGGTGCTCCAGGCATTAGCCATTCACGTGGCAGCCTTCTCTGGGCTGCCCTCAGGTTCGCTCTCCAAGCCCCTCTGGACTTCGCGTGCCTTTGGGCACTTGCCTCCTCGCTTCGGTTCCTTCCCAGCATGTAGAGGACCAGGGTGATGGGTGATGGTCTGTCTTTCATACTCACCACTGTTGCGGCCAGTCTCTGTCTCCCTGGGCTCAGAGGGTGGCTGAGAGTGGAGGCCTGGCGAGCTTCCCTTTCTGTAGAGCACCCAGGGACACATACACACACACTGGGGGCCCGACTAGCTCTGTTCTGGAGTTGTTCGCCCCGCTCTCCCCTCCGCCGGGAGCCCAGCCAACCTGGAGGGTGAGCTACAGGGCCCTTCCAGTAGCTCCTGCGTGACAGCTACTGGGCAGCCTGTCGTCACCCATCCTGCACACCCGCCAAGCCACCTGTCCCAAGGGGGACAGTGTCTTCCCCTTGATGGAAAGGCTGTGTTCCAGAATCCTGCTAGTGGTGAGTCTGACTCAGCCTTTAGTGTTAAATATGGGGAAGGGATTAACTAGTATGTAGCATCTACAAAGTGTTAGGTGCTGTGGAAAGTAGATATTTTTTGTGTCATTATTTCATTTAATTTCTCACAGAAAAGATCAATTTTCTTACTTTTTAAAAAAAGTTAAATCTGGCTTAGTTCCTACCTGCTTGCTGGTGGCTGATATCATTTAGTCAATGGGTGAAGGAGGGGGGCCAATTCCTAGGATCCCTTGGGATTGTACAAGTAGCCCAGGCTCATACACTCCACCAGCCAGATGCAAGGACCCCTCCCAGGTCCTCCCAACAGGCCTGGCAGAAGATCAGCCTCTTCTGTTTCGCTCAAGAGGATCTAGTGTTGGCTTCTCATGGAAAGCCCCAAATGCTGTCCCCTCTCCCAGCCTCTGAGAAGCCCCCCACCCTCATCTAGGTCACAGCAATCACGAGAGAAACATGTTATGTGTGTCTTCTAGATGAAGAAACTGACACAGAGAGGTTGAGTCACTTGCCAAGGTCACACAGCTTATAAGGGGTGCAGGTGGGAATGGAGCCCAGATCAGTTAAAGGCGATATAGATCATAGCCTGGGAAGATCACCAGCTGGATGTTGGCCAACTTTGATCTGTTCCACTGTTTACTTGTCCAGCAGCCTTGATTAAGTCAGTTGCCCTATCAGCAAAATATTTATTTCATAGGGTTGTTAGGGGATCAAATGAAACAGTGCCTGTCAAACAGCTTTAATAACCACATCAAGTATTACATCAGTATGGCATTTCCATTTGGATACGGTTTGGGATGAAGCGTTTTGGTGGCCTTCCCCCTCAGTCCATGGCTGCCTGCCTTGGTCCTGGTCAGCTGACCCTCACACCTGAGCAGCACTCTGGGCTGAACACAGGCCACCAGAAGGGTCTGGAGACCCCAGCATAGCACTTGGCTGGGGCCTCCTGTCCAATGCCGATGCATGATGACGGAATGTCCTGAAATTCCCATCTCAGAAATGGCCTCTGGGCTAGTTATTCTCTGCCCTTCTCCAGATCCATCTTCCATCTTCTTCATCCTGTTCTGTGCAGCTAGTCTCAGAGACGTGAAATCAGAGTAAGGAGGGCATGAGGAAGAAACACCTCGACCTCCCTTTCTTCCCCGACTCCAGTCTCCTGCCAGTGCCCCCCATTGGCTAAACGCAATCAGAGACCTACCAGAAGGAAGCCCAGGAGGTGCACTCAGTGAGGGTCAGCCCCCTTTGGAAATGGTGCTTCACCAGTGAGGAGCACATGTGAAGAGGGAATGTCCACCTGTATGCAAATGTCTCAATTCCCTCCTTTGTGATGTCAGCTGATCCGATCAGTCTGGGCCTCCTAGGCTGAGCTTTGATGAGGCTGATTGGGGGGAGGCAGGGAGGGCTAATATATGCCCACAATCATTAAGCCATTCGACAAGAATGGATACACTAGCTGACATGTGCACAGCCTCAGCCCAGGCTGAGAATACTGAGCAGAGTACGATACCAGTTCCTGTCTCAGTAGCTCACTGTGATTAGGGTAATACAACACACTGCAAAAATGCAGGACCGGAGGGGCTCTGAGTGTGCAAAGTGGCGGCTGTAGCTATTCTAGTCAGTGCCAAGTGCCAGTTACCCTGGGCGAAGCAGGAAGGGTGATGCTCTAACAAAGTAGGCAAAAGGTTTGCTGATGGGGTGAATAACAGGTTCCAAGGAGCTGGGTCTGAAAGACCATGGGATTTTTAAGAAATGAAAAGTTCCAAGTGGCTGTCACTAGAGGATCTGGCAGAGGTGGTGAGGAGCAGGGCTGGAGAGCAGTGGGACCATATTGCCAAAGTCTTGGCACGGAGATGACACCCAGCACTCAGGGACCGTCCGTAGGAGGGCCCAAGGGACACAGCTTCACACTTCAGGGAGCCCCTGCGGGCAGCATGATGGCCCAAGCCCACCGGCATAGCGGGTTCCAGCTGTCACTCAGGATGGGGCAACAGTGAGTCCTGGCACTTGTCCAACCCCTGGACCCTAGGCTTGGTCATTCCACCCAGACTCTCCCCTTGCTTCCTTTTGGCCTCGTCTTCCACTGGCCTTTCCGTTGTTTAATTGCTGCAGGGTAACAGAGCAGCCAGTGGTATAATCCAAAGTGACTGAAGTGAATGACTATGCAAATAAAGCGAGACATTATAAACTCGCGGAGACCCCTGCGCTTGCTGTGCCCTGAGAAGGCGCTAAGAATAAACACAGCCTTAATTCTCCATTTCTTCCTGCTCTATCTTCTGATGCAAAATATGTTTCATTTAAATGACCTTCGGGTGAGCGAGGTCACAGGGCTGTTGGCAGGGAGAAGGGATTCTTTTAATTGGCAAAATGCTAATCGTTTTGGAAAATGAATTCTAATCTTCCCATCTGATACAGTGGATGTGTGAGTAATTACTTTCCTTCCCTAAACTGTTAATGCAACATTAGTGATTACATTAATTAAAACTCTTACAGGCTGATAAACCCCTCAGCCAGTCTGCAGATGTCTTCCTTCCATTGGCCATATTTAACTTCCCATTTAGAAGAGAGATCTTGAATTAACCTTTAGAATAATTCGCAAAATTGGGTTTAGAAATGTTAGGCTTTATGGACTGGGTATAATTCTCTCCCCAAGCATTAGTGAGACCATTTCCACTGAGGGTGTAATTGAATTTAAAAATGCCTGCCTTAATTTCATCAGCCACACTCCCATGGTTGGTAATGGCTATCCCTCCAAATCCTGGCATCCAAAGAGGAAACCTGCCCCTGGAAAAATCACGTGACCCTTTCTCCAGCATCTGCTCCCTCTGGTCAGCGAGCTCACTTGGAGGACTGCTCTCTCCTTCCCCTTGATTCCAGGAACCGTGCCATGCTAATTAATGCATTTCAGCTGAAGGCAGATTTTTTGCACCCAATTTCAAATGACAGGCATGTGCGGGACTTCCCTGGTGGTCCAGTGGTTAAGACTTCTCCTTCCAATGCAGGGGGTGTGGGTTCGATCCCTGGTCGGGGAGCTAAGATCCCACATGCCTTGCGGCCAAAAAACCAACACATAAAACAGAAGCAGTATTGTAACAAGTTCAATAAAGACTTTAAAAATGGTCCACATTAAAAAGAAAAAAGCTTAAAAAAAAAAACGACAGGCATGTGCTTTGAGTTTGCTCATGCCCTTATTTGTGAGAATTAACGAAGTGAAGCTTTCAGTACGGGGGGAAGGGGAAAGGCAGCGTGCTATCGATGTATCTCACACACAGGAGAGAAGAGCGGGGAGGAGTAACATTTCAGGGCAGGTATCAGAACGTTGGGATAAAGTCAAGGCTGGAACCTAGTTGGGAATCAGGTCTGCAAAGAAGGGAGGCTGATACGACCCAGCAGTCCCAGTACTGGGCATATACCCTGAGCAAACCATAATTCAAAAAGAGTCATGTACCACAATATTCATTGCAGCTCTATTTACAATAGCCAGGACATGGAAGCAACCTAAGTGTCCATCGACAGATGAATGGATAAAGAAGATGTGGCACATATATACAATGGAATATTACTCAGCCATAAAAAGAAATGAAATGGAGGTATTTATAATGAGGTGGATGGAGTTAGAGTCTGTCATACAGAGTGAAGTAAGTCAGAAAGAGAAAAACAAATATCGTGTGCTAACACATATATATGGAATCTAAAAAAAAAAGTTTTGAAGAACCTAGGGGCAGGACAGGAATAAAGACACAGAGGTAGAGAATGGACTTGAGGCCATGGGGAGGGGGAAGGGTAAGCTGGGACAAAGTGAGAGAGTGGCATGGACATATATACACTACCAAACGTAAAATAGATAGCTAGTGGGAAGCAGCAGCATAGCACAGGGAGATCAGCTCGGTGCTTTGCGACCACCTAGAGGGGGCGGGATAGGGAGGGTGGGAGGGAGATGCAAGAGGGAGGAGATATAGGGATATATGTATATGTAGAGCTGATTCACTTTGTTATAAAGCAGAAACTAACACACCATTGTAAAGCAATTATACTCCAATAAAGATGTTAAAAAAAAAAAAAAGGGAGGCTGGAACCTAGTTGGGAATCAGGTCTGCAGAGAAGGGAGAGTATCTGTACCTGCTCCAGGTCCCACTCTGTAGTCTTTAAAAATCCCCTCCGTTTCTCGGAAGGACGGTCAAGGCTGAAAGTTTAGTGTTCCTGGGACGCCCACCTCTCCACCACTCTTCCGCAAAACCTAGCATGACTGTGCATGTGCACACGAAACCCAGGAGGACTCTGGAAAGCTTCCAGCAAACAGCTGAGAAATAAGTTACACGGAGATAGAAAACAACAACGGGGCTTTTATTGCCTGGGACAGACTGTCTTCCTTAGAAAATGTGTCTCCTGCTCCTTTCCCCCCAGACGGTTATAGTTAGAACACAGAATGAATGAGAGCTTCGTGTGGGCAGCATGATAATGTCTGTAATTTTCTTTAAAACGCTTTCATAGAGAGAATGTGATAGGAATGTGTACATTTTTAACCTACACTCCAGGGGCTGTCAATTCCCTAATCAGGAATTCTCACTTCAAGGTGATCACCTAACATTTTATCCGAAAGGCCACACTCCAGAGATAACTACTACAATTGCTTCAATTAGTATCCATATTTCTGATCCACACCAGATGCTGCTAATTAACATTTCCGCAGAGGTTTCCATTGGTGAAAGTAGTAGTTTGTTAATCAGCATAGTAGATGGTAGAAATGAACTCTCCTTGATGAAATTCCTCGTTTTCAAGCTACGAAGATTGTTTAAAACACTTCAGAGGAATTCCGCACTTTAGGGACGAGCCCGGGAGCTTGTTCCCTGACTATTCCTGACTCTGGCCACTGAGTCAAGGACTCACCATGGTCTGGTACCATCTCTCAGAGTATCAGAATCTTGCTCCTGGTAGATCACTGCATACAAACTTTCCTCACTGGCAATCAAAATTATGTAAACTGAGCAAGGAGACACTTGTTAGCAAACACACAGAAGCCTTGAGTCCTGAGCTATATATGCCATAAATAAAAAAGAGGAAGGTGAGTTATTACTGTGAAAAGAGGAAGATAAAAATTTGCCTGGATCAAATTTTGAGAAAGCAAGGTCCATGGGTGAAAAACAATGAAAGGGATTCATACAGATGTCTACACAGGCACTGGTCCTATGGTCTCAAAAGGCTCGTGACTGAGCTGGTCGTCTTGTAAATTCAGACCCTGGCTGTGTGAGAGGCTGGGAAGAAATGTGTGGACGACATTGTGAAAACAAAAAACATGACTCAGCCCTCAAGCACCCCAGGCCTTTCTTTAGTTCCTAGATCCTGGCCCATGGCCGCCCAGCATGTCTCCATCATGGTCCCGACTGGCATTGTCACTTTGAGACCATCAGCCCCTGTAAGACGGGGATCCTGCCTCCCTCCCTGACCTGCGAAGTCAAGCAGTGGTCAAGATCTGTCCATACAATTCATTCTTTATTTCAACTCGTTTTGAAAATCACTAGTGCGTGGCTTTCTCTTCTTAGCTAGGTTGGAAGTCAGAGGGCAGAGACAGGGTTTAGTTTGCCCAATGCCTAGCCCTGTGATGGGCAATGCCAGCACCGTGCAGTGTCTGGCATCTACTAGACTCTCCCTGAGTATTTGTTGCTTGGATGAATGAATGAACGATTCATAAATGGAACCGTGTGCTGCACTATATCCGTGGAAAGGCTGCTTGTCTTCAGTCAGAGGCTCTGTTCTCTACCCGTCCTTCCTGTAGAAATATGTGTGGCGTGGTGTGTGTATGTGTATGTGTGCTCACGTGCACGTGTGTCCATAGCTGTTGGCTTATCAAGTAGGTCTCCTGGTGACTCCTCACCCAGAACTCAACAGTGATGGGACAATGAGACCTGACCAGGAGCAGGACACTGATATGTACCCAGCTGCCATCATGGGAAGTAAAATAACAGCCTCGAAGAAGGAACTTCTCATGCCAGTGAGGTACTTTCTTTGCTTTTACTTTGTATAGAGATTATTCGGAGTCTTAGGCATTCCCTTTATCGATAGCAGATTGTTTCTTACAATTTGTTTGGGAAGGACAGTCTGCTGTCCTTCAACAGGTTGTCTGATCAACCCTGGATCCAGCAGACTGTCTTACATTGTCTTAATCTAACCCTCTTAGATTGATCTAGACCCGCTTTCCCCTCTGGCACTTCAGCAGGACCAGTGACCTAACTAAAGGTTGGATGCCCCCATACTTCCAGTTTCTGTTAACAATCAGCAGGAAGTAACTTCAATCCAACCAAAGATTATGGGCCCTCCCCCAGTTTTCCCCTTCCCCATAAGATGGGGAGACTAATGGGTTGTGCCCACCCAGTGCCCTGAACTGACCCTTCCAGACCACATTCCAGATAACTGGGATCCTGGAATTCCCTACCCAATGGCTCTGAGTCAGCTTCCGGGAGTCTGTGCTATTTCTGGCATCCATCATCCAGAAGGCGGACCGTTAGACATGAGGTGTGGCCCATGGGGGACTATTTGGGGCTTGGCTGTGTGGGCTAGGGTGTCCACTTGCCTTTGCCTGGGACTCATTTCAGAGCAGGATGAAGCCTCATTAGGAAGAAAGTGAGACAGGTTGCGGACTGGGGGTTGTGGCCATCCAGATCGTTATGAAGGGGTAATTGTTAAAGGAGGAGGGTACGCCACATTTTAAGAGTCTCTTACCTTGATCTTTTAAGTGTTTAGACATGCAGCGTGTGGGCCTCCGCCTTCACTTTTGCCTTGAGCCCTGCAAACGTTAGGGGCGGGCCTGCAGTCAGACCACACAGCAGAGGAATCCTGCTCCATTTCCATTTATTCTTTGACTCTGCCTTTTATCTGCGAGGTTTTGAGCATGCTAATGAGTTTTATGAATCTTGCAGATGAAAGACCTTTCCTTAAAAGCAACTTTTTGAGTAGTCAGACTTTTGTATCTGCAACTGGCAAGTGAAACCCAGGGCCTGTATGAGCAATTTAAAGGTTAGGATTTAATTACCTGAAGACCCATTAACTGCAGGGATCTGGGTAGGATTACTTTAGGACCCCGGGGGTGACTCAAGGGTGGCGTACGTAGCATGCTGGGAGCAGTCTCACCTGATCTGGGTAACCTTGGGTTGTGGGCAACAATTTTGCTCATGTACCTGGTGTCACTATGGTAGGATCTGGGGCCATGAAGTTAGGGAGGGGGTGGGTTGCTAAAATGGTTACACATGCAAATGCAAACTTCAGAAGCAGCTGTGTTCGCAGGCTACCAGTGGACAGCGGTATGTCCTGGGTGGTCTGAGACATTCTGATGGCCAGGCTGCCCCAAGGCCACATGCCACCCTTGTTTGTCTGGTTCTTTAAAGACATTGTGACCAGGAACTCCACAAATTCAGCTCTCTCCACCAGGGCTCTCAACCCTCCCCATCTCCCACCCCGGGGTACCCTTTGGCCTGGCTAAGTTGTATTCCTCCAGTGTTCTGTACTGACTAGGGCAGCTCTGTCTGTTGCGTGTTCCTTTGTGACACATAGCACACTTATGTGTTTTGCTGCTGGACCGTGATATGAGCTCAGGTGGTTGAGTGTTGCATCTGTTTCTTCCGTGCTGTATCCTCAGTGCCGGCAGTGCTTGGAACATGGTAGGAACCCGAGAAATATTTGTGGAGATGATGAACGAGTAAATCCTCTCCATTGAGCTGTCACCCTAATACAATCCAACCACTTCTCACCGTCTGGCTGCTACCACTCTAAGGCAAGTCACCCTTACCGCCTTTCTGGGCTACTATGATAGCCTCCTGACTAGATGTAGTGGGTTGAAAGGTGGCCTCCAAAAGGTGTGTCCACATTGTAACCCCTGGAACTGAGAATGTGACTTTATTTGAGAAAACGGTCTCTATAGATCTAGATAAATTAAGGATTTCAAGATGAGATCACCCTGGATTATCCAGGTAGGTCCCAAATCCAATGACAAGTGTTCTTAGAAGAGACAGAAGAGGAGAAGACACAGACACAGACGAGAAGACCATGTGAAGATCGAGGTGGAGGTTGGAACGAAGCTGCCAACAGCCAGGGAATGCCTGGCGCCGCCAGAACCAGAAGCAGGGACGGGTTCTCTCCTCGAGCCTTCAGAGGGAGCACGGCCCTGCCGACAACCTGATGTTTACCATCTTGGCCTCTAAAACTGTGTGAAAATAAGTTTCTGTTATTTTGAGCCACCAAGTTTGTGGTTTTGTTTGGCAACCCTAAGAAATGAATACACAAGTCTTCCTGCATCCATTCTTGGCCTCGTACAGACTGTAACTTTTCTCACAAAATCTTTTAATAGTTTTCCATCAGTATCAGAATGAAACACAAACTCCCTATCCATGCCATCAAGAACCAACATACTCTAGAAGACATACAGATGGCCAATAGGCACATGAAAAGATGCTCAACATCACTAATTATTGGAGAAATGCACATCAGAACTACAATGAAGTATCACCTTACACCGGTCAGCATGGCCATCCTCAAAAAGTCTACAAATAATAAATGCTGGAGAGGGTGTGGAGAAAAGGGAAGCCTCCTACACTGTTGGTGGGAATATAAATTGGTGTAGCCACTATGGAGAACAGTACAGAGGTTCCTTAAAAAACTAAAAATAGAGCTACCATATGATCCAGCAATCCCACTCCTGGGTATATATCCAGAAAAGACGAAAACTCTAATTCAAAAAGATATATACACCCCAATGTTCATGACATCATTGTCTATAATAGCCAAGACAAGGAAGCAACCTACATGTCTATCAACAGATGAATGGATAAAGAAGATTTGGTATATATACCCAATGGAATATTAGTCATAAAAAAAGAATGAAATAATACCATTTGCAGCAACATAGATGGACCTAGAGATTATCATACTAAGTGAAGTAAGTCAGAGAAAAATATCATATCACATATATGTGGAATCCAAAAAAGTGATATAAATGAACTTATTTTCAAAACAGAAATAGACTCACAGACATAGTAAACAAACTTATTGTTACCAAAGGGGAAAGAGAAGAGGAGGGATAAATTAAGAGTTTGGGATTAACAGATACACACTACTATATATAAAAGAGATAAACAGTAAGGACCTATAGCACAGGGGACTATAGTCAATACTTGTAATAACCTATAATGTAAAAGAATCTGAAAACAAATATATGTATATATTCTTATATGTATAACTGAATCACTTTGCTGAATCACTTTGCTATACACCTGAAACAAACACAACATTGTAAGTCAACTATACTTCAATTAAAAAAAAGAAAAGAACCAACATCCTCTGACCCCCAGCTAACTCGCTGCCTCATCTTTTTTCCCCTGCATCGCTTTGCTACTCTGCTCTAAGCACATTGGCCTCTTGCCGTTCTTTGAACACGCTGTCTACACACTTGCCACAGGACCTTTGCACTGTCTGTTCCCTTTACTTGGAACAATACCAGCTACCCACATGGCTCACTCTCGCACTTTATTCACATCTCTGCTCCACAACTACCTCTACTCTGAGCCTGTCCTTCACTTATCTATTAAAGAAACCCTCTCAATCCCCTTACTCTGCTTTATTTCACTTCCTAGTATTTATCAGTTCTATACAATTATAACATTATATTATAGTATAGGTCATATATTTATTTGTGTACTGTCTGTCTTCCCTACTGCAATGTATATTTCTTGGGACTAGGAATTTGGTTGTGTTCACCGTTGTATCTCTAGAACATTATCTGATACCTAAAAGAGCTCAGTAGGTTTTTTTGTTTTTGAATGAATGGATAAATTCCTTTGGGTCTTAAACTTTTCCATCTTAGAGAATCTGGGTAAAGTGCACGTGTCACTGGGATGTTGATATGACAGGGACTCTCCCCGTTCCCCCCTCCCTCCATCCCCTGCCCCTAGGTCTCCCCATGAGAGTTTTGTCCAACTCTGACCTGGCAAATTTCTCATAGCCTGTGGCTGCTGAGACCGTGAACTTCTGGTGTCTGTAGGGAACTAGGGTGGCACTGGAGAGCAGTGTTCACTCACGTGTGTCCCTGACCCTGGGTGTATCTTTGACCTGCTGATTTGCAGATTCAAAGTAAAATGCAGCAAAAACAAACCTGAGCTCACTCTGACCAGACTTTGACCCTGGACCAGTGCTTGCGATCAGGCCTAGCTTACTGTGTAAACATGAGGCCTGGCCTCTAGGACTTTCAAGCCTGTCCCATCCTGGTTCCCAGTCTGTCTCCAAATCTCCCAGCGCTGACAAACTCATGCCTACACACCTGTATTCCTCTAAATCTTCTAGGCCCAAGGCGACAAGGCTGTGAAAGAAGCAGAGGGTCCCTCTCTGTCTGCTTAGGACCTCTGCTCAGAATTCTGGTTTCCTCCTTGAGGACTTGCCTGAGGATGGTTGGGACTGGGAATGGCCTCACTGTCAGGAAATGCCGTGTCTACCCCCAGGCGTGGATGTAACAGTCTTTCCCAGGATGATTGTCAACTTAGTATCCATGCACTAAAACCAGAGCTGCACAAATCTAGAGCAGAGAACCAGGTCATTTCACACACACACAAATCCATCTTCCAACGGCAGGCTTAATTCCCAATAATCATCCTTAGCAAATTAGGCCTTCCTATAAGCCTGTCCCTAAAATAAGAAGCGTGTTGTTTGACGAAGGGTAGATGGAAAGACCGTGCTGCAGAGTAGAAAGAAAACATTTTTGAAGTCAGACCCACTGGGGTATGAATCCTGGCTTTGCTACTAAAAGCTGTGAGACCATGGACTCATTAATTAACCTCTCCATACTTGTTTCTTCCTCTGTAAAATGGGAATTGTAATATCTCATAGGGTTGAAGTAAGGACTGAATGAAATACAAAGTACATGGTATCATGCCTAGCCCAGAGTAAGAAGATATTATTGCTATTATCATTATCACCATCATCACTATTGTTATTATTGTTATTGAATAGCTAGCTAATTGAGATGTAAGCTAAGGAAATTCACCCTACATAATTTCTAGACACGTAACTGAATTGGATGGAATCATAAAAACACCAAAGCCCTTCCAAATCTCTCTTAAACCTCCCTGACAACTCTCATCCAAGACCAGTGTTTTCACTAGCAGAAAGCCTTTTACTAAATCTTTTCATCTCATCACCGGCCAGTGGGTGCTGGCTGCAATGTACAGAGTAATTTAATACGTGTAAGGAGCCTAGCTTAGTGCCCGGAACATAGGGGGTACTCAATAACTGATGACTGTTATCTTCATCATCATCTACTAGCATTTTGGTCAGTGCAGCCCCGCTAGAAAGTTCAGGTGATCCTATGAGCAGGTCTGGTCATTGGCCCTCCCGTGTTCCCGCCATCACACCCCTTTCTCCTCCACTGAGCAAGCATGTCTCCTCCGGCCCCTCATGGTGGCCGGGCCTGAACAGAAGTGCTTCCCCTCAGACCAGCTCCCCCTGCTTAGGAACCGCATTCTACTACTTTCTATGTCTTTAAAATGTGTTTCCTGAGAGAAGTTTGCCCTGTGTGTCTGCTTCCCAGAGCCTCATATCTACACTGCACACTGCTCACCTGGCATATGGCTGTTAATATATAGTTGACAAATGAAAATTTGGTAAAGGCAATAATATTCATGTTGATCTGAACCACCATTATAAATAACATCTAAACATCTGCCACGTGGAAGAGTTCCTGAAAAAAACAAAGGCATGGCCATAGTGAAACAGATCAGTATGGCTGTTTGGCTTAAATGAAACAGATCAACAATACCAGGTGTTGGAGCAGCTGAAACCTCAGACACTGCTAATGGGAGTGTAAATTGGTACAATCACTTTGGGACCCTTTTTTTTGGCAGCATCTGCTAAAACTAAATATAGGCTAGCCCCTTTGACTCAGCAGTTCCACTCCTGGGCATTTACCTGTTGGGAAACAATTCTCTGTTGGGCTCTTGCATTTCTGTACACCTTGTAAGCAAGGCATTGAATGTCCTTTGTTCCAGACTATGTTTTCGAGGATGTTTGTATACTGAACAGCCTTGAGATACAGAGATAGTGTCTCCCTAGCAAAAGGCAGATTTGCTTACAGTCTTGGGACACAGATATTGTATCTCCCTCCAGAACTAAAGGCAGGCATGCTTACTGGCCATTATAAAAAAATTTGGGTTCCCCAAGCATTTGTAATACGCCCTACTGTGTGTGTGGGCATCATTTGGCCCTCTCTGCATTAATTATCCTTTAGGGATTGGGTCTCAAAGAACTGGTGCAAAAATGCAAATACTCTGGCTGCTGCTCTTGTTGTGGGTGAGAAACGGCCCTTCATCTCTGACCCAGGAGTGTTGTGTCTTCTGCCAGCATCCATGAAATGGGCAGGCTACTTTGTGAGCCTGTAAATTGAGTAAAATCTCGGACCCGTCTTGGTTACATTCAGCTCCTGACAGAAGTGAGCATTGTGTGATCAAAAAACATACACATGGATATTTATAGAAGGACTAATTCATAGTAGCCAGAAGTCTAAAAACCACCTAAATGTCCTTTCAGTGGATACACTGTAGTATATTCCCACAATGGAATGCTACCTAGCTATCACAAGACAATGAAAGACTGCTACACATATGGATATATTTCAGAAACATGTTGATTAAGAAAAGCTAGACACAGAAGAGCACATACTTAATGATTCTATGTGTATGAAGTTCAAAAACATGCATAACTGACCTATGGTGACAGGTTTGAACAGTGGGACTTTTGTGTGGGAGAATATTGACTAGGAAGGGACATGAGGGAACCTCTGAGGGGGGGAGATGGAAATATTTTAACTTTTGATCCAGGTGGTGGTTAGTTGGATGCATATATATGTAAAAATCTGTCGGGATATATACTAGAGATTGTGTACTTCACTGCACGCTATACGTGAAAAAACAAAAACCAAACAACAAACAAAAAAGAGAGAGAGTGGGAGAGTGGGTGTGATGGCTCTTGTCTCCAGGTCACTGTTAAATGGGGCGGATTGCACGGGGCTTAAGGCAGAACCCAGAAAACCTTTGCTTTCGTGTTCCCATGTGTTCATTTGATCCTCTAGTGATCTGGTTGCCTCAGATGCTAATAACTAGGGCGATCAGAGGATGGGGCTGGGACAGGCTCTGAGTATCCAGGGAGAGTTAGAGATCCTTGCTCTTAAAAGGTGGGGTCTGGCTGACACTCCCAGGGAGACTGGAAACCAGAGGAAAGGATTGAAGGTGTTCACAGCCGTGCCTGGAGTTTGGCAAGCCTAGCCCTTTGGTCCTCGGGGCAGAAGGCCGTTCCCTGAGACTAGACTGGGGGCTAAGGGCTGAAACTAATACCACAGCAGGACCAAGGATTAGAGGAGACTAACCCCTGGCTGCAGGCTGAGGCCTGGCTGAGTAAATGTCTCCTCCTGTCTCTGCAGCGAGGCTCTCCCCACCCCTGCTGATGGCTCCAAGTCAATCCCCTTAAGCGAGGTGGGGGCCGGTGTCTTATTGACTCTAAAGCTCTCCCAGTAGCTGCGTACATATTTAACGCAAATCTTAGTTAGGCTTAAGGGGGCAGACATGGGAAGGCAGAAAGGAGAATTGCTGCCCCCTGGGCTTGGGAAGTTAGCAGTCTGGCCAGTCCCTAATAACTCATTCATCCAATAATCATCTTTGAGTTATGACAGTCACCGTGCGTCTCTAAGGAACACGTTTATTCGTGTCCGCAAAGATAATTAGCCCGATGTACTTCAAGGCAATTGGAATTGTCCCCAGAGGTGTATTTCTTTCCAGACTTCACCGTGGCTGCATTTCAACATTGGTCCTGTTTTGGTCCCGTTTCCCCCATTGGAGGGTGCTCACTTTCTACAAGGGTCCCAAACTCTCCAGCTGGCCCAAGGGGAAGGAGATGGTCCCCAGGCTCTGGCTCGGCCCTCTGCAGGCTAGGATGGCAACAGCCTGAACAGCGCCTGCAGCACGGGTCCCCTCTAGGGTCACCCCAGGAGGTTGGGATGGCTTCCTATTTCTCTGCCATTCCCAATGCTCTCAGGGGATGTTGTAGAAGGGAAGGCACGTGCCCTGCACTTGTATAAATCTCCTATAGCAGCGGTCCCCAACCTTTTTGGCACCAGGGACCGGTTTCGTGGAAGACGATTTTTCCACCGACGGTGGGTGTGCGGGGTAGTTCAGGCGGTAACGTGAGCCATGGGGAGTGGCAGGTGAAGCTTCGCTCGCTGGCCCGCGCTCACCTCCTGCTGACCGGTACCGGTCCGCGGCCCAGGAGCTGGGGACCCCTGTCCTATATCATCCCTTGCAGTTTCATAAGGCACAAAACTCTCCTTTCACTGTTCCGCTGAGAGTGGGCTAGACCCATCGTCCTCAAACACTGCAGCATGCATGCGAATTACCTGGGCGTCCTGTGAAAGCGCAGACTGCGATTCAGCAGGTGTGCGCTGGGGCTGAGATCCTGCACTCCTAACTGGATGCCAAAGCTGCTGGGTCGCAGACCACACTCTGAGGAGCAAGGGGCTAGGCCCGCTCTTCCCCGCCCGCCTAGATCCTACTGGGCATCTCTTTTGGAATCAAATAGATGGTCCTTAAGAACCTCAGACATTCCTCTTTTTTTTTTTTTTTTTTTTTAAAGATTTATTTATATTTTTATTGATTGATTGATTGCTATGTTGGGTCTTCGTTTCTGTGCTAGGGCTTTCTCCATTTGCGGCAAGCGGGGGCCACTCTTCATCGCGGTGCGCGGGCCTCTCACTATCGCAGCCTCTCTTGCTGCGGAGTACAGGCTCCAGACGCGCAGGCTCAGTAGTTGTGGCTCACGGGCTTAGTTGCTCCGCGGCATGTGGGATCTTCCCAGACCAGGGCCCGAACCCGTGTCCCCTGCATTAGCAGGCAGATTCTCAACCACTGCGCCACCAGGGAAGCCCAGACATTCCTCTTAAGTCTCTGATTCTTTAACAAACTTTGAGGGCACCTTCATAATAGAGGTGATCTGGCTCCCCTATTCTGCAGGTTAACGGCTTGATTTGTCAGTCGTATGGGGTCCCCAGTACCCAGACAGAGCCTGGTAACACGGGCCCACTTCACAGGAGGGGCAGGGGGGAGGCATAGCTCTGAGGGAATTTCTTTTGTGTGTGTGTTATTATTCTTTTAAATTTTATTGGAGTATAGTTCATTTACAATGTTGCATTAATTTCAGGTATACAGCATAGGGATTCAGTTATACATATACAAGTATTCATTCTTTTTCAGATTCTTTTCCCATAAAGGTCATTACGGGGTATTGACTAGAATTCCCTGTGCTCTACAGTAGGTCCTCGTTGGTTATCTATTTCATGTATAGTAGTGTCTGTATGTTAATCCCAAGCTCCTAATTTATCCCTCCCCCCACCGACGTTTCCCCTTTGGTAACCATAAATTTGTTTTTGAAATCTGTGAGTCTGTTTCTGTTTTGTTAAACAAGTTCATTTATATCATTTTTTAAAAATTAGATTCCACATATGAGTGATATCATATTTGTCTTTCTCTGTCTGACTTAATTTCACTTAGTATGATAATCTCTAGGACCATCCACCTCACTACAAATAACTCCGTTTCGTTTCTTTTTATGGCTGAGTCATATTCCATTGTATATATGTGCCACATCTTCTTTATCCATTCATCTGTCGATGGACACTTAGGTTGCTTCCATGTCCTGGCTATTGTAAATAGTACTGCAATGAACATTGTGGTACATGACCCTTTTTGAATTATGGTTTTCTCAGGGTATATGCCCAGTAATGGGACTGCTGGGTCATATGGTAGTTCTATTTTTAGTTTTTTAAGGAACCTCCACACTGTTCTCCATAGTGGCTGTATCAATTTACATTCCCACCAACAGTGCAAGAGGGTTCCCTTTTCTCCACACCCTCTCCAGCATTTATTGTTTGTAGATTTTTTGATGATGCCCATTCTAACTGGTGTGAGGTGATACCTCATTGTAGTTTTCATTTTCATTTCTCTAATGATTAGTGATGTTGAGCAGCTTTTCATGTGTTTGTTGGCCATCTGTATATCTTCTTTGGAGAAATGTCTGTTTAGGTCTTCTGCCCATTTCTGGATTGGGTTGTTTGTTTTTTTGATACTGAGCTGCATGAGCTGCTTGTATATTTTGGAGATTAATCCTTTGTCTGTTGCTTCATTTACAAATATTTTCTCCCATTCTGAGGGTTGTCTTTTCATCTTGTTTATGGTTTCCTTTGCTATGCAAAAGCTTTTAAGTTTCATTAGGTCCCATTTGTTTATTTTTGTTTTTATTTCCATTTCTCTAGGAGGTGGGTCAAAGAGGATCTTGCTGTGATTTATGTCATGCTCTGAGGGAATTTTTAAGCACAGAATGGGAAGTTGGTTTATCTTCTTTCTTTTCACAGTATTTCAATTCATTTTTTAGGAGCAAGTTTAGCTTTAATTAATAAATTCTTCATTTTTTATGGCTGCCTGTAATTTTCCTACTATTTAGTTTAACTGGGTTTTCATGTTTGGAATTTAGAAGCAGCTTCCTCCTCCGAGTTTTAAGTAGTAATACATAAACAAACAAGCATCACCCTCTTCGGCAGTGTCCGTTGATAGCCATGCCGTTCTGCTGTCACAGAGTGATTCATTCATTCATTCACTCACTCATTCATTCAACAAATCTATATTGAGCTGTTACTATGTGCCACGGGACGTGCACAAGACAATGTGGTCCCAATCTTCACAGAGCAGACTTTCCTAGCAGGGAGAGCATGTGCTCACAGGGGTCAGGCAGGGATTTGTAGGAGAATGATCAGGGCAGTACCCTGTGCGGTGTCTTGCAGAGAGAAGCTGAGTGCAAACTGCCCTGTCTTTTCTGCTTTCTCCTTTCTTAATGTCGAACCCACGGGGAGGGGAGGGAAGGTAAGAGGGAAAAGAAGGTGCTTGGGTGGGAGGTGAGGAAGGAGCTAGAATCTGCTCTAGAATCTAAGGGTCTGGTCTCTGTATAAATTACTTGCAAAGGCAGGGGGGTTTGGAAGGACTTTAGCTTCCTCCCTGTACCTTCCCCCATTCCACCGTGGCCAAAAAATTCTTCCATGAATCTAACACTGGAGAATATTTCGGAAAGGAGATAAATTGATAATGGCACAAAGGCCTTCCTCCATAAAACACAGAAATGATGAGTCCTCAATTCTAGCCCTGCTAACGTGCCAGCCTCCTGACAAAGAGTCAGAGTGAATGGAAATCTCTTCAGTTTCTCCCCATTACTGGAACTCGGCATTTCCACAGCATTTGATCTTGGCCGAGCACTTAACAGTAATTTCTTGGCTAATCTTCCCAAGTCTTAGTGGATAAGCCGTGGGAGGAAACTTAAATTTCCTTGTGTTGGCTAAGAAAGGAACTGAGGCGTAGAGTTGAACACCCGACCATGTGTGGTGGGGTGGGGACAGGGGCACCTGGCCATAAAGGCTCCTAAAGAAATGAGACTTGGTCCCAATTCTTCCACTCCTTCCAAAACCCAAAGCAACTCTTTTTACTTTTCCAGGTCTTCATTTGCATAACTGTAAAATGAGAATGTTGACACCTGCCCTCCAACTAGAGGATAGAAAGGAGATGTTAAAATGTGTTTTAAATGGTGAAATCCATTTGGAAGAAAGTATTATATGGATGCAAATCGTGCCCCAACATAATTGTCCTGGCTGACGCGTGCTGAGGGCCTGGGCTAAGTGCATTGCCCACATCATCTCCTTTAATCCTCCTCTGGCTCCAGGAGGCGGGGACCATTATCACCAGCAATCTGCATCCCGGGAAACTAGAGCACAGAAAGGATGGGTCTCTCCCCAGCAATCCCACTCCTGGGCATCTACCCGGAGGAAACCATAATTCAAAGAGAGTCACGCACCACAATGTTCACTGCAGCTCTATTTACAATAGCCAGGACATGGAAGCAACCTCGGTGTCCATCTACAGATGAATGAATAAAGATGTGGCACATATATACAATGGAATATTACTCAGCCATAAAAAGAAACGAAACTGAGTTATTTGTAGTGAGGTGGATGGACCTAGAGTCTGTCATACAGAGTGAAGTAAGTCAGAAAGAGAAAAACAAATACCGTATGCTAACACATATATATGGAATCTAAAAAAAAAAAATGGTTCTGATGAACGTAGGGGTAGGACAGGAATCAAGGCACAGATGTAGAGAATGGACTTGAGGACACAGGGAGGGGGAAGGGTAAGCTGGGACGAAGTGAGAGAGTGGCATGGACATATATACACTACCAAACGTAAAATAGATAGCTAGTGGGAAGCAGCTGCATAGCACAGGGAGATCAGCTTGGTGCTTTGTGACCACCTAGAGGGGTGGGATAGGGAGGGTGGGAGGGAGACGCAGGAGGGAGGAGATATGGGGATATAGGTATACATATAGCTGACTCACTTTGTTATACAGCAGAAACTAACACACCATTGTAAAGCAATTTTACTCCAATAAAGATGTTAAAAAAAAAAAAGGATAGGGTCTCTCCCTATAACTTTGGGGTTAGCAGTAGTGAAGCTGGGTTTTGATCCTTGGGAACCTGGCTTCTGAGCAGGGGAACAGAGCCCCCCAGGGCTTCCTACCCCCTCTCTGTGTGCAGCCAAAGCTCAAGTGTCCGCCTGTGGATTATCTGCAGCTCGTATTTCATTTGACTCCAAGCTGACTTTTTCTTGCCATCCAGTTCAGCTCATTAGTTGGCAAGGGAGCTCAGGGACTTAGAACTAATCCTGATATTAAGTAAAGAGCAAAGCATAATTAGGAAGATAAATCTTCTGGGGGAAAAATGCATGTAACATATTCCAAAGTCAAGCGTGGATGATTTTCCCCATCTTCTAGATGATCTACACCACTGTTCTCTTTTTCTAGCCCAGTTAACTATGGTTTGATGGTGGATTTTTTTTGTTTGTTTTACTTTTTTTCTCTGATCAGAAGGGAATGTATTCTGGTCAAAGAAATTTCAGAAAATTCTGCATAGTATAAAGAAGAAAATAGAAAACTCAGAAGGGTGCTATCCTGTTGGTACCACTGTTAATGTTTTGGTGGGTATTTTTTTCAATGCCTTTAAAACATAAATACCTAAATATTATATGTATGGTCTTGTACAGTGTTTTTTCCATTTGAGAGCTTATGGAACAATACAGTACATGTCAAACAATGTTGATTAGCACCAGCATTTTTATTGGCTCCATTGGCCTCAGAGAACTCATGGAAGACTCATATGGAGGGTGGCATAATTGGTTTTGTGCACATCTGGTTGAGAGATACAGTTGCATGCATCCAATCATTTATTCATTCATTCAGCAGACCTGCCAGATATTGGGCATAAAAAGGAAACTAAGATTCAGTTCAGATCTTCAAAGAGTTCACTGTCTTGTCTCAGAGTCTCTGCATCAATTTCTTTTGTGGCCCAATCTCACTGTCCTCTGTTGTCCCCTCCGCCCTTGTCCACAGGGTCCAAGAAGTAGCTTTGTCCCTGGAAGCAGCCAGGCCTTATTCGCTGACCCTCCACCCCCACTTCCAATCCCTTCCCCTTTTTGCCTCTGGGTTTAACAGTAGCATAAAACTAATTTATAGCTCTTGCCAGGAAGAGGACAAGTTTTCATCTCAGCCCGTCATGTGAAAAGCTGTAGTACAAATGAATAATTGTTGACCCATGCTACCTATTAGAGATTGTGCTGGGGTCACCTCGTGTGTTGTTTTAACACAAGAAATTAAGGGCCCTGGCAAAGGTTTCCACGGGGACTGAATTGGGAATGAGGTAGAACACTGTCTTTGTGGGTGACCTCTCCCGGTGCCATGTTCACAGCGGGGAGGGGGGATGGGGCCTCGCTTCCGCCACCCTCCCACGAGAAGGGCCAATTCTGCCTGTGTCCACTCTTTTTTTTTTTTTTAAAGGGTGATAACTCTTAAAGTGTACCCTTAGTTCACTAATAGGCAACCTCACTCTTTTTAATTTTATCTATTTATTTATTTATTTTTGGCTGTGTTGGGTCTTCATGCGAGGGCTTTCTCCAATTGCAGCAAGCGGGGGCCACTCTTCATCGCGGTGCGCGGGCCTCTTACGGTCGGGCCTCTCGTTGCGGAGCACAGGCTCCAGACGTGCAGGCTCAGTAGTTGTGGCTCACGGGCCCAGTTGCTCCGCGGCATGTGGGATCTTCCCAGACCAGGGCTCGAACCCGTGTTCCCTGCATTGGCAGGCAGATTCTCAACCACTGAGCCACCAGGGAAGCCCCTGTGTCCACTTTTGATTGTAGGCTCAGGGCCATTTTCTCCCAGGGTCCTTATCAACCAGCTTGCACCTGTGAAGCAACTAGAGTATGCTGGACACCATGTGATGTGTTGAAGGGGACACGCCCAGAGACGTCGCTGTTTTGGCCATCAGGGGGCTTGCCAGCACAAGCCATATGTGAAGCCATTTGTTTCTGTGATATAAGAGAGCGTGGAGTGATGCAGGCTGCGTTCCCTCCAGTATCAAATGGCTTGAGTTATAGGGAAAGGCTTGTGCAGGGGTTGGCCCTTGAAATGGACCAGAAATGATGGATGAGAGGTGGATGGTGGAGGGTTGGGAAGAGAGTGCTCGTGGAGGCCAGGGAACAGCGTGAGCTTGGTGAGGAGCTGGTCTTTTCATGGACTGGTGAGGCCTTAGCAGAATAATGAGAAATAAGGCCGAATTAGAAAGGTGTGACCACATTACCGAGAGCTTTGAGAGCAAGATGGGGTCGGGGGTAGCAGGGGGATTCACTTTGGATTGGTTTCATATCCTGGATACATGATCATGATACACAGGGTGTATTGAATATGCCATGCTTTCTAATATTAGTGACTGAAAATTATAATGGAAATAGTGTGCGTAGAGCTTTTCACACAGCAGGAGCTCAACAGATACTTAATAACACGTTACATTATTCATTGTTTTGCCTTCTCTTCAGTCAAGAACTATTGCCTTAAACCATCCCTTTAGCATTTGAAAGTGTTTTCATGCCTAGTGTCTCATGTAATCCTGAATATAGGGAAGGTCAAGTGCACTTGTCACCCAGTTGATGACATTTGCTGATATTCCCTACATTCTAGGCATTGGTCTAGGCCAGCAGCAAGACACTGGCCTAGTGTCACAGTGGCAGAGAGGCTGAGAGTTTTGGAGCAGATTCTGCTGGTCCATAATGACTCTGCAAGATGCAGGTAGCAGGAGGGGAAAACACTCTTCATGGAGATTGGGACATTATCAGAATGTCCCAGTATCAAGAATCAGCCAGAAAATTGATTAAAAAAAAAAAAAAAGAGTTTAAGGTTCAATGAACCGGCAGAATGACAGGAGTCTAGTTTTTTCCCAGCCACTAGGCCCTGACCTGATGATGAGGGTGGTGAGGTTACAGAGCAAAGTGGGGTGAGCCAGGGAAGGAACTATTGAGTTAATCTTTCTTTTGCATCTTGGAGTATGGTCCCTGAGCAGAAAGGAGAGTGGGAAAAGCTTCTGGATTATTAGGATAATTCTCAGCCAAGGTATTCATACACTAGCCTGGGGAGTCACGTTGGCTGTCACTAGGAGCCACGGTTCATGTTTTGGGATAGGGGGTAGGGTTCTCTGGGATGATGCACTATTTTAAAACAGAGAGCAGAGACCTTGGAGAGCTTCATGAAAGTGCCCTGCTAGCTCCAGTTCTGCATTCAGCACATTGCTGTCCCCAATTAATATGCACTAGGCAAGCGAAAGAAGGCAGAACCAGGAGTTCTGGGTTGAGCAGCCTTGGATCACAAAGCCTCTTCAGTAGCGTCTGGGCAGGAGCAACTTACTCTTTGAAGTAGTTTGAAATGGGGGCTGCACTTTATACAACTCTGACTTGCTCAGGTCACTGGTGGGTATGTAGAGGTGATCAAGAGTGTCTGTTGATTTGCCTAAAGCTGGAGTGTATGGATTTCATTTTATTCATTCATTCATTCATTCACTCAGCACACTTTATCAACCATCTTCCATGTGCCAGGAACTGTGATACATCCTGTTGATAAAATGATAAATAAGGCCTAGTGTCTGCCCTCTAAAGAGAGGACAGTCTGATGGAGGGACAGGCTAGAAAATAGACAACTACAATACATGTGTGGTCAGTGCTATGGTAGAAATATGGCCAGGAAGTGGTGGGAGCAGAGGAGAGACAAGGAGAGAAGTCCAGCCAGGGCAAGTTTCATGGAGGAGTTGATAGCTGAGCCCAGCCTTGAAGGACAAGTGGGGACTACCTTGGCAAAGGGCAGGTTGTGGGGAGAAGGAAAGGACATTCAGGTAGACAAAAAGCAAGGACATGTCAACAGAGTTGAAGGCTACAAATAATTCAGCCAGCCTGGGAAGTTTAGGTGGTCAAGGTCAAGGTGGATGGGAATGATGAGAAATGACACAGAAGAGGCCATGGAGCTGTGGATGCCCTGCTAAGGAGTTCAGGTCTTGTCATGAAGGCTTTGGTGGGTCCACTAAAGGATTTTAAGGGGGAAGGGGAAGAGGCTGACATAAGCAAATTTCTTACTAAAAATTTGACACATAGATGGGGTGGGATGTAAAGAGGGATATAAGGTTAGTAGCAGTTAAAATGTATATTTTTATCTAATTATATACACCCCTTTTTAGAGATGCATATAGTTGTACACTGAAAACAGATAGATTCCTAGAAAGCAAATTGTGGTTGGAACTTTTACAAATAGAATGGTTTTACATATTACATTTTAAAAAATAAAATCACTTTATATGTAATTTAGGTAAGTTCATTATTACCATTCCTACTATTAATATATTCATATTCTATAAATACATATGAATTAAAACAAATCTATTTGTAAAAAGCAAAGACTTTTTTTATATTGCACATACTCCATCTTAGGCTGTAAAGTCATACATTCAAGTTTTGTGTACACTATCAGGTATTTTCTTTAATTATATTTTTATTTTGAACTCATTTTAGACTTAGAGAAAAGTTGCAAAAAGATTTCAGAGATTTCCTATGTACCGTGAATCCAGGTTCACCTAATGCTATCAATTTGTATAACCATCTTGCAATTGTCAAAAATCAGGAAAATAAAATTGGTGCAATGCTCTTAACAAATTACAGACCTTATTCAAATTTAGCAATAAACTACTTCCTAAGTCTTGATTAGCATACGTTTGTTCAGGGAATCACTCAAAGGGAATAAGGGGAAATGAGAAGAACATTCATGAGAAGGAGAGGAAAATGGCTCTTGACTTGGTGGAACATGTACCAAGTGTCCTGCATGGAGAGCCTGGGTTGATCAAACAGGATCTAACTTCTTGTCTCACATTTAAATTGATCCACTGGGGTTACTGGGCAAAGGTGGGACACACAGAGGGGTCTCCTCTCCCCCAGAGAACACCTTGAGTCATTACTAAAGCACAGTGTACAAATATGAACTGAGAATAAGCAGAGAGGAAATTTGTAAAAATTATAAAACACTGTTTTACTTCAGCCGATGCAAATGTATGTATATTTTCCCTAGAAGAGATGAGTTCACAAAAGTAATCTCAGAAGAGATGGAAAATCTAAGAAGCAATAGAGGAAGCTGTCATTCCTCTCTCACACCCTCCCAAGATGCAACCACCAGGCCCAGGTGGTTCCACAGAGGAATTCCACCAAATCTTTACCAAACAGATGATCCTTATCATATTTAAATTGT
The DNA here is from genome assembly GCF_949987535.1 of Balaenoptera acutorostrata. Lineage (NCBI taxonomy): Eukaryota > Metazoa > Chordata > Mammalia > Artiodactyla > Balaenopteridae > Balaenoptera > Balaenoptera acutorostrata. Next base: position 59,684,215 of record NC_080081.1, read on the forward strand.
TAAGCAGACTAAAAGGAAATCTGATTTTTAGAAAACCATCAAAATATTAATAATGAAATTTAATGAAGATAGCACAAAAAGAGAGCTTAGACTAATCTCACTTATGAATATTGGTGTAAATTTCTAAATAAAATGGTACAAATAGAGTATGGTAGCAGCATGTTGAAAGAATAATACCCCTTGGCTAAGAAGGATTCATATCAGGAATGCAAGAATGATTCAATATTAGAAAGCTGTTAATATAATTTACCATATAAATAGATTAAAAAGAATTACATAATTATCTTCCTTGATGTTGAAAAGATATTTGATAAAGCAAAAAATGAGAGAAACTATCTGCAAATCATATATTCAATAAGGGGCTCATATCCAGAATATATAAAGAACTCTTACAACTCAACAACAAAAAAGACAAATAATCCAATTAAGAAATAGGTTAAGGATTTGAATATGCATTTCTCAACAGAAGATATGTAGCCAATAAGCACATAAAAAGAGTTCAATGTCATCAGCTTTCAGAGAAATTCAACTCAAAACCACAATGAGATGCCAATTCACACCCACTAGGATGGCTAAAATAAAAAAGATAGATAACAAGTGTTGGTGAGGAGGTGGAGAAATTGGAACACTCATACACTGTGTGTGGAAATGTAAAATGGTACAGCTGCTTTGGAAGACATTCTGGCCACTCCTCAGAACATTAAACATAGCGTTACCATACGACCCACTCCTAGGTACATACCTAAGAGTAATGAAAACTTAAGTCCACACAAAAAGTTTCACACAGATGTTCACAGAAGTATTATTCACAATAGCCAAAGACTGGAAAAAAACCAAATGCCCATCAACTGATAAATGGATAAAGAAAATGTAGTATATCCATCTAATGGCATATAATTTGGCAACAAAAAGGGATGGGGGGGACCTTCAAGAAGACGGAGGAGTAAGACGTGAAGATCACCTTCCTCCCCACAAATACATCAAAAATACACCTACATGTGGAACAACTCCTACAGAATACCTACTGAATGCTGGCAGAAGACCTCAGACTTCCCAAAAGTGTCTTGGTGCTCCAGCCGGGTGTCAGGCCTGAGCCTCTGAGGTGGAAGAGCCGAGTTAAGGACATTGGTCCACAAGAGACCTCCTGGCCCCACGTAATATCAGTCGGTGAGAGCTCTCCCAGAGATCTCCGTCTCAACACTAAGACCCAGCGCCACTCAATGACCAGCAAGCTCCAGTGCTGGACACCCCATGCCAAACAACTAGCAAGACAGGAACACAACCCCACCCATTAGCAGAGAGGCTGCCTAAAATCATGATAAGTTCACAGACACCCCAAAACACACCACCGGATTCGGTCCTGCCCCCGAGAAGGACAAGATCCAGCCTCATCCATCAGAACACAGGCACCAGTCCCCTCTACCAGGAAGCTTACACAACCCACTGAACCAACCTTACCCACTGGGGGAAGACACCAAAAACAACGGGAACTACGAACCTGCAGCCTGCGAAAAGGAGACCCCAAACACAGTAAGTTAAGCAAAATGAGAAGACAGAGAAACACACAGCAGATGAAAGAGCAAGGTAAAAACTCACCAGACCAAACAAATGAAGAGGAAATAGGCAGTCTACCTGAAAAATAATTCAGAGTAATGATAGTAAAGATGATCCAAAATCTTGGACATAGAATGGAGAAAATACAAGAAACGTTTAACAAGGACCTAGAAGAACTAAAGAGCAAACAGACAATGATGAACAACACAATAAATGAAATTAAAAATTCTCTAGAAGGAATCAATAGCAGAATAACTGAGGCAGAAGAATGGATAAGTGACCTGGAAGATAAAATAGTGAAAATAACTACCACAGAGCAGAATAAAGAAAAAAGAATGAAAAGAATTGAGGACAATCTGAGACATCTGGGACAACATTAAACACACCAACATTCGAATTATAGGGGTCCCAGAAGAAGAAGAGAAAAAGAAAGAGTCTGAGAAAATATTTGAAGAGATTATAGTTGAAAACTTCCCTAATATGGGAAAGGAGATACTCAATCAAGTCCATGAAGGGCAGAGAGTCCCATACTGGATAAATTCAAGGAGAAACATGTCAAGACACATATTAATCAAACTATCAAAAATTAAATACAAAGAAACAATATTAAAAGCAGCAAGGGAAAAGCAACAAATAACATACAAGGGAATCCCCATAAGGTTAACAGCTGATCTTTTAGCAGAAACTCTGCAAGCCAGAAGGGTGTGGCAGGACATATTTAAAGAGATGAAAGGGAAAAACCTACAACCAAGATTACTCTCCCCAGCAAGGATCTCATTCAGTTTTGACGGAGAAATTAAAACCTTTACAGACAAGCAAAAGCTAAGAGAATTCAGCACCACCAAACCAGCTTTACAGCAAATGCTAAAGGAACTTCTCTAGGCAGGAAACACAAGAGAAGGGAAAAACCTACAAAAACAAACCCAAAACATTTAAGAAAATGGTAATAGGAACATACATATCGATAATTACTTTAAATGTAAATAGATTAAATGCTCCAACCAAAAAACATAGACTGGCTGAATGGATACAAAAACAAGACCCGTATATATGCTGTCTACAAGAGACCCACTTCAGACCTAGGGACACATATAGACTGAAAGTGAGGGGATGGAAAAAGATATTCTATGCAAATGGAAATCAAAAGAAAGCTGGAGTAGCAATTCTCATATCAGACAAGATAGACTTTAAAATAAAGACTATTACAAGAGACAAAGAAGGACACTATATAATGATCAAGGGATCAATCCAAGAAGAAGATATAACAATTGTTAATATTTATGCACCCAACATAGGAGCACCTCAATACATAAGGCAAATGCTAACAGCCATAAAAGGGGAAATCAACAGTAACACAATAATAGTAGGGGACTTTAACACCCCACTTTCACCAAAGGACAGATCATCCAAAATGAAAATAAATGAGGAAACATAAGCTTTAAATGATACATTAAACAAGATGGACTTAATTGATATTTATAGGACATTCCATCCAAAAACAACAGAATACATTTTCTTCTCAAGTGCTCATGGAGTATTCTCAAGGATAGATCATATCTTGGGTCACAAATCAAGCCTTGGTAAATTTAAGAAAATTGAAATCATATCAAGTACCTTTTCCAACCACAGCGCTGTAAGGCTAGATATCAATTACAGGAAAAAAACTGTGAAAAACACAAACACATGGAGGCTAAACAATACACTACTAAATAACCAAGAGATCACTGAAGAAATCAAAGAGGAAATCAAAAAATACCTAGAAACAAATGACAATGAAAACACAACAATCCAAAACCTATGGGATGCAGCAAAAGCAGTTCTAAGAGGGAAGTTTATAGCAATACAGTCGTACCTCAGGAAACAAGAAACATGAAACATCTCAAATAAACAACCTAACCTTACACCTAAAGCAATTAGAGAGAGAAGAAGAAAAAAAACCCAAAGTTAGTGGAAGGAAAGAAATCATAAAGATCATATCAGAAATAAATGAACAAGAAATGAAGGAAACGGTAGCAAAGATCAATAAAACTAAAAGCTGGTTCTTTGAGACGATAAGCAAAATTGATAAACCATTAGCCAGACTCATCAAAAAAGGGGAGAAGACTTAAATCAATAGAATTAGAAATGAAAAAGGAGAAGTAACAACTGACACTACAGAAATACAAAGGATCATGAGAGATTACTACAAGCAACCATATGCCAAAAAATGAACAACCTGGAAGAAATGGACAAATTCTTAGAAAAGCACAACCTTCCGAGACTGAACCAGGAAGAAACAGAAAGTATAAACAGACCAATCACAAGCACTGAAATTGAAATTGATTAAAAATCTTCTAACAAACAAAAACCCAGGACCAGATGGCTTCACAGGCGAATTCTAGCAAACATTTAGAGAAGAGCTAACACCCATCCTTCTTAAACTCTTCCAAAATGTAGCAGAGGGAGGAATACTCCCAAACTCATTCTATGAGGCCACCATCACCCTGATACCAAAACCAGACAAAGAGGTCACAAAAAAAGAAAATTACAGGCCAATATCACTGATGAACATAGATGCACAGATGCTCAGCAAAATACTAGCAAACAGAATCCAACAGCACATTAAAAGGATCATACACTATGATCAAGTGGGGTTTATCCAAGGAATGCAAGGATACTTCAATATACACAAATCAATCAGTGTGATAAACCATATTAACAAATTAAAGGATAAAAACCATATGATCATCTCAATAGATGCAAAAAAGCTTTTGACAAAATTCAACACAAATTTATGATAAAAACCCTCCAGAAAGTAGGCATAGAAGGAACTTACCTCAACATAATAAAGGCCATATATGACAAACCCACAGCCAACATTGTTCTCAATGGTGAAAAACTGAAACCAGTTCCACTAAGATCAGGAACAAGACAAGGTTGCCCGCTCTCACCACTGTTATTCAACATAGTTTTGGAAGTTTTAGCCACAGCAATCAGATTAGAAAAAGAAGTAAAAGGAATCCAAATCGGAAAAGAAGAAGTAAAACTGTCACTGTTTGCAGATGACATGATACTATACATAGAGATTCCTAAAGATGCTACCAGAAAACTACTAGGACTAAACAATGAATTTGGTAAAGTAGCAGGATACAAAATTAATGCACAGAAATCTCTCGCATTTCTATACACTAATGATGGAAAATCTGAAAGAGAAATTAAGGAAACACTCCCATTTACCATTGCAACAAAAAGAATAAAACACCTAGGAATAAACCTACCTAAGGAGACAAAAGACCTGCATGCAGAAAACTATAAGACACTAATGAAAGAAATTAAACATGATACAAACAGATGTAGAGATATACCATGTTCTTGGATTGGAAGAATCAACACTGTGAAAATGACTATACTACCCAAAGCAATCTACAGATATAATGCAATCCCTATCAAACTACCAATGGCATTTTTCACAGAACTAGAACAAAAAATTTCACAATTTGTATGGAAACACAAAAGACTCCGAATAGCCAAAGCAATCTTGAGAAAGAAAAACAGAACTGGAGGAATCAGGCTCCCTGACTTCAGACTATACTACAAAGCTACAGTAATCAAGACAGCATGGTACTGGCACAAAAACAGAAATATAGATCAATGGAACAGGATAGAAAGCCCAGAGATAAACCCACACACATATGGTCACCTTATCTTTGATAAAGGAGTCAAGAATATACAATGGAGAAAAGACAGCCTCTTCAATAAGTGGTGCTGGGAAAACTGGACAGCTACATGTAAAAGAATGAAATTAGAACACTCCCTAACACCATACACAAAAATAAACTCAGAATGGTTTGAAGACCTAAATGTAAGACCAGACACTGTAAAACTCTTAGAGGAAACCATAGGCAGAACACTCTATGACATAAATCACAGCAAGATCCTCTTTGACCCATCTCCTAGAGAAACGGAAATAAAAACAAAAATAAACAAATGGGACCTAATGAAACTTAAAAGCTTTTGCATAGCAAAGGAAACCATAAACAAGATGAAAAGACAACCCTCAGAATGGGAGAAAATATTTGCAAACGAAGCAACAGACAAAGGATTAATCTCCAAAATATACAAGCAGCTTATGCAGCTCAATATCACAAAAACAAACAACCCAATCCAAAAATGGCAGAAAACCTAAATAGACATTTCTCCAAAGAAGATATACAGATTGCCAACAAACACATGAAAGAATGCTCAACATCATTAATCATTAGAGAAATGCAAATCAAAACTACAATGAGGTATCACCTCACACCAGTCAGAATGGCCATCATCAAAGAATCTACAAACAATAAATGCTGGAGAGGGTGTGGAGAAAAGGGAACCCTCTTGCACTGTTGGTGGGAATGTAAATTGATACAGTCACGATGGAGAACAGTATGGAGTTTCCTTAACAAACTAAAAATAGAACTACCATACGACCCAGCAATCCCACTACTGGCATATGCCCTGAGAAAACCATAATTCAAAAACAGTCATGTACCACAATGTTCATTGCAGCACTATTTACAATAGCCAGGACATGGAAGCAACCTAAGTGTCCATTGACAGATGAATGGATAAAGAAGATGTGGCACATATATACAATGGAATACGACTCAGCCATAAAAAGAAACGAAATTGAGTTATTTGTAGTGAGGTGGATGGACCTAGAGTCTGTCATACAGAGTGAAGTAAGTCAGAAAGAGAAAAACAAATACCATATGCTAACACATATATATGGAATCTAAAAAAAAAAAAAAAAAGAAAGGTCTGAAGAACTTAGGGGCAGGACAGGAATAGACGCAGATGAAGAGAATGGACTTGAGGACACGGGGAGGGGGAAGGGTAAGCTGGTACGAAGTGAGAGTGGCGTGGACTAGTATATACTACCAAGTCTTCTAATGTGTTTTAGAATCTGCATCCCCAGTTCGTCCATAGAGGGACAGGAGTGAGCTGAGAGCTTATGGACCTGGAGAAGACAGTGTGTGTAGAGAAATCAGGACACAGCGGTGACCTGTTCAGACCCATGACCAGAGACCAGAGGTCAGCAAGAACTCTTAGTGGGTGTCAGTATGGATAGATGACAGTGGCTAGAAAGAATGCCCACCAAACCCAATCATTGACAGCCCATAGGCCAGTGTCTTTCAGCTCACAAGAGCTAATTGTTAAAGTTTCAGGAATTTTATGTGCTGATTGTTAAACCCAGCCATTACTAAAATTAAATTATGTAAACTGACAGGTAAATTACGTTAAAAAAAGAAAGGTAATAAATACTCAGAAGCTATCACTTCCTAATCATTTTACTATTATATGTGTTCTTGAGGTTATTTACATATCTGTAAACCTTTGTATCTTTATCTGTGTGATGGAAATGCTAAATAATGGTAAACATCTCTTCCCAACTTCAGGTATAGTGTCAGGTCAGTAGCTTGAAATTAGCCACGATGAGAGTATTTAGGAAATTGGCAAATGCTGGAAACCAGGGCTTGATTTCCTGTTTTTTTGATTGTCTAGAGTAGATTGAATAAAGTAATGGAGAAAATGTTAATAAGGCAAATTACATTTAAAAGTGTGTTGTGTATATAGCTGTTTTTTTGGTGTGTTAAATAGCGCAAAAAATTGAGGAAATATTCTTGTAGTATTCTAAAATTATTACCTGATTCAGCCAAGAGGTCATTCAAATCACTGAGGAGTGAGTGATATTCTGATATTTACCTTTGCTGGTTTACTTTTATCTTGTTAACATAAAAGAAACTATCAACCAACATTCACAGGGAAATCATACACATTCATCAGTGCTGTGGTGACTTCTCATAGTAATCTGACCTTGTCAAAGGATGGCTGAATTGCAACCATAGGTTGGCTATGGGTACAAAAGTTCAGCGAAACCAAGGCATTCTGTGTGGCTATATGGAATTTAAAATTAAGAATATTGTATATTTTATTATTTTTTAGAATTGTCACACATCCTTTGTATAAGTTTATAATAAACTTACATACATATGTATACACGTACTTTTCCCCCAGAGAGCTGATTGTTAAACATAGATCAGTACGTCACTCTAGGGACTTCCCTGGTGGTCCAGTGGTTAGGACTCCGAGCTTCCACTGCAGTGGGCCCGGGTTCCATCCCTGGTCAGGGAGCTAAGATCCCGCAAGCCGTGCAGTGAGGCCAAAAAAAAAAAAAAAAAAGAAGATCACTTCATAGGCCCCTCAAAACGTGGACACAACTCTGGGCAAAAGTGGGGAATCTTCAACTTGGCTAAGATTGTTTCCACTCTTGATGGAATGGGAACCCAAGATATATATTAAATTCAGTTATAGAGAAAAGAATCTTGCATTTATTGCACTTCTCAAATTATGAATATGTTTAAGATTTGTACCTATTTCTCATCTGAAAGAGCTTAGTTGAATAAGAAGCTTCTGAGACCAGAGTGCCCTCGTTTTATGCCTTCCGCAGCACATCCCTCACGGGGAATGAGCGAGCTTCCAACTCTGTTGTAACAATATTGATGGTCCCTTCTCAGTCCTGACACATAAGAGAAGTCGATGAGGGTCAATGAGTCCTGAAGCGGACATAAATCCTGAGGCTGCCCTGCATAACCTTTGACCTTTCAGTGGCTGCCGCCTTAAGGTTATTGGCTGAGTTGTTGGGAGTTAGGGTGGAGGGAGTTGGGGATGTTGGGGGCTCTATAGAACCGAGACCTTTAAATGGACTCCATAATTTCCATTCCACATTTAAGGCTACCCTGGAAATTTATAGACTATGGTTTGGAAGTCATTACAAGTACTAGACATGTTTTTCGTGCCTGCAGATCTGTGGAATGAGAAATCTCTGGATGTTGTAACAAATGCCCTAAATAAATCAGATGTGCCCACTAGAGACGGAGAGCTGTGTCTCATGGGGATTTTGCCAGGCATGACTCCTGATCATGGGCAGATCAGCTGCTTCAAGACTGCAAGGAAAGTTTCAGCCAAGGGCATCAGTAATTTGGACCATCTTCCTCTAGCCTGGCTGAGACTCAAGTCAGGGAACACTGGGCTGAAAAGTGCCCAAGGTGCTTACCCAAAAAGGTCCTACCTTCATACTGACCTTGTAAAATGTTTACAATATATTAATTTTTAAAAAAGAAAGATAAGACTGTATATGCATAATGCTATTTAATGCTCCTCTTATAAAAATACAATCAAACGTATTGTGTTAAAAATTTACTGGAAGCACAATCACCAGAATTGTGGTTATCTCTGGGTGGGATTGATTATAGGCAGTTTTTTTCTTAGTGGTTTTCTGTATTTTATAAGCATCCTTACAGAGCATGTGCTGATTTTGTCACTAAAAAAGTAAATGTTATTTAAAAAATAATGTGTGTAGCAGGGAGAGAGGGAGAAAGAGAGAGAAAGAAAGGGACAGGAATGAAACAAAGCAAAAACAGAAGGAAAAAACCACTTCCATTCAGAACTCCTCCTATCAGCAGGCCCCCTATTTGAGCCAGTTCCGACCCACAGCACCCAAAGTTCCTAAACCAGTGCAAAGTCCTGGGTCAACAAGCTGAAGGCACAATTCAGCAAAGGCAGCTGAGGAGCTGTCAGCTTAGATCACAGTGGCCCACAGCCAACATTCTGGACCCTCCCAGGAAACCGAGCTCTGCGTCCTCCCCGAGGAGATGCCAGGGGCCTCCGCTTGTTCAACCCAACCTCCACCTTTCCGTGAAGGTGAGAGACAAGCAGTTCCGGCCCTATCCCGTGTGCATTGGGGACGCTCCGCAACGGCTAGCTGGCTGAAGGGATGGATGCACTTCGGCTTCGCATGGGAGTCGGCTTCCACACAGAGCCTGGGTGAAGGATGGTTTGTACCAGGAGCACACATATATCTTGGCTCGTGTTGTCGGGCTGATGTAGCGCTGCTGCAAACCACCCTGGATACTTAAAATCCAGGAGGCATTTTTCAGACTCTGCTACCAGTGGCTGATTTGGTGGCTTAGACATGGGGTATTGATGTGTCCTGGAATCAGAGCAAATCACACTCAGGAAATAGAAAAATGCTGCAACAGGGAGTGATGTAGGACTGGAATTTTAGCCCGGTGTTTGCGTGGAGCTAGTCAATTTCTCCACTTCTAGGCTTGGAGTCAGAGACAAACCCTTAGAGAAACAGTGTGCTGCTCTACTTGTGTGACTGATGGGAATCTAGAATTGATACTCTACCAAAATGATTACTCTGAACAGATTCTACTGTGAAAATTTGACTGTGAATTGTCACTACCGATTCAGTTACAGGCAGTTCTGGAGATACGAAGCAACAAACTTTACAAAGTTCCCCTGGGCCCTCTGGTTCATTTTCTTTAGTTAGAGTGAGGGTCTGCATGTACAGCACCTGCAAGGGCCTGGGACAGACAGAAACCAGGCCCAGAGTCAGAAAGAAAGAAAATGGACAGCTTGCATGCCCGTATCTCTCTGGTTGGTTTCCACAGGAACATGGTTGAGGAGCTATTCTGTTACGCCCAAGAGCAGTAAAATAGAGAAGTTAAGAGCATGAATTTTGGAGTTCTGGTTCAGCTGTTCATTCGCTGTGCAACCTGGGGAAAGTTACTTAACCTCTCTGAGCTTCCTATGTAAAATTAGGACGATGAGAGAAGTTCTGTCATAGGGTGAGTTTAAGAATTAAAAGAGAGAGTCATGTACCTTAACACATTGTCTGGGACAGAGGAGTTGCTAATCAGTGTTGGTAGTGGTAGTGATGATGATGGTGGTGGTGGTGGTGATCGTTTCTGGAACTTAGCGAGGCAGGACTAGTTGGAGGGGGTGAAGGGTGGTGGTAGTTGGTACTCTGGCCATGAGGGAGGCAATGAACATTTCCTTAGAGAAATGAATGTTTTCAGGGAATTCCCTGGTGGTCCAGTGGTTAGGACTCTGTGCTTTCACTGCCGACGGCACGAGTTCTATCCCTGGTCGGGGGACTAAGATCCCGCAAGCCGTGCAGTGTGGCCAAAAAAAAAAAATGTTTTCAGCCTAACTAGATTTTGAAAACTCTGTAATTAGGCTTTGTTGATAGGACAAACAGATGTTCTGGAAAAGCATTTTTAGTGCCCTCTAAATGACACCTCTTATGGGTGACTATTTTTTTTTTTTTTTAATTTCAGGAAACCACTTCAGGGTCTTAGGCTATGAAACTGTGGTCCTGGTACACTTCCTGTCCTGAAGTTTCTTGCAGACAGGAAATAACTACTTGTGTTGTCACGTGCTCCAGTTTCTCCTTCCAAGGTTCCCAGGGCCATCCTATCCTGGAGTTTGCTGCTCTTGGTTTAACTTCCGCTCCTTATGTACATCAACCTCTACTGACCTAGGGCTCAGAGGTCAATTTAGGGAAAGAGTCTTCCAAAGGGAAGGTGATTCTGTCTCTGGGGAACCAGAGAGCTTTTAACCTGGTCTTGTTGTGAGAAGGGCTCAGGGCCTGAGCTCTGCTCTGGAACCCTGTGGAAAGCCTCCATGTGAACTTTCAGAGATCCCTCAGCTGTCGACTGGGCAGGGATAGATGCCGAGGGACATATTCAGAGAACAGGAGCTAACTCTCCCCATGTGCTCCTTTTAGCCTAGAGCCACTCATCCAAAGGACACCTCCCAGCACCCGTGGAGACAGAGAAGAAACAAGCGAGTCATGTCGAGCAGACCAGGGACTTCTGAGCAGGAGCTGCCAGGGGACTCCCAAGCTGTTTGATGCAGAAACATGACCTGAGGTTGATAATGCAGGGTCAGGCTTGGGAATGTGTCCCAAGCTTGCTAGTTTTCACAGGGCACTCGCTTACAGGATCTCCTTTTGTCCTCACCCAAATCCCAGGAGAGAGGACGGACAAGCCCTGTGAGCCCATTTTATGGATGAGGAAACAGAGTCAGAGAGGTGACACAACTGGCCTAAGGCCTTGCAGCTAGGACATGGCAGGGCGATGGCCAGGATGTGCTCCCATTCCTAGTTTATCCTTTCTCCCCCACCCCCCCCACCTGAAAGAGGTTAAAAACAGTGCCTGCTAAAGAGCTTCCCCCAAGGACTTTGTTAACAGCATCCCATTAATCCTCACAGTCATTCTGGAGCAGCGGGTGGCTAATATTATAATGATTATAATGATCGTTATCATGACATAGAATCACTGGGAGCCTGGGGAACTGCTTCCTTACTGCCACGCTTTTCTGTGACCCATATGGGCGCGTGCGCGTGTGTGTGTGTGTGTGTGTGTGTGTGTGTGTGTGTGTGTGTGTGTATCTATATATCTAGATATAGATAGATAGGTAGATAGATAGAGAAAGAGAGAGAGAGAGAGAGAGAGAGAGATAGACAGACCTCCCCATCCCCAGGGCATCCAGGTGAGGCAGCTTGCGCTGAGTGCTGAGAACAAGGCCTAAGGTCCCAGCACTTGTGAGCAGGAATTCTGTATGTTTTCCTGATGATCTAGGGGCACAAAAGCCTGTGAGGATGACAGGCACAGGGAGTTAACACGATCAGAGAAATTTGGGGGCGTCTTCACGGGCTCAAGTGCAGGCAGCAAATAAAGGTGCTGAGCCCCTCCTGGCTGGAAATGTGAGGCTGCAGCCTATTCTCAGGAGTGGAAGGAAGCCAGCATACGGAGGCCCGCCCAGGCCTTCTGGGCTCCCAGGGGGCTGCTGGGAAGTGAGAGGGTACCCAGCCCTTGCTGTCGGCACAGTCCGCACTCAGAAGCAGGTTGGCCAGACCAGCGGGAGGGTGGTGAGTCTGCCCCAGGACCGGGTCCTGGTTCACTGCCGGCCTCAGCTCTTTGCTCTGTGATGCTCTCGTGCAGCTGAGAAGGGGAGAGGGCCAGGTGGGAAGGGGGCTGTTTGGCTTCTACGGCATAAGGAGCAAGAGGAAAATCCCTGCCCTTGGTGCTGGGGAACCCGGATGCTCTGGTCTGAACGTTTGTGTCCCCCACCAATTCATATGTTGAAATCTTAATGCCCTACGTGATGGTATTAGTACAGCAGGTGGGGCCTTTGGGACATGCTTACGTCATGAGGATGGAACCGACATGAATGGGATTAGAGCTCTTATAAAAGAGGCTCCAGAGATCTCCCTGCCCTTTCTGCCGTGTGAGGACATATGACTCTGAAGAGACCCCCACCTGGTCATGCTGGTGCCCTGATCTCAGGCTTCCAGCCTTCACAGCTATGAGCAATACATCTCTATGGTCTATAAGATGATCAGTCTGTGGTACTTTGTTTTAGCAGCCCAAACGGACTAAGACACTGCAGGTTGTTGTTCCCGGGGTCCTGCGTCTGAGGCCCCTTTGGTCAGCTTTATGCTGACAAGCCCTTCTCCCTAGCCTTATAGAATCATTCATTCTTTTTTTTTTTTTCTTTTTCTTTTTTTTTGGCTGCACCGCATGCAGAATCTCAGTTCCCCTACCAGGGATTGAAGCCAGGCCATAGCAGTGAAAGCCCAGAATCCTAACCACTAGGCCACCAGGGAACTCCCCAGAGTCATTCATTCTTTCATTCACTCATCTGTCTTAGTTCAGGCTACTGTAGCAGAAAAATATAGACTGGGTGGCTTAAACAACAATTTATTTCTCCCAGTTCTGGAGGCTGGGAAGTCCAAGGTCGAGTGTGGGTAGCTCCAGTGTCTGGTGAGAGCCTTCTTCCTGGTTTGCAGATGGCTGTCTTCTTGCTGTGTCCTCGCATGGTGGAGGGAGCGCTAGTCTTTTCTTAGAAGGAGGGCACGAATCCCATCATGGGGGCTCCAGCCTCATAACCTCGTCTAAACCTAATTACCCCCCAGAGGCTCCACCTCCTAATATCATCCCCTTGGAGGCTAAGGTTTCAGTGTATGAATTTTGGGGGGGACACAAACATGAAGTCCGTAACACTCATCCATCCATTCAACAAGTGTTTGTGGAGCGTAGTCCCGGAAGCCCTGACAGTCCAGTGTGAGCAACTGACAAGTAACCAGCAGTGACGTTACATGGGAGAAGTGCCCTGGCATGGTGTGGTCACTGGGTGCCAGGGAATATTTAAGAGGAAAACGAGCACCATTTCAGAGTGTCGGGGGAGGCTTCCCAGAAGAAGTGACCTCTCAGGGAATGAACAAGAACTGGGCAAGCGAAGAGAAACAGGGGAGCAGTCTGCAGCACCTGCAGAGGTAATGCCGCAGTGTGTAGGCTTCATCCTCATCTCGGCTCCTCCCCGCAGCCCCATGCTGCTCAGATCTTTCTGGGCTGCTGGGGGAAGTCATGAGTTTATTTTCCTGCAGAGACCTAGCAGAAATAAAAAATCACTGTGGGTGCTTGTTGGGTAGGGCCTGCACTGCTGCATTTTTTGGATGTGATGGTTAATTTTATGGGTCAATTTGGCTAGGCCATGGTACCCAGATATGTGATCAAAGACCAGTGCACATGTTGCTATGAAGGTAAGTATTTTGGGGACGAGATTAACATTTAAATCAGTAGACTCTGAGTAGAGCAGATTACCCTCCACAACGTGGGTGGGCCTCATCCAATCAGTTGAAGGCCTTAAGAGAAAACAGAACGACATACCCTGAGGAAGAGGGAATTCTGCCTGCAGTCTGCCTTCAGACTCTAGTTGCAACATCAACCCTTCCCTGGGTCTCTAGCCTGCCACCTGCCCTGCAGATTTTGTTCTTGCCAGCCTCCACAATCGTGTGAGCCAATTGCTTAAAATAAATCTCTCTCTTTTGATACATTGATTGATCGATCGATCGATCGATAGATAGATACAGATCCTATTGGTTCTGTTCTCTGGAGAACCTTGACTACTACACTGGATAAGCCCTGGCACCTTTAGGTTGCCTTGATTCATTTGAAAGTGTTACCTTTTATCCACCAGGAAAGACCCTGCTTTCTGGCTTTTTCTGCTGATCACAGGTGTTCACACTATGATCGCAAAGGACTCGGTAGGAAAAAAACAGCCCCGAATTCCATGCCTGCCCCGGGTCTCTAGAGTCTAGACAGGTCAATTAACTTCCTGGGAGTTGGTTTCTTCATCTGTCACACAACTGACAGCGGCAGTTAAGGTGACATGGCAGCGTGGGGAGCCTCATAATAAAAATGACAACAGGTACTACTTATGTAACATTTTTCCAGGAGGCAGCCCTCAAGGGAAGCACATTACATGCATCATCTCCTTTCATTCTCACAGCAAAGCCACCAGTTAGGAATCATCCTCAACCCCGTGCTAGAGATGAGGAAACTGAGGCACAGAGAAACTTAGCTGCATCACCCAGATTCACACAGGTGGATTGGAGGCAGGAGTGAAGCCCCGGCAGCCGCTCTGCTAGGCCTGCACTGAGACAGAGGAGCGAGGCTGAAGCCCCCTCTAGTTTGTGTCTGTTTGGCGCCGCTCCATTGCTCCGCTGCAGGGGAGAGGCCACAGGCGTGGTGCCCTGCGGGCTGGCAACCTGCTGGCCCTGGTTCTGCCGGCCTCTTCACCTTAGGATCCTGGTGACCAGACTGGAATAAAGACAACGAAGTGAGGCTTATCCGGTGTTCATATCCCAGCAAAAGAAGAGAGGTGTTTACAGCCACTTATTTCCACTAACAAGTGGAGTGGAAAATTATGTGCATGTATCTGTTTTTTAAAGTGTTGTTATAAATTAGACCAGTTGAGTTATAAAACCCTTTAGGAATGGCATTCATCCGGCTGGAAACATCAACAGAAGCCCCAGGACGGCAGCCCTCCTGGGCGCACCCTCTGATTACGCTTGCTTGGAACGGGTAACGGAGCGCACCATTCACCTTCGCCTGCTTCCCCTCATCGAGATGCTGAAGGCTCCTGGGGCCGCTCTTTGCAAAGTATTGACGTATGAGATGGGGGCTTCCACCTGCCCCAGGCCTCACAAGTAGTAGGGGCAGGTCTGCTCAGGGTGATGGTGCCTGGCGATTCCAGAGTCCTTCTGAGCAGCCGCTGCCCCTCTTCCCACCACCTTCCCTTCCTTCTTCACATCCTGAATAACCTGGGGAGACAGAGTCTCCACCAGGGCCGCTTCTGTGAGAGTCTCTGGGTTCCCAGGGGCTTCTCTTTCTCCTCCTGCCCCAGATTCTGGGGTCCTTAAGGCGGCCTCACCGGGGAACAGCCAGCTGTGGGGCATCTCTCTGACATGCTGCTGCTGGTGTCTTCCTGCAAAGTCCTCTCCTTCCCAAACTCTCCCAGCAGGCTCTGCTGCTCCTCTTCTGTGTTCCCCTCTGTGCTTTGTACATGGATACAGGTACCATTATGGGTGAGTTGTGTCCCCGAAAAAGATGCTGAGGTCCTAACCCCCAGTACCTGTGAATGTGGCCTTATTTGGAAATAGGGTCTTTGCAGATGATCAAATTAAAATGAGGCTGTTAGGGTGGGCCCTGATCCAATATGACTGGTGCCCTTATCAAAAGATAATTTTGGACCCAAAGACAGACACATACAGAGGAAAGAGGATGTGGAGACACGGGGAGAGCGCCATCTACAAGCCAAGGAACTCCTGAGGCCGCCGGAATGAGATGTGGGACAGATTCTCCCTCCCAGCATCAACCCTGCCTGTGCCTTGATTTTGGACTTCCAGAACCATGAGACAATTAATCTCTTAGGCTCAAGCCCCCTAAGCTGTGGTACTTTGTTATAGCAGCCTTAGGAAACTAACACAGATACTGATAGCCCAACCACAGCCTGTTACATTTATTTGATTTCTTGTCTCCACAGCTATAAGCCTTCGGCTCCTTGAAGGCCTGGACCGTATTGCCCCAGGATCTAGTACAGTGCCTGACACATAGTAGGCCATCAGAAAATGTCAGTGCCATAAGAATAATTAGACGTTGAGGTGGAAAACTGCTAGAGAGAATTTTAACTGTTGTCCTAATTAACTATACAAAGATACAAATTACAAGCACGTGTTACTTAAACAGCTCTGTAGCCCTCTTAATTATATCATCACCTAGATGGTGCGCCCAGGAAATACCTGTTCTGGATTATTGGGTTGATAATCAATGAAGTGGGGCAGAAAGGCAGTGAAGGGGGCGATTTGTAGCTCAGCAAGCTGCGTAGGAAGAGAGAACAAGTGTGCCCTGCAAGATACCTGGAGGTGCTTCTTCACGTGCCAAATTGATTTCTGGTTCTTATCTTTCAGCACCACCCTCCAGGAAGCAGGGCTGAGGGCCTGGGGAAGAGGCAGGAGGGATTTATGAGGGCCATCGTCAGGGAATGCATCATACCTGTGTGTTCCTAACTGGGATTACATGCTTTCGCTCCTGGGGAATGTGTGCCCCGCTGCGGGGGACATGTGGGACCCAGGGCATCTCAGAGAAGTCTGGCTCCTGGAGCTACCAGCCCAGGCTCCCCGGAGTTAGTCCTGACACCTGCTCAGCTACTCACAGGGCACCTTCTGAAGACACTGAGGTCTCAACCCACACCCGTCTGATATCCTGCTCCCATAACTGGGGAACAATGAGCAGAAAAATTGCAGTCTTTCTGGAATGTGATTTGGGAACTTGTTCTTCAACTCTAATGTGAATTTCTTAGAGGTGACTGTATTTCCCCAGTAATCACTCATTACTTTTTCAAAGTCCAGGCAGACCTCAGAGATCTTGCAGGTTCGGTTCCAGACCACCGCAATAAAGATAATATTGCAATAAAGCAAGTCACACACATTTTTAAATTTCCCAGTGCATATAAAAGTTACATTTACACTATACTGTAGCCTGTTAAGTGTGCAATAGCATTATGTCTAAAAAAACAATGTACATACCTTAATTTAAAAATAGTTTATTGCTAAAAAAATGCTAACCATCATCTGGCAATGCAGGGTGGCCGCAAACCTTCAATTTGTAAACAAGACAATATCTGTGCAGCACGATAAAACGAGGTATGCCTGTTTAGTAAGCAGCATATTGGATCATGTGAAAACACACTGAGCTAAAGGGGTTTTTCTTGTAACGTAATAAACTGCATTTGAATTTGAATCTTTTCTGATTTAAGCTTCAGCTCTGAATTATTACTCAAGAGTGATTAATGCCATGAAAAAGTGAGCTAAAGTTTTCATTATCAAGTGAGTATATAGAGAGAGAGAAAGAGAGAGGGAGAATGGGGAAAAAAAGGCATAAATAATGTTAATTAATATTAATAAGGATTGCCTCTGGGCTGTGAGATTATGGGCAATTTAAGTTTTTAATATTTTTATTGCCAGATTTTGAAAATGAACGTGTGTTTTTCATACAATCAGAAAAATGTTATTTTTTAAAAAGTCAATATCCTAAGTACAGTTGACAAATATCTATTGTGTGAGAGCTGGGTGTACGCAGACCTGGGAGATAGAAATTCATCCTCATTCTGAAACAGGAGGAACTGGTCTGAAAGCTGAAGTGCTCTCCAACTCCACCTCCTGCCCCCATGGCCTCCAGCCCAGCCTTAAATATTAGCTCCGTGCGGTTCTACTTATTTCCTTTATTAAAGAGCAAATGAAGGCTGGAGGTCACATGGTCGTGGAAGTCTATGCTTGGGTTGCCCTAGAGAGAGGCAACCACAAGGGATTCTTTTCATCCCCCCTCAGGCCGGACAGCTCCTGCTTTGGTTTAACTGGTCCCTTCTGCTGTAGATAACGCTGTTAGCTCTTATTTGAACCTCAGTAGAAGGTGGGCACTGTATTCCATAATGGTCTTGGGGGTACTTGCATAATAACATAATCACAGCTCAGATTTGCATGATGCTTCAGAGTGGTGGTTTCTCAGGTCTAACTGCACAACTGATTTGCCTGGGGAGCTTTTACTGCCCGGCCCACCCCCAGCCTGCTGACTTAATCTGCTTCTGGAGTCTTGTGAAAGCTCCCCAGGTGATTCTGATATGCAGCCAGTGCTGAGAAGCGCTAGTCTGCTATTTCAGCTGATCTTCAGAACCGCTACAGGCAAGACAAGTCTGCCCCAGTTTCCAAGGCAAGTCTTTTTATAGATGCTACTTTAGAAACCTTAAGTCTCCTTCTACCTCTGGAGTTTTTCCCATTTCCTTTTCTTTCGTGAAACCTACAGTTGATATGCCTTCCAGCTTTAAAATTTTCCAATTATCTGAATATAAACTCTTGGCCCCAGAGAGTTTGGTCTATTCCGTGAACCCCCAAGCACTGGCAACATTTTGGTCTTAGACTTACGCCATCCAAAGACACTAGGAAGCTTTTCCTACTCCTCTCTGCCCACATTATCCTACCCTTCCTTTAAGTCTGAGGTCTAAAGATGCAGATGCCTTCAGGGCGACCAGGTACCATGAAAATGTGCATCTGGTGGTTTAATCCTATAGGTCCACAGTAGAGGAGGTGATACAGATTTGTATCAGGAGTGTGTCCGACCCGCCTGTGACCTTGGGCAAATTGCTTCCAGCTCTGAGCCTCAGGTTTTTTCCTCTGTAGTATCATCAGGTCGTTGTTTTGATGGCCTACATAGTAGACTCTACAAAGTTCAAAGACACGCTTTCTTGCATTTGATCTCCACACACTGTAACTTAGGCAATTTTTACATCCCATTTTACAAACCAGGCAAATTTGACTTAAAGAGGTTTAAGTGACTTGTTCAAAATCACACAAATAGAAACTGGCAGAACTCGGTTTTGAAGTCAGTTCCTATTAGTTCCAAGCCCTTAATTCGTCTCACTGCCATATTAAGTTCCCTGAAAGCGTCAATTATGTTCTCTGCCTCGGAGGGTTGTTAGTGGGATTGAGTGTGATAAGGCCCAGAAGCAGGCAGGGCACCTGGCCTTTCTTGCAGTCACTAAAGCATTGATAATAATAAAAATAGTAACAGAGTAACCACGGCCCCCCTAAGATTCAGTGTCTTTCCCACATTCTTCCTTCTCTCCCATCTCTGTATGCTCAAAGGGTCTGGGCCTGACCTCATCTGATTAAAGCAGAATCTCTGCGGGTGGGGACCAGGTTTTGACATTTTTTTCTTCTTTTAAAGCTTCCTGGCTGAGTCTAGCATGCAGGCAGGGTTGGAAACCACTTGCTAAAATCTCTCCGGACCCCCAGACCGCATCACACAGAGCCTGGCGTGTAAAGAAAGGGGTGTGATGGATTTATAAAAACCGTGCACCGGGAATGGAAAATCCAGCTTTAAATCCTGCTCTACCACTTATTAGAGAAAGGGACTTATTCTTTCTGAGCCTCAGATTCCTCATTTTGAAAAAACGAAAATGGAAAACAGGCCATCCTCTCCTGTCTGCAGGGCTGGGCTGAGAAGTGGATGCGAGACCTAGCGTGTGCTGATGTGCTCACGTCTAGGAGTGCCAGAACGTGGTACCTGGGCAAGGCGCTGGGACAGCATCACTAAATATTTAGTGATTTTCACGAGATCTTATCTACCCATCTTTTCTTCACCCTTAAATATGAAGCCGGAGGAAATAAATAAGAAATATAATTGCACCTCACACTTCAGGACTCCCCAGGCAGCTCGCATTAATAGGTCTCTTCAGCTGTCCTCTAAGTGCTAATAATTCCTGGGCGTTTTGATGGTAGCACTTTCTCCCAGAGATGAATTGACCCCAGCTAAGAGCCCAGCTCCTTCCCAAATCTCATTACAATCAGCCTTGATGGCAGACAGGCTTCAGAATGTAACAAAATTAGAGCTTTTAAATCATTATCTCGACTCTGGGAACATCACATTAATAAATGGGAAGGAAGATGATGGAGAAAATGCAGGGAAGGGATTACAGCCTCCACGCCAGAGCTTCCCACCACGCTGCTCACCATAAAACACAGGAGGGGAAACCGATTTCACCAAAGCCGGGAGCCCTGCTCCCAGCCAAGTCGGGGTGATGTGCTCAGCGTTAAATCTGAATTGACCTTTTCACCCCTTTGTAAATTAGTGCTCCAGATGACCACTTCTCCCAGCTCACTTTCCTGCCGAAGGTAACGGTAGGGGAAAATTAAAAAGTCAGTGTCTTTTATGAAACATCTTGGTAAACAGAAAGTGACTTAGGAGGCAGCCCTTTCTGTTGCTGCAACTAATTTCCCTCTCGCTCCTCTCTGGAGCTTCTGAGCCTCGCATCATCTATTCATTCATTCCACTGCCGTCAGAGCACGCTTGTAACAGGTAAAGTACCAGGTGGGCCCTGCGGAGCGTCCAAAGATGAAAGCCCGGTCATGTTTTCTACTTGCTACTCATCTCCCAGATCGACTGTGTTTCCCACCACCCAGCCCCCTCCAAGGTGTGTGTCCTCGTCATTTCTTTTCTGGATAGTTCGACGCCTCTAGAGGGTCTCCCACTGGCATTCTCTGCCCTGAGTTTAAGACACCTCTCCGCACTCACTCTCCCCCAGGCAGTTTCCAAGGGTCTAGGACAGGGACACTTGTCAGTGGCCCCTTGTGTCTCGGAGGACGTTCCCCTTCCCCCATGTCACACTTGCCCAGCCACGCACAGCCTCTGGGCTTTGTCATTATCCTGCTTTGTCCATAGGATGACCCCTCCCCCTGCTTCCTCCTCACTACCTGGACTCATCCTCTAAGACCCAGCTGTCATCCGGAGGCTCCTCCCACTCGCCGACAAAGCCCAGGACCCTCAGCACTCAGAGGTCCCTGCCTGCCTCCCTCTGGCTCCCAACACCCCAGCCCTGGAGCTTTGTTTCCTGTTTTCTCCTCAGCCTCTGCCCGAAAGGTGTTTTCCCCCAAGCCTTGCAGGGCTGGTTCTGGAAACGTTCTCTTCATTCAGATTTGAAGTCACCTGCAGTTTGTTTAGAGAAGGCTTTCCTGGATGACCCAATTCATAGAAGCTTGTAATTCTCTGTAAAGCATGTAACGTTACCTTATATCTTTGTTTATTTACTTGAGCTTTATTTTTCTTCCTCCCTGGACTAGACTGAGATCAGCCCCGTGAGATTAGGGACCCGTTTATCTTATTCATTAATATATCCCCAGAGCCTAGGACAGTGCTTGGCACCTAATGTTAAATAAACATTTAAATGGACGGATGGATGGATCAGTCAACAGCCTTCTCTGCAAGCCCTCCTTCGCTCTCCAAGTTGTGTTATTACAGGAACTCTGTGCTTTCTCTTACCACTCTCCTCGTGTCTTGTGCTGCAGCCTTTATTATGCATTAATGGATTGCAGCAAAATCTCAGTTCCTAACAACTGACATCCTTAAATACATTTCTTCAAATTGAACATGGATTTTCCCTCTAGGAGTTTATAGTCCCACAGGAGAGAAAGGGCATCCTTGGAAAGACCTAAATCCTCTGTGTGAGTTGTAGGTGCCCTAAAGGGAAGAGGTGAGATGCCATGGGACTGCAGGTCATCGCTTGGAAGACTGCCTAGCTGCCCACAGTCCTGGGATAACAGGCACCCCCAGATTGATACCCAGGCCAACCATGACCCGAAGATTCCCTAGGACTGTTTCTGGGAGACATACAGGTGGTCTGGGATGAACACCAGGCACTAGATTTGTCCATAGAGTAACCAACGGGCTGAAGACCTACTCAACGCCAGTTCTCTTTTTTTCGTGGCTAATAGTACTTCATGGCAGCTTCAAGGGCCACCATTTGGAGGCGGGGATCCTGAGAAAGCTTTTGCTTTCCCTATTGTGTGTTGTGTCACCCTTTCCTCTTCTATTTATCTTGAATGCAGTCAAGATGGCTGGAGCTACAGTAAGCATATTGCAACCATGAGGTGATACCCTGACAAAAAGGGCAGGAGAATCACAGAGAGGCCAATACTGACATTTTGAGAATCTGAACTAACGCTAGAAACTATCTACTCTTAGACTTTGTTTTGTGAGAAAAATAGGCCTATATTCGTTCAAGCCACTGATGCTTAATTATTCTGTTATTTTTGACTTATTCTTAACTGATAGGGAACTAGGCAGACATGTCCAGTCTAGGCCTGGAGCCGGTCCAGAAGGTCACAGAGTTCTCAGAGGGATTGGGAAAGTTGCAGACAGCAAAGAACTAAACCAAGCACTGGCAGCTTGCTCCCAGGACAGACTCTTTAGTCTCATAAGCTTCAGGAGATACCTAAGCTCCTGGCTACATCTTGCTCAGGTTAAAAAGCACCACCAGGGTGGTCTTGGGTGTGACTATATGAAACCAAAGTGACATTCCCCTTCTAGCTCATTGCCACCCCTATCAATAAAGCTTTTCATTTTATCAATCTTTCCAACCACGATTAATCCCTCTTTCCTTCCACAATTCTTTGTAGCTCCTCCATTCAAGGCTGGCTTCATGGGCATCAGAACTGTGCAGGTACACAGGGCCCTGCACTTGGAATGGTCCCATGCTTGATTTTAATGCACTACGGCCACTGCTGTGAAACTCTTAATTTTTTAACATACGGTCCTAGATTTTCACTTTGCTCTGTGCCTCACAAATGTAGCCAGTCCTGCCTCTGTTAGAGACTTTGACTTTGGGCTGTGTCTTCTCTGAGCCTCAGTTTCCTCATCTGTGAAATGAGAATAATCCTAGCTGCTTTGCCCGGTTGTTGGGGAGACTAAATGAGACATAAGCAAAGCAGCCGCACTGTGCCTTGCCTACGTGAGTGTCCTGTTCTGGTTCCTTCTCCCACCCTTCTCTTGAGTATTGGTCCTGGCCTGACTCATACTGCAGTTAGTTGCACCCACGCCCATCTCCATGGTTGAAGTTCACATTCCTGATACGTCATTGAGGGGGTTGATTGCCAGTTAAGCTCTTTGAGAACCGAGATCCTCTTTATTTCCTCCCATGGTACCTGTGATGGTCCTTTGTCCTTGGCAGGCACCAGGTAAAGGTTTGATGATGTACAGATGCTGCTCTCGAAGCTTCTAGGACTCTAGGAGAAGCCCACTTCTCCTTTGGAAGTTGGATATAGAGAACAGCATAATTTAACAGCAGTGTAACAAAGAAGGCATAGTCAATATTTTGTGAGACTCAAAACTGGCTATCCTGGCTTGGCTTACCTAATATAAAACAGTCAGAAAAATCTCTCCACATCCTCTGAGCTTACATGTGGAATTAGATTAGAGCCGAGACATTACCATAAGGAATCAATGCAACCAGGACCACGCCTCTTTTGGGGGCCCAAGGTGAAGTCCACTGCAAGAGTAATAAAAGTCTTTTTCAATAAGCCAATTTCCACAGTGGGCTCTAGTTTCCCTTAGGATTGAATTCCAGTCACATCATAATGCCTGATGGCCAAGGGGAAACCTGCTTACCGCGCAGAAAAGTTGACACCTAGACCCAAGTGTGGTTTCCAAGAAATCAGTCAGTGAAAATAAGTGGTATCGACAGACTTGTCAGGCGGAGGAGAGTTTTGGACAGAACTAACTCATTTTGTTGCATTTAGAAAAACTCTACCTTAAACAAATCCGTACCTTTCAAAGTTTCAAGCATTTTAAGCACCAGCTTACATAGCTAATGCACAAGTAATTAATGTCGCTGATATAATATAATAACCACCAGTGATGAAGCACTTGCACGTCCTCCCCCTCCTGCAGTACCCTGAGGTAGGGAGTTGACCTTACCCACTACGCGGTGAGTAAATTGAGGTTTAAGAGGATAAGGGACTTGCTTGAGGGCATGGAGCTGGCCAGCCCCAGCTGACTGACTTCCAAAACTGCTTGTGTGTAAAATGCATTAATCTCAAGTGTGCAGCTTGGTGAATTTTAACATGTGCATGACCCAGTAACCGCCACTCTGATCGAGGTGTGGAACACTTCCAGCATTCTGGAAGCTTCTCTCCGTCTCCCCCCCCCACCCCCCAGTAATTCCTCTTCTGACATCAATTACTTTGAGACAAAACAATCTTGCTTGTTTCCCTTCCTGCATTTTTTTCCTCAGGGAAGACCAAGAGGTGCTTCTGTCTCTCAGCCCTGCTAATAAATCCTGTCTATATCATGTGTTCAGTTATATGTAAAATCTCTGTTTAGAGTAAAAAAATACCTTGTATTTCTAGAGGCTTCTGTGTTTGAGACACGAGCCCCACACTCCATGATGCTGGTGAGGTCAGGCCTGCCCTTAACATTAGGGAGACCCCAGGCAAGGGTAACATAGAGGCCCACAGACCACTTGTCGAGATGTTTCAGAGTTACAGCTAAGCCAATAGATTGATAAGGTACTTTTTTTTTTTTTTTTCCGTCTTGATAAGTAAACATCTTCATAACACGTTAGAAGACCAAGCTTGAATTTAGAGAGCTCAGACTCCTCAGAATTCTGAAACATGGTGGAAGAGAGTCAGCTGTGGTTCTAGGCTGGGCAGCCTGACCTGCTTCCATCCCATACCCGATGTAAGTACGTGGCCACCCCAGCCTGTACATCTAAGTTCTGTCCACGATCTCCACAAAAAGGAGGCCTTAACGTTCCTTAATCAGCCGCCCAACACACTGGTGGCATGGGGCACCTTCGGAAGGACAGATCTGCAAAAGATAAGCTCTGGATACCCAGAGAGAGGCCTGGAAGGGAAGGTGCGAGCTCCAGGTAGGAACATTCACTTGCGGCTGCAGATTCCTCACCCCACAGGCTTGGGGCACAGCATGAGGAGGGCCAGGTGGGACCTGCAGAGCTCGGGGCTTATAATGCCCTTTTGTCTGGTCCAAGGGTGGTTCTACAGAATTGCGATCATTGGTCTCAATCAAGAGACCATTCTTGTCCTCGTCAAGTTCACTCTGAACAGTTGGGTTTGGTGAAGCCCCTCTTCACTGAGGGCTTGCCATATGCCGGGCAGTGAGCCCTGTCCCGACATCAGCGGAACTTGCTCCCAGCTCTCCTGCCTCAAGTCTAGTGGGGAAGCCCAGCGGTTAACAATTCCGTATCATGATAGAGGTTTGGGGAAGGGATCCTGCAAGGAGATGGCATCTGAGCAGTCTTGGTTGGGTGGGAAAGTACTAACCAGACGAAGAAGCAGGGAAGGGTATTCTGGGGCGAGAGAACAGCGTGAGTTAAGAACAGTCTGTGTAGTGAGCTTAAGGCCCTCCAGCCTGGGAAGGTTTGAGCCGTGACATGGGGTGTGTCAGGAGAGGCCAGTGTATGCTCTAACAGGAACAGGGACCATACCTCTGGACCCTGGGGGAGCACTAAAGGCTTAAAGCAGAAGTGGGACACAGGCAAATCAACATCTGTAGCCATATGACTCTGGCGTTGATATGGAGACCATGAAGCCGAGAAGAAGATAATCCAGGCAGGAGCTAATGAAGGTCTGCTTATTCATTGATCAAATGGATATCTATTGAGCCCTACAATATGGCAGGCACTGTTCTATATTGGGGGTAGTGCAGTGGACAAGGCAGAAAAGGGCCCTACTCTGAAGGGGTTCACATCTAATAAGAAGGCAGGGACACCACAGATACATAAAGAAATAAATACTTCAGATTATTTCAGACAGACCTAAGTCCTGTGGATAATGAATCATGGGACAGAGATGATGGAGGAGGTGGGAAGAAGAAGATGCACTAGCTCAGTCTTTCATGTGTTTCTTCATCCAGCATATATTTATTTACTGAGGGCCTGCTATGGGCAGTGGCACTAAAATGGAGAGATGTAAACAGACACTGTCCCTGGGAGAGCCAGGAGGAGTCAGGCAGCATTGGAATATCCCATCACTGGAGGCTGTACTTTGAAGAGAAAGAGTATGGGCTTTGAGAGCATATAACCAAGGAAACTGACCTAGCCTGGGTGGTCTGAAAAGGCTTGCTTTGGGCGGGTAGAGGAGCATTCCAAAGGCCCAGTGATGTGAGAGAGCAAGATGAACAGGAAGGCTGAACCAGGCCCAAGAGGCCGGAGAGTGAGGGGGAGAGAGGCGCGGCGTGAAGCTACCCATGGTAAGCCAGGGCCCTGCTATGACCAGCAAGTTCAAGGACTTGACCTTTTTTTTTTTTTGAACAAAGTATACTTTTGGTATGGTAAAAAATATATAACACAAAATTCGCCATGTTTAGTAGTTTTAAGTGTGCAATTCAGTGACATGAGTTACATTCACAATGTTGTACAGCCCACCACCATTATCTCTTTCCAGAACTTAAAAAAATCACCCCAAACAGAAACTATGACCATTAAGCAAAAACTCCCTAGTTCCACTTTTCCTCAGCCCCTGGTACCCTCGAATCTAGTTTTTGTCTCTATGAACTGGCCTATTTGAAATATTTCATATGAGTGCAGTCATACAGTTTTTGTGTTTTTGTGACTGGCTTATTGCACAAGGCATTGTAGATTCAAGGTTCATCCATGTTGTAGCGTATGTCAGAATTTCATTTCTCTTTATGGCTGAACAATATTCCATTATATGGATACACCATATGGATTTTGCTTATCCATTCATCTGTTGATGGACACGGGTTGTTTCCACCCTTTGGCTACTGTGACTAATGCGTCTGTGAACATGGGTGTACAAATACCTGTTTGAGCCCATTTCCAGTTTTTGAGGTATATACCCAGGAGTGGAATTGCCGGGTCAGATGGTAATTCTGTGCTAAATTTTTTGAGGAACTGCATACTGTTACTTACAGCAGCTGCTCCGTTTCATAGGCTCACCAGCAGTGCACAAGGTTTCCAGTTTCACCACACCCTCTGACAACGCTTGTGATTTTTCCGTTGACTAGGAGCACCAAGTCTGCATCCTCTCTCAGTACCTACTCTGACCACGCAAGTCTGGCAGGCAGTCCTGGGATTCCTCATTTGTGATGAGCATTTCCAGTTAGTTGAAAGAACTCAGGGGAACCCTGCTCAGCATCTCTATGTCAGCTAGGAAGAGGGATGGAGATGCGAGGGAAATGGATAAGAACTGCGAAACTGGTGAAGAATTGGGGACCTCTCCCATGGGTATTTGTTAAGTAGGTATCTTTTGAGGGTCCTTTTTCTCTCTCCATGATAGAGCCAATCCTCATAGCAGGTCCTCAATAAATACATGCTCATAGCAGGAGCTCAGTAAGTAGACACATGAACAAATGGGCTACCCCATCTTCGTTTCCCCATCATGTTCAATGCTCTGAAGACCTGCTAAGGGTTCTTCTCCCACCGGGACCCTCAGACTCCTGTCCAGTGGACCCAGCAAACCATCCTGGGTCTTTTCTGGTGCTGAACACTGCTCGCCATGACAATTATTCTACAGAGTGCTTATAACTCTGCAAGAAATGAGGAAAAAATAGGCAGGTTGCCTTGAGTCCTTTTTAGAACAACAAGGGCTAAGCAAACAAAAGGATTTGGAAGGGGGTAATTTATCCAAATAATACTTTTCACCCACATTGTGATTTAAAGATCACAAAGCACTTTGCCAGGTATTTTCTTGTTTGATCCTCACAATAAGCCATTGAGGTTGGCAGGGTAAGTGCTGCAATCCATCCCAGATTTGCAGGAAGGGGCAGATTGAGAAAGGAGAGGTGATCTGCTGAAGGTCAAGCTGAAGTGTCAGGGGCGGGTCTGTCTCCATGCCTGGCACCCGTTCCCTCTCCCCCAGCGCGGTGATGATTCAGCCCTGCCTTGCTGCCCCCAAACCTGCTCAGGGATTCTAGGACGAGCTCAGCCAGGCTTTTACTAATCATTCAAGAGTTTTCCTGAGGCGTCCTCACAGACTTTTGGCTAGTCTTCTCAGAAGCTGTTCTTGCAAAATGCTTTCTGATTTTTCGCCCAATCAGTAGTGAGGTTAAAAAAAAAAAGTCCTCCATTCTCTTTTTCTGTAGCAGGCAGCCTGGCAAGGTCTGTTTCATTCCTGAGATTCAAATTGGAAACTGCCTTCTGTTCTCATTAATTTGGGTTGTAGCGGTCATTACATTCTAACAATTAATCCCTGGATGCCAATTTCTTACTAGAATTATCCTGGACTCAACAACTGGTTTTCTTAGCAGCAAGGCTGCAGCAATTATTTCCTGGCTTTTGTAACTGAACATGCTGTGCTTGGCACTTTACAATTTTTATCATCATCACTGAGTTATCAACATTTATCTCTATCAGGGGAAAGGAAAGGCTGTCCAATTGTGAAGGCCTGGCAATCACATACACCTGTTTACCAGCATCCGTGGGGCTCCCTGGGGCTCCCTCCACTTGCTGAGAAGAGGGAGGAGGTCCCCCAGGCCCCCAGTCCTC
The DNA here is from genome assembly GCF_949987535.1 of Balaenoptera acutorostrata. Classification (NCBI taxonomy): domain Eukaryota; kingdom Metazoa; phylum Chordata; class Mammalia; order Artiodactyla; family Balaenopteridae; genus Balaenoptera; species Balaenoptera acutorostrata. The sequence goes on from NC_080081.1 coordinate 59,712,778, forward strand.
TGTCTGAGTCGGGGACCATCTGAGAGGTAATAGTAAACCAAGGGGAAGAAGCGATCTACCTCTAAGGTCTCAGGTTACAGGGCTGTGCTCCCTGGGAGCTCAGGCCCCATAGCTGGTAGGCAGTGCCCTTGACCTCATGGGGGTTGTCTGCTTGGGTTCTCAGCTCCTTTTCTGGGGGGCCACAGAACTTCCCTTCCAAAGCTGGGCCGCTTGGAGTCAACCCAGGGAGTCTGATGTTGTCTGTGGGATTCTCCTTTCCTTCCAGCAGGAAAGACAGAGCTACCCTAGGACCATCAGGCAGCTCAACCCACCCTGGGCTGGGAGAGGCCCGCTTACCTTCCTGTGAATTTACCCAAACTTAGATCTTCTGGCATAACAGGCGTAACAGGAGACACCAGAGCAGCTCTGGGGCCAGGCTGCTGAGTTCATGCTCCTGGCTCCACCCCTCACTGCTGTGTGGCTGCGGACACAGTGCTTACCCTCTCTCTGCCTCTTTCTTCATCTGTATACTAGCGATAGTTATTGCCCTATTTCACAGGGTTATTTTGAGGATTAAGTGAGTTAATATTTGTCATTAGAACAGCGTGCCTGGCTCATAGTAAATGTGCCTTTAAAAACAAAAAGGAACTTTAACATCTAAAGGAGCTTTTTAATGTTCTTTTGTCCCTTTTAGGTAGAATATAAAGACAGAAAGCCTAAACCACAAAGCCCACTGGTTCATTTGAATACACCAGCAAACCAAGCCCAAACCCATGTTCTTTTTTTTTTTTTTTTTAATTACTCTATACTAGGTGTGCTTTATTTATTTATTAATGGCTGTGTCGGATCCTCGTCTCTGCGCAAGGGCTCTCCCCAGCCGCGGCAAGCGGGGGCCACCCTTCATCACGGTGCGCGGGCCTCTCACTATCGCGGCCACTCCCGTCGCGGAGCACAGGCTCCAGACGCGCAGGCTCAGTAGTTGCGGCTCACGGGCCCATTTGCTCCGCGGCACGTGGGATCCTCCCAGACCAGGGCTCGAACCCGTGTCCCCTGCACTGGCAGGCAGACTCTCAACCACTGCGCCACCAGGGAAGCCCCCATGTTCTTTTAAAAGTACCCGTGGCACCGTCACGGTAGTCACTCCCAGACTCTCCCCAAGCGGACCTTAAAACGTTTCTCAGCAGCACGTAGAGAGAGAACTGACCTGCAGATGATCAACTACCCAGTTTAAGTTAGAGCAGCTGTAATAGAGTGGATAGAAGTCAGAACCCACTAGATTCCTCTTTCCTCTTACACTGCATCACTGTCAGGACCTGTGGACTAAGTGTGCCCTCCTTGCATCTGGTAATGACAACAACAGCCCTTACAAGAATCCTAGGATGCAAGTACTACTGTTACGATTCCCATTTTACAGATGGGAAAACTGAGGCAGAAAAAAGCTAGGTTGCAAGTCCAGCGTTGCACAGCTTATAGCTGCGGAGGCAGTGGTTGAACCCAGGCAGCGTGGCTCTAGAGTCCATCCCCCAGCATCACACTACCCTTGATTGTGTCACTGACCCCAGCTGTGAGCCCAGACCCAGTCCAGGCTCAGAAACCCAACACTGTCCTCAAGCAGGAGGGACCTGGGGGGCTTGGGCCAAATTTCACCGCTCGTCTAGCTCTGGCCTTGTAACCCGACTGTCCTCCTCCTAAGTTTCCAGCTTAGCGTAGGCTTCAGGAGACAGGCTCTGTCTCTTTCCCTGCTCTTGAGCTTCTGTCTTGCTAACCCGCTCAGTTCTCCCGCTTCCTTACCACGTTCTTACAGTCCTGAGCCTTCCATTTATTAATTAGACCCGCATTCACCAAGCACCTAGTGTGCGATGGTCATTTACGCTAGGCCTGGGGATACAGAGCCTTGGGGGGGGGGTCTCACTGTGTGTGACAGGGACACAGATGTGCAAATGGTTGCATAGAGTGGAAGAGTCTGAGGGCTGTGATGAACGTCAATTCAGGGATCATTGAGGTGGACAAGGCGGGTTTGATTCTCCCTGGGGAGAGGGATTATCAGGACAGGCTTCACAGAGGAGGCGGCACGGGCTGCTTCCTGCGGCTGCGCACCCCTGATACCAGCCAGTTGCCCGGAATTTTGCTGGTTGTCTCTTTGCCGGCCTGGACACACCCACGTGACCTCAGAGTGCAAGAAGGAGCTGCATTTATCATCTTTACTTTCTAATTGGTTAGTAGAAAATGTGCAGACGTCTGCCGTCCAGTGCCAGCTCCAGGAACAGAGGGCTGGCGGGTTCTAGCGCCCCCTAGACCACCCAGGCGTCCTGATGTTGCAAAGTTTCACGTCTGTCTGGAGTTGCGCCCCTTGCGCTCCCTAACAGTGACCCTGCCCCTGGTCTTCCCAGCTTCACATGGAAAAAACATCCTGCCAGGTGTTCCCTGTTCTACTCCCACAGACCCTTGGGAGATCTCAGGTGTAGAGAGAACCTATTGTATTAATCCTACACCCAGATAACGAAAATACGATGTAGAGAATGTAAAAGACTCATCTGGTGACTTTGGATAAGTTAACTGAGTCATTTCCCATCTTGAAGATTTCTCCCTTCCCTGCATGACAAGGCTCTCTTGCTTTCGTAATTTCAAACTTTCTCATTCTCAGAGAGTTTCCTCTAACCCACTATTCAAATAATGCCAGAAGTGTTTCCTGGAGACTTCCTTATTTACCATGGAAAAAAAAAAATGAAAAGAGGAAGGAGGGAAGGCAGGCAAAAAGAAATCAACGTCCACGAGGGCACTACTGCGTGCTGGGCACTGACCTAGGTGCTTTTGCATGTATTTGTCACATTTAATCCTCCACCAGCTTCGCAGCGTTTGTCTTATTATAGACAAGAAAACTGAAGCTCAGAGGGGTTGTCACTTGCCAAGGGTCACACAGCTATGCATATTGGAACTAAATTTGAAAGCACGTCTGAGTCCAAAGGCCATGATCTTTCCAGTACACGGAGAGGTGCTTAAAATACATCTGTAGAATTTCACGTTTCTACTAAATTTCTGTCACAATAAATGGGTTAAGCTTTACCATTAACTGCTCGCGTCCTCCATTTTTCTTCCATCTTATTCACCTGTTCACGCTACCATTTGGCTTCAATTGCCTCAAACCCCTTTGAAAAGAGACCGCGTGTGGATGAGGTGAGCAGTGAAGAGCGGTCCTCCGCACACCAAGGTCACCCGGGAGGGAGGCACAGAGCAAGTGTCACCTCTCACCTGGCAGATGGAGAAGCCAAGGTTAAATGACTCGCCCAGGACCCCATGGGAACGGAGCCAGACCGCAGATGAGGGCTCCAGCCTCCCGGTTCTGAGGAAGCATCCTTGGCAGAGCGTTTTCGTGGAGCCGTGGTGAGTGCCTGGGAGCCCGCCTTTCCGCTCTCATTTCTCTTGGGTTCTTGGAGAGCCTCAGGTGTCTGGCACCGACTTCAGCCAGCACGCTGAGAAGGGTCCAACTGACATTTATTTAATTACCATAAACAGATGTATCGCTTGGGCTTCATGAGGCAGCTTCTGTTTTTTTTGTCTTTTGTTATTGATTTGTTTTAATTGAACTGTAGTTGATTTACAATATTGTGTTAGCTTCAGGTGTAGACAAAATGATTCAGTTACACACACACTTATATATATATATCCATTCTTTTTCAGATTCTTTTCCATTACAGCTTATTACAAGATATTGAATATAGTTCCCTGTGCTATACAGTAGGACCTTGTTGTTTATCTATTTTATATATAGTGGTGTGTATCTGTTAATTCCATACTCATAATTTATCCCTCCCTTTCCCCTTTGGTAACCGTAAGATTGTTTTCTCTGTCTGTGAGTCTGTTTCCGTTTTGTAAATAAGTTCATTTGTATTATTTTTTAGATTCCACATATAAGGAATATCATATATTTGTCTTTCTCTGTCTGACTTCATTCAGTATGATAATCTCTAGGTCCATCCATGTTGCCGTAAATGGCAATATTTCATTCTTTTTTATGGCTGAGTAATATTCCACTGTGTATATGTACCACATCTTCTTTATCCATTCATCTGTTGATGGACACTTGGGTTGCTTCCATGCCTTGGCTATTGTAAATAGTGCTGCTATGAACATTAGGGTGCATGTATCTTTTTGAATTAGAGGTTTTGTCTTTTCCAGATATATGCCCAGGAGTGGGATTGCTGGATCATATGGTAGTTCTATATTTTAGTTTTTTAAGGAACCTCCATACTGTTTTCCATAGTGGCTGCACCAATTTACATTCCCACTAGCAGTGTAGGAGGGGTCCCTTTTCTCCACACCCTCTCCAGCATTTATTTGTAGACTTTTTGATGATGGCCATTCTGACCCATGTAAGGTGATACTTCATTGTCATTTTGATTTGCATTTCTCTAATAACTAGCGATGTGGACCACCTTTTCATGTGCCTGTTGGCCATCTGTATGTCTTCACTGGAGAAATTTCTATTTAGGTCTTCTGACTATTTTTTGATTGGGTTGTTTGTTTTTTTGATATCGAGTTCTATGAGCTGTTTGTATATTTTGGAAATTAAGCCCTTGTTTGGTGGCATTGTTTGCAAATATTTTCTCCCAATCTGTAGGTTGTCTTTTCGTTTTGTTGATGGTTTCCTTTGCTGTGCAAAGGCTTATAAGTTTGATTAGGTCCCATTTGTTTATTTTTGTTTTTCTTTCTTTTGCCTTGGGAGACTCATGTAAGAAAATATTGCTACGATTTATGTCAGAGAAAGTTTTTTTTTGTCTGTGTTCTCTTCTAGGAGTTTTATGGTGTTGCGTCTTATATTTAAGTCTTTAAGCCCCTTTGAGTTTATTTGTGTGTATGGTGTGCCCTCCTGCTTGCGGGGAGGCCGGGCAGGGCTGGGGTTGGCAGAGGTGCCCGCAGTGCCAGCCCCCTGCCCCCGCTGTGGTCCTTCAGGCCGTCACCCTGAGGGGCGTCATGCGGGGCTGGGAACGGTGGTGATGGCACGTTGCTCAAGTCTGAGGCACTTTCCTCACAAAATTCCTTTAGTTCCTTCGTGTCAGTGTCCCCCATGAGCCCTCTGCAGCCTCTGTGACTTTCCCCAGATGTCAGAGCTGCTGGATGGGGTGACCCTGGGGGATTACCTTGGCGGCCTCCCCTCCACAGCGCCTGGCCGAGCGTTTTCCTCGCGCCCCCGGAAGTCAGTATAGACGCTGCCCCTCGCGGCTCCAGCTTGTACCCTGGGAACAAAGCTCACAAACATCGTTCCGCCCTCCTCCCAGAAGCTCACCTCTCCCCCGGACACCTCCCTCAACTCAGTTCTTCCCACGGCAGTTTTGGAAAAAGGAAATGTTTGAAGAGCATTAGGGGAAGGGTCGACCCTTCCCCTAATCAAGGTAGAGGCTCAGTTAAGTGAGGTAGAAAATGGTCATTAGAATTTCGCTCCTCTTCGATTTTAGTTTAAAAAAATAAATTTAGTAATAAAGTATGGCTGCTAATGGGAAAGGAAATTTCAAAGGCCCGTGGATCTCTCAGAGAACAGGTGTGACAGGGTAAGAGCCACATTCTCTTGCAGGACATTTTTGCTTTTGTATAAAAAGATTTCTTTCTTCTTTTCTCAGAGAAGAAGTGGCCTGTTTAATGCTATCCCAGTGCTTAGAGAACGTTTTCGTTTCTGACGTGGTCAACTAGTTCCCATTGTCGTTGAGAAGCAAGTGAGGAATTGACAAGACGATCACATGTCCCAGATTTGGGGGTCAGTGCTAGTTTCAGATGCTCTGTCCTGCTGTCCAACCATGTAACCCATTTAAAAAAATGATCATGGAGCACAAACTTCCTTTTCTGCAGGATAATTTTGAGTCGTGCACTTAAATAAGGTTGTTGCCAAGATTTCCTTCAAGTATTTTATGCAAATCATAATTTTTATCAAGCCTGAATTGGAAGGCTAGGCTCTTTGTAGAAGCTTCCAGGTAAGCAGTTCTGTGACCGAGAGGGAGAGACAGCTTAACAAAGATTAAAAGCACCAGCTAAACTCTACCACTGATTGGATGCATCCTTGGACAAGTTACTTAATCTCTCTGTGCTTCAGCTTCCTCGTGTGTAATTTGGGGATAGATTGTCGGCGTTGTTCTGAGGATTTTTAAAAAGGCAATTCAGGTAAATCACTTAGCACTTAGTGAGTGCTCAGTAAACGTGAGCTAATTCAAAAACATATACACATATGTAGTTTTAACTTGGGTTCCCCCAAAGTAGATCCTGAGATAAAAACTTGCATGCAGTGGTTTATTTGGGAAGTGATTCCAGGAAGCAGGAGGAAGGGACCAAGTCACTGCCATTGGCCACAGGGCTCCATTCCACCAGGCAGCCCAGGTAAGCCTAGAGCGTGTCTCCCAGGATCAGCCCCCAAGAGCTGGGGCATCTGTGTGTGTTTGATGTATGCAGACACAGGGTGAATGAGACAGGATCTTAGCTCAGTATTTTTAAATGAAATATAATATACTCAATATTAGTCCTATGGCCAGTTTTTTCTTGTGAAAAGAGAACACTGAGGGGTGACATACCAAGAAGTGCTTAAAAGTGCAGGATTTTAATTTTAAACGGCTCCGCCACAAACAGTGTAAGATTGAGTAAGCTCTTTACCTTTCCTTTGCTTTGATAGAATGATAATATACTATTTCCTAGGGAGAATTAAATGCATAGCATTTAACACAGTTCCTGGACATAGCACGCCTTCAATAAATGGTAGCTATTTTGTGGTTTTTCTGATCATTATTGTTATTATTGTGTGCATAACTGTGACAGCAGAAAACTACAGTCTGTGGGTTTCAGGATATGTAGCCGGCTTAGCCTAAGTCACAATATACCTCTAATGTATAGACAGGGAACGCGAGGTTCTGAGTGGCTACCTGCCTGGGACTTCCCAGCACATCCTTGGTGAAGTCGTAGGAATTAGATCTGAGGGACCATGGCATTGGCTACAAAGCTGGGCAGATCGCTAGATGGGCTGGCCGGTCTTTTGTAAAATCTGGTATTGATCTGATTTGGTTCTGTCTCTGTGGAGCCTTCCTAACGCCATGCTAACCCCGTCTTCCCTCCCCAAACGTGGTCTGCGATGGCCTTTCCCTTCCATAGAGGACACTCTCCAGTTTCGTCCTGCGGGGCCCTGTCCCTTCCACAGGCCAGTGTCTCCTGGCTGGAGTCCCCGGTGCCACCTGGAGATAGCTCTGCGGCTCACAGCTCCCTCCTAATCACCGGTTCGTGATTGAACATACATTAAAGGACCAAGGAATTATTGAGATACAGCATCTTGCAAGTAAAACTGATATTTCCTGTTACACCACAATTCTAAATTATCCACAAGGACCTTGTTCTTCTGCTAAAAACATTAGGCTGGTTTCAGATTGGCTTCTGATGGTGCTTTCATCCTGGGCCCAAGGTCAAGGTGAAAATGCAGCCTTTTGTAGCAGAACTTGATCCACCCTGCTATTGGAAAGCCTGGGGTTATGGCTCCCTGGCTTGGGTGACTTCACTTAGAGCCTCATCCCAGCCACTCGCTATGTATTTGTGCCAGCACTAGAGACATGAGGAACATTGCCTTTGTAACGCCCCACTCTTACCCGGCTGGTTTATACCTTGGCAAGGTCCTGAGGACAAGGACCCCCTGGGAAGATGCCCAGTGTGTGTGGGTCATAGTAGACAGGCAGCATCCTTATCCAATGCCCCTACCCCCCAGCAGTGCGGTGGCACAGATAGAGCGGTGGACCCTGCCCCTCATCAGCTGTGACCTTGGGCATCACCCCTTTGGGCCTCATCTGTTAGACCAGGACCTGGAACTGGAGCATGGCTCTGGTTCTCTGAGCTTGGACCTGCCATGCTGAAAATCTTGGTCACTCAACAGACAGGTCCTTTTTACTGCTGACCCATCCCTCTCTTTCCCCCAACATCCAGTTTGAGTAGAAGTTTGATCACTCATACAAGTTGGGCAAAAGAATCTTGGTCACATCTTGTGTATCAGGTAACATCTATAAGGGACTCTACTTACTAGCAGTGATAGTTACCATTTATGGAGTATGTATTAGGTGCTGGGTGCTATGCTAAGCGCTTTATGTGTATCATGATATTTCACCTTCAGGACAATCATTTTATAGTTGGGGAAATGCGGGCTTAGGGAGGTCAAAGAGATTACTCAAGGGAAGTGACAGCATTGGATTCAAACCCAGATCAGTCTGACTCCAAAGCCCATACTCCAGGACCTCAACTAGAATGTTACTCTTTTCTCTCCCATCACTGTCTTCTCCCTTTTACCTCTTTCCTGAGGCTGGAGTGGTCAGTTACAGGTTGGCTCGGGGAGAGGGATCTTGTTCATCTCCATCCTTTCCTCCGCAGTGCTGGGGACCAGGTTTCCCCATCCACTGGGCTTCGTACCCTGTGATCTTTATTTATATATATATATATATATATATATATATATATATATATATATATATATATAAAATATATATATATATATATAATATATATAAATATTTATATTATTTGTATATATATAAATTTATATATATATTTATATATATTATATATATATATATATATTTTTTTTTTTTGGCTGCATTGGGTCTTCGTTGCTGCACACGGGCTTTCTCTAGTTGGGGCGAGTGGGGGCTACTCTTCATTGCTGTGTGCGGGCTTCTCATTGCGGTGGCTTCTCTTGTTGTGGAGCATGGACTCTAGGTGCGTGGGCTTTAGTAGTGTGGCACATGGGCTCAGTAGTTGTGGCTCACGGGCTCTAGAGCTCAGGCTCAGTAGTTGTGGCGCACGGGCTTAGTTGCTCCGCGGCATGTGGGATCTTCCCGGTCCAGGGCTCAAACCCATGTCCCCTGCATTGGCAGATGGATTCTTAACCACTGTGCCACCAGGGAAGCCCTGTACCCTGTGATCTTGCGCTATTCAGAAACCATTCAGGGTACAAACAGGTTGGCATCTCAGAACCTCCATTGACTCTCTGTGTGTGTGTGTGTGTGCGCGCGTGTGTAGAAACTCAGGTTGGAGTAAGGGAACTCAGCCCTGTGGCCTACCTCTGTGCTTTTTAAAAAGTGTCTGATGACAGTGTGATCCAGGAATTCTTTCTTGGCTTAGGAAGGTCAGAGCATCTCTCGCCTGCCCTTGATGCCAGGGGCTGCATCCTCCATTAAGCATCAACCCCCTTCATCCCGCCCAGCTCAGAGGGAAGCTACCTCCTCAAGGCAGAATGAACTGAAGGGCGGAGAGAAAATGTCCAGTCTCCCAGGGGGCTTGCAGTTTTTGCCCACCTACCTCTCCCCACCCCGCTGCATCTCTCAGTGGTGTCACTCAGCCTCAGACCCACGCCCTCCGGATCAGGCGCCCCTCACAGGGCCGCTTGCCCCCGTGCTTAGTCAGCTGCCTCTAATGAAAAGAAGGCATGCATAAGTCATGAGGGCCCGTCCCGGGGTGGGAGGAAAAGGGGCCTCACGGCTCCTGGCTCCCATGACGGGCACCAGCTCCTCAGCCCCTGTTCCACCGCAGGCACACGTGTCCTCCCAGCCCCAGCCCCTCTCCCGTTGCACTTCTGGGCTCAGAACCCAAGCAGGGTTCAGGGCTTTCTTTGAAGTTAGGCAGTAAGGACAAATCTGACTTTTACGTAAGGCAAGAAATAGTTCTGTTCAAAATCTCTTCAAGGCCAAGGGCAATTCACGAATACCAAGGAACAGCAAGCACCGAGGCCTGCAGGGAGGGAGGGGAGGCGGAGAAAGACAGAAGGTGGGGTTTTGGGGAGTTGACTCTAGTTTCCCAAGAGTGGCTTTTAGTTTTTATCGTAATGACCCGTGTTGACAATAACTGCTGCTATTTACGGACTCTCTCCTCTGTGGCAGACATTTTCCTTCTGTGAACTCATTTACGCCTGCAGCAGCCATAGAAGGTGGGCGTTCTTTTTTTAAGATCTTTATTGAAGTATAATTGCTTTACAATGGTGTGTTAGTTGCTGCTGTATAACAAACTGAATCAGCTATATATACACATATATCCCCATATCCCCTCCCTCTTGTGTCTCCCTCCCACCCTCCCTATCCCACCCCTCTAGGTGGTCACAAGGTGGGCGTTCTTTTCTCCTTTTTAAAGAGGAGGAAATGGAGCCTCTGAGAGGCAAAGTCATTTGTTCAAAGTCACACGTCGGCCAGTGGCACAGCCTGGATTTGAATTCAGACCTGTCTGCCCCAAAGCCCATGTTTTTTTCCTACACCCACTGCTTCTCCCCATATTGATCTAGTGGATTTATAAAATATGTACTAAGGGCAAAATATAATGCTCTATGCTTTTTTTTTTTTTTTTTTTTTTTTGGCCTCGTGGCTTTCAGGATCTTAGTTCCCCGACCAGGGATTGAACCCAGGCCCTCAGCAGGAAAAGCGTGGAGTCCTAACCACTAGACCGCCAGGGAATTCCCTATGCTCTATGCTTTTGACAGTGTATCTCTTTACCTTTGATTTTTAAATATGATGTGCATGCATCCATGTTAATTATATTGTTTTTAAAAGAATTCAAAAAAGAAAAGGAAAGAAGATTTATGGAGGGGGTAGGGGAATAAGGGAGGGAGATGGTGAAGAGGCTCCAATTTGCTAAGGAAATGTGGATCTGACAAAGGGGAGATGGTGGGTGTGTGGTGCAGCCCATGGGGTCACACTGCTGGCCTGGGCCTGATGGGGTGCAGGAAGGGGGGTCCCCGCAATTTTCTGCTTCCACAGCATGCACCCAAGCAAGGGATATTTAGTTAGGGCTAATCGGAAGGCAGCCTGGGGCAGCGTAGGGGATCTAGGTCTGACATCAGGAGAGCTGACTTCTGGTTCCTAAATTCTGTCACTAAATAGGTTGACTCTGCAAAAGTCAAGCAGTGGGTTGAAAAGATATATTCACATCCTAATGCCCGGAACCTGTGAATATTACCTTAACTAGCAAAAGAGTGAATATTATATGACCGAAGGTGTGATTAACTTAAGGATCTTGCAATGAGAAGCTTATCCTGGATTATCCAAGTAGGCCCTAAATGCAATAACCTGTATCCTTATAAGATGTACACACACAGGAGAGAAGGAGGCCATGTGACCCCAGAGGCAGCGATTGGAGGCATGTGGCCTCAAGCCGAAGAACACGTGGAGTTCTCAGAAGCCAGATGAGGCAAGGGACAGACTCTTCCTTGGAGCCTTGCAGAGAGCCTGGCCCTGCTGACACCTTGATTTTGGACTTCCAGCCTCCTGATTTCTCTGAGAAATAGATCCCTCTGATTTTCAGCTGCCCCATTTGTGGTAATTTGTTACAGCAGCCGTAGGAACCGAATACAAGTCATTGCCCTCTCTGGCCTCCGTTTCCTCAACCGTAAACTAAGACGGTTCAGGCTCCCAGTTCTGACATTCTCCCCATCGCTCTCTGAGCCATAGCGAATGGAGCTCCATTCTCCAGGTCACCCCTTCCGTGTGGCACTTTGTGTCTAAACAGGCCCCCTTTCCCCTTTGGGGGACGGAGTTGGTTGAGTCCAGATGACTTTGCTAAGAGTAAAATACCATCCCAGACAGTCCATTTTTTTTTTTTTCTTATTGTTAATTGCTAGCGAAACGTTCTGCCCTGCCCCAGGGAAGCCATCCAAATAACTCTGACCTCTCTGTGGATTTCAAAGAAAGCTTTCAGTCTCTGTTTTCTCATGTCTTCCAAACAGTCCCTGCAGCTTGAGGGACTGTGGTGAAGGGAGAGCCACAAAATTTGCTCCGGGGCTGCCGGATAAATGCAGAACGGAGGCAAGGGGCTCAAATCACCTCTGTGCCAGCTTCGGCCTCTGCATCCCGGTCACCAGCACGCTGCTCACCAAGTAGCTGCTCGGGGCTCGCGCCTCCAGTTACGTGACTCAGGAGCCTCATTTGCAATCACCATTAACCAGAAAAGCCGCGTGACTGCTCTGTGCCTACAGTGTCGAGTGTCTTACAATATTCACAGAAACCAAAGGGCTGGAGGTGGCGGCAAGGGAAAGGCTTTAGAATAAAGCTCACAGAGTGAGGACAGCCAGCTCGGCTCCTTCCTCATCCTTTCTCCCCACCCCCGTCTAAGGGTGCTGTTTGAGCTGTGAAGAGCCTCCAGCCTGGGCAGCAAAGGAAGATGGTGAAATGTCCAGAGGACTGGGGATGCGACCCTCAGACGTGGCTGTGTCAGGAAGAGCTGAGTATCCCACACCCTGGCTATGAAACAATCTTATTGGAAGCCTTTCACTGCCTTAAACTAGTTATTCAGGCTGAATGCTCCAGGGCCACCTCTAAATCTCTAAAAACGATGTTCATGTCTTTAGCGTTCCTTCAGCTTCCTGCCATGCTGTGTCAAGCAGAGTTTGTGAAAGCCCCAGGGCAGGCGCGGGATCTCCAAAGATCAGCCCATGAAGGGTAGAGGTGAGGGTTGCCTTTGCCCCCCGCCTCTCCTCGGCTCCCTCCTTGGATGATCCCCACCTCCCAGCCCCACCATCACTCATAACACATTCATCCATACGGGTTGGTCTCAGAATGAAAGGCACGTGGATGCTTCAAGTGATGGTACTAAAATGCCCTAATTTTAGATTTAGTATCTGTCAGGCACAAATTAAAGCCATCATTGTCCCGTATGCCCTTCCCACTGTGTGTGTGTGCATGACTGTGAGCGTGTGTGTGTGTCTGTCTGTCTGTCTGTCAACTCAAGGTTAACGGGTAATAATCGAAAAGAGCTCCAGGGACTGGACCGGCTGGATGGAGGTATGAATAGCCTCCCAGGAGAGGTGGGGAGGTTCCGCCCTTGGGTCTGGATGCCGGGGAGGGTGCTGGGGGTCTCAGCAATGACATTGGCCCTGGTGAGGGCCTTTTGGAAGTCTGCCAGAAAGTGTTTTGCTAGACTTCTTTCAGAACCTGGTTTATCCAGCACTGTGTCTACAGGGAGGAAGTCGCCCAGCCAGCCTCTGCTCAGCGCCTGTCCGCTTGGGAAGCGCTGAGCGCTGGCCCCAGAGGGGTCTGGCTGTCACTACAGACCCTTCCCTGGAGAGGCCTGGGTGCTGAGACTGGCCAGGTCACCCCTCAAAGGGCTCCTCTGGGGGTGGGACAGAAGCAGGGAGGGCTGCCCGGGGCAGGGCACTGTACAAGCAGCGAGTGTCGATGGGAGAGGGGCCAGGAGAGAAAGGCTTTCTTGGTTTGGAAACACGCAAAGGACACGAGGGAGAAAGCAGTGCTGAATCAGGACCAGGAGCCCGCATCCTCCCCGATGCCAGCCTGCAGCCCGTGGGCCACATTTCAGTGACCTCCATGAATGAGAAAGCAGATGGCAGCCAGCCAAGATCACCGGCTCCTTGGTGGTCCCTTTTCATGGGGTGGGAAGGAGAAGTGGGGGGCCTGATCCCTTTAAGGAGCCATCCCTGTAGGCAGAGACAGACAGACAGACAGACACAGGGCAACACAGAGTGCCGTTTGCCGTCCACAAGAGCCAGCTCTGCTATGGATTCTTCTTGAAGCAGAAGACCCTCCTATTCCAGGCCAGCGACTCTAAACACCCCTTTAAAGTAGGGTGGGCTTAAGGAGTGTAATGGCTTTAACTGGGTTGGCTGCATTCCCCGGGAAGGCTTCTGCCTTCCACTTAGACGGAAAGGCATCAACTTGCTTGAAGGAATCCCAGGTTACCGAGCAATCGCCATAATAAAATTGAGAATGAAGGTGACCCATAGAAGCATGGTAAATACACAATTTTCTCTGCTCAGTAAGTGAATTTTGATTATAACTCAGCACTTGCCTCAGGTCCTAAAGTACTGCTAGCATTCTCAGGAAAGCCCAGGAAAGGACAAAGTGCAAGAAATGCTTCCACAAAGAAAAACACAGGCTTCCCAGCCCTCTTTGTAGCAATATGCAACCTAGAAAATTGAAAGCAAGGTTGCAGTCTCTCTGTCCTTGGTCACCATTTCATGTACCAGCCTGTCGTACAGAATGCGGGAAAGCACCGCAGATCAATAGCTATTCTGGGTTAATATTGCCACAGCTTTTTTTTTTTTTCTTTAAAAAAAGAATTTTTCTTCCTATGTGGATCACAGCTTATTACGTCTAAGGCATATTTCTGTGGTCTGTCTATGGAAAGGAATGCTGAGAAGGAGCGCTTTCTTTCGAGGTTTTATGCATTTTTTAATATCAGTGATGGGGCAGCAATGCTCCTAGAGAACTGTTCCTTCATAAGCTCCAAAGGGTTGTTAGCCCTCAGGTTTGAGAAGCAGGTAAAACTTACCTGATGGGCCACCCGGAGGCTGGATGAGACCTCCCCAGGGGCAACCTGGGATGCAGAGGTCTGTCTCCACCTGGTACAGCCTCTGTAAATCCTGTGTGTCCTGCTGCAACCCCTGGTAACATTAGCGGCCGTCGATTTGATTTGTTTATCTGCAGTGACACTCATCTGAGCAAAATCTCTAAGTGGCTTTTTATAGGAAATGAAAAGCCAAATGAGAATGTATGTGAAAAAGTGAGCCATGGGGAATAGCCTCTCAAAGCATATGTCACCTATTTTTATGTTACTAAGTTGGCTGAAGGCTTTAAGTGATAACTTTTGAAGTTCCTAATGGAACCCTACAAATTATGTACGATAATGTAATCTTTTTTTGGAGGAGACCGTTATAAAGCACATCTACCTCGAGTATCATCTCTTTTTCAGCCTCACAGAGTCGTGGAGGAGGCAGGCTAAAGATTCATAGGTTCATTTTGAAGGTGAGGAAGGGAAGGCTCAGAGACATCGCGTCATTCAAGGTCACACAGCTAGTCAGCACTGACCCAAGGACTCCGACACTGACTCTGGACTCCTGAGTCCAGGCAGCAGGACTACCTGTCAATATCCAGGCTGACATCACAGAAACATACACACAGATGCATTTCACTCCACCCCACACCAAGATCTTAGCGCCCTTCTTCCCCTCCATCACGTGCTGCAGCCAACGAACCATCTAAATTCAAACTTTGGAAATGCTAAGTCTCATAAAAAATTTGTAAAGGTTTTAAAATGCAAAACAGGGATAAACAAAATTTCTTGCCACAGGGAACTAACTAATGTAAAGTGACAAAATAATGGGAGTTTGAATGCGGTCTCAAAAGTGGCCATAAAATGGAATTCAGAATCGTATTTTAATATGTACATCATACACTCTGGGGGTGAATTCTCATTTATAAAAGTAAGCCATGAAGGGAAAAAGAAAATAGGAGAATGAGGGGAAGAGAGAGGAGGGGAGGGGAAGAGGGAGAAAGGGAGAGAGAGAGAGTGAGAGAAGGAGGGACTGAGATTGGGGAGGCTGAGCGGTTGAGGGAGATGGCATTAGTCACAGCTTGGGTACCGCAGGAAGCCGGTTGCTAGGTCAGGAGCACCGTAGCTGTCCCAGAGTAGTGCATCACCCCTCCATCCAGGAGTGGCCTTGGCATATGGCCCCAGGAGCTCCAGGCAGCTGTCCCTCCTGAGGACTTCCAGGAATTGTGGGGAAGGTGGGGGGGGGCGTTGCAGGGAGGCATCCTTCAGCACTGGCCTGCAGGGCGCCAGCTGAAGAGAGTCTGGCTGCAGGAGTTTATACAGCGATGAGCAACAGGCAATACCTCCTGCCCAACAGCAGTGGTCAGAATGACAGATCTATTCTGGCAGAGACTCTTCCGTGGCTCAGCTGCAGACGTGCCCTTCCCCCGTCACTCCGCCTTGGGTATAATGAGGACAGGAAAGCAACTCCCAAACGAGTCCATCGTTTATTTGGGGACAGAGCCCATTGGGCTCAGACTTTCACACTGGGGGGGGGGGGGAGTTCAGCTGCACCCTCGCACCGCCCCTCCTGCCCTACCTTCCCGTCTTCCCTGCCTCCCCTAGCCAGGGGCTCTGCATTCATTTCCCCCAGTCTTGGCGGTGATGTGAAGCGGTCCCTCCAGCCCACGTTTTGGCTGTTCTCTTAGAGGGCATTGACCTAAAGGCACAAACGCAGCGTCAGCGGCGTCAGAAGCGCAGCCCGGCGGCGGCCACAGCAAAGAGGCGCCCGCAGCGCCTGCGGTGATTCGGGCAGTGGCAGCTCGGAGCCGGTTTCACTTCGATACTCTTGGAGCAAATCTGCCCCTCCTGTCCTCAGCGCACCGGGCGCATCTAGCTCGAAGGAAGGAAAGAAGACGGACTCCTCCCGACATCCCCGCCCCCCGATCCCCACTCACGCCGAGTCTGAGCACAGGGGGAAAACACTTCGAAGAAGGAGCCCTCTCCCCAACTCCCAGATCCCTGCCTCGGGGTTCCTGCCCCGCGACCCCGACCCCAGTTACTTCAGCGACAGCCAGAGGGGCTTCCTAAATCCGTGTGCTTGCCTGCCTTTCCAGCACGTGGGACAGGCTGCGATTTGGATAACTTTTCAAATCCTGTCTCCTAAACACTTGCCCACAAATATTTGGGAGAGAGAGGGGCAAGCCCCTGCTCCCTCCACCGCCCCCACTTCTGACCTCCACCCCCCTCCTCGGCTGACAGCGTGGACAAAAAAAAAAAAAAAGACTCTCACTCCAGTTTCTCTTGCCAGTCGGGGAAACAACACACTGTCGCCGAGAGCATCCAACCACCAAGAGAGGGAGAATGCGCCGAGGCACCGGCTCCGGGTACCCAACACCGTCCTGGCGCCAGCGGACCAGCCTTTGCCGCGAGTTCCCCGCGCTCGCGGGAGGGTCACAGACGCCCCCGGAAGATGGACTTGAACCCAAGCCGCGGGAACATCAAACGAGAGAGAGAGAGCCACTCACCTTTAGGTTGTGCGTGGGGTTTACAACGCAGACAAGTTGCCCAGCGGCAGAGAACACCCGTTTAGCCTTGTAATGCTGAAAGCGGAGGTGAATGAGATCTAACACAGCCCCAAAGCACTGGGTGAAGAAAAGCATCACAACTTTTTTTTTGGGGGGGGGGGGAGGGTTGTTGGCACAGGAAGGCAGCGGAGGAAGCTGTAAGTCCTTGGGCTCTGGAAGGAGCGCAGCCTCTGAGACACTAAGCTCCAGCCCGGCTTAGTGTGCCTTCATATTCATCATCAAAATAAGACGGTTAGAATCTTGCAGCAGTGAGGCGGCCAATCAAAAGGACAGAAATGTTATCCTTGAGGTGCAGAGACAGCCAATAACAAATGCCTCCCCTACCGAAACTCCCTGATGAATTGAGCCTGGCGGAGAATGTATTATTGAACATTACCATAGATCAGCACATTGCATTTATCTTGTGATTACAGCCAACCATACATAATGCTGGGGAGATAGGCTGACAAAATTGATTGCTTAATGTGTCTCCATTTATTAATTGACTTAATTTAACACGAGAGGCTTTCTTAATGCACTGGCAAAAACGTAAAGCATTTAAACCGCCAAAACACCCTGCTCCAAAGTAAGCAGATGGATAACGCAGATCACGGCTTGATTCACCAGAGCTGCTTGGGAGAAAATCAAATATTACAAGACTCCTCCGATTCCAGATAAGGGTTTGGCAACAGCAGAAACGTGCATCTTTCAATCTTGTGCTCTGACTCTCTCTGCAGTTTGGATTTCAGCCCGTTGATAAATCTTACTCTCCACTCTTTATCAGAGAAAA
The DNA here is from genome assembly GCF_949987535.1 of Balaenoptera acutorostrata. NCBI lineage: Eukaryota > Metazoa > Chordata > Mammalia > Artiodactyla > Balaenopteridae > Balaenoptera > Balaenoptera acutorostrata. The sequence continues at coordinate 59,730,367 of NC_080081.1, forward strand.
AGCATTCCTGACAAATAAATGCGTTTGGAGTTGAGGGGGGGAAAATGTATGTATATCTATAATACTGTAATTACTGAGGCCTGAAAATATTAAAGCATAAAAGTGTACAGAGTATGCTTCTAAAAATAATGAAATCCCTGATGCATGAATGCACACACACAGAAAAACCTACACAGAGAGGAGAGTGGCTTGTAAATCAGCAAAATAATTACAGCTGCAGAGGGCTTTTGCTTGTCATTCATTTGCATATTGGTGGGCAGCAAATTGCTAATTAACCACTAGATTGTTGGAGACGTTAAAATAGAGATTGAGAGCACACATACAACATCATTTGCTTGTCTCTGCGAATGCCAGCAGCACATTTCCGTGCTGGAGCAGGCAGAGGGCATTCCAGTCCTCAGCCCGCACTCCCTCTCTCTCCAGAACTGGGCTGGTAGAGGCGCTAAGCCCACCCACTGGTTCTGGAGGAAAGGCTCCTGAGCAGTACATGAGGAGTCTTAGGGTTTGGGGGGAACAAGCTCTGATGGCTTAGTCAGTCTTTGGGACTAAAGCAGGAGAATTGCATGTGCTGTGTTTCTCATTCTCTTTGGTTGTTTCTCCGCTGGGAAGCCAGCCCAGACGCGGTGAGCCTGGGTGAGCATCAGTCTTGGGTGTGAATTACACGCAGAGTGTGAGCCCATTGCTTCTTCCTGATTGGCTCTCGCTCCACTCTGGCTACAGTACTTGGGTTGTAATGTAGGCAAAGCATACACACACCTGGGACACCTACATCTGTGACCTGGTCAGGCAATTAAACCAACTACTGATTAAAGTATAGGGGGAAAAAATGCACAGTTTTCCTGAAACCAGGACAAAGCCCAGGTGTGTTCGTTTTCACTTGAGTTTAAAACCAAACCAATGTGTTCAGAAACAAATAAGCCAAGCACCAATTAAAATGGAAACTTTGTACTTTCTAGAATAATTGCGCTGGCACAAAATTAGGAGATGACAACATTTGAACTGATTAGAATCTCATCTATGTGATGCTTGTATAGGATATGAGTCCCTGGACCCATTCATAATATGGTTCATAAATAAGAGTTGCTGACCTACAATACCAGAATTCTCTTTCTAAAGTTTTCATTTTCCAGAACAAGCTTTCAGCAATTCAGCAGGAAAACATTCAGTATTCTTTTATTGCCTTCCTTAAAAGAAATAAATAAAAGTGACCATACTCCCCTAGTTCATAATTCAGAAGGTCCGAACTTTTTCTTTCTACATCCTTTGTTAGAATGGAACTATTATGCTGTTTGCTTCTACCTCTGGGGAACCTCAGACAGGTTTCTTAAAACCTCACTTAGGCTCAGTTCCCATGCCTGTAACATGGGGATAGTAGCAAGTTATTTCCCTCTCAAGGTTATTGTGAAGACTAAGATGATGTATCTGGAAGAACCCAGCACAGTGCCTGATTCAAAGCAGCCTTTCAATACTTGAGTCTACTGAGTGTCTTTGGTGGAAGAGTGATTATCTTCAGAATGTTTTTCCTTCCTGTTCCGCGAAATATTTTTCCCCATGAATATTCACCCTACCATCCAGGGTCACAAAAGCAGAGGACATGATAAGAGCAGACTTGACTCTTGCTATGTTCTTAAGGGTGGGTGTTCCTGGTATTACCTGGACACTGGGTCTGGGAGTGCGGGCTGAAGGGCTAAGGAGTGCGTATTGACATCAGTGGTGAGAACAGTGCCACAGACCTGCTGTTATGGATGCTTTTCCTTAATCCCAGACCTGACCTTTTGTCCTACTCTCTACCCCCAAACTGGTTTACATCACTCTACTTTCGAATATTAAGCATACCCATCTGTTCTCGGAATCAGTCCTCAAAATAATCATCCATCGGGAAATGTCTGAAGCTATAACCCTGATAACAAATGCTCATGGTTAATGTCTGCAAAACAGGGTGGCACAAACTAGCCTTCGTGTAGAGATTTAGAGCTGTGTTCGCCTCTTGCCACTAAGTTGGCCCCTCTGTGGTAGCCACACCAATCCTCTCATGCTGCACTACCGTGCCCAAGGCTTCCCCTTCACCTCCATAGCAACCAGATTTACATTTTATCTGGACCAGAAAGTCTCAGAGATTGGTAATTAGACAAATTTGGATTGAAAGCCTACGTTGCTACTTACTGTTACTTTGGGTAAATTATGTAATATTACTGATGCTTAGTTTTGTTTGTCTGTAAAAATGAAGCCGATGACTCCCTTGTAAAGTAGTTTAAAGATGAAGTGAGATAATATAAGTAAAACAACCAGCCCAGTGACTGGTTTTCATAATAACTTTAATGAGAAGCTATTGTCATCATCATTGTCATCATCTCATCAAAAAAATTTTTGTCCCAAGTCAACCCAAAGTTCTGGTGAGCATATGGAACAACCAAAATTCTCATGCACTGCTGGAAACCACTTTGGAAAGCTGCTTGGAAGCATCTAGCATCTAGTAAAGCCAAACATATGGGTACCCTATGACCCAGAAAGCCCACTCCATATTCCCAACAGAGGTGTGAGCGTGTGCTTAGCAAAAGACTGGTACTAGGATTTTCATTGCAATGTATTCATAATATAGTTTCATAGCAACTGTAGTCACAATGGGTAAAAACTGGAAACAACCTAAGTAGCTATCAAAAATAAAATGGATAAATTACATTATTTTTTTCCTTCTTTTGTTAAATACTACATTAAAAAAATAGAATAAACTATTGCTACATACAACAATGCAATAACATGGATGGATCTCACAGATACAGTTTTGAGGTAGAGAAGCCAGATGCAAAAGAATACATGTTGTGTGATTCCATTTATATGAAGTTCAAGAACATAGAATAGGTTATCCACTGTGCAGGAGAGCGGGAGAGTGGTAACCTTGGCAAGGGATTACGACTGAAGGGGACATGAGGTAGGTTTTAGAAAGCTAGGTAGATTCTGTTTCTTGATCTGTGTTCTAGTTTCATGAATATTGTGGATTGAATTGTTTTCCTAAAAACAGATATGCTGAAGCCCTAATCCCCAGTGCCTCAGAATGTGACCTTATTTGGAAATAGGGTCATTACAGAGGTCATCAATTTAACATGAGGTCATTCGTGTGGGCTTTAATCCAATATGACTAGTGCTAATATAAAAAGGGAGAATTTTGATATAGAGATATACACACAGGGAGGACGCCACGTGAACGTGAAGGCAGAGATTGGGGCAGTACATCTATAAGCTCAGGAACACCAGAGATGACCAGCAAACCACCAGAAGCCAAGGGAGAGGCATGGAACAGATTCTCCCTCATAGCCTCCAGGAGGAACCAACCCTGCTGACACTTTGACATCAGACTTCTAAGATGTCTCCAGCACTGTCAAGACAATAGATTTATGCTGTTTAAGCCACCCAGTTTGTGGTACTTTGGTATGGCAGCCCTAGAAAACAATACAATGGATGTATCTGTTGGGTGGAAATTCTTTAGGCTGTGAACTTATGATCAATGCACTTTTCTGTATGTAAGGTATATGCCCCAATTATACTGAAATAACATGTGGATGAACATATAATTGAACTTTGAAGTAGTGAAGTATTCATAAAGATTTTAAAAGTGTATTGAAGTAATCACAAAGGAAAATACTTGGTTACATAAAATGTTAAACTCTATGTCAAAATAATGTCTGACAACTGACATTGAAAGCACCCAAAATATTGAGGGATATATTTGCAGCAATTATGACAACAAAAGATTTGTATTCCTAATAAAGAACTCTTGTATATCATTTTAAAGAACTAAAATTATATAAAACAAGATAGACAGAGGATATAAACAGAGTACACAGAAGAAGAAATATAAAAATTCATGAATAAATGATAGATGTTCAATAGAACTAGAAATCAAAGAAATGCATTAAAACAAGATGGCATCTTTTATGTGTCAAATTGGCACTTTTTATTTTTAAACAATAATAACCAGGGCTGATGAATCTTCATTGAGAAGGACATTGTCCTTTGCTGGTGATGTGAATAATAATAATAAACATTTAAATGCTTGGTAGATATCAGGCACTATGCTAAATAGTTGGCCTTTGTAGTCAAGTATATCTACAGTCAAATATCTTATTTTTCTTTTCACAATAACCCCATCAGATATTCTTCTCGTTTCCAGACAAGAAAGCTGTGGCTCAGGAATATTAACTTGTCCACGGTTACTTAACTAGTAAACGGTAAAGGTAGGATTTGACCCCAGATTTCTGCAGTGCCAGATACTGAGATTTACTGCCTCTGAGAGTGTATACTTGTTGTACCCTTTTCTTGAAAACAATTTGACAATATGCATTAACTGCCTAAGAAGGTTCATAAACTTTGACCTACTAACTAAATATCTAGAAATCTGTTCTTATAATATAAACAGAAATGTCAACAAATATTTAAGTATGAGGATGTTCATTGTTGTATCACTTATACTACTGGAAATAATAGAAAGAACCTATGTGTCCAAAATTATTTAAGTAGACTTAAGTAATTTAAGGTACATCTAGCCACAGCATGGAATAAATTATAGCTGTAAAAATAGGTTTCTGGAAAAAATATAGAAAGACGTATGCATAAAGCTATTCACTGTGTTACTATTTGTAATAGTACAAGACTAGAAACCTCCACATTATCCCTCCATAGGGGACTGGTTGAATAAACTATATACATTTATAAAATGGTGACAATTAACCATAAAAAGAAATGACAGTTATCTCCAAATACTGCTAAGCAATGAATTCATGTTATCTTGGTAGATTAAAAAAAAAGTAATGTGAGGGGCTTCCCTGGTGGCGCAGTGGGTGGGAATCTGCCTGCCAATACAGGGGACATGGGTTCAAGCCCTGGTCTGGGAAGATCCCACATGCCGCGGAGCAACTAAGCCCGTGTGCCACGACTACTGAGCCTGCCCTCTAGAGCCCGTGCTCTGCAACAAGAGAAGCCACGACAATGAGAAGCCCGCACACCACTCGCTGCAACTAGAGAAAGCCCGCGCACAGAACAAAGACCCAACACGGCCCCCCCCCAAAAAACACAACAAATAAATAAATAAATGTATTTTTAAAATAAAGTAATGTGAAGAATTTTGTGCATAACATGAAAATATTTATCTTAGAATGGGGAATATCTATTTATTTGTTATTTATGTTTTAAAAATGGAAGAATGAATTAAAAACTAACAAAGTTACTTATGGGGCGAGAAGGCAAGAGGATAGAGGAGGCAAAAATAAAGCTAGACTTCTCTGAATATATCTTGTTCTTTAGTTGGACTTCAAAACTTTGAAATTATTTTATAAAATTATAAAACAAAAATAAAAAAGAAATCCTCAAAAGTCAAAACCAAAATAAAACAAATCAACTATTTTACAAGTTGGTGGCATATGCACACAGAAAAGACAATTTTAAGTTACTTTGGAACACAGTAAGATGACTATAAATCCATAGTAAAATGTACACCAAAGACAAGAAGAAGTTCAAAAAATTTAACTACCTTTAACAAATGTATTGCTGGTGGTAGTGTCTGTAGTGGTTTAAAAATATATCACCACCTTCAGAAAGTGGAGCCTAATCTCTCTCCCCTTGAATGTGAACCAGACTTGATGACTTACTTCTGATGAAGTGTGGAAATGATGATGTGTGATTTTTGAAGCTAGATCATCAAAGGAATTCCAGTTTCCCCATTGTTCTCTTGGATCACTTGCTCTGGGGCCGAACTTCATGCCATGAAGACATTCAACTAGGCCTCTGGAGAGGCCCATATGGAAAGGAACTAATGTCTCATGCTAACAGCCAGTACCAACTTGCCAACCGTGCAGATGAGATACTTTGGAAGCAGATCCTTCACCCTTGGTCAAGCCTTCAGATAACTGCAACTCTGGTCAAATTCTTTACTGCAACCTATAAGAAACTTCCCACCAGAACTACCTAACTGAGCTGCTCTCAAATTCCTAACTCACAGAAACTGTGACATAATAGTTGTTTAGTGTTACTTTAAGCCACTAAGTTTTGGGATAATTTGTTATGTAGAAATAGATAGCGAATACAGAATTTATACCAGGACTGGGGTGCTGCCATGACAAAACCCTAAAATTTATGAGCGGCTTTGGAATTGGGCAGTGGACAGAAGCTGAGAGTATTCATGAAAGCCTAAAGGGCCTCGAAAAGACTGTGAATAGAAGCCCAAGGTCAAGAAGGGCCTATTTTGGAAGAGTTTGTGAATGTGGTTTTGTCTGAGTGGGCTACAACCAGAATCATAGGAGATCCATAAAGTTTTTAAGAGAAGTAAACTGGCAGAAGTACCACATGGATTGGATTGAAAGGGGCAGAATTAGTATAAAATGATAAGAGGCCTTTGGACCCTGAAGCTTCTACTGGTGGGAAGCAAGCTGAGAATACTCTTCAGTAGAAAACATGGGCTACCTTTTATGAAAAAGAGAGGATGATCTACAGGGTGGAAACAAGAGCTCAGAGGCTGGAGCTTAAAGCTATGGAGACTCATTTTCAGACCTGGAGTCCTAAACAAGGAACTTTCAACATTTGCCCTGATGGAGTTTCCTATCTTTTGCTTCTGTGTGTCTCCTATTTTCCTTTATTTTGAATGATGGTAGTGGTGGTGGGGTGATGGTCCATGGTAGTTATCCCGTGCTTACCCTACCATTGGATGTTGTGTGTGTGTGTGTGTGTGTGTGTGTGTGTAGGTGGCAATTAACTTTTCTTTTTAGATCATAGGTCTTCAGATTGTGAGGAACTGTACTCGAGAAGCTGTTCTCTAGGACACCTGAGGAGTCTTCTCTGCACTTGTACCTGATTTAGTACCAAGATCATGGACTTCAAGCTGATGCTGTAAGAGAATAAGACTGGGGGAGTCTTTGGTAGGGGTGAGTGTATTTTACATTTATAATGTAAATTAAGTTGCAGCCAGAGAGTGAAAAGAAATATGCCTGCAAACTCTTTGACATTCCCCTTTCAGTGGGTAGAGACTAATTCTTCTCCCTTTGAATATGAGCCATATACAATGATTCACTTATAACAATAGAATGTGGTAGACATGACACTGTGTGATTTTTGAGGCTAGATTACCAAAGGCATTGCCATTTACACCTTGCATTCTTGAATAGCTCACTTTGGGGGAAGCCAGAAATCATGCCATCTGGACCCTCCAGCAGCCCTCTGAGACCCACTGAAGTCTTCTTTCAACACCCAGCATCAACTTGGTAGCCATGTCAGTAGGTCCCCTTGGAAGCAGATCTCCCAGCCCCATTCGTACCTTCATATGACTGTGGCCCTGGCTAACATCTTGTCTGCAATCTCTTGAGAGACTCAGACCCAGACCGTGCAGCTAAACTGCTTCTGATTTGCTGATCCATAGAAACTGTGACATAATTAGTGTTTATTGTTGCTTTGAACCATTAGTTTTGCGGTAATTTGATGTGTGTGTGTTGTTAATGAAGCAAATGAGTAATTATGTTGGCGTCATTGATGTAAGGGAAAGGAGCCACAGGTGTAAGATTGATGAGGTTAGAAAAAATACTGTAATCTTGAATTCAAATGGCAATCATTGCAACAGTATATTTTATGTTAAGGAGCAGGCAGAGGAGAAGAAGGAGAGGAGGAGGATGAGGAGGGACAGGGGAAAGCAAAAGCAAAGTTTCTTAATTCTGTCCACAGAAAAGACCTCGAAAATGAATACCTTAAAACCCAGATTCTATATAAAATTTCCCACTTAAAAGCAAACAAACTAGATCTCTTTAAAGAAATGGCTAGTTCTAGATCTGGAGCAGAAAATGCTTAAGATGAGCCTGGAACATCCCATAACAACAGAAAGTAAGGATGCAATTTTTTAAAAAGTACTAGAAAAAAAAATGCGAGGATCTTTCTCAGGATTCAGAAAGCAACGTGAAGAGGCTCCCACTGCCTGAAGATGGGACAGTTGGAGCATGATTAAGAATAATAACTGCAGGGGCTTTCCTGGTGGCGCAGTGGTTGGGAGTCTGCCTGCCAGTGCAGGGGACACGGGTTCAGGCCCTGGTCCGGGAGGATCCCACATGCCGTGGAACAGCTAAGCCTGTGCACCACAACTACTGAGCCTGTGCTCTAGAGCCCGCGAGCCACGACTGCTGAGCCCGAGTGCCACAACTACTGGGGCCCGTGCGCCTAGAGCCTGTGCTCTGCAACAAGAGAAGCCACCGCAGTGAGAGGCCCACGCGCCGCAACGAAGAGTGGCCCCCGCTTGCTGCAACTGGAGGAAAACCCACACGCAGCAGTGAAGACCCAATGCAGCCAAAAATAAAATAAATTTATATATTAAAAAAAAAAAAAAAAGAATAATAACTGCAGTGGACTGAAACACATCAAATATGTTTAAATCCACACGTTCATAATGATACCAGAAAAACTAATTAGTTCCCTTTGCATGGTGCCTGGCACTTAACTCATTATTTTGATAACTGGCAAATAAAGGGAATAAATAAGGTATTTATCCTGCCTTTCTTCGATGAACTGTACCTCAGTGTAATTAAATAGTCAATGAGGAGAAGTATCTCTTTATAGCAGTTAACGTATGAAGAAATAATGGTAAAATGAGAATATTCACCTTTTTGAAATTTCTAATGACGTAATGGATCTGGGCGGTGATCATCATTGGCTGCTGACATCACAGAAAGACAACGAGGTATTGGGTACCTCCTGGGAAGTCACAACAAAGCATTCTTACCAAAGTAACAACATGAATCTGATCAATCTTTGAGATGTAGCTACTGATTTTCAGGAAATACAGGGGACAGAGGAACATGATAAATGACAACATGGAGATACAATTAGCAAAATCCAGGGCATAGGAAACTCTACAGGAAAAATGACCAGGTTCTTTAATAAATAAATAAAACAGTGCTTAGAGAGAGAGGGATGGGGAAAAGGAGAGAGAAAGATATCATGTTTCAAACAGTTTTTACAATGTGCAAAAATGCCCAATGTATATTAAGTTAGGAAAATCAGAATATAAAATTCTATTTATAAAACAAATCCATCTTATTTTTTGAAGAAACATAGCACAAGAGAAAAAAATGTTCAAAAATAGTAACAATGTGTGTGAGTAGCAGGATTATTGGTAATTTTGGAATATTGTATTTTTCAAATCTGTTTTAAGATGCAGATATTTTTATAATCACTGTCTCTCTTGGAATAAGGACAAATAGATAAATTACTAAAAATATGTCCATAGTGAGGGGAAAAAAAGCATCTTACTTTAACACTTGTTTTACATGTGGTGGCCCTGTGCTGTCCATTGAGATTCTGTTTTCTGCAAGAACACTGACTAATGACATTGTAGTGTGTTGTTGGGTCCCATCTCCCTAGTAACAAGCATATATTTTATTAAGGGTCCTTTGGGAAAGACCTGAATTCAAAGGAATAAACCAGCCCTTCTAACTCTGAGATGGGCGTGAGAAGTTAGCCCTCACATAACTGTTGAGGAAGGTTAGCATCTGAATTATGAAGTCTGGCTTTTGGTAGGTGATGAACAGGAAAAGGAAACAGACCACCTCGACATAGCCCAGGTTGGGTACAGATGGTCCAAAAGCAACAAGTTTATTCTGTAATGTTGCCAAGGCAACAGCAGCTGCTTCTGGCATTGCGGAGGGTGAGGGGAGGGAGAAAAGAGGAGAAATAAAGAGGCAGAATGATTCTGTATGTCTTTCCTAGGAAAATAGGAAAGAATACTGTAAAATATTGACTATTTTCTGGGTGAACATGCTTCCATAACGCTTAAAAGTGTCATCAGTGAAAGGCAAATGGTGTTTTTCACATTGTAATCTGCCTCCAACTAAATAAGAACACGGTCCCTCTTGTCATATTGTCATTTTCCCGTCTGTGACTCCAAACAGCGGTGGACGGGGCTTTCTTACAGCTCTATCCCCTTGAGTGTTAAAACACCTTGATGTTTTCTTGTGACAGTTACTGCAGCATCTATTCACATGGCTGAAAGATGCTTATTATGTTTTGACTGTGTCCGGATTTGCAAGGGAAGAAAAGAGGAAAGGAATAGCCTTGGTCCTCTTCCTCCTCTTCTCCTCCCCTTGGCTCCTGCCTCCAGATCTTTCTACCTGCAAAGGAAGAGGATGAAGCAAGGAGAATGTGGCAGTGAGGAGGGAAAGAGAGCAGCAGGTCTGGGGAGTGTGCTAGAGATATTTTCAGCCAAGGACTCCCTGGCTACAAGGCAGCCCGCATGGGGACACTGGGAGGCTGGGAAGAGTTGAGTCAGGGCGAGTTAAGCAGGGCTGGAGCCCAGCTCTGCTTGTGATGGCCTCAGAGAGAGATCAGAGCTGGAGATGAAGACAGAGCTACGGAGACGATCGGTGGCAGATGTTGGGCATCAAAATCATTCTCGAACTGGAGAAACTCACAGCTCTGACGCCCTGGCTCAGGGAAAGACTCTCTTTCCTGCCTGAACCTCATTTTGTGTGTTCAGAACCTGAAACAGTCTCTGGGCAGTTTTCACTTGCTCAGAAGGGAAGAGAATTTAGAGCCCTGCTCGTGCCCAGTTGAGGCTGAATATTTTTTCAAATGCCAGACCACTTTTAACACAGCAGAATGGCCTAGAGATCAAAAGTCTGAACTTGAGGGTCAGGCAAGTCAGGGGAGCCTGGATCTGACCCCCAGGCCTGCCGCCCCAGCTGCTTATTCATTACTCGTTATCTATTATTTCACTGGAGTCACATTTACAAGGATGGAAGCAGGTAGCCCGGCTTCGCCAGGCCTTAGGTTCCTCTCTGTCAGTGGGGACACCAGGGCCAGCCTCCTAGTGTTGGGTTATGAACTCGGCACAGCTTCTGTGACATTACTATTATTATCGTCCTCATTCGTCTTTGAACATGTCTTTGAAAAGTGGGAAGGAATGGAGTTCACCTGTGCTTGCTTCTTGGATTTGAAAGTGACACTAGAGTAGGTAGAAACCCTGACCAGAAAGTTATGTCACAAGTTGGCAATGGACCTGTATTAGGGTTCTCTAGAGAAACAGAACCAGCAGGAGATTATATATATATATATATATATATATATATATATATATATATATATATATATATATATAAAATGTAATATTACCTATGTAATATGTTATATATTATCTCTCTCTATTACATATAGCTATAATTATATATAATATATATCTATAATCTCTATGTATTAGAGAGAGAGAGAGAGAGCAGGGGCTGGGGGGTTGGAATTTATTTTAAGGAATTGGTGCACACATCATGGATGCTGGCAAGTTCAAAATCTGCAGGGCAGGCCAGCAGCCTAGAGGCCCAGGGAAGAGCCAACGCTGCAGTTCAAGTCCACAGGCAGTCTGGAGGCAGAACTTCCTCTTCTTAAGGGGAAATCAGTTTTTTCTATTAAGGCCTTCAACTAATTGGATGAAGCCTGCCCACATTATGGAGGGTAATTTGCTTTACTCAAAGTCTGCTGATTTAAATGTTAAGCTCATCAAAAAATACTTTCACAGAATTATGTAGAGTTATGTTCGACCAAATATCTGAGTACCATGACCTAGCCAAGTTGACAGATCAAATTGACCATGACGGGGCCCCTTAGAGCACTGTCCAAACATTGGTACCTCCTTAAGAGTCAGTCACCATGACCCCAGAGAGTCACTCACACAATAAGTAAGTTCCATTAATGCAGCTCATTTCATGGCATCTGCAAAATAGCTGGGACAAGATTTCAGTTTTTCTTTATTTGTGCTGCACCCTTCTTTAGGAGAAAGTCAAAGCATAGCAAAAGTTGATAGCAGGAATTATGTCAAAAAGGCAATTTCTACCACAGGTCCTGGGGTTAATAATGTATTTATTCCAATCTCTTAAATATTAAGCGAAAGAGGGAAATATTTAAAGGGAGCTCTAGACTGGGGACCAGAGGTTCCACACTCTACCCTGCCACTTAGGCAAGTGTCCTGATCCATAGTGAGGCGGATAATCACACCTGCACCAAATCAGGTAGCGGGGAGGACTTGCCACGATCATCTGTGTCAAAGCGCACAGATATCAATTATACTTGAATCTGGAAAAGGGTTGAAAGCTGAAACCTTGCTATGTAAACAGAAAGTATTGCTGCTTTTAACACCAAAAGGAAGGGAAGAGGGAACCAAGCCACATATCTCTGAGGCTGACACCTCACTCTTTTCTTTCTTTCTCTTGAGCAAAATTTCACTATGTCCTGACAGCCCATCTCAGCTGTTCCTCCAGTTTATGGCTGCCTGCCCATCTTTCTTTGTCTGGTGCACACGAGTGGTACAGAGCTTTTTCTGTAAGCTGCAGTCAGGAAAGGAGTGTGTCCTGGTTGGGAGTTCAAGGGCAAAGATGATACACAGGATTTTAAAAGGTGCCTCTCGTGCACCTAGGGGAAAAGACTCACTTAGACACTGTTGCTAAACGTGTAAGTCGGTACACATCCTGGCGTACAGTTTGGAAATATTTAGCAAATGCTTAAAAAAGAGAAAGATACCTAGTAATTCCATTCTAAGGACTTTATCCTTAAGAAAGTAACAGACAAGTATGCAAATATATGTACAGGGATATTCATTAGGGTCTTCTTTTAAAAGTGAAAACCTGCAAGCAGCCTAAATGTCCAATGATATCCAGGATTGAATAGATGAATTACAGTCCATCTTGAGAGTAGAATATTATTTAACCATTAAAAATAATAAGCTGATGATGTGTGCACATGTGTGTGTGTGTGTAAAGATATTCATGATACATTAAGGGGAAAAAGTAGGTCACAAAATATTAAATTTAGATTTAATTTCATTAAAAATAACCACACACAGATATGTGAAAAAGTTTTGATGATGTCTTAGTTCATTTGGGCTGCTATAATAGAATACCACAGACAACGTGGCTTATGAACAACAGAATTTTTTTTCTCATAGTTCTGGAGGCTGGGAAGTCCAAGATCAAGGCATGGGCACATTTGGTGTCTGCTAAGGACCCACTTCCTGATTCGTAGATGGCGGTCTTTTACATACTGTCTCCTTACATGCGGAAGGGAAGAGGGAGCTCTCTGAGGTTTCTTTTGTAAGGGCACTGATCTCATTCATGAGGACTTTGCCCTCGTGACCTAATCACCTGCCCAAGGCCCTGCCTCCAAATACCATGACATTGGAGGTTAGGATTTCAACAGAGGAATTTATATTTGAGACATAAACATTCAATCTATAGCAATGGATATACACCAAAATATTTACAGTCATCTTCTCTGGGTGATAGAATGTTGGTTGGTTATCTCTTTTTAATATCTGTATTTTCTATTTTTCTACATTGAGTGTATGATTATTTGTATCAATATAACTAAGAAAATCAAGGGGGAAAATGCCTTTCCTGGATATTATTTACTGCCCTACGATCTGCTCATCCTTGATTAGAAGGGTGAGTGCTGTGTATTCTTGAGGCCCATCAGGACATCTGAGGAGGAAAATTGTACTCAGCATTATTTGTTATTTTTCACCCTCCACTGGCGTTTTAATGTCAGTGTTGACAGTAACCTCTCAGATTGATTTTCTCTCTCTTGTAAAAAAGGAAATCCTAGCAGACACCAACACCAGAGAGCTCTTTCTAACAAGTCTAGATCATGAACCATTGCAAGGTAAAGCAGCCATTTAATCCCATAAGAGGCCCTAGCACCCATATTGTCATAAAGACTGCAATCTTTGAGGTTTGTTAACAAAAATTCATCAAGAAGTTTCTGGGGTTAATGGCAAAAACCAGAAGTCAGGAATATAAACAAAGGTGGCACTGAGAAACCTTGATAGGTGTGTGTGTGTGTTTCTGTAAGCAGAGTTGATAATTTTTCTTCCTCTTGGCCAACCATGAGACCTGATATTTTTAGTGTATGTAATAGCAGGGCTTGCAACGATGCTATTTCTTGATAATTCTGGGACATTTCACCCTGAGTGCTCATAGTGTAGATAACCTAGAAAACAGCCAGCACTTTTCAGATTGGACACTGCAGAAATGCCAGCGTATAATCATGTTACCCTGTTCTCCTTTTGCACCGTTGACCTGTAATCAGAGGTTTAGTCTCCTGACTGCACATATGTTAGGGCCACTTGAAGTAGTTTCAGGCTTCTAGATCCTGAAACACCAAGCAGATGGGCAAAATCACTCTATTTCTTAAAGAGGCAGCAAATAATGAGTCAAGATGGAGGGAGAAAGGGATTGCAGGCAGGAAGGCCAACACACACCCCTGTATCTGCAATCTCAGATGGGCTTCAGGAGGCCAGGCAGTCAGCGTTTTGATGGGCCACTTGCCTCTCCCCATTCTCGTTAATCATGGAGATGATAGATTCTTCTCTCGCCATGTCTCTACCACCTCAGAACTCCTACTAGCCTTTATTTGCATTTCTCTCAGGGCATTTAACTTATTCTGCCTTGCGTTGTAGTAAAATATGAAGACTTCTTAGACTCTTACTAGATTGCAAGCTCCCTGAGGACACTGACAATTTCTACATTGGCTTGGCATTGATGACGTACAGTACCTAGCAGATATTCAGTAAAAAAAAAAAAAAAAATCATTGAATGAATGAATGAATGAATAATAGACAGTAGCGCTCAAAATTTCCTCACTTCCACTGACAGAGAGAACAAGAAGTTGAAGCTCTTTAGGAAAAACAAAAGCTGATTTTTTCAGTCTCCTAATGGTTCAGTGGTTGTGTGTGATTCTTCCTTTTCAAGAGAGGAGATGGCTCTGATATCCCTAACATCACCACTGTGGTGCTTCCTTACGCTTCCCCTCTCAGCAGAAAAGGTGAATTTAGCAATGCAATCCAAAGGCCTCATTATTCAAGGGCCTGTTCTGTATCTGGGACCCAGCCTGGTCCATGTCTGTTTGCACGCCACTGTTGACAAGCTGTCTGATGGTGGAACAGGTCCTTCCACTTAAGTCTATGAAATGGATTCGTAAAATCAGTCCATAGGTATTTATTATTCGACTGTTATGTGCACAATCCTGAAAGGTACAATACTCACGTTTATAGAATTTTTGGACTGAACAGGAAAGCAAAGTGGTTTCTCGTAGATTACAAGGAGTAGTCTAGATCACTTAATCCATCCTCGTTACAGAAAAGATTGCACCAGACGATTCCAAGCCATCCTCAGCAGCAACTCCTCCTCCTCCTCCTCTCCCTCTCCCCCTCCTCCTCTGTCCTCCAATCATCACACAACCTTCAGCAGAGGACCTGTGCACAGAGTACCATGCTAAAGGCGTAAAATGAATACAGAGAACTGTTGGATCAATATAAGCGTGCTCATAGAACTGTTTTTCATGGTGTCGTTTTACATCGTGGGCTGAAAGAGACCGTATCTTCCATTTCTAATGATACCCTAGCACTTTGTCACTTCTTTGAAGGACGTGCTAATAACGTGAATAGAATGTACAGCGATTTGCTGGCCCCATGCCCCTCCCCATCTCCCAGGGTCCAAAGGAGCATGGCCAGAGGCAAGCTCTGGGTGCTTCTGTTAAAGGTGGCCATGGCTTCCCCGATGAGAGCTCCTGGGAGAGGGAGACTGCCCCTGTAATTCGCCAGTGGCCCCAACTTGAGCTCCCCCAAGAAGTGTGAGCTACGAATTTCATTACACGCACCAGCCCTTCCTTCCTTACTCCTCTGGTACCTGTAGGCCTTCCTTCAGTGAAGGAGCTCCACTCTTCCCTCACCTGAGATTTAAATGGTGCCTCACAAGTGCCCCCAAATCACTGGGTCACATCCTCCAGGGATCATAAAGAAAAAAAAAAAAAAAAAAGTTTCCAGGAGTGAGTTATATATGGCAGTGAATTCGTGCACTTTTCTGTAGCTCCTCATTTCCTTCCATTATGTTAATTCTTCCAACTCAGTAACCTAATTCCCTGCCCCCCCACTGCACACATGTTTTTTTTCCCCCTCAGGGAAGAAGCTGATTGATGCTGAAGTCAGAATCCATGCAATTTTGTGATGGTCTAAGTACTCCAGGCAATCGCCCTGCAGCTGCCAGTGGCTGTCTTAAGCCCGCACCAGAACAACCACGGTTTCAGCAGGCTCATTTAGAGCTGCAAGGAGGTCGGAGGTGTGTGCTAGGTGTGCATTTAGGAGGTCGTTTGCACCACGTGTCTTGGACAAATGCCAAGGACAGGAAATCTACACACAGAGGGTTGTCCTAATACTTCCTCTTTGATCTGTGGCAACCTGCCTTTGTGCCACTTGGGGAGGTGCTGCTTCTGCCTGTTGGCGTCGCGCCCTCATACCGTCTGTCTTGACTCAATGCTTATTCATTATTCAATTATTAGAGTTATTGGATGTGTTCATGGCTTATTACCCTCTGGGCGCATTTACAAGTAGGATAGGAAAAACCCACCGCAGCTTAATTTCTGTTGTTACCACGAAGTGTGTACTTACTGTGAAACATAGTCTTTGTTTCACAAAGCTTTTATGGCATATTCAGCCTCTCAAACCTTGATTTTCCTTTTAGGGGCTACCTAAAATGTATATATGCATCTTCTCTACAAAGTAGGTTAGAAGCAGGCACTACTGATCAACAGGCTGGGCTAAGAGCCAAGAGCCACGGTTACTGGGAAGAGGACCCCATGAAATAAAAGCTGCTCCCTGAAGGTGATACCTGGTCTTGATCATGTCAACATTTGCTTCATAGACTGTGTTTCCATCCCTTTCTGGTCTTTCTCAGAAGCTTGTTCTCTCTCTTCTCTGTGTTGTGTGAGCAAACACATGTGCATGCAAACACACACACACACACACACACACACACACACACACACACAGAGCTGCAATATCGCAGGCTCTTATCCACAACACAAAGAAGTATTAACAGTTTTCTGGGGACAAAGGGGACACATTTCATGTCATCATAGCCAACCTCCCTTGTGGGTTCTTTCAAAGGGGAGAGGTTCCTACTTTTCTGCCTTGCTGTAAACCCTGATGCAGAAGGAAGGCTGAGAATATATGGGCTGATTGTACCTGGGGCTGGTCTGCTTCTCTGCGTGTAAGATGATAATGGATTTGTAAAGCGCCAAGAATGCAGACCATTTCTCCTTCCTGCTTCAGAAGAGGAATGCTGCAATGAAAGGGACAGGGGACCCAAGTTTTATTATGCTGGCTATAAATATTCAGTGATTGTCAAGAACGCAGGGGAATGTGAGAGTTCCGTCACTTCTCCTTTCTCATTTTCTCTCATTCCTGCCGTTGTCTTAGTGCAACCCACCCCAGTGATTAGATGGACACCCCTATGACTTAGTGCCCTGGCATCACTGCAGGACCGTCTGGAGCCCAAGTGATGTCCTTGCCTCCTGGCAGCTCATGTCACAGGTCCTGACCCTATCTACCCGCCGGGTATTTACCAGAATCTGTGCTCTGCCTTCTTGTAGTTCCCTGCAGGAACAGGGCAGCATGTAGCTCTGACCTCTCCTGGCAATAACACCTGGATGCTTTATCCACTTATCTTTTCAAGGCTTGAAGGGAATGTGTCCCAAAGTACTTACAAGCAGCCAGAGCCTAACGTCCTCTGGTCACTCTCCAGAGAAGGACCTGGGACCAGCCCAAGGCAGAGGCCATTTGAAATAGTCCATATGGGCTTTTGCTAGATGGGGTTTTGTCTCCCTGGAGACAGCATTCCATAGGCTTCCACTCTGGCCTGTGAGGGAGTCACTGTTTCTGAACTTGGGAGGTACAGGAAAGTCAGAGGGCAACAAGGCCTTCACTCCAGGGATCCCGAAAGGCATGAGGCCAGAGGTGTCTGGTCTCCTTAGAGCATATGTGCAATTCACATGGATCTGAGTTGGGGGATTTGGCTTGTTCTGCCCAGGGTCCCACTCAACTGGTGAAAGCAATGGTGGCTCTGAAGCACTGGAAAGGAACATTTGGAGTAATTAAAACACTAAAGGAGTGTTTGCTGGTTGTCCAGCAAACACTGCTCTGTTATCTGCTGCTCTGTTATCGGGCGGGCCAGCACCACCTTCACCCCCAAGTCACTCCCTCCATATAACTTGCCGACCACAACAGGACAGCACCTGAACAAAGCACTCTTCCGTGGGAGGCTGTGTTACAATGCCATTTTCATCTCAGCATCCTTCTTCCTTTAAAAAAGCCTGCAGTAATTCTCACTCCCTGCTGCATCTGTAAATAGTTTCCACTGCCCATTTCCTGATGATACACTTCAGTTTGTCTCTCAGAAACATTGTTATTCCACGCCAGAAACACAGCCCCCAAACTGTTGCGTCCAGCCTTTTTTTTTTTTTTTCTCGGCTGTTTGAATCAGGGGGTGAGGGTGCCTGATGCTGCAGTACAATAACCCGCAATCACTTATTGTACCGGCTCCCCAGAGGAAAAGCTTTGCCATTGAATTGCAAATGGCTGATCAAAAGCAATAAACCTCTTCCAAGAACAAGGTCTGGCTTTGCCACATTGCGCTTTGCCAAATATTTCAAATAGCCTTTCTGATCTAAGCAGGGTGGGATGTTGGTATTTATCATTAGTCGAAGGCAGTGTTCTTAAACTATAGGTCATGATCCACTAGGGGTGTCTAAAATCATTTGAGTAGTTTACAACTAGCATTAAAAAATAGAATTGAGGGAATTCCCTGGCGGTCCAGTGGTTATGACTCCACCCTTCCACCACAGGGGGCATGGGTTTGATCCCTGTTATGGGAACTAAAATCCCTCAAGCCGGGTGGAGCGGTCAAAAAAAAAAAAACCAAATTGAATAAAATAAACACATGAATACACCTCACGTAATAAAGGTAGATTTCTTTGGAAAATTTTTGTTCTAGTATATACACACACACACAGGTCTATAAATGTGTGTACTGGGGTAGGACCTAAAAAGGTATTTTTGGTTTCTTTTTTTTTTTTTAATTAATATTTATTTTTATTTTTTTGGCTGTGTTGGGTCTTCGTTTCTGTGTGAGGGCTTCCTCCAGCTGCGGCAAGTGGGGTCCATTCTTCATCGCGGTGCGCGGGCCTCTCACCATCGCGGCCTCTCTTGTTGCGGAGCACAGGCTCCAGACACGCAGGCTCAGTAGTTGTGGCTCACGGGCCCAGTTGCTCCGCGGCATGTGGGATCCTCCCAGACCAGGGCTCGAACCCGCGTCCCCTGCATTAGCAGGCAGACTCTCAACCACTGCGCCACCAGGGAAGCCCCCTTTGGTTTCTTTTTAATCTTTATTTTTATTGGGAAATATATTAAACTCCCAGCAGCATGTATACAATTTATATATTTTAAAGACTAGTAAAGCAAAATCCTGAATTCCTATCACTACGGTTAAGAACTAGGACAGAGCCGTGCCTTCTAGAAACCATCTGAATGACCCTCCTCCCCTCATTCCCCCTCCTCCCCCACAGAGGCAGCCGCTATCCTATCCTGACTTTTATGATAATCACCCCCTTGCTTTCTTTATAATTTTTCCACCCATGTATACATCAGGAAAGATAGAGTTTAGTTTGGCCTGTCTCTGAGTTCTTCGTAACAGTTCTTCTGGGATCTGCTTCTTCCACTCAGTATTCGCTGGATTATTCCCATTGGTGGAATTCATTCATTTTCAGTGCTGCATACTTTTCCTCCTATGAGTGCATCAAGATCCATGTTCCGCCCCAGGGCTGGTAGACATGGGGGTGGTTCCAGATTGGGTGTTTGCAAACAGTGCTGCTACGAACCTTCTCCTTCATTTCCTTGGCACACCTGCAAAGGAGTTTCTCTGGATACACAGGAGAGGGGTGTTGGGTTTGTGATTCCTGCACGTTCTCCCTGGTGAGGTGCAGTTCAATGCTTGTACCCATTTTCCCCCCACCAGCCCACACATTGTTTTATTCAGATGTTTTTCTGACTGGGGGCTGTGATCAAAAAAGTTGGAAAACACCAGTCTAAAGGCTCCTAAGGTAAGAATGGTATTTTTATAAAACTCGGGATTTTCTCATTGCCCGGGGGTGGTGGTGGTGCATCTCTGTGTGTGTGGAGGTGGCCTCAGAGGAAATCGGAGCCGCAGAAAGGATAAAAAGATGCTTACATTGACTAAGCACTTGTTCCCTGCCAAGCATGGAGCTCAGTGCTTTCCCGCTTTCCAAGTATCACCTCCTAAATCTTCACATCAGCCTAAGGAGATGTGGTTAATCCCACTGGACAGAAGAACTGAGGTTCAGAGAAAATAAAGAACATGTCCATTTCTCCAAAGAAGATATACAGATGGCCAACAAACACATGAAAGAATGCTCAACATCGCTAATCATTAGAGAAATGCAAATCAAGACTACAATGAGGTATCACCTCACACCAGTCAGAATGGCCATCATCAAAAAAATCTGCAAACCATAAATGCTGGAGAGGGTGTGGAGAAAAGGGGACCCTCTTGCACTGTTGGTGGGAATGTAAATTGATACAGCCACTATGGAGAACAGTATGGAGGTTCCTTAAAGAACTAAAAATAGAACTACCATACGACCCAGCAATCCTACTCCTGGGCATATACCCTGAGAAAACCATAATTCAAAAAGAGTCATGTACCCCAATGTTCATTGCAGCTCTATTTACAATAGCCAGGACATGGAAGCAACCTAAGTGTCCATCGACAGAGGAATGAATAAAGAAGATGTGGCACACATATACAATGGAATATTACTCAGCCATAAAAAGAATTGAAATTGAGTTACTTGTAGTGAGGTGGATGGACCTAGAGTCTGTCATACAGAGTGAAGTAAGTCAGAAAGAGAAAAACAAATACCGTATGCTAACACATATATATGGAATCTAAAAAAAAAAAATGGTTCTGAAGAACCTAGGGGCAGGACAGGAATAAAGATGCAGACGTAGAGAATGGACTTGAGGACACAGGGAGGGGGAAGGGGAAGCTGGGACGAAGTGAGAGAGTGGCATGGACATATATACACTACCAAATGTAAAATAGATAGCTCGTGGGAAGCAGCTGCATAGCACAGGGAGATCAGCTTGGTGCTTTGTGACCACCTAGAGGGGTGGGATAGGGAGGGTGGGAGGGAGACGCAAGAGGGGGGAGATATGGGGATATATGTATATGTATAGCTGATTCACTTTGTTATAAAGCAGAAACTAACACACCATTATAAAGCAATTATACGCCAATAAAGATGTTTAAAAAAAGATTTGAATAGACGAAAGAAAGAAAGAAAGAAAGAAGAAAAGAAAAATGAGATATATGAATGGCTAGTAACTACATAAGAAGATGGAAGATATTTAGTCTCATTAGGAAAATAGAAAATGAAGTCACAATGAAATATACAAAAATCACTAATAAATCCTCATCTGTTAGCATGGCTACAATTAAAAAGACGAACAATAGCATGTGTTGGCAAAGATGTGGAGAACTGGAACCCTCTTGCGTTATTGATAGGAACTGAAATGGCATAGCCACTTTGTGAAACATTTTGGCAGTTTCTTATAAAGTTAACATAAATTACCCTCTGACCCAGCAATCCCAATCCTAAGACTCTCTCCAAGAGAAATGAAAACATACGTTCACAAAAAGACATGTGCACTAATGTTCATAGAAGCATTATTCATAACATCCCCAAAGTGGAAATTATCCAAATGCCCATCAGCTGGTGCATGGATAAACAAAATATATGTGCATTCATGAAATGAAGCAACGCAGCAACAAAAAGAGGAGAGGCACCAATATATGTCACAGTACGGATGAACCCCCCAAACTGTATGCTAAGTGAAAGAAGCCAGATGCAATAGTTTACATACTGTATAAGTATATTTATAGGAAATGTCTCGAAAAGGCAAATTTATAGAGACAAGATAAATTGGTGGTTGCCAAGAGCTGGTGGTAGGAACTGGAATTAACTGCAAAAGGGCACGAGTGGACTTTTGCGGGTGGTGGAAATGTTTTAAAGCTAGATTGTGGTGATGATCATACAACTGTAAATGTACTACAATCATTAACCTATATAGTACACTTACATTAGGTGACTTTTAAGGCATGTAAATTATACCTCAATAAATCTGTTTTTTAAAACATTAAAAAAAAAAAAGAACATGTCCAAGGTCGCACGCAAGGGACGTGCTGGAGCTGGAACTTGAACCCAAGCCTGTCTGTCCCCAAAGGTGCTCTTTCTGGTGCCCTAGCACCTCCAGGCTGCGCTCCTCTGCCTCATTGGCACGTGACTCTGACCCACAGCTGCCCTGATGTCACTGTGAAGGAGGCCTAATTCATTCCAGCGAATTCCTCCCAATGTGAGCATGACCCAGAACAGAGCCCCTAGGGATAAGTAGCATGAACAAGAGAGAAACTTGTTTTTTAAGCTGCTGGGTTTGGGGGGCTGTTTTACTGCAGTGTAACCTGGCCAGCCCTCACAGATACAAATATGCAAGCACATTCACACGGTCTCTGTGTCTGAGTGCTTGTTTTGAGTGCCTATTGGAGTGCCTTACCCAGATGGAGGCTTTCTTTTGGTGTGAGATATTCTCCCGACCACAAAGGGGTGAATCACGGAGGGGGCGGCAGGGAGATGTTTTATTATCAAGGTATTCTTAGAGTGTTCTTAGGATGTTCTCAAAGCTCTAACAGGTCGTGCAGTAATTAATATATTCAGACAGATTCGTCACTTACCGGCAAAACCCCCGATTTCTATAGCATCGCTGGAGGCAGAAAACTCACAGTGTTTAACTGACTTAATTAGTAGCTCAGGGTCACGAGTGAGATCATTTATAAGGAAAATGGACAAGACGAGGTGGCAGGAAGGACTGATCACTAAAGACTGAGAAAACATGTTATCTAGGGAAATGAAAGGAAAGAGTTTCCACGTCATCGAATGGGGCTCACGTTCAAAGGGCCAGTGCCTACGGAATAAGGACTTACATTCAGCGAGCTACTCTGGAGAACCTACGTTACCCCCATCTTCTCTTCAATCCTACTCCACTCCAGGAGTGTGCCCTGAGCCCTCAGGTCCTGGACCTTCAGCTGCCGGACGGCATGGCACGGAGAGCCCTGACGGAGAAGCCAGAAGTCAGGCGTGCACAGCACTCATCCTTTATATACCACGTGTGATATATGTATCCTATTATAGATCATAGTTTTTTAAACCAAAGTATAGTTGATTTACAATGTTGTGTTAGTTTCAGGTGTACAGCAAAGTCAGTTATACATGTATATCTATTCTTTTTCATATTCTTTTCCGTGATAGGTTATTACAAGATATTGAATATAGTTCCCTGTGCTATATCGTAGGACCTTGTTGTTTATCTATTTTATATATAGTGGTTTGTATCTGCTAATCCCGGACTCCTCATTTATCACTCCCTCCCTTTCCCCTTTGGTAAGCATACATTTGTTTTCTATGTCTGTGAATGTGTTTCTGTTTTGTAAATAAGTCCATTTGTATCATATTTTAGATTCCACATACAAGTGATATCATATGAAATTTACCTTTCTCTGATTTACTTCACCTAGTATGATAACCTCTGGGTGCATCCATGTTGCTACAAATGGCATTATTTCATTCTTTTTTATGGCTGAGTAGTATTCCATTGTGTATATGTATGTGTGTGTGTGTATATCACATGTTCTTTAGCCATTCTGGATCATATATTATATACCACATATATATGCTGTGTATAAAGAGATTTGATACAAGGAATTGGTGATTGTGGGAGCTCGCAAGTCCAAAACCTGTAGGGCAGGACAGAAGGCTGGGAACTCAGGCAGGATTTCTGTGTTATAGTCTGGAAGCAAAATTTCTTCTCCAGGAAATCCCAGTTTTTGCTCTTAAGACCTTCAGCTCATTGAATGAGACTGTTACAGACTGAATTTTGTCCTCCCAGAATACACATGTTAGAATCCTAACCTCAGATGTGATTATATTTGGAGATAGGGTCTCTAAAGAGGTAATTAAGTTTAAATGAAGTCATAGAGTGGGGCCCTAATCCAACATGACTGGTCCTTATAAGAAGAGGAAGTGACACCAGGGAGGGGCACGCAGAGAAGAAGCCTTGTGAGGACACAGAGAGAAGGTTTTCAAGCCCAGGAGAGAGACCTCAGAAAAAACCAAACCTGATAACACCTTGATCTTGGACTTCCAGCCTCCAGGACTGTGAGAACTAAATGTCTGTTATTAAGCCCCCCAGTCTATGGTATTTTGTTACGGCAGCCTGAGCAAACTAATACAGAGGCCCACCTACATTTGAGGCTAATCTTCTTTATTGAAAGTCAGTTAATAGCAGATGTTAATTGCATCTTTAAAATACCTTCACAGCAACTGCTAGACTATTGTATGACCAAACAGGTGGGCACCGTAGCCAAGCCTCGCATCGTCAAGCACACAGGCACTTCAGCAGTAAAATGGTATGTCCCACACTAAGTGAGATACAGTCTGTCACTAGGTTCCCTTGACTTCAGGGCAGGTTTTGCCAGCAAATGAGTTTTTGCAGCTTGGGAATTGTGGGTACAGATAAAAGGAGACCAAAGGCTAATTGCCCTTTCTTCACAGTTTTGATTCTGGTCAGACCTGCTTGCACTGAAGAAGCAGGGCACTTTGATGTGTCCTAATAGTGATAATAATGAGTGTCGTTCACAGACGTGTAACACTCTGCCATGTGATGCATAACCTTTTTCTCCTGTGTCTTTCACAGCCACCCTCTGAGGTGCATAGCATTATGCTTATTTTACAGAAGAGGAAACTCAGCTCGGAGAGGGAAAGTAATTTGCCCCAGACACACAGCTGCAAAGAGGCAGAGCTCAGCAGAGCTCTCGACCACCTCGCTCTGCCGCCTCCTCCACGAGGAGATGTGCACAGGAAGGGAGAAAGTGTACCTGCTCAGAAAACAGGGAGAGTCTAACCCTGAGGCCGACATCACCATCAGATACAGTAAGTCCCCTACGTATGAACCTCCGAGTTGTGAACTTTCAAAGATGCGAACGTGCGTTTGCATGTCCAGTCACGTAAGTTAGTTCACGTGTCTGGTGTACGTTGTCACGTATGTGCATCCTCTACAAGTGGTTGTGCTTTTGTGTACTCTACAGTACTGCATAGAGTACAGTAGTACAGTATCTTTATTTCAAGCCCAGGATGTCCAGAAGCAAGCTTAAAAACAGCAGTGAGGGACTTCCCTGGTGGTGCAGTGGTTAAGAATCCACCTGCCAATGCAGGAGACACGGGTTCGAGCCCTGGTCCGGGAAGATCCCACATGCTGTGGAGCAACGAAGCCCATGCACCACAATTACTGAGACTCTGCTCTAGAGCCTGTGAGCCACAACTACTGAGCCCGCGTGCCACAACTACTGAAGGCCACGCTCGTGCTCCGCAACAAGAGAAGCCACCGCAATGAGAAGCCGGCATACCGCAACGAAGACCCAATGCAGCCAAAAATAAATAAATAAAAGAAATAAATTTATTTTTAAAAAAACAGCAGTGATGTAGCTGGTACTACTGTACTTTTCAAGGTACTGTACTGTAAGATTAAAACTTTATTTTTTGTGTTTGTTTTTTATGTATTATTTGTGTGAAAAGTATTATAAACCTATTACAGTACAGTACTATATAGCCGATTGTGTTAGTTGGGTACCTAGGCTAACTTTGTTGGACTTACAAACAAATTGGACTTATGAACGTGCTCTCAGAACAGAACTCATTCGTATGTAGGGGGTCCTTCCATTTGGGTGTGTCCCCCAGATCGAGGCTGGAGGAACCTTCCTAAAGATCTGGTATTGACACTCCTTTCCTCACAGTTCTCAATGGCTCCCCATTAATGACTCAACATGGGCAGTGAGCCTCCCTCCAGCACTCAAAGTCCCCCAGGACTTGGCCATGACTGGGTTTTTGCCGCTATTTTTTTGTTTTTGTTTTTTTTAGCAGCACTGCATTTCATTGCTTCTTTCCAGCCCCTCTTTGCTCCACCCCAGCTGCAAACCTCCTCTCTCCTGAGCTGCTGTGGTCCCTCCTCCGAGGGTGCTGAATGGAGCTTGTGGTTTGATGGAAGTGGGGAGGTCTCTGGAGTCCTAATTACACAAGTTTACCATCTGGGTTAACTTATGTAAGTTATTTACTTGATCTGAGCCGTTTTCCACTTGTATGAGATGCACAGCATTGTACCTACTATGCAGGGTTGATGTGGGGACTCAGAAAGATAAGGCATACAAAGCACTTATCATTTGTAAGGACTTTGAGAAATACTATTTCCTTCCCCCTTCAAGGGAGCCCATGTGTGTGGAGAGAAGGGAACCCTCTTACACTGTTGGTGGGAATGTAAATTGATACAGCCACTATGGAGAACAGTATGGAGGTTCCTTAAAAAACTAAAAATAGAACTACCATATGACCCAGCAATCCCGCTGCTGGGCATATATCCAAAGAAAAACATGGTCCGAAAGGATACTTGCACCCCAATGTTCATTGCAACGCTGGTTACAATAACCACGTCATGGAAGCAACCTAAATGTCCATCAACAGATGAATGGATAAAGAAGATGTGGTACATATAGACAGTGGAATACTACTCAGTCATAAAAAAGAATGAAATAATGCCATTTGCAGCAACATGGATGGACCTAGAGATTGTCATACTGAGTGAAATAAGTCAGACAGAGAAAGACAAATAGCATATGATATCGCTTATATGCGGAATCTAAAAAAAATGATACAAATGAACTTATTTACAAAACAGAAACAGGTTCACAGACCTAGAGAACCAATTTATGGTTACCAGGAGGGAAGGGTTGGTGGGGAGGGATAGTTGGAGAGTTTGGGATTGACATGTACGCACTGCTATAGTTAAAATGGATAACCAACGAGGACCTACTATATAGCACAGGAAACTCTGCTCAGTATTATGTAACAAGCTAAATGGGAAAAGAATTTCAAAAAGAATAGATACACGTATAACTGAATCACTCTGCTGTACAGGTGAAACTAACACAATATTGTTAATCAACTATACTCCAATATAAAATAAAAAGTTAAAGAAAAAGGGGAGCCCGTGAGCCAGAGGCCAGAGCAGGCTCAACCTTGCCCCACAAGTTCAGTGTTTACTGTCCCTTTCTGCAGCCCGTGAGTGGCCTCACACCTCTGGTCCCATTCACTCCCAGAACAGCAGAAGCCCCCTCCTGACTGCAGACACCTGTGCATGATTGACATGCGTTTCTTCTGGGGGCAGAGCTGGAAATGAAACTCCACAGGCTTGAAAAACTGTCAAGCAGAGTCTCACTGAAATTGCTTTCTTTTCCCTTCATTTTTTTAAAGTAAACTTATTTATATTATTTATTTATTTTTGGCTGCATTGGCTCTTTGTTGCTGGGCGCGGGCTTTTCTCTAGTTGCATCGAGCGGGGGCCACTCTTCATTGCGGTGCACGGGCTTCTCATTGCAGTGGCTTCTCTTGTTGCGGAGCACGGGCTCTAGAGCACAGGCTTCAGTGGTTGTGGCACAGGGGCTCAGTAGTTGTGGCTCGTGGGCTCTAGAGCACAGGCTCAGTAGCTGTGGCGCACGGGCTTAGTTGCTCCATGGCATGTGGGATCTTCCGGGACGAGGACTCGAACCCGTGTCCCCTGACTTGGCAGGCGGATTCTTAACCACTGAGCCACTAGGGAAGCCCCCCACTTCACTTTTAATTTGAAGAAAACAAAAGCCCAAAACCCTGCAGTGGAAGATTCATTAAATAATTGACTGCACTTGCCATTCTAAGAGGTAATTTAATGCAACCCTTCAAGCCACCTTTACAACAGAACTTTTCCAAGGCCCTCCTAGAGCCCACCCAGTAGGTGAGAAGCAACCTTCTTGGGGGAGGAGGATGTGTTCCCTGAACTGGGGGCCTAGAGAGCAGGAGACGCCCTCAAAGGTTTTCTGGCCCCGACAAAAACCAACTACATATCAGACTCAGTTGTTTAACAACTTTGCCATTCCACGGAGATCAATTTACCTTCAGGGGTAGAATATGGAGATGTTTAGTGAGAAAAGCAAATGTGTTTAAAGGCAGCCTAAAGACTTGCCAGTGTTGAGTGTGCCTCAGATCCTAACTCAAGGGGATCTGAAAGGTGGTTTGCAATCTTTGGGATTTTAACGACTCTTCATTCTCTCACTGGCCTTTCAAAATTTAGAGTGTTTTTCTCTTTGCAGAGTTCACCCCGGTTAAGGATGCCTTGGTTGTTATTAATGAATAAATCCTAAATGGATTTATTTCTTCGTTTAATGCATTAATTGCATTATTATTTTTTTCCACTTTGGAATAAAATCCTCAGGAAATCACTA
Source organism: Balaenoptera acutorostrata (assembly GCF_949987535.1). Lineage (NCBI taxonomy): Eukaryota > Metazoa > Chordata > Mammalia > Artiodactyla > Balaenopteridae > Balaenoptera > Balaenoptera acutorostrata. The sequence continues at coordinate 59,758,638 of NC_080081.1, forward strand.
GTGACACTTTTTAAAAAAAATTGTGATAAGACACATAACGTGAAATTTACCATCGTAACTATTTTTTAAGTGTACAGTTCAGTGGCATTAACTACATTCATAGTGTGCTATTGGACACACTTTTGCATCTCCTCCTACCCCTACCCCCAGCAGTCTGGACTTACTAGAAGTGGCATAGCAAGATTTTGTTGATTAATTGATACTTCCGCTGGTCCTGTTCCAGCTCTCTTGGGATATCGTGCCTTTAACCTGTGAGGGTCTCTCCATTTGAACAGTAGCTACCATCAGATGCTTTTGCTTTAGCCAAATACCCACTGAACTGAAGGATGGCATCTCTCTCTCTAATTCGTGGTCACTCTTCTTTACACAAAGAATACAAAGAAAAAGAAAAGTTATAAGAGGGGAAGGAACCAATGTTTATTGGGTAGCTCTGTGCTGCTTTGGTGCTAACCCAAGTACAGATGTCTTCCCATTCACTGTTTACAAGTATCCTCCACCGTACTAGCTCCATTTAACAAATGAGGAAACTGCGGCCCAGAGAGGTTAAGGAACAAGGTCACACAGCTGGGATTGAACTCCAGGTTCAAATGAATTCAAAATCCAATATGGGATGTGGCCTAAGAGAAATGGAACCCGGAAAGGCAGGAAGATTCTAGGAGGGAGATGGGGAGAGTGAATAAGTGAGTAAGAGTGTAAAAGAAAAGAGCGCCCGTCTCCCTTTCCGGGAGGAATCAACACCATTGACTTCTGCTCTTATCAGCACTCACAGGCTATCTCACTAGCCGGGCCTCTTTCTTATGGAGAGACCTCCCCAAAAGGGCTTCCGGGCCCTGCTCTCCCCAGTTGGTAGTCTGATTACAGACATTTCAGATTACTTTGATCACTTGCATTCTCCTGCTCAAAGGGTCACTCGGAGCCCTAGGCAGAGTTTCTTCTGACTCTGCCTCAAATTAAAACGCCAACTATTTGTCAAGATAGATTTTCCTAACCAACCATCTTCACATGTTGGAATGTCTCTGTCTGGTTGAAAATGCCCCGGAGAGTTACCATGGCAACGCTTGTCTGCTGAATAGCGGGAGGGAATCCTTAAAAGAGATTCCAAATTGCTACAGCCACTTCCAGCCACTGGCCCGCACTGGGTTTTGCTTTGGGTACCTGATGTCTCTGGCCTAGGGGATAAAAGACCAGGAGGAAAACTCCAAGGTTCCAAAGACACGCATGAAGCGTCTCCCCAGCCTCAGGAGAGGGCTTGCAGCGTCTTTATCAGGCTGTGCTGATTTTCCTCTGTCCTTCCTCTGTCTTCAGGGCTCAAGGGCAAACACTTAAAAGCAGATTTATTTCTTACAGAAAAGGACTGAATGCAAGTTAAGGAAGAGGCAGCTGGCTCAATAAAGGTAGATAAAAGAAGACAGAGACCGTTGAAGGTTTGAAAACTGGAATTGGGTTTTGATAAAGGATTAAGATAATTTCCAAAAGAGGTCAATGCTTTTCTTTCTTTTTCTTTCTTTCTTTCCTTCCTTCCTCCCTCCCTCCCTCCCTCCCGCCCCTCCCTCCCTTCCTTCCTTCCTTTCTTGGAAATGGAATAGAAATGTAAACAGTCAAGAGATTTGGAATGTATAGTCTGACATAAACAAGTTTTACAGTTATATGAACTCCCCTGCCAGTATTTAATTAGTGCCGTGATCCATCTAATGATGGCAAACAGCATACTGTAGCATTTAACAGCTGTACAAGCTCAGTTACATGTGAGTGTAGGGTTTTGTGGGGGAGTATAGAAAAGATCTGTAAATGTTACAGAAGCATCAGGCATTTCCAATCCCTCCTGTTTGTTAAACCTGGTCACACTGTTATGTTCACTGGCTGTGACCACCCAGGAGGACTCCAGCAGTGTCCACTAGCCTCCTCCTCCCGTCCTTTCTGCCTGTTCCCTCCTGTCGTCACAGTCTGACCCCAGAGCAGGGACAATGTGGACCCCGGCAGTAAGGGTCTCAGAAGCACATGGTCAAAGAACCCCAGACTCTTGGAAAATTCAAAAGAATGAAACATTCACTTTTGTCATAGGTTGGTGTATTTGTTTCCTAGGGAACCCATAACAAAGGACCACAAACTGGGTGGCTTACAGGAACAGGAATTTATTCACTCACAGTTCTTGAGGCCAGAAGTCCAAAATCCAGGTATCGGCAGGACTGGTTCCTTTTGGAGGTCCTGAGGGAGAGAATCCTTTCCATGCCCCTCTCCTGGCTTCTGGACGTTGCTGGCGATCCCTGATGTTCCTTGGCTTGTAGACACATCCCTCCAATCCCTGCCTCCACCTTCACGTGGCCTTCTCCCTGCGCCTGTCTATGAATCTTCTTATAGGGACGCCAGTCATAATGGATTAGGGCCCACTCTAATCCAGGAAGACCTCCTCCTAACTTGATTTCAATTAGAAAGATCCTATTTCCAAATGAGGTCACGTGCACAGGTCGGGGAGGGAAGGTTAAAGCTTCCACACGTCTTTTTGGGAAACACAGTTCAACCTGCAACAGCTGGGTTCCTCCTGAAACAGACCCTGAGACAAAGTTTTGAATGCAAATTCGGGAGGTGATCCCAGGAAGCGCTGTGAGTAGGCGGAGAAATGAGGAAGGGAAGGGAAGGAAGGCAATACAGAGGGCATGAGGTTGGGATTCAATCCTGCCAGGCAAGGGGGGGCCTCCGAAGACCATGGAGAATGTCCTACCTGAGGAGGTTGGAGTATTTACCCTTCAACCCTCTTCTGTCATTGGCCTGGGGCTGCTGGGGCATTGCCTCCTAGCATTTCCATTTCCAGGGAAAGCCCTCGGGCAGAGCCGGAGCCGGGAGCAGGTAGAGGTGGTTGCCTGCAGGAACCCCGAGGGCCACAGCGTCTGCTAAAACCGCAGGTAGCAGGGCTTTCTCTCACACTGAGAATAAGGAGTTTTTATTGTAAATCACTTCAGTTCCTTTTGAACGTTGGCAGGTAACCACTGTCTACTAAATTATGAGTAAGAAAGATATTTAACTCCAAAATCACTTTCTTCAGATATTGCCTGATGATAGATCATCCCAAAGATTTTCAAAGTGATAATTGCATTATCTGAATTTGAAAAAACTTTGTCTCTGGGACGTATTTTTTCATCTTCCTCCAAGTTAGATTTTCAGGCCTATGCCTTCCCCTCCCCAGCCCATGCCCATCTTGGTACATTTCTATTCAGCCTTTAAGACCAAATTGCCTCTGCTCACTGATGAATGAGCTCCTGACAGCCGTCCTGGAGTACCGAGCACAGTGCCCTGCGTGTGGACGTTATGCCATGGATGTTTGCTGAATGCACGAATGAATGAAGGAATGAATGAATGTGGGATCATTGGCTATTTCAAGCTCTTCCCCACACAACTGGGACGTGGCACCCTAACAACAAAACTGTACCTTTCATGATTCTTCCAAATGTGCAATAATCCAGGACATACTTTATATTCACTCCGACACCTTGAAAATAGTTACTGACGATTTGCTCAGGTGCCACCGACAAGGCCGCTGTAGGAGCCATTTTTCTTTCCACGATGTGATTGCTCTTTGACGTACAACCATATCGCTCTTCTCCCCGGGCCTGGCACAGCCTTTTCTCTTGGGCTCCGGGTCAGTTTGCTCTCCTCCCTCAAAGGAGCCAGCCCCGGCCCACCGTCCCACAACAGGCCTGTCCCTTTGTCACTCTGGCGTCCCGGCATGTCACGGCTCCACTCTCGGGACGGTGCTTCCGCCGCTCCTTGGTGCAGAGGTGGGGCAAATAGCAAGTTCTTGTCCAATCTCAGAACTTTTGATTTCTTTCTCTGGATTTCGGCAGGAGCTGAGGAACATATAAGACACCGGCCACCTATCTTTAAGTTATCCAGTGTGGCCATAATGAATTCATCTATGAGTCCATGAAACCCGGCGCTACCGCCAGGACCAGGTCTATAGCGATCATCCGGAGTTTCCTCTTCATTGCTACCGCCTGTCTTGTCACCGCTGTCAGCACCCATTACATTTGCCAAGCACTGAACAGCGTGAGCTGTTTTCCTTGGAGCTGGAGACGAGGTAACAGGACCCTTTAAGCTTCCACCTTAAATTCTATTACATTGGCCTATTTTTTCACAACCATTTTTGAAATCCATCCAACTATTTAATAAATATTTATGGCAGGGCCATTGTGCCGAGAATACAATGGTTTAAAAAACCCAGTTCCCCACAAATGTTCGTAGCAGTGTTAGTCGTCATAACCAAAAGGTTGAAACAACTAAAATATCCTTCAACAAATGAATGGATAAACAAATGTATACACAATGGAATATTACTCAGCTATACAAAGGAGTAAAGTGCTTATGCCTACTACGACGTGGATGAACCTTGAAAACATGGAAGAAGCCAGACACAAAAGGCCACATGTTATGTGATTGCCTTTAAATGAAATATCCAGCATAGGTAAATCTACTCTAGAGACAAAATGCAGATTGATTGATGCCGGGGGCTGGTGGGGAGGAGGTACAGGGAGTGACTGTTTGATGGGTACAGAATTTCCTTCTTTTTTTTTTTTTTTTTTGTTTTTGTTTTTTAAAGCAAAGCTCTCTCTCTTTTTAAAAATTTAATTAATTAATTTATTTTTGGCTGCGTTGGGTCTTCATTGCTGCACGCGGACTTTCTCTAGTTGCAGTGAGCGGGGGCTACTCATCGTCGTGGTGCTGGACTTCTCATTGCGGTGGCTTCTCTTGTTGCAGAGCACGGGCTCTAGGTGCGCGGGCTTCAGTAGTTGTGGCATGTGGGCTTCAGTAGTTGTGGCTCACGGGCTTAGTTGCTCTGCGGCACATGGGATCTTCCCAGACCAGGGATTGAACCCATGTCCCCTGCATTGGCAGACGGATTCTTAACCACTGCACCACCAAGGAAGTCCCAGGGATTTCCTTTTGGATGATGAAAATCTTTTGGAACTAGATATAGGTGGTGGTTGCACAACCATGTGAATGTACTAAATGTTGCTGAATTGTACACTTTAAGATAGCTAATTATATTATGTGAATTTTACCTCAAAAAAAATTTTTTTAAAGACCTAGTTCCTATTCTCCACAGTCCATTATTTCCAAAGTTTCATGTTCAAAGTTGTACAGGCCCCCAAAGAATCTCTAAGGTAAAGGAGGAGACAGACAACAGTCTTATGGTGGAGGCAATAATTGATACCACTGAGAGCTTTAAAGTGGAAAAGGACGTGAAAACTATCAATGGATAAAAGCTAGCATGGGATTAGCAGAGAATTTAGGCACTGTGGCACTGTGGTGGTCTTGGCTCAGTCCTTCATTAGGAGAGTTGTTTGGTTCGGGTTTTGGGTTTTTTTAGCACTACTTGGCAGCCACTGGGCAAGTTGGTGGAGGAAGAGGAGATACAAGGATGAAGGAGACGGAGATTCTGCCCGCCGTCCAACCTACCTCCCACTGGCTTGCCTTCTAATGGGGAAGAGACCTGCCTGCAGACAGTGAGAAACGGGGTAGAATAATAAATGCCATGAAAGTGAATCACATCAAGCTCTCCGGTCAAGTCCAGGAGGAGGCAGGGAAATAGTCTTCATCCAAGAGAAGGAACCGCTTTATACCCCTGCAGGGCCTGAGGGTCAATGCCAAGGGCTTAAGAGGCCTCCATGCCTCACACTTTGCCCTGCAAGCTTATTTGATCCCATCAGTAAGGGAGGCCAGTTAGGTGTGTGGCAAATTGTTTCCCAGTTAGATCAGCAACCCGCTGAGAATTAAGGAAGTGCCCCAGATGCTGGCTGATTCTGCTCTTATTTTTCTCTCCCCAAGAGATGCCCACTTGGCTTTCCATTTCCCCTGGGTTCTCTGTTGGGAGCAGGAGGCGTTGGGGAGCAGAGAAACCTCTATCTGGGGTTTTGCTCTTTCAGAAGAGGGTGCTACGTGCTTTACCTGTGGTCTCTCACAGTCATCCTTTGAAATAGGGATTATGAACATTCCTCTTTTGCAGATGAGGTCCAGAAAGATTAAATGATTTGCCAAAATCACACAGCCAATAAGCAATGGAATCAGGATTTGAACCAAGACTGGTGTGACGTCACAGGCTCTGCCCTGTGTGCCCCCAACCCTATTTGGCTAAGAATCAGTGCTATAAGGCATAAACTTTAATTAGGACAAGTCCTCCAATTGGAATCATGAACGGAAAAATTAGTATAAGGCTGAAAATGTTGACAAGCTGTGGCTGGACCTATATTCCTGAACATTCCTAGGAGCTGGGCGGCCGTGCTCCAACTGGGCAAGCTCCATCACTCACAGGACCACCCCGTCTCCCCTGGGCACCTGTGGCCTTGACCGCTGCCCAGAGTCGTGTCCTCAGCCCAGAGCTGAGACCTGCAAGGTTTCTGATGAAGAAAGAACAAAGTATATGCAGACTTGAGTTACACTCTGTCACAATGAAAAGGCTGGAATTGGCATTTTAAAAATTCATCGTCTTCTAATAATAAAACTGTATTTACAGAGGGCCGTGCTTCTGAGAGCATCAGGCTTATGCAAACATCAGTTCTGGAATGTTCACAGCAGAGGCTGAGGAAGTGGGAAGGTGACTTGGATTGGGGTCTCTGCAGCTAAAAGAAACAGGCTCAAAGGAAAAGTGGCCTGCTGCAGGCGGGACAGAGAGCTGCTGGAGGGATGTGATGTGAGTTCAAAGAACAAATACTTGCAGAGAACCTACATGTACATGAGCAAGCCGGCCTTTGCCCTTGGAGCATCTACCTCCTGGGTCCTGTGCTCATTTCCTTATTCCTTGAGTGCAAAAGTCATGGAGGTGAAGGAAGCTGGTCCTTAGAGAGCCAGGAGGGGGAAGTCCACCTTGGTCGCTTCCCCACATCCGCCCTCATCTTGCACTCACCCGCTTTATATCAGGCTCTGAGCCTTCGTGCATCTGAGCCCTCCGCAACCTGCCCAGCTGGCAGGGCCCCCGCTCATCCTTCTGGCCTTATCCCAGAGACCCCCTTACTCTGTAAAGCAATGATCTTGCCTCCATCGTTGTATACTTCCTTTTCCTTTTCCCCCCTGGGCTGTCCTCTCCATGAGAGGAGGGAGCGTGTTTGTGAGGGGGCGTCTCTCGTTCCCGGTGCAGGGGCTTCAGCCAGAACAACATTACTGGCCCTCCTCCCGCCCTCACTGTTCCTTCTTTGCAGAGGAGTAATGGGTGTATGGAACCTGTGAGCTTGGAAAAGGGCCTGATACTGGTACGGTCCTTTCTCTTTCAGATCTGGCCCCCGTGGAGGTTTGCCTGTCAGCTCTCAGCTCGGGGCCAGCTCCCTGGGCATATACACTCTGCCCATTGCGGGAGGCTGGCTCTCCAGGGGTGGGTTGGGCAGGAGTGGGAAATAGTAAAAGGCTGCATAGCTAAGCCACATCCTCTAATCCAGCTTTTACTAATAATAAAGCTGATATTTTAATCTCCTGTCAGGTTCTTGAATGTATCTCTTCATTGGATCTGAGTTCAGAGGATGGAAACTGGTGTATGATTTCTTTCCTTCCTAGAACCATCGTAGGGTCTCTTTTCTACCCTAGCACAATCACTGCCTGGTACCTAGTAGGTGCTCACTATTTGTTGCATAATGAGGTAGTCAAAGATTCTGGGATGGGAAGCGGCTGCTTTTCCTCCCTTACTATAGGAAAAATGCAAAGCGCACCCATTGTCATGGACCACTTAGTAAATGTGCTTTGGGTGGGGGGGGGTGGTCAGGTGAAGCCCTCAAATTTGATTGGCTGAGGGTCTCCTATTTTTGAGGAGATTATGTCTGAAACAGAACTAGCCTCAGTCTGAAATGCCCAGGGCAAAATCCCTAAGGATCTTTCTACTGGGAGATAAAAACACTGGGAATTTGTTAAAGTTTAATTCTTGTGTAGGGATGGAAATAACTGTCCAGGTTTTTGTTTAAAGAGTGCTCAGCTATCTAAAAACTCACGTCAGCCAAGCTGCGCTCTGCACACGGACTGTGGCTGGAATTCAGGGGCTCCGGCTCCCCGCTTCTGTCTTCCTGTCAGCAGAGCTGGGGAGAGTTTCTAGCCCTCATTGGAAGGAGGAGCTGAGAAACCCCACGGCAGAGGTCAGGTGAGGGGTAGAACTCAGGTTTACATTTTAACGCTGCTGAAGTGATAAATGAGGCTGTGGGACTTAATGGCAGCCCCGGGGAGTGACAAAGTGAAAAAATAGTTTAAAAAAAAAGCATAAATGTGAAAATAATGAGGGACATGAGAGAGATCTCAAGACATCCATCTACAGGGTGGAGGGGGAGAATGTAGAATTTTCCCCAAGAAAGTAAGTAAAAAGTAACGTGAAATTAACAATCAATTGGCAAGAAAGAAAGTACCCCATAATCATTCCATATTTCTGTTGTCTTAATACTCAAGCAGAATTAACTCCTTAATTTAAGTCTTCCAGGCCATACAGAAGATATCTGTCTTTCCCCTGTCTTTTTCTGCGTGTGGCGTTGGGGTGATGATGGGGGATGAGAGATGGAGCTGCAGGCACACAGGAGGGTGCCCGTGGGCAGGGAGGGCTGGGCTTCCCGCTGCCGCAGATATGCCAGGGTTGGGAGCAGGAGGTGGCAGGTCTGCCTGATTAAAAAAACAAAACCGTAGGGGGCCCACTGATTAAACGCAGGTCCCATTAGGATGTGTTCCCATCACTCCCTCTTCCTTTCATTGCAACTCAACGTGGTGAGATGGGGTGGCCACTGGTGCAGTGCCCAGGCTGGAAGGATGGCTCTTCCGCTCGCCCAACTTTGATGTTGGGCAAAGGGATTCATTTCACTGTGCCTCGTTTGTAAAATGAGGATAAAATCATCTGTTATCTCAGAAGTTGTTGTGCAAATTAAATAAACTAATATTACGTGCCACGACCTATTTTAATCACCTCGTTGTAGGTCCAGGAATTCCATCCTCAGGAAGCTTCCCCTTAGCGCATCTCTTTGGAAATCAACCATTCAGATTGCTTCCTAGAACTCTGGGAAGCAAGGCCCTACTGGGAGGGGCCACAGTTGGCATTGGGCTGGAGCATGATGAGTTGATAGGATACTTGTAACCACTGCCAATAACAGAGCTCTCTGTCTGTTCCAGGCATGAGTTAATCCTCCCAACCTCTTTGTGAGGTAGGTCTGTGCTGTTAGTCTCCTTTTGCACGTGAGGAAACTGAGGCATGGAGACGTTGAGTCACTCGCTTTACTTCACAACCCAGTAAGTTTTATCAAGTCGGCTTTGTGCAGCATGTGCCCTGCCTTTCTCGCTCATGTACCCTCCTTCCTCCTCACCTCCACTTCATCCCTGGCCCAGATTGGAAGGAGAGCATTGAAAATATCTCTGTAAATTAGAGGTATGGATGGTACCCACCCCGTGGGGCTGTCGTGAGGATTCAGTGAGGTAATTATGGGACGCGCTTACAAGGGTGCCTGGTGTAGATTAGGCATTCAATAGATGTTGGCTCTTAAGATCGGTATTGGATTCATCCTCTGAGCCAAAGGATTCCTGAAGGAAGCATGGGAGTGGGGAGGGGGAGGGCAATAGGGCCTCCGAGACCATTAGTGCCCTGTGATCAGATCTTAGACTCTTTTCAGAGATACATCACGGCCTGAGTGTGCTAAAAGAAATAACTAGTGCTTGTGGTCACCAGGTTGCACAGCTAATCGTGGCTCTCCATCTGTGATTATAAAGTACCAGAGACTTGAGAACGGAGAGCTTGTTAGGTAAAAATTGAACAAGCATCAGCCACTTCTAGAGGCACAACTCTCAATGAACATCAGAAACGGCTGTGTCTTAGGCATTAATCAGGCAATGGCTTATGATTTTTTTTTCTTTTAAAATATCCAACAGCAAACCTCAAATGTCTTAAAAATGAGGACCCGGAATAGAATATGAGTCTAAAATACAGGAGGACCAAATGAGCTCTATTTAAGGTTCTAAATAAGGCATTGGGTTTATCACTCAGTACAGAAGACTGTCCTCGGGCTTCAGCTGCTAATTATGGTGTTGACTTCATTTCTTCTCTTTCTCCCTTGTGTATGTTTTTAGGTTTTATTTCCTAACAAGTCTGGGGTCGCTTGTGGTGATTTCATTCTCCCCACACCACTGCCCCCAATTCTCACTTCACCTCATCAGAGCCTGGACATCTGGGTAAATTAGGGGTCACATCTGATCACTGTGTTTCTTTTGCTGCTCAGACAGGGAGCAGAGGCCGTCCTTCCCACGCTCACCGAGGCGCAAGGTCATGGTGGAGGCCGGGCACGACCCTCCACAGGTACGTGGCAGTGCCTGCCTGACCAATAGCTTCCACTGCCCACACCCAGGGATGCACGCGAGTCCCTGGACTCCACGGACGGCACCTGACCTGAGGGCCACGGTCATCTGGCTTACAGAGATGCACTAGACCAATCCAATGCCTTTACTCAGAACTCTTAAACTAAAAACAAGAGAGACGGTGCATTCACCGGCTGGTTGCAAGAGCTCCAGCTCAAAGGCCATGCAGTGGAGTCGGGCATGAGGAGACCTCGCCTAGATGGAGGGCCTGCGGGTGACCCAGCAGGTAGAACCCAAGGTGAGGTGGTGTCTGACCGAGGTGGGGCACCAGAATGAAGGGCCCCAGATCCAGACCCCAGGTGTGTCCACGGGGGGCTTGGCCTGATTACAGCTCCGTCTGGATCCTCAAGATGAGCTTGATTTTATGTAATACCTAAGTAGCATCCTCTTTACTGCAGCCGGGTGAAACAACCCTGGTCCTCAGTAACTCAGTACTCTTCGGCAGGATGCCATCCGAGTGCAGATCTCTGACGTCAGAGCAAATCAGCCTGGCCTTGGCTCTGGGCTGGGGCGGAGCTGAACCAATGGTGCCGTGAGGCTGATCTGTGTGATTGCCAGGACTGGTTTTGGGTGGCAGTGTGAGCAGCTGTGACTCTGGGAGCAACCTCTAAATCAAGCACTTAGGCCCATTTACACTTGAGTGGCAAGTGCTTCTTAATTCTGAAATTGCTTACTAGGGGGCCAGCATAGACATAGCCATTCAAGGAGTATTTATTGGGTCCCTCTGACGTTCAAGTTAGGGCACTAGGTGCTGAGCGTAATTCAAAGATAAAACGTGGGCAACGGTTGCTCTGGACTTACAATTTTTTGAAAAGGATGCATGCACAAGTCAAGATAAAAAGTGATAATTGTCATAAAGATGTAAAAATAAAATGCCGCAGGTATTCAGAACAGGAAGCAACTACTTCCTTCCAGAAGTATTCTGTGAAATGTTGAGGCTGGGATGATGTTGTGTCTGGGCCTTGACCATCGGGTAGGATTCGAAGGCTGGTGAGTGGGAGTGAGTGGGAGTGCATGTTTAGCCGGAGAGCGAGAAGCAAGAAAAGGGAAGAACGTAAGTCACATTGGAGAGGCAGATTGAGGGCCGATCGCAGATGATGAAAAACTTCACACTGTGGCATCTGGGCTTTATTTTGAAGGCAACGTAATGTCACTGGAGGGTTTTGAACAGAACAGTGATGGGCAGAGAGAGCCTTTGGAAAAATTAGCACTGGGGGCTTCCCTGGTGGCGCAGTGGTTGAGAATCTGCCTGCCAATGCAGGGGACACGGGTTCGAGCCCTGGTCTGGGAAGATCCCACATGCCGCGGAGCGACTAAGCCCGTGAGCCACAATTGCTGAGCCTGCGCGTCTGGAGCCTGTGCTCCGCAACGGGAGAGGCCGCGACAGTGAGAGGCCCGCGCACCGCGATGAAGAGTGGCCCCCGCTTGCCGCAACTGGAGAAAGCCCTCGCACAGAAACGAAGACCCAACACAGCCATAAATAAATAAATAAATAAATAAATAAATAAATAAAAATTAAAAAAAAAAAAAATTAGCACTGATTGTAGGAGAGAGGGAAGCCTAGTGATGCTTAAGGAGCTGCCCATTCTCACCAAGTTGGGGGGAGGGTGTGCTTCCCACCTGAGGCACCTTTACTTCTGCTTCCTCCAAGAAGTCTGAGCAGCCTGACAGCTAGAACTTTCCCCTCATGACAAATTCCTTTTCTCTTCCTGACGGACCCCCGCCTCCCTCTACTGTAAAACATTGCCAAATGGATTTAATTCAAATTCTATGTAATAAAAACATAAAGTAAGGCAAAATAAATGGGAATGCTTTAAGTAACGTGCTCTGGCATCTCATAAAAGCCTCTTAAATTGATTACATGAGAGCTCATGGTGTAGACGCCAGAAAAAGGAGGGTTTTATGGGAACTCTGGCAGAGCCCCAAAGGGGAGTTGTGCAGTGGTTGCTGCAATCATAACTCTTCCCCAGATCACGTTTGTGCTTGAAATGCTGCGCCCTGCACAATGAGTTTTCCTTCCCTAACCAGGGCATATATTTAAAGACAAAAACCCGCAGTCGTTAGCGATTCGTCAGCTCTGACTGGTTGCTAAAGTCCTGAGGTCTGTTTTGCACTAATTACAAAAACCAGGAGTGTGAAAGAGTTATCCCAGAAGCTGGGAAAGATCGGCCTCTGTACCAGTTTGGCAGCCCTGGGGGGCTGATTTTGCACGATGCTTAGCCCCAGTCCTGGTATTCAGTGCAGAGGGAAATGATGCGCTAATCCTGCTGCTGGAAAACCCCTCAGGAGCTGGGGAAGATTTCTTTCCAATCCCGCTATGGACTCTTGTCTCTCCAGTCCTCTTGTACAAGATGCCTGCTGAGTGCAGATCTCTGCCGCCAGAGCAAAGCAGCCTGGCCGTGGCTCTGGGCAGGGGCAGGGCTGACCAGTGGAACCAGGAGGCTTATCCTGCCTTCTGGTATGAGGACCACCTGATTGTCAAAAAACCGGTTTGAGAATGGAAACACTTGGCTGGTCTTGGGAATAATTTGTGACTCACAGAAGGGGGAGATTTTTTTAAGCCAGATGTCAGGCTATCAGAGGAGTGATGTACAGCTGGCCAAATTCAAGGGGCTGATTGATGTGTTTTCTGTGGGTGGTTCAGAGTGGTGCTTATAAGGGGCTTATGTTGGGTTGGCCAAAAAGTTCGTTTGGGTTTTTCCATAACATCTTACAGAAAAACCTGAATGAACTTTCTGGCCAACCCATTAATAGCTCCCATGGTTAACTGCGCCCACAGTTCACCTTTCTAAGTGTATATCTTCTGGCTTGTATCTTCTTGAGAGATAGATCTGGTGCTTATGGCCAAACCAGGAGGTTTCTTTTTATAAAAACAACCTGTATTAATTTGCAGTACTTTCCCCTAGAGGTAAGATGCTTCCAATAAGCCTAGAACTCCCTTGCTTTTTCCTTTCTCTCTCTCCCTCTCTCCCTCCTTCCTCTCTCCCTTCCCTCTCTATTTCTCTTCCCAACCTTCCTCTCTTCTTTCTTTCCTTTCTCCCTTCCCCCTTTCCTTCTTTCTTCCCTGTCTCCCTTTCTTTCTACCTTTCTTCCTTCTTCCTTTTTTCTTTTTCTTTTCCTTCCTTCCTCTCTTCCCCTCTCCTTCCCTCCCTCTCCTTCTCCTTCTCCCTCCACCCACACCCAGTATCAACTGAGAGTCTACTAAGTGCCATTCTGCCATAGATGGGGGGCGGCGAGATGCGTAGTAAAAAATGAATAAAGCCCAGTCCTGGCCTGCCCAGAGCTCACAATTCAGTGTGATAATTCTCAACAGTCTCGACAGTGAGTTTCATTGTGCACATCAGAATCACCTGGAGCACTTGGGACTTCCCTGGTGGTCCAGTGGTTAAGAATCCGCCTTCCAGTGCAGGAGACGCTGGTTTGATCCATGGTCGGGGAACTAAGATCCCACATGTCGCAGGGCAACTAAGTCCATACGCCACAACTAGAGAGAAGCCCACACGCCACAACAAAAGATCCCTCGTGCCACAACTGAGACCCGACGTAGCCAAATAAATAAATAATTTTTTTAAAGTGTTAAAAAAAAAAAGAATCACCTGGAGCACTTAAAAAAAAAAAATTCCTGAGTCCCAACCCAGGAATCTCAAAGGTGCAGCCTAAAATACCTTTTTCATAGGTATTATGAAAAAAAAATCTTCTCAAGCGACTTTGTTATATAATCAAGGAGACAACCACTGGCCCATTGGAGAAAAAATAGTTACAACAGTATGTGATGTATGAACACAGAGCTGTGTCAGCAAGGAGCGAACTACTAATGCAGTTGTTGGAAGGGGGTTGGTGGTCAGGGAAAACTTCATGGAAGTAATGCTTGAACCGGGTCTTGAAGGATAAATAGGAGTTTGCTAGAGGGTTACCAGGGCAGGTAAAAGCGGGATGGGGTGGGAGAGTCCCTTTAGACAGATATGTACACGTGAAAGGAAAATGGTTCCATGCAGCTCCACAGGGCTGGAATGGGCTAGACTAATAGGAAGTGGTTTGATGCAGGGCCAGAGGGATGGCTGGAGCCAAAGGACGCTAGCTTTAGAGGTCTTGCCAACTCATTTGTATGTTTTCCCTGCAAGCCATAGGAAAACTTTGAAGAGTTTCAAAGAAGACACGATAGAATCACATTTACATTTGAGAAGGATAAACCAGGGGCCGCGTTGTTGAGGCTGAAGCAGGCAAGATCCGCTAGGAAGTTCCCACATTAATTCAAAAGACAGACCTGGCATCTCTTATGGCCCAATACTGTCAGGACAAGAGGGCTTTGTCAGACACCCAGGCAGGACCCATCAGATCCTTTACAGGTGTGTCCAAATTCTTCAGTTTCCATTTGTTCCCATGGAAACTTAGTGCTTTTTTTCTATTGCCCCATTGCACCATTAATCCCACACACCTGGTGTGAGATAGGGGTTTATAAGCCTCAACCAATGCCTTCCTTGCTTCTCAAAGCCGGGCCCAAGATGGCAGCGTGGATGGAGCCGTGGCCATGGAGCCAGTCTGGACAGCGTTTACCACGGATTTGTTGATCAACTCTGGCAGGTAACAGCGATGGAATAAAGGCCTTCATTTTATGTGAAGGGTGTTCTCAAGGCAGCACAAACTTTCGTTTTATGGTTAAATCAAAAAACAGCTAGTTAAATTTGCTGTCTTGTGACCACATCCCCTACTTTATGTTCTTTACCCCCAAACGTATGGAACTGATAAAATACAAATGAATGAAACATTCAGAAGAATTCCCATAGAGTAGCATACAATGTCCATAAGTCGCTGCTAAACGGCTCAAAGATAACTTTTAAATCAAATGCTTGCTTAGATCCAAGAAATTTGAGTCTGCTCCGAAAAGCTTTGTGACCTAAAAAGTAAGCAAATGTAGAAAGAGCAGCTTCAAAACCTCAAATGAATGAGGTTAAAGCAATGTTTAAGAAAGATTCTAAATGGAAAAGCAGATGTAAGAGCCAAATACTGAGAGAAACAACTAAAAATTACGGGTCAGACCTTGTGATTGCATGTTACAAATGAATGCTTTAGAGTATAACAATAGATACAGTGGTATTTACAATTTGTAAGCCCAGCGTATATTATATCTCCATGATTTTGTACTATTTTGTGTTGCTTATTGAAAAAACTTGTTGTGAGAAGGATTTAGAAGCCTCAACCAATACACTCATTGCTTTTCAAACCCCTGGTCCTGTATTTTAAATGGTATCAAAAAGCAAAAATGGGCTGAAAAATGCTTGGGAGACTTAACATTAGGCATGTGAGCCTAATTGTGATTTTTATATGCATAAACAATGATGAAATCATCAAAGAGGTCGGAACAAGCCACAAGACCCTAGAGAAGCTATTAACAATTTAGTATTTCCAGATCATGTGGAAATTTGAATTCCGTTTACCAAAGATACGTGCAGAAATGGTTTTCATGATGATGAAGACCTGTAACTGTAAAAATGTGAAATTTATAGTATCGTAAAAAGGTTCGTATAAAATGCAAATATCTCAGCTGGGGGTGGGGGTTGGCCATGGAAATCTCAGCTGGGTTCCTGTCTGAGCTCATTACCATTCTGAGTTCAGCATGGGCATTGGTTTTTTTTTTTTTTTTTTTTTTTTAAAGACAGCATGTTATTCTTAAGTAGCTTCTTTGATTATCTTCTGAGCATTGTGATGGCCTCTTCAAATAGTGAACAGCTGTGCAAGGCAAACACGTACACCAAAAGTGTATGAATTGGGGGTAAATTAGGGCATTTTCCTGCATTCTTATCACTATGAAATAGCGCGCTCAAGTTTCAGTAAACTAATGTTATCTGGTATGCCAGAGGAGCCAGAACCGCTGAGATCACGTGTTTATGGATGTAAAGGTTGGAGGAGGCATAGACAAGTACAAGATGAGAGAAAGTGGAAATGGAGAAAATAAAAAGTGGGGGTGAGGTTGCGTTCGAAGGAGAAGGGAAGGGAAAATAGATGACCTGTAGGCTTTGATTTGAAAAGCATGGTGAGATACTGAGCACTGTCACTGGGGCCTCCTGAGTGAGTGTAATTGTCTCTGAGAACTCCTTCCACTGGCCCCATCCTTAGCTGATCTAACAGGCTGATGAGGCACAGTCCCCTCTCTGGGAATTATCCCTGCACTCAGCTTCCACGGAGGGGGCAGGTCTTGGCAGCCTTGCGCGTATCCTGTGGTTGTGATTGACCGCTCACACTTCAGTCATGGCTGGATGGACCAGGGTCCAGTTCAGTGGCTACAGAGTGGTCAGTTTCTCTCCTGGGAATCTGAACTGAGACCCTGACACTCTGTTGGAAGTGGATGCTACACCTATATTATCACGTAGTTGGGGGTGTTTGGAAATGCACGGAGGTATTTTAGGTTGTAACAATGAATAGGTAAGGAGGTGCTACTGGCATTTACTGGGCAGAGGCAGGAGATGCTAAATAACCAGCAACTCTGCACCAGACAACAGGCTCAGTAAAGAGCTGTCCCACCCCAAAAGTGCTACAAGAAAAGGCTTGGTGGAAGACATGGACTGCTTAAAGGGACAGGGAAGAAAAAACATTCCATATTAAAGGAATATTAATTGACCCAAGTTTTAGGCCATGCCAAACTATGAACACATGCCAAAAATATCCTAGCATCCTCTCCTCTCTCCCTTAGTCCCATAGATTACTTAGCTTTCCCAAACTGCTGTAAGCCAGAAATATCCCAGGGAATGCTCTTCTGCTTCTCTTTTCACACCTGAGCTAGAACAGGCTTCCAGGTAGAGAAAGGGAAATGGGAAGAAATGACCTTTCATTGAGCACCTACTGTTTGCCAGAAACTTTTGGGTACTCTACAATTGTTGTAACATTCAATCCTCACAATAGCCCTGCCAGGTATTTGTTCCCCATTTTGTAATAGATGAAGAAGCTGAAACTCAGACTAGTTGACCTGCCCAAAGCCAAACAACTCACAGGCTGAGAAACTCTGATTTGAACCCAGGATGGTCAGAAGCCAAAACCAGGTCTCTGTAGGTAGCTCCACACTTGAACCATATTATTACCCAGCCTTACATCAAGAAGTATCCGTTCTGTGAATGACTGTGAGGTTGTGACCAAATAATTCAGCACCTGGTGGAGAATCAGCAAGTCAAGAAGATCTGAAGTAAACACCTAACTCACTGGGAAGGGAAAACAGGGAGTTTCTGTTTAATAAGTTGCAGCTACGCAAGACATAAGTTCTTGATGTGCTGTACACCATCGTGCCTATAGTAAACCACACAGTAATGTACACTTAGATATTTGTTAAGAGGGTAGATTTCATGTTGTGTGCTTACCACAATAAAGCAAGCAAATTAAATCACAAAAAATATTACAAATAAAAATACACCGAAAAAAATTGTCCCACCCAAGCTGCCAGGGGTGTGCCCATAGGACAACCACAAAGTATAAAAAAAAATTGGTTAGGAGTCAGGGGTACAGGCGTGGAGAGGAAGCAGCTGCAGAGAAGGGAGACAGAGGCACAGTGATGAGGGGACCGTGGGCTTGCGGAGTAGCAAGGGAGTGCTTCCCCCTTTCCCGTTGCACTCAGGCCTGCCTGCAACTCCTGTACTTGTTCTGCCAGATGTTCCTGTAACCTTCAATAAGGCACTTTTCAACCTGACCTAGTTTGAGTTGGATCCTGTTTTCTTGCAACTCGATGATTCCAGACTAAGACAAAAATACATGACATGATCCCTTCCCTAGAACTGGATTGTAGCTGCAACAGAGTGGACCCCGTAAGTGAGGTCACAGTTATGTACCTGTTGTATCTGCAGAGTTATTAATAGTGCCTCCTCTCCCCATCTCAAAAGCATCCCAGTTTAAATGCCACGGCCATGCTACCCACGAGGCACGAGGACTCCAGGCTGCTCTTCACTGACTCAGAACCGGTAGACAGACTAGACGTCATGCACTAGGAAGGGTCTCTGGGCCCTGGAAGCAGCCATCTATTCTTCACCTGATTAGTAAACATTTGTTTTCAGCTTAGCCTCAGGCTGAGCTGGGGGCTAGAGGACCATCAGAAGCACCCCTGCCCTTGTGGACTTAAATTCCAGTAGGAGACAGAGTGAACTATATACAAAATAAACTTGGATTACATGTTAGGTGATAAGTATCATGCAAAAAAAGATAGAGCTGGGCAAGGAGACTGTGAGGGTGGTGGCGTGAGGGATTCAGGTGGTAGGACTAAATAGGGTGGTCAGGGTAGGCCTTTCCCCTCCCCCGCAGCTGTACTGAGATATAATTGACATATGATACTGTGTAAGTTTAAAGTGTACAACAAAATGACTTGATACCTGTATAGAGTAGACCTGATTCAAAAGGTTTTAAGTCATTGAGAAATCCTCTCATTTGACTGTCCTATATGGCCGATGGGATGTTGGTGAGTTTTATGGTGCTTCTCAAACTGTAATGTCCATTCCTATCACCTGGGGATCTTGTTAAACTGGAGATTCTGATTCAGTAGGTCTGGGATGGCGTCTAAGATCCTGCCTTTCTAACAAGCTCCCAGCTGCTGCTGCTGCTGCGTTGTGTCTGTCAGATCAACGTTTGTTAAGTGTAGAGCCACAGGGTGTCGATGGTGAGGTTTAACAAAAGACCGCAGGGGAAGTTGAAACAGAGAGGTTTACTACCCACAGGTCCTGGAGGAGGTACCCAGCATGCCTTGCAGGGCCAGGCAGGGAAGTCAAGGCAGGGGGTGGGCAGAGTGGCAGGACCTGGGCCACACGCCTTTTTAGAGTGGGTGGGGGGAGTGCTTTGGGGTTCTGTGGCTAAGGCCAGATTGGTGGGTTTAAACCAAAAGAGCAGGGTTTTGGTAAGCTTCTTGGGGGTCTTACCTAAGGGGCACACAAGGGGAAGGCCCTGAGAGGCAGAGACACTGTTTATCACAAGGGTCATCAGAGAAGTCACAGGGAACTTAAATTTACTTGTGAATCTATGGGCTGTAATCCAGGGCAGGCACTTGCATGAGAGGCTGATGTCAATTTAAGGCCCCCGCGGGCCACTTGGCCACACAAGATGGAGGCCAAGGCAGCAAAATCACGGAGCAGTTTAGCTGAACTCTCTACATGCTGGATCTCTGCTCCTCTTGGGGCAGCGAAGACCTACAGAGCAGACTTACATTTCTGTGCCAGTTCCCAAGCACCCGGCCCCTTGCATTGTTTAAACAGGTGCTCTGTAAATACGAGAGGAGTAAATGAACTGAAGAAAGAGATGTAAGGTAGAAAAGGTCAAGCAGTATTAATGAACAGCTAAGCTATGATGATTGACTCACTTCACAGATTCTTTTTCCCAAAGCAATGCCTCATCACACCTGTGTTTGTTTGCACTTCACTATAACAATATTTAAACCATACAGAATTAATTCAGTTTTAAATGGGGATGTCATTAGTGCTCCTGAAAGATTTCTTGCCCTGGACTTTTTTTTTTTTTTTTTAACTTTTGGGTTTATTTATTTATTTATGGCTGTGTTGGGTCTTCGTTTCTGTGTGAGGGCTTTCTCCAGTTGCGGCGAGCGGGGGCCGCTCTTCATCGCGGTGCGCGGGCCTCTCACCGTCGCGGCCTCTCTTGTTGCGGAGCACAGGCTCCAGACGCGCAGGCTCAGTAATTGTGGCTCACGGGCCCAGTTGCTCCGCGGCATGTGGGATCTTCCCAGACCAGGGCTCGAACCTGTGTCCCCTGCATTGGCAGGCAGATTCTCAACCACTGCGCCACCAGGGAAGCCCTGGATGTTTTTTTAATGAATTCATCATGAATTTAAATTTGTTCTATCTACAGCCCCAAGGGCTAGCCCTGTACTTAGAAAATGACCGATGTAGTATCATTTGGGTGCCGGAATGAGCCATGTGTTCAAAAAAAACTTCCTGCCCCGACTCCAGAAAATTCACCATCATAACTTCATTTAATAAATCAACAATTTGATTATCAAGTCAGTACATATTTACAAAATACCTACAACTTGCTGAGAACTGTAGGTTGTACAAAGATGAATGAGACATAGTTCTGGTCTGTGGGGACCTCTCAGCCTGATGTAAAGATAAGAAATAGACATTGAAAGATGTATAGATGGAATAAAATTGTTTGTTAGAAGCCCTAAACTTCTATGCAAAGGAGTAATTGCCTAGTTCCCTAAGCTTTGCAGTCACTAGGGGGTTTAGGTGGGGAATGAGATAGAATATGATGATACATAGAGTGTGATTATAGGGACTTTGGAGTTAGACAGTGGTGGGCGCTAACAGGGTGACTTTGAGTAAACTCTTTCCCTCTCTAAGCCCATTTCCTCATCTGCAAAAGAGTAATAATAACCTCTGCCTCTGTGTTGACCTGAGACTTACTGAAATAGCATATTCAAAGCACTTAGGATAGCTAGGTGAGATTCCTGGAGTAGACATAACACAGGTGTTCATTCCCTAGTCATCCAGCTGGAGTAAAATAAGCTGTGAGCATCACCCTTTGCTTCAGCTCCTTCATCACTTACCGAGCACTCACTAAGGGCCCGACACCAGGTTAGATGCTGGGATCACATGACTGGGGCTTAACTAGAACTGTGTTCCTGCCCTCACACACCCCTCCAGACTGCACAGTGCAGTCGGCTCGGTGCCAGGGAGGGGCTGACCCTGAGTGGGAGGGTCAGAGCTGAGTCTGGAGGATGACCAGCGTTGGCCAAGAGAAGGCAGGAAGGGCACCAAGAGGGAACAGCATAGCCAAAGGCCCCTAAGCTGAGGAGAGCAAGGCACTATGGGGTTTGGGGGGGCAGGCTGGAGGCAGGGAGACCAGCTGGTAGGTGCTTTTGTCATCCTTCTGAGAGGTGATTAGGACGGGAGGCCAACAGTGAGGATATTCCCCAGGTGGGCACAGGAGACACCCCAAGGAAGAGGTGAAAGGATCCTTGACGGGGGAAGCTCTGGTCTTCAGTGCTGTCCAGACATCACTGCCTCTAACAGGAATAGCGACCTGTGAGGGGAGCTGGCCTGGGCAGGCGGCAGTGGCCTCAGCTTCAGACCCGCTGAGTTCGCAGTGGCCCCCAGGAGAAGACTGTGTTCTCCCAGACTCCCCCCAGGAGCCACCCGCCCAGTGCAGTATACCCACAACCAGAAACAGACTTTGTCCATATATTTTCCTTGTGCAAGAGTCTTTTCTCTTTTCTCCCTTTTCTAGAAGGGAGAAAAGTGGGAGCACAGAGCTGTGGATGCCTGGGACCTGTTTTTAATAGGAAGATGGGAAGGATTCTGGTCCCAGGTGTGGATATGCAGACAAAGTGAGGTGCCTACCTCCCTCTAAAGCCCAAGCCCACCCCGATCCCTGGGCCCTATGCTCTGCACCAGAGCAGAACAAGGTCATTTTTGAGGTCGCTTCAGGCTCTTCCTCCCCTCCTCCTCTCTACCTTGGATCATCTCGGGAAAGAAAGGGCCCTCTCCCCTCTAAGACCACCTCTCCCCGTGCTACTGACCTGTCCCTGTGGCTCTGGTCATTCTTATGAATTACTCTCCCCTTTGGGTCTTCAGTTTCACCCTCCCTATTTTATTCTTCTCTATCTAAAATGGTGGTTTATTGTACCATCTTTAAAAATAACCCCAAATCAAGCCTTGCCAAACATTGCTACCCCTTGAATTCGTTTACTTTCTTTCCCCCATCCCTTCCACTGATCTTTTTTTTTTTTTAATTAAAAACACATAGTCACCATGCTGTATATTATACCACTAGGGCTCACTCATCTTATAACTGGAAGTTTGAACCTTTTGACCACCTTTGCCCGTTTCAGCCACCCACTCCAACCCCCTGTGTCTGCCAACCAATCTGTTCTCTGGGTCTGAGTACAGGTTTGTTTGTTTGTTTGTTTTTAAGATTCCACATATTAGTGATAGCATACAATATTTGTCTTTTTCTGTCTGACTTATTTCACTTAGGTTAATGCCCTTAATTTACATCCACATTGCTGAAAATGGCTGGAGTCCTTCATTTTTATGACTGAATAATCATTATATAAATATGCCACATTTTCTTTATCTATTCACTGTTAGTGGACACTTAGGTTGTTTCCATGTCTTAGCTATTGTAAATAATGCCGCAGTGAACATGGGGGTGCGAATATCTTATCATGACAGTGATTTCATTTCCTTCGGATAAATACTCAGAAGTGAAATTACTGGATCATATGGTAGTTGTACGTTTAATTTTTTTAGGAACCTCCATACTATTTTCAATAGTGGCTGCACAATTTACATTCTCACTGACAATGCACAAGTGTTCTCTTTTCTGTACATCCTCACAAACATTTATTATTTCTTGTCTTTTTGATAATAGCCTTTCTAACAGGTGTGAGATGATAGCTCATTGTGGATTTGATTTGCATTTGCTTGATGACTAATTATGTTGAGCATCTTTTCATGTACATGTTGGCCATCTGTGTGTCGTCTTTGGAAAAATGTTCAGATCCTCTGCCCATTTTTTAATGGGATTGTTTGTTTTTTTTGCTAATGAGTTGTGTGAGTTCTTTATATTTTTTGGATGTTAACCCCTTATCAGATAAATGACTTGCAAATATTTTTCCCATTCAGTAGACTTCCTTTTCATGTTGTTGATGGTTTCCTTAGCTGCGCAGAAGCTTTTTAGTTTGATATAGTCCCACTTGTTTATTTTCTTTTTTTTTTTTTTGCCTTTGCTTTTGGCATCAAATCCAAAAAATCATCACCAACCAATGTCAAGAAGCTTACTGCCTATGTTTTCCTCTAGGGGTTTTATGGATTCAGGTTTTACATTCAAGTCTTTCATCCATTTTGAGTTGATTTTTGTTGTGTGAGACAGTGGTCTGGTTTCATTGTTTTCCATGTGGCTGTAAATTTTTTCCCACACCATCCATTAAAGAAATTGTCCTTTCCCTATTGTATTGTCTTGGCTCCTTTGTCATAAATTAATTGACCATATATTCATGGGTTTAGTTCTGGGTTCTTTTCTCTGTTCCATTGATCTGTGTGTCTGTTTTATGCCAATTTCATACTGTTTTGATTGCTATAGCTTTGTAATACAGTTTGAAATCAGGGAGTGTGATACCTCCAGCTTTGTTCTTCTTTCTCCAGATTGCTTTCGGTATTCTGAGTCTTTTGCGGTTCCATGTAGGATTAGGATTGTTTGTTCTATTTCCGTTAAAAAAAAAAAAAGTGCCATTGGAATTATGATAGGGGTTGCATTGAATCTGTACATTGCTTTGTAGTATGGACATTTTTACAATATTCTTCCCATTAATTTGTATCTTCAGTTTCTTTCATTAATGTCTTATAGTTTCACCTCCTTGGTTAAATTTATTCCTAGGTATTTTATTCTTTTTGGTGCAATTGTAAATGGGATTGTTATTAGTGTATAGAAATGACTAATTTTTGTATATTGAGTTTGTATCCTGCAACTTTATTGAATTTATTGATTAGTCCTAATAATTTCTGAGGGAAGTCTTTATGATTCTCTATGTATAATATGTCATCTGCAAATAGAGACAGTTCTACTTCTTCTGTTCTGATTTGGATGCTTTTATTTCTTTTTTTACCTAATTGCCCTGGCTAGAACTTTCAGGACTATGTTGAATACAGGCAGCATGAGTGGGCTTCCTTTCCCTTTTTTTTTTTTTTTTTTTTTTTAGCAGTTTGACCATTGCTTTTATTCTATATTCACAATGAATGACCAGTATAAAATAACTGGCAGGTTTATTACAAAACGCCAAATGTTGGGGTTTAAAAAAAATTGTTCAAATTAAAAGTAGACCCTAAATTGATACTAAATTGAAGTATTATGTCAGCAAAAAAAATAAGTCAAACAATTTTTCTACTGGCAAAATCCTCTTGTAGGTGTTGTCAACTTTCTGCTGGTTAGAACTTCATTTCTTGAAACAGAATTTATTGTTGGCATGGACCTTAGAAACAGCTAATCTAACTCCTTCACGGAAAACTGAAGCTAGGAGAAGTTGAAGTGAGGCAAAAAAAAAAGCTGTTTTTGTTTGGATTAAGGCTCCAGAGTTAGTAGAAAAAAATAGCATGACCAAAGCAGGAAATGACTCACCTCAGTACCTAATGCACAGCCATGCTTTTAATAGAAATTTGACCAGGAAGCTTTTAAATACTATTTCCTTTTTTGTTAGGGTTGAATGTTTTGTGGCAATATTTATTTCTTTTCTCTGAGAAAAGGACGTGGTTATTGTTTAAAACAAAAAAAAAATGTAAAACATGTAAGAAAGCACAAAGAAGAAAAGAAGTCATCAAAAACAGTTTAGTATATTTCCTTCAGGCTTTTTTTTTTTCTATACAACAAGAGTAACTGCCATTTATTTTTTACATGGAACTCAACAGTTATTTATTTTTGGAAAACAATCACAGGAACAATAGCGGTGTCGGGTTCCTCACCTAGAGGGTCATGCTGCAGTGATTCTCAGGAGGTGGTTGGAGAGCTCAGTAGCCACGGAATACAAACTGCCAGCAAGCAAACTGTGAGCCAGTGATGGGTAGGTGCCGCTGACAGTGGCACTGGGAACAGGGTCTCTGTATGACCTTTTTAATTTTTCCACTTTATAACATAAACCCACCAGAGCAGGAGCCTGGATGTGGGGTGGGGAGAGAGAGTAGAAAGAAAAGTAAAGGGAAAGGACAGAGTGACACTTTGCTGGGTCTGCCCAGAACTGAGACCATTCTTTTGCACAGTCTCTTGGCTTCCTCTTGAAATGAAGGCTGATCTTGACTGGTCAGGGGCTCTGATTTGGCCTCTCTGGAATTGCAGGACTACCTCAGACAACTTTAAACAATCTTGTGTAAATGGCATGGTGTATGGGTCCTTTCAGATTCTTTATAAGAACCTATGCTTGTTGTGGGACCCCCTGAGAACTACATTTCACCATAATCTGTAGTATCTATAGGCTTTTAACAAATATATAGGGGCACAAAAACCATCTCTCCCTATTAGGAACAATTGGCCACTTCAATACATTCCACATGATCCTCCTCAGGTACGAACTGTTGGACTAAAGCCACCCACTCCAGCCAAGTCCTGATATAACCACTGTTACTTCCAATCTTGGTTTGGTGACCTCTTAGGTACACCAGTGATCTCCCAAGTATTAAGAAATTCTACATTTAGGAAAGCAATTTTCTTCCATTTAATTGAACTAAACCAGAAGGTGTTCAAAAGAGCTGAAAATTTCTGGTTCAAAAAGCTTTTCTCACCACCAATGAGCTGCCATATTGGTTGACTAGTTGAGTCATTTTAAATTTTTATGTTGGTGATTATGTGTGTGCATCTCCTTGTCCTACAAGCATTAGGCAACACAGAACATAGGTAGGGCTGTGGAATTCATGAGTGGGCTTTCTTGTCTGTTTCCTCATCTTAGAGGAAAAGCTTCCAGTTTTTCACCATTGAATATAATGTTAGCTGTTGGCTTGTCATAGATGGCTTTTATTATGTTAAGGTACTTTACCTTTATACCCAGTTTGTTGAGAGTTTTTATCATGAATGGGTGTTGAATTTAGTCTAATGCTTTTTCTGCATCTATTGAGATGATAGGATTTTTAGCCTTCATTTTGTTAATATGGTATATCATGCTGATTGATTTACAGATATTGAACCATCATTGCACCCTGAAATAAATTCCACTTTATCATGATGTATGATCCTTTTATGTATTGTTGAATTCGGTTTGCTAGTATTTTGAAGACTCTTGAATCTATGTGCATCAGGGATAATGGCCTATAATTTCCTTTTCTTGTAGTGTCCTGGTCTGGTTTTGGAGTCATGGTAAAGCTGGCCTCATAAAATAAGTTTCGGAAATGTTTCCTCCTCTTTTATTTTTTTGGAAGAGTTTGAAAAGGATTGGTATTAATTCTTCTTGAAATGTTTGCTAGAAGTGAAGCCATCTGATCCTGGACTTTTTTGGGGAGAGATTCTTAGTTAATGATTCATTCTCCTTATTAGTAATCAGTCTGTTTAGATTTTCTATTTCTCCATGATTCAGTCTTGGTAGGTTGTATGTTTCTAGAAAATTATCTATTTCTTTTAGGTTCTCTAATTTGCTGGTATATAAGTGTTTATAGTAGTCTCTGATTCTTTGTATTTCTGTGGTATCAGTTGTAATATCACCTCTTTTTGTGTGTGAATTGGGCTGAAAGTTTGTCAATTTTGTTTTTTTCAGTAAACCAGCCCTTAGTTTCATTGATATTTTCTATTGGCTCTTTAGTTTGTATTTCATTTATTTCTGCTCTGATCCTTGTTATTTCCTTCTTCTAACTTTGGGGTTCATTTGTTCTTCATTTGCTAATTCCTTAAAGTGTAAGTTAGGCTCTTTTGAGATCTTCCTTGTATCTTAATGTAGGCATTTATTGCTGTGAACTTTCCTCTTAGAACTCCTTTTGCTGCATCCCAGAGGTTTTGATATGTTGTAAATCCATTTTCATTTGTCTCAAGATATTTTTTGGTTTCTTAATTTCTTCTTTGGCCCATTGGTTTTTGAATAGCATATTGTTTAATCTCCACATATTTGTGAATTTCAGCAGTTTTCTTCTTGTAATTGATTTCTAGTCATACCATTGTGATCAGGAAAAATGCTTGACAAGATTTAAGTCTTCTTGAATTTATAGACACTTAGATAACCAACAAGAACCTACTGTATAGCACAGATAACCAACAAGGACCAACAAGTGTAGCCCAGGGAACTATACTCAATATCTTGTAATAAACTATAATGGAAAAGAATCTAAAAAAGAATATATATATATATATATATATATATATATATATATATATATGACTGAGTCACTTTGCTGTATACCTGAAACTAACACAATATTGTAGATAAACTATATTTCAATAAAAGTTTAAAAAAAATAAAATATAAATGTTTTGTGGCCTAACATATCACCTATTCTGGAGAATGTTCCTTGTGTGCTTGAGAAGAATGTTCCTTCTGCTGCTTTGGGATGGAATATTCTGTATATGTTTGTTAGGTCCATCTGGTCTAACATGTAGTTTAAGTCCAAAGTTTCCTCATTGATATTCTGTATAAATGATCTATCCATTGATGAAACTGGGGAACTGAACCCCCATAATATTATATTGCTGTCTCTTTATTCCTTTAGGATTGTTAATATTTGTTTTATATATTTAGGTGCTTCTATGTTGGGTACATAAATATTTACAAATGTTATATCCTCTTGTTGGGTTGACCCCTTCATCACTATATAATGACCTTTATCATCCATTATTACAGTCTTTATCTTAAAGTCTATTGTCTGACATAAGTATAGTTACCCCAACTTTCTTTTGGTTTCCATTTGCTTGGAATCTCTTTTTTGATCCATTCACTCTCCGTCTGTGTGTGTCCTTTAAGTTGAAGTGAGTCTCTTGTAGGCAGCATATGGTTAGGTCTTATTTTCTTATCCATTCAGCCACTCGATGTCTTTTGGTTGGAGACTTTAGTCCATTTACATTTAAAGTAATTATTGATAGGTATGGACTTACTATTGCCATTTTGTTAATTGTTTTCTGGCTGTTTTGTAATTCCTTTGTTCTTTTTTTCCCTTTGTGATTTGATTTCTATAGGGGAACACTTAGATTCCTTTCTCTTTATTTTTTGTGTATCTACTATAGGTTTGTGCTTTGTGGTTACCATAAAGGTTACATAAAATATCTTAGAGTTATAACAGTCTGTTTAAGCTGCTAATAACTTAAGTCCAAATGCTCTGCATTTTTATTCCCCCTTCTACCCAAATTTATTTTTGATGTCACAATTTACATCTTTTATCTTGTATATTTATGAAATTTATTGTATAGTTAGTTTTTACTATTTTTGTCTTCTAACCTTGATACTAGATTTATAAGTGATTTTATTCACCATCATTACATTAGATTATTCTGAATTTAATGATATATTTACCTTTACCAGTGAGATCTATACTTTTATATGTTTTCCTGTTACTAATTAGCACATTTTCATTTTAGCCTAAATAAGTCCCTTTAACATTTCATATAAGTCTGTCTAATGATGAACTCCATCAGCTTTTACTTGTCTGGAAAACTCTATCTCTCCTTCAATTCTGAAGGACAACTTTACCAGGTAGAGTGTTGTTAGTTGGCAGTTCTTTTGTTTCAGCAGTTTGAATATATCATGACACTTCTCTCTCATCTGCAGTTTCTGATGAAAAATCTGCAAATTATCTTATGGGGCTCCCTTGCATGTAACAAGAAGTTTTTCTCTTGGTGCTTTTAAGATTCTTCCTTGTCTTTAAATTTGCAGTTTAATTATAATTTGTGTTGGTGTGGATCTACTGGATTTATCTTTTTGGGAACTCTCTGGGGTTCCTGGATCTGTATATCTTTTCTTCCCTAGATTAAGGAAGTTTTTCAGCTGTTATTTCTTCAAATAAGCTTTCTGCCCCTTTCTCTCTTCTTTTTCTGAGACCCCTGTAAAGCAAATATTGGTCCACTTGATATTGTCTCATAAGTCCCTTAAGGTATCTTCACTCTTTTTCATTCTTCTTTTTGCTGCTCTGATTGGATGAATTCAACTGCTCTTTGAGTTCACTGATCCTTTCTTCCACTTCACATAGTCTGCTGTTAAACTCCTCTTTAAAATATTTCAGTTGTTATCATATTCCTCAGCTCTGTGCTTTTACATTGTACTTTTTAATATTCTTTGTCTCTTGGTGAAATTCTCACTTTGCTCATGGATTGTTCTCTTGACCTTGGGGAGCATCTTTATATTTTTAACTCTTTATCAGGTAAATCACTTATCCATTTCATTAAGGTCTTTTTCTGAAGTTTTATCTGTTTCCTTCATTTGAAACATATTCCTCTGTTCATTTTCCTTCACTCTCTGTGTTGGTTTCTATGCATTAGATAAAACAGCCACCTCTCCCAGTCTTGATGGAGTGCTCTCATTTAGGAGATAACTTATCATTCATGGATAAACAACAAGATCCTACTGTATAGCACAGGGAACTATATCCAATCTCCTGGGATAAACCATAATGGAAAATAATATTTTTTTTAAAAAGACTGTTTAGGGAATTCCTTGGCAGTCCAGTGATTAGGACTCCATGCTACCACTGCAGGGGGCATGGGTTCAATCCCTGGTTGGGGAACTAAGATCCTGCAAGCCATGAAGTGTGCTGAAAAAAAAAAAAAAAAAGATGTTGAATCTGTTAAGATGTGAGCCCTCCAAGTTATTCTTCGTTTTCTAAGAAGATATAAAAACAAACATCGTATTTTAAAAAAGATTATATATGCGTGTATAACTGAGTTACTTTGCTGTACAGCAGAGATTGGCACAGCACTGTAAATCAACTATACTTAAATAAAAAAAAAAACTTATTCAACCTTGCCCTAGCTCTTGGTCGTCTCTCAAACCTTTGTGATGGTCTGAGCAGCCTTCTTTGTTCTTAATGGCTCCAGTAGTTGAGGGTATGCCAAGATCTGTCAGTGTACTAAAGGGGAGGATCTCAGTCACCACCTAGATGCAGGCTGATTGGAAGCTAGACACTTAGGTGGCAGCTTTTAAAGTATGCTAATATACTTCTGTCAGGAGAAGACTGGGGATGGATGTTTCTGTTTGCTGTCTCTGCTGTGCCCTGGGGGTGAGGGGATGGCCAGTTAAGTACTGTTTCTCTGCTTGTTATAGTCCAGTGAGACCTGAGAATGTAAGCCCTATTGGCCATCAGAGCCAGGCAATCAAGGGGTATCCCTCAAGAAGCAGCAGCAAAAACTAGGGTACCAGACATGTGCACAGGCTTCTTTCCAGGAGATACTGATGACCTGGAGCAAGGCAGAGGGGGAGCACAAAGATGGTGCCTACTGGCCTCCCCAGTCTCTGGAGAGTGTTGTGGTGTCCCCTAAATGTGTGTTAAATTAGAAGCCTTCCCCTCATGCTTAAGCTTTTTTTTTTTTTTTTTTTTTTTTTTTAATTTTATAGCTACTTTATTTATTTATTTATTTATTTTTGGCTGTGTTGGGTCTTCGGTTCGTGCGAGGGCTTTCTCTGGTTACGGCAAGTGGGGGCCACTCTTCATCGCGGTGCGGGGACCGCTCTTCATCGCGGTGCGCGGGCCTTTCACTATCGCGGCCCCTCCCGTTGCGGGGCACAGGCTCCAGACGCGCAGGCTCAGTAGCTGTGGCTCACGGGCCCAGCCGCTCCGCGGCATGTGGGATCTTCCCAGACCAGGGCTCGAACCCGTGTCCCCTGCATTAGCAGGCAGATTCCCAACCACTGCGCCACCAGGGAAGCCCTAAGCTTTTTTTTTAAAATTAATTTTTATTGAAGTATAGTTGATTTACAATGTTGTGTTAGTTTCAGGTGGACAGCACCTGAAAGTGAATCAGTTATACGTATACATATATCCCTTCTTTTTTAGATTTCCTTCCCACTTAGGTCACCACAGAGCATTAAGTAGAGTTCCCTGTGCTATACAGTAGGTTCTCATTAGTTATCTATTTTATACATAATAGTTATATATGTCAATCCCAATCTCCCAACTCATCCCAGCCCTCCTTCTCCCCTTGGTATCCAAAAGTTTGTTCTCTACATCTATGTCTCTATTTCTGCCTTGCAGATAAGTTCATCTGTACCATTTTTCTAGATTCCACACATAAGTGATACTATACAATATTTGCTTTTCTCTTTCTGACTTCACTCTGTATGACAGTCTCTAAGTCTATCCACGTCCCTGCAAATGGCACTATTTTGTTCCTTTTTATGGCTGATTAATATTCCATTGTATATAGGTACCACATCTTTATCCATTCCTCTGTTGATGGACATTTAGCTTGTTTCCATGTCCTGGCTATTGTAAATAGTGCTGCAATGAGCATTGGGGTGCATGTATCTTTTTGAATTATGGTTTTCTCTGGGTATATGCCCAGGAGTGGGATTGCTGGGTCATATGGTAGTTCTATTTTTAGTTTTTTGAGGAACCTCCATACTGTTCTCCATAGTGGCTGTACCAATTTACATTCCCACCAACAGTGTAGGAGGGTCCCCTTTTCTCCACATCCTCTCCAGTATTTATTGTTTGTAGAATTTTTGATGATGGCCGTTCTGACCAGTGTGAGGTGATACCTCATTGTAGTTTTGATTTGCATCTCTATAATAATTAGTGATGTTGAGCATCTTTTCATGTGTTCATTGGCCATCTGTATGTCTTCCTTGGAGAAATGTCTATTTAGGTCTTCTGCCCATTTTTTCATTGGGTTGTTTGTTTTTTTGCTACTGAGCTGCATGAGCTGTTTGTATATTTTGGAGATTAATCCCTTGTCTGTTGCTTCGTTTGCAAATATTTTCTCCCATTCTGAGGGTTGTCTTTTTGTTTTGTTTATGGTTTCGTTTGCTGTGCAAAAGCTTTTAAGTTAAATTAGGTCCCATTTGTTTACTTTTGTTTTTATTTTCATTACTCTAGGAGGTGGGTCAAAAAAGATCTTGCTGCAATTTACGTCAAAGAGTATTCTGCCTATGTTTTCCTCTTAGAGTTTTATAGTGTCTGGCCTTATGTTTAGGTCTTTAATCCATTTTGACTTTATTTTTGTGTATGGTTTTAGGGAGTTTTCTAATTTCATTCTTTTACATGTAGCTGTCAGGCTTAAGCTTTTAAGATGAGCAAACAGGTCTCTTTCACAGAAAGACTGGCTCATTTCAGTCTGCTGCCTCTGCCCTGAGTCCTGGGGGGTTAGCCACAGTGTGTTCACAGGAGCCCTTTAAGAACTGTGTCTTAGTTCCCCATGGCTTTGTGTTTTATGGGTGCAAGCCCCACTGGCTTTCAAAGCTAGATGTTTTGGAAACCCATCTCTCAGGTGGCAGTCTTAAAAGTTCGGGCACCAGATGTGGGGTCCATACCCTTCACTCTTTAGGGAGAAGCTGTGAGTGCCCTCTTAGCTATGGGTCACTGCATTTGGGGTGGAGTTTATGGTGAGACTGTTTCTCAGCCTCTCCTACCTAAACCCTACCTTGGGTTTTTCCTCATTTGCCATATGTGTAAGAGCCACTAAGCTAGTTTCCAGATTTATTTCAGAGGAAATTGTTCCATATGTAGCTGTAGATGTGGTGTTCCTTGAAAGGAAGTTAATTCAGGAGCCTCCTATGTTGACATCGAGTCAAAACCCTCTTGTCTCTTCTGAACTTTTTAAAAGATAATCTTCATTCCTTCCTTCTACTTCCTCACCACAGTCTCATTCTATTTTTACAGCAAACTTTTTACAGTATCCCTGAGTGTAAGCATGACTCATAATTAGTACAGAAATCTGGAAAATACAGAAACTATAAAAAAAGAAAATGAAAATCACTTATATGCCCACAATGTAGATATAACCATGACTACTAATGTTCTAGCAAGTTTCCTTTTTAGTCTTTTTATCTATGAGACTAGGTGCCTAAGTGGTAGGTATGTAAATTGATCAATAGATACCAATTTTTTATTTTACAAAATTTGACTCATACTAAATATGTTTTATATTCTGAGCTTTGATTAAACATGATGTTGTAATCCTAGGTGATTAAATGTCCTTTGTACCCATAATAGTGGTAACAACTAATATTTCATCTTTGATATCCAATTTTGGACATTTAGGTAGTTTTCATTTTCTCATGGTTGTAAGTACTGTTGTGATAGACATTCTTATGCCTGCATCTTTGTCTATAGCCATGCTTAGAAATGAAATTCTGAGCCAAAGGGTGTGAATATTTTTAAGGCTCTCAAGACATGGTTACTTAAATTTATACTTGGTGAGCTGTGTTTGAAATCTTACGAGCACTGGATACCATCCTTCGTTCACTTCCTAATGCCTTTTAATCTAGCTTTTTCTTGAAACTATGCCAAAATTGCTCTTCAAGTTCTCAGGTGAGTTTCTAATTCTTGAATCCAAAATCCTCTTTTTTGTGCCTTTCTCTGTCTTCTCTCTCTCTGCATGTGTCTGCTGTGTTTGATTGCCTCATCTCCCCTTGAAGCCCTCTTCTTCCTCACCATCTTTCACTCTCTACTGCTCCAATTCCCCATGACCCCTCTGGTACTTTATTGAATACAGGAAGGGCTTATGAGGAAGTGGAAGAGGCAGATACTGTCCTCAAAGAAGGCAGGCCCATCTTAAATAAACATATGGGATCTTAAAAACCTGAAAAATAAAATCACAGAGGGAGTGTGGTAATCTAAGTCAGGTAGATTCATTAGAAGGAGGCTACTTTGGAGGGAGCATATGGCTTAGTGAAGAGGAGGGGGGAGGACAGACCACACTGAGAAAGGAGGTGTGATTGGCAAGTACCGTCCTAGTGGCACCAGGTGGAACCTCTGCAAGGCCACACCCTGGTCTTGTTGACTGACCTCCTCTGGGCTGGATCTCTTGCCCCTTCTTCCTGTCTAATCCCACTGCTACTGCGGGGAAGGTGAACAGCTGAGGCTGGCAAAGCACAAGCAACTCAGCCACAGTAGAGCACAGGAAACTCAGAGACCAGGACATAGTTTGTGTGTCATGTGTAGGCTTTGGGAACCCGAGGGGAGCTCCAAGCCACAAGTGGAAATTCCTAGTTCCTGGGTCAAGCACCATGAACCTGAGGGTCTGTGTCATATGGCTCATGGCCGTGCTTTCCTGTCCCCCCTCCACCCCCGCCCCGCCAGTTAGGTCTACTTCAGGCTCAGGACAAGGTCTCACCTTTCTCTGTTCAGTTTTCAACCAGTAGACATGAGAATAGTAAAACCATATGTAGCATTCCTAGAAATTCTGCCCCAATTTGTGGTGTGTTCCTATGAAAACATCAGGACCAAGGACAGCAACGCTGATTGGCCTCTCACCCCATCTATGTAGTCAAGCTCCTCTCTTTTTCCTTTCTTCTCACTACCTAGAGCATTTTTTTTACACCAGGAGAAACCATTACTTAGAAAATCATAGGGCTTTAACATCTTAATGGAAAGAAAATTATCAGTGTGATCACAACCAGAGACCTTGGTTAATGGAATAGTAACCCTTTCCTAACCATCCCAGGACTGTGGAAAGGGTGGAGAACCTGGCATTTGCAGAGTTAACATCTGAGTCTTAGACTCCCTGCAAGAACTGGTGAGCCGGAGTCAGTCACTTAGCGAGCATCTCAGTGTGACTTTGTCTTAAAAAAAAAAACAAAACTGATTTTATGGGGAAGATTAATATGCTTGGGAGAATTGTGAAGGTCACAGAAGATTTCTTACAAATATCAGAGTTATATATACATCCTTATAGGGTATTTATATTTTATTCAATCAGTCAGATTGTATGAGTGCCTACAACTCGGTGCCTACAATATGCCAGGCATAGTTCTAGATGCTAGGACTGGGCTGTGATTAAGACAGACGAGGTTCCTGCCCTCACTTAAGTCTACTTGGAAGAGAAGGAGAATAAACAAGGAGACAAATACATAAGGTAATTTTAGCTTATAATGTGCAGAAAGTAAAACAAGGCTAGAAAATGATTAGGGGGAGGGGTGGCCAGGGTCTCTGTGGAGGTGGTGTTGGGCTAAACCCTGGGGAGTGAAGGGCCAGCAAAGCTCACCTCTCTTGGCTACAGCCTGCTCATCTCATAGAGTGAGGGTGCTGGGGTGACAGGGCCATGTTACATAAGGAGGTTGGTTACGCCACTTCCAATAGCAGTTCAGGGCAATAAGCCCCTTGCCAGAGGCCAGCCTCACATCCTCTGTGGAGGATACTGGTGAGGTTCTCAGATCCCTGTTCTTGGTGAACAAATCTTAGGTAGATTAAAGTCTGGAAAACAGTATGGTGGTTCCTCAGAAAATTAACATTGAATTACCATATGCTTCGGCAATTCCACCTCTGGGTATATAGCGCAAGGAATTGAAAGTACGGCTCAAACATGTATTGGCACAACGCTGTTCATAGCAGCAGCATTCACGGTAACCAAAAGGTGGAAACAACCCAAATGCCCAACAACAGATGAATGGATACACAAAATGTAGTACATACATCCAACGGAATATTATTCAGCTTTAAAGAATAAAGTTCTGACACATGCTGTAACACGGATGGACCTTGAGAACATTACGCTAAGTGAAATAAACACAAAAGAACAAATACAGTATGACCTCATTTATATGAGGTACCTAAAATAGGCAAACTCATAGAGATAAAAAGTAGAATGGAGGGGAGTGGAATGAGGAGTTACTGTTTAAGTACAGTATTTCTGTTTGGGAAGATAAAGTTCTGGAAATTGGTAGTGGTGATGGTTGCACAACCATGTGAATGTACTTACCGCCATTGAGTTGTACACACTTTAAAATCAATCGAAATGGTAAGTGTGTGTTGTGTATATTTTACCACATTAAAAAAAAAAAAAAAGCCCATGGGAGACTGAGAAGAGACTGGTCAGGCAGTGGCAACCTTGCTCTTAGATGTTATTTCAAATAGTCCGGAGGGGTGTGGAGGCTGAGGGGAATCACACCGGGTCTCTGCAGGCAACTCTCAGGGTGCCTCCTATTCCACGCCCCTGGTACCTGCAGGACAGACCTTGCAGCCCCCATCAGAGTAGAAAAGGGGCTTGGGGAGCGAGATAAACCTCACGCTGAGTCCCCTACCCAGCAGCATGCCAGCCCTGCAGACCAGGAAAAGAACCGCTGGCCCACCTGCCACCTCTGTCAGCGCCTCCAACCCCTTCTGGTGGCTGGTGTGGCTTTCAGGTAGAGGAAGTCAGTACTGAGCCCAGTGGGTCTCAAAGGGTGGTCCCTTGGGAATTCTATAAATGCAGATTCTTAGGCTCCACACTGGACCTGTTGATCCAAAGCACCAGATATGGGGCCCAGCAGTGTGTGTTTTAACAAGTCATCCTGTGGGAGATTCTGATGTTGGAGAACCACTGTTCTCAACTGTTACAGAAAGAGCTGCTCTTCTGGGCAGTAACTCAGTGCACTTAGTGAGCACCTCCTGAATGCAGAGCCCCAGGCTGTGCAGTAGGGGACACAAAGCAGGCCATCTCGGGGAGCGCCATTCCTATGTGATGCTAGGACCCCAAGGGCATCAGAAGGTGTGAGTGGCTGTCAGCCCAAGTAGGTGACATGGGCCTGCGTCACACCCTCTCCTGGTGTGGGCACATCTGGCAAGGTCTGCCAGGGCCCCTTCATCAAGGGTGCTGTGGTGCTGCCGTGTCAGCGTAATGATCTCAGCTCAGCCGCCTATATACATAAAGCAGATGTGTCTTTCCTCCACTCGCTGTCCCAGCCGTGCTATGTGGACGCTCACTGTACCCCTGTTGGGGAGAGGATTCCTTCAGAGCGTCCAGGCCAGATCCCGCCGTAACTTTCAGGTGACTGTAGATGTTCATTACAGCCCAGTTTGAAAATTCCGGTCTCACGGGCATTTCCTAGCTCACCTTGTCCTCTCCCCGGCGTGCCAGGACCTGCGGTGGGAAAGTAGGAAAGGCAGCATGATCTGCCCTTGAGTTGCCTCCTCCACCTCTCTTCTCAGGAATTGGGGGAGTGAAGGGAAGACGGATGGAGTAGAGGGGGAGGCGGACTGCTCTGCACTGGGATTCAGTTGCAATCCCCTTCTCATCGGGGTCCAGCACTACTTCTGTTGATGCCCTCGGTGAGGCAGACGTCCCATCCATGGCCCTCTCACGAGGCACATGAAGACTTTGAGTTCCTTGATCCTGTAGGGCCTCCCCATGGCTCCGTTCCCTGGTGTAGGGGGGCCCTGCTAAGCCCAACATCGTTCCCTAGTCCACTTCAGCCTCCACCATCAGGAGGCCCCAGTTTTCTTGCTGCCAGGGTCCCTTTGCATGGGGATGGATTTCTGTTAGGATATCAGCAAGATGGGTTACTCTTAGCCCTCTATCACTGTGTCTCCTTGACCAATGGAAACCCGTATATCCTTGCCACCTCAAATGGAGGGAAGGTACTGGGTGCCCTAGTGCCACCCTTTTGGTCCTGACATCTCTCTCCTGTTCATGGAGGCACAAGGATAGACCAGGAAGTTCACTGCCTGGGCAATGTCCCCACAGAGAGTGGATTGCCCTCAGGATGGGCCCCTTAATTTGCGGGACCCAGTGCAGAACTGTTGAACTATTAAGAATTCCAAGATGGTGACAGCAGAGCATTAAACCAAGTGTGGGACCCTCCTGGGTGCTGGCCCTGTGTGACTGACTGCACAGCTCCCACACCCACGAAGCTGGCCCTGAGTGCCAGGCTCCCATCCTCGTTGGCCCACCTCTCCAGCATGATTCTCTCAGAAGCTCCCTTCTCCCTTGGCTTAAGGGCAGGAAAGCACCACTCTCCTTGAATCATCTCACTCCATACAAGGTCTAAAGCCCCTCTGTCTCTCTCCAGTCATCTTACACGGGTTAGGAGGGCCCATCTAGCATGATGGTTGGGTCAGCTTGGCAATCTCTTGGATATGCCTTGGAGGTGACGCTCTTCACAAAGTGCGAGTACTAATGCCTCCTTTAGAAACAAAACAAAAACAAAAAACCCAAACAAATAAACAAACAAAAAAACTGGAGTTGAATCACCAAATCTAGGCAACAGGAAAATTCTTCTCAACATCCTTTGACACTGGAGTATGTACTGTGACTTCCCAGGCCTGGCCACGATGATTTATCCAGGGCAGGGCACCTGGGCGAGCAGGGCCAAAGAGACCCCCAAGTGGGCTTCTAGAATTTGGATTCGAGAGTTGTGCCAGCCTCCCTCTGGTGGTTGAAATGGAAGCTCTAAAGCTTGGTTACAGGTGGCTGAGTGTTTACTGACACGTGGCTCAGAACGGAGAAGAAGCTGGCCTGGAAGTGGTGGGGGAGAAGGAGATGGTGGAGGGGACAGGACAGAGGGGGCACAGGGAGAGACAGGTGGAGAGGGGGAAGAGACAGTGTGGCCGGCCTGATTCTGGCTGTGCCTGACCCTAGTTCCATTCTTGTCCAGGGTCTCCTGCAGGGTCCCCTGCGGTACTTTTGCTATGAGTTCTCCTTTACGCCTAAGGAAGTCAGAGTTCAATTTCTGTCATTTGCCCTAGAAGTCACGAACTAACACAACTCCCCACTTGCAAGTGGCCCTTCCCCATCTCTCAGTAAGAGTCTGAGCTGCTTGGCTCCGATTTCCATGGAACTGCAGGAAATAAAAGAAGGACCCAGAAAATAGGATCTAAATGGGAAGGAGAGTGGCTTCAGGCCATGTGTGATGGGAGCGCATCAGGTTCTGTGGAGATGCAGGACTTAACTTCCCATCACCTACTAACTGTTTGGGCTGATTTGCTTATGCATGGGCAGAATCACCACCTCCCCCCGCCCCCGCCCCCGCCAGCTGTCCTTCAAAGATTTAGTGTGATTCATGTCTTCTTTAAACTGAGAGCTATGATAACTAGAAACAGTAGTGAGTAAGATACACTTCCTGCCCTCGTGGAGCTAACGGCTTGGTGGAGGAGTCAGATTCTAAACAACCCATCCCAAAACGTATAAATGTGGTAATTACTGCTACAAGGAGTTATTTCAGAGACAGGAGATTCGATGACAGGAATCCTAACCATCTTGGATTTTCTCCTTTTGATTTTCTCCAAATTCCAAAATCCCTCCATCCCCCTTCCCTGTGACACGTCCAGACAACTAGTACCATTACTACCACTATTTCAGGGACATAGAACTTCTCCTCTACTCTGTATAAACTTCCAGGAGGTCCAGGAAGTCAGTTTGTTCCAACACTAGCCACATGTGTTTATTGAACACTTGAAATACAGCTGGTTCAACTGAGGATCTTAAGTTATAACTTATTTAGATATAAATTTGAAAACTGGAGCAACATAAAATATTTTTCCATTAAACACAAAACACAACATTATTTTGTTAGAACCACGTTTCACTTTATCTGTTGAAAATCTTGCGTCTGAGCCGATGTGCTGTGAGTGTAAAGACCCAGATTTCCGACATTTACCATGAAAAAGAGTGGAAAAGGTATCATTACTGATTTTTATGTTGATGATGTTGATGTGACCGGAATTCGAATATGTTAGATTAAATATATTCCAAATTGATTTTTGCCTGTTCCTGGCCTTTTTAATGGGGCTACTAGAAAATGTAAAATTACATCTGTGGCTCTTGTTGTGTTTCCGTTGGCCGGTGCTGAGTGGTGGGGACAGGATGGGGGCAGCCAATCTCCTGCGGGATCTCCCAGGCCTGAGTCGCTGTAGAAAGGTCCGGTCCGGCTTTCATTTCTCCCCTTCCTCTTTTTCATGCTTCCCAAACACCATGCCCACTGACTTGTGGGGTGGTGGTGAGCTCTTGCCAGGGGGAGATTTGAAGCAATCAGTGTGAACACCCACTCCCTCCATCACCATCCGGAACTAAAGAAGGGCTTCTCTCACTACCCTCCCTAGTCCAGGAGCCAGAAGGGGCCTCCCCATCTCCCTTCCCTTCCTGCAGGGACATGTGTGACATCCCTAAGATCCCAACGCCGACTCCCCCCAGGGTGTCTTGATGGCTGAGGCGGTCACTTTAATACATAAAGCTACTTTTGTCCTGTCTTTATCTGAAACCTGCAGACAGATCGTGTTCACAGATAAGACTCTGACAGACCGAAGAACTTGCTGAGATCCTAGCCTGCTGGACTGGGGGCAGCTAATGCTCCTGGGTGTGGACGGTAACACGAGGCAGGTCTGAGATAAAATCAGGAGCAATGTGATTGAAGGAAGGCTCCAGGGTCTAGGGAAAACCCAGGTTTTGGGGGGGCGCAAAGCTTATACAATTTTAAGGATCTGCTTTAAGAAGATAACACACAAATGTCTTGTATTCTTAAATTTTACAAAACTATGTGATCTTATGAACACATTTTTAGGAACCTGTGTGAGGGAGGGAGCTTCACCATTTGGCAAGGGGTCCCCAGACCAGCAGCATTAGCAAAATCCGGGAATTTGTTAGAAATGCCAGTTCTTGGGTCCAAAGCTACTTAATCAGAAATTCTAGAGTAGGGCCCAGATATCTGAGTGCTTCCCAAGCCCTCCAGGTGGTTTTGATACCCAGTCACGTTTGAGAACCACACACATGGTGGTTAAAAGCATGGATTCTGGATTAAGGCTACCTGAGCCCAGTTTGGCTGTTTATTATCTGGGTGACCTCACCAAGGTACTCGATACTCTAAGCCTCAGTTTCACCGTCTGTAAAATGGGGGAGTGATAGCACGGATCTCAAAAGTTTGTATTGTGGATTAAATAAGATAACAGAAGTAGTGCTAAGCATAGTACCTGTCATGCTGTATGCACATAAAAAGTTATATAGTGTTATTCTGCAGAGTGTACATGTAGTTGTTGGCGGGAGGGTAAGGAGGAGAGATGGGGATGTAAGAGGTCCTCTTTAGGCGTAATCACGAAGAAGTTCAAATGTGACCTTGACCCCTTTCCCCGGGGTCTGCTGTGTGGTCCTCCAACTGGTTTGCCCTTCCTGGCAGCCCCTTCTTTCCGGGTCACCTGGTGGTTTTCTCTATTTTTTAGGGTCCTGGGCTAACCTTTTAAAATGTCAAATACAACAAATTTAATGAGTCTTACCCTTTGGGGAGTCATGGACCTCCTTGAAAATACAATGGGAGTTAGAGACTTCTCTCTAGAGGGCTATGTGCACGTAACACGTGCACTGAAGTGACAGACCTTGTCAGGAAACCACTGAAGGGCAGGCCTGGGACCTCAGTTAAGAGCACTTTTGGTCTGTTTTGTTAATGGAATTGACTTTTAGCAGATGCCTTCTGAACTCTGTGTCATATCCCTTTAACTGTGGGAATTTCAGTCACTGTGGCAATGAAGAAGGTCTGGGATGGGGGTGCCTTTTAGCACTTTTCAAATCACATCATGAAGCTCCTTCAAACTCTTCTGATACATCAGGGGAGTTCTGTGTGGAAATGTTCACTTCAAAGACATTTACAATCCCATAAGGACAATTTAGTGGCTGAAGATTATCTAATGCTGCTAAAAGCATAAGTGTGGTTAAATCAGAAAAAACAGACAAGTCAGAGATGTGTGTGTGTGACAGATTAATTTTTCAGCCTGTTTCTGTCATTCTCACTGCGCTTATGAGGTGTGTGACATGTTTGTGTTGTATTTAGCTGTCACCTAGCTGCAATTTACAATGTTCCTTGGAATCATACTTTGGGTTGACTGGGGCAGAGAGAGATTCATAATGACAGCCTATGTGGCTTTGGGCATTTCAAGTCCCTCTGATGATATTGTTACTTGGTTTGAAATCAGATTGGAAAGAAAATGACACCTGTCTCTAAACAGAAAGGCAGTGGGTCAGGAGATACGGGCAGGATGTAGCCTCGGACTTGGGAAATTTCTCAGGATCTCTCCAACGTTCCAGCTGTCTCCTCGCTCTGGGTGCACCAAGCAAAGATGGAAAGAGTGAGCCTTGGAGTAGAGGACGCCAGCCTGCCTGATCTCCAGCCCGCTGTGTGCCGGGGCTGCCCTTGGGCCAGTTCATGGGAGGGGAGGTCAACTGCCAGTTGGTCATGGGCCCAAGCAATGGCGAGACAGGAAGAGAGGAGACAGACGGAGGTGAGGGCTGAAGCCTGGGGCAAAGCAGGAGGGGCAGGGAGAGTCCTTGACAGAGTAGGTAGACCTGAGGAAGAAGGTTCCGGGTTCCGCTGCCACCTCCCTGCCCATCACACACACACCCACCGCCTGATGGAATGGGACGGGCCTCCCCAGCCTGAGCGTGGTCCAGGGCAGTGGAACTCCGAGCCTGAAACACTCGGGCCTCCCTGGCCTCACAGCTACCGCCCTACCCCTCTCTCTCCAAACGCCAGGGACAAACCTCTGCATGGCTGCCTGGGGCCCAGGGAGTGCCCTCAGGCCAGCCCTGCCCCACTGTCCTGTGACCGCTTTGTGAACTTGGCGTGCCGTGGCCGTGTACTTGTCCATGTACTTGTCCCCTTTGCCTCTTTGGGGGTTGATGAAGCGCTATCTTGGGAAGTCCCAACACCTTCCCTCATGGAGGGTCACCCTCAGCCATCCTTCTGCCAGGCCCCGTTCCTAGGAAGAGCCCTTGAACACTGACCCTGACTCTTGGCTCTGGAAGAAGAGAGAAAGGGAAGGGGAGATCTAGCTGAAGTGTTGGCCAGTCGTGCTGTAAGGTCCCCTGATGGGGCCACTGCTTTGCAGCCAGCGGGTGCCTTGGCTTCCTGATGCTGGGGGGGTCACCTGACCTTTCTGAGCCTCAGGTTTCTGCATCTGAGAAGGCCTGGGGTGGAGAAGACCATGTGACACGGCAGGTGTGGCAGTGCCTTGCGGATGATGTATCATGATGCGGGCCACTCCCCCCTCTTCCTGCTCCCCTGGCGATGAGAAGGTAGCAACAAAGCTGTCGGTGGGCAGTTTGCAAGCAGGAAGTGGAGGATGGCTGGGACAGCCCAAGCCACCACGCAGACAAAGCTAAGGGTCCCTGGCCACCCCCTGGCCCTGCCTGTCTGCCCTCCTGCCCCCTCCCTAACGTACCGCCTCGTTTTCTTCCTTCTCCCTTTTTAAATGAGGCAGAGAGAGACAATGGCTCGCTTACTGTATTCTATGGGTTGGGATCTGTGTGTATTATTAACTCATTTAATCCCTGTCAAAACACCGTTTTTTTAGCTGATGAAATAGAGGCAGAGAGTTTGAGGACCTTGCTCCAGGTCACAGAGGTGGTGGTCACAGACCAGGACTCGCACACAGGCAGTCTGGCTCCCAAGTCTATCATCCAGTGGTTCCCGAAGTGTGGTCCCTGGAGCATCAGCCTGACCTGGGAATAGAGTAGAAATGCAAATTCTTCCCCACCCCCCCCACCAACCCCACCAGAACTACTGAGTCTGAAACTCGGAGGTTGGGGCCCATCATTGGTGTGTTCCCAGGCTTTCCGGGGCATTCTGAGCACATGAAAGTTCGAGAACCACTACCCTCATATCTTCCAGCAAGCCAGTGTTTCATTTCTCTAACGTCTGCATGAACTCGGCTACAGCTGGGGCTGGCTGGGGAAACACAGGTCTGTCTTCAGGTTCTGGTTGAGAGAAGAGGAACCACCGTTGCCAGGGAGAAACCTGGCTCTCCAATTGGCCTTCTTCTGGCTCCTCACCTTTGACCTGCTCATGCAAAATGACTTCTTAAAATGTCTTATTTTGCTGTCTCCCAGGCAAGGCCTTCGTGATTAATCGTGCAGCTCAGCACAAAGAGCCTGGAGGTGCTCATTTTATTTTATTTTTATTCTGTTTCTTTCATACTTACTTAACAAAAGATCCATGTATATGTGTATGCAGGCATGTGTGTATTCTCTCTCTCCGCACGGCCACCCCCGACCCGCCCAAGCTTGACTCAACCTTTTATTTCCAAAATCTATTTCTGGAAGTTTCTGAGCCAAGTTGGTGCTTC
Organism: Balaenoptera acutorostrata; assembly: GCF_949987535.1. Taxonomy (NCBI): domain Eukaryota; kingdom Metazoa; phylum Chordata; class Mammalia; order Artiodactyla; family Balaenopteridae; genus Balaenoptera; species Balaenoptera acutorostrata. Next base: position 59,802,377 of record NC_080081.1, read on the forward strand.
TCAGAGCTGCCGTGTATGGTTGCACAGGCCGTGCAACCTTTTGGCTGGTATTTCAGTCCCTGCAGCCTCTAGCTCAGGGCTGGTTCTCAACATCCACAGGCTAAGTGTTGATTGTCCGACATGTTTTAGAGAACAAACTTGCCTCTCTTTTTTCTCCAAGTCAATGTCACTTGGCCGGAAAGGCCTTCTCAAAGAACCGCCCTCTGGTGCCAAGCCTCGCCCGTGTCCAACTGGCTTCAAAGTGAATCCTTACATGGAGGAAAGGCATTGGGCTTTCGGTTTGGCTCTGCCAACCAGTTCTGTGTCCTTAAGAAAACATTTCTGAGCCACTTGGTTTCATCCCAGGGTTTTTTTTCCACCTGTCACTTGGAAATAATGATAGGAATTGCTATTTGCCTCCTGGGATTGTTTAAAGCAGGGCTGGCAAAACCTTTTCTGTAAAAGGCCTCAGAGTAAATAGTCTAAGCTTTGCAGACCATAACGGTCTCTGCAGCAGCTGCTCATCTGTGCCACTTTGGGGAAAGCAGCCATAGACAAAACATGAGAGAATGGGGTTGGGTGTATTCCAGTAGCAAAAATAGGTGGCAGGGTTGTGCCCACTGGCGGTAGCTTGCCAACTCCTGATTTAGCAGATGAAGCAAGAAATGGATGTGAAAATAAACTGTAAAGTGCCATCAAAAAGTAAGGGATGGTGAGGTGAAGAGACACTGCACACAGCAGGGTCAGGTGTACGCCAGGAGGCCTCACTGATACAGACTGGAATGCCCAGTGGAAAGGCCAACCGTCGTGCATCCCTGCCCCTTGGCAGCCTGGGGGGAGGTACACTGGGAGCCAGGTGCACAGGTGAGGTGGTCAGCAGAAGATACTCCTCCCACTAATGCACTCCCTTTTCACTGGAATAAGCCTGAGAATGGTTTTGCCCTGAGCTTCAAGTCCAGTCTATGTTTGGGCAGCAAATGATCTGAGCTTGGGTACCAGCTATTTACAGCCATGCTTGGGAAAGTCACCTGCCCACATCTGGAGACCTTGGGGGAGCTTGGCTCAGTCCATCTTTTGGGGAAAGAGAAGCCTCTGGTATCTGCTGGCTCATTGCAGACCCCCCGGGGAGAGTCCTAAGGCTCTTTCCAGGCAATCCTGTTTGTTTCCAGAGATGACAAGGGCAATTGTGCCACAATTCAGGGGGGCAGCGTGGAGTCCTGGAGAGACCAGGAGCTACAGAACCAGCTAAAACTGGATTCCCACCAAGGCCCAGTCCCACCATATAATAGATGGTCAACATTTGGTGCCACTTAACTGTAAATTAAGTAACTTCTCTGAAATTCTTCATTTGTCAGAGTCAAGAATACTACTTACAGCTGTTATGATTAAATTTGATAATATACCTCTAGTATGTAGCACATAGTTATCCTTCAAGAAATCTTAGCTCCTTTCTTTGTATAAATGTGTCCATCAGATGACTTTCCACCGTGAGGGAGGCGCAGTGATCTTGGATGAACAGGAAGGCTGAACAGGGAAGCTTGTCCTACTTTGCTCGAGGTGATGCTGTTATAATACTGGGGGGCCGTGATGGGCTGTTCTCTCCCCTCCACTGAAGGTTATACAAAATTTAATGGGCTTACATTTCAGCATGAACAGTTCAAGACTTCCTGTTCGACCTAAGAATTAATGACTTTTGGATGAAGGAAGACTTGTAAAATTGGGTATCTGTGAGGAGGTAGCATTTTCTTACCTAGAAATATGAGTCCTCTGATCAGGGCCAGAACCACTGTCGGTGGTCAGTAAATGATATTGTCTGTGCTCCACCTTGAGATTCAGATTAAAGACACTAGTACCAGTTCTCAGCTCAGTTTAGTGGGGACACGTTTAGGTAAACCGTGATGGTTGGTTCTATGTGCCAACTTGACTGGGCCTCAGGGTGCCCAGATATTTGTCAAATGTTATTCTGGGTGTTTCTGTAAGGGTGTTTTTGGATGAAGTTAACATCTTTTTCGTCAACTGATCTTTGTTATTTTTTTTCCTAAAACCATTTTATTGAGGTATTGTCGATATTCAAAAAGCTGCACAAATTTAATGTGTACAACCTGATGAGTTTGGAGATAAGTGTATACCCATGGAACCGTCACACAATCTATGCCATAACTGTATCTATCATGCCCAAACTTTTCCTCCCACCCCATCATTATTATTGTGTGTGATCAGAACACTTAACATAAGTTCTACCCTCTTACCACACTTTTGAGTATATACTACAGGATTGTTAGCTATAGGCACTTTTGGTGGAGTAGATCTCTAAGACTCATTCATCTTGCATAACTGAAACTTTGTACCCTTGAATACTTCTCTGTTTCCCCCTCCCCCCAGCCATTGGCAACCACCATTGTTCTCTGCTTCTCTGAGTTTGACTATTTTAGACTTCTCATACAAGTGGTGTCAGGTATAATAGTATTTGTCCTTTTCGTGTTTGATTTATGTCACTTAGCATATTATCCTCCAGGTTCATCCATGTTGTTGCAAATGGCAGGATTTTCTTTTTTATGGCTGAATAATATTCCATCATATGTATATGCCGCATTTTCTTTATCCATTCATCCATCAGTGGACACTGAGGTTGCTTCCATGTCTTGGCTATTGTGACTAGTGCTGCAGTGAATATGGGAGTGTAGATATCTCTTTAAGATCCTGGTTTCAATTCCTTTGGGTATATACCCAGAAATGGGCTTGCTGGGTCATGTGGTAGTTCTACAGACAGACCTTGTTATTATTGTGCTTTGCTTTATCTCACTTTGCAGATATTGTGGGGTTTTGTTTTGTTTTTTGCTTTTTTACAAATTGAAGGGTTATGACAACCGTGCGTTGAGCAAATCTATCAGCACCATTTTTCCAACAGCATTTGCTTACTTCCTCTCTCTCTGTCACATTTGGTAATTCTAGCAATATTTCAAACTTCAGAATTTCCAAATACATTATATTTGTTATGGTGATCTATGATCAGTGATCTTTGTACCTATTGCAAAAACATTATGACTCACTGAAGGCTCAGATGATGGTTAGATGTATATGTGTGTGTGTGTGTGTGTCCATCCTAACTTGTTGAGGTGAAATCTCATTGTGATTTTGATTTACATTTCCCTGATGATTACTGATATTGAGCACCTTTTCCACGTACCTGTTTGTCATTTGCATGTCTTCTTTGGGGAAGTATCTATTCAGTTCCCTTGCCCATTTAAGAATCAGGTCATTTGTCCTTGTTTTTGTTTTTTTTGATTTTGAATTGTAGAAGTTCCCTACTGGTGATGGGCACCGACACTGGGGCAACCAGGGCCTCTGTGAGAGGCACACCCAGCCTCTATGAAAGAGTTTTAATAACAAGAACATGTACTGAGCTCTTACTATTTGCCAGACACGGCAGTAAGTGCTTTCCAAGCAGTTCTCAGTTAAGTCCCCCAATAAATGAGGGAAGTACCCTTATCACTCTTTCAGAGAAGTCAACGGACTTTCCTAAGTTGACCAAGGTAGTACAAGGCAGAACTGGGACTCGAAGTGAAATCTACCTGATTTCAAAGTGCATTACTCTACGCATTGTAGGCTCTCCATTTTACCAGCATCCAAGGCACTGGGCTCCCTTGGTGTTATCATCTATTTCTACCCTGCTGCTGGCCCTCGTTCCCATTCACCCTTATAGATCTCTAGATACCAACTCACCCTGATCTTTATTAATTCATTTACTCACTAAGTATCGAGTATGTACTAGTGTGCTCAGCCATGAGCTAGGCACTGGGTGTAGAGCAATAAACCAAACGTACATAACCTACCCTCTTGGAGCCCACAGTCCAGGGAGGAAGATAATTGCACAGGCAGTACCATCTGTGTGATGAAGGATGGGGTGATGGGAAGCAGAATGCAGGGAAGCACAGAGCAGGTGACATCTTGGCTATTTGGAGGAAAGGCCACTGCATCTGAAACCTGAAGAATGAGAAGTTGTTTGGGACTTCCTGGTGGCTCAGTGGTTAAGAATCCGCCTGCCAGTGCAGGGGACATGGGTTGGAGCTCTGGTCCGGGAAGATCCCACATGCTGCGGAGCACCTAAGCCCGTGCACCACAACTACTGAGCCTGCGCTCTAGAGCCCGCGAGCCACAACTACTGAGCCCATGTGCCACAGCTACTGGATCCCGTGCGCCTGGAGCCCATGCTCCGCAACAAGAGAAGCCACTGCAATGTGAAGCCTGCGCACTGCAACGAAGAGTAGCCCCCGCTCACCGCAACTGGAGAAAGCCCGCATGCACCAATGAAGACCCAACACAGCCAAAAAGAAAGAAAGAAAGAATGAGAAGGTGTTTAAGAGGCAAAGACTCAACTCTTCTGAGTCAAGAGGGGCATGACTAGGTTTGAGTGATGGTTTGTAATTCTATCAGATGCAGTATGCCATTTTCTGTTTAAAAAAAAATTGTGTGCAAGACCCCTTTCAGTTGTAATTTACCTACACGCATAATTTTTTAAAACCAATATAAAGTCCTAATTATAATATAGAAGAAAGAAAGGGAAAGTAGTCTAAATGAAATGGAATGCATTTCCGTTTACAAGTGCGCAAGCACTAGGAGATAGAGTGAAGCAGGCAGAAAATTACACCCCTCCGCAGAATGACAGTGAATGACCAAGACGATCGTGTTATGTCGGCAACTCCAGCACGGTGAGCGGTATTGCCAACAGTGCTGGGAATTTCTAACACATGAGGAACAGCGTTTGGTAATGTTCCATATGAAACAAAGTGCAATCTTTGTTTGATTTACACAGTAACTGTGTCCTTGGAAATCTTAGTTTGTGCAAAAACCAAATACCTGTGTTTATATGTAAAATGGAATTTGGTTTAGGCTCAGATCATTTTAACCAATTTTTCATCTATCTCATGTCTGGTGGGACATTCAGAATGATGGGGAGTTATGAATAACTCTTCTGTTGCGTCAGACTGCTCTGGTAATTACGGGACTCACCCATTCGTCATGCCCAGCACACTGTATGTCAGGAGCACCTCCCCCAGGCAGTGTGACACCAAAGATCCTCCAGAGTTTCTAAAAGGCCCTCTAGGGGTGACAGCAGCTCCCCACCGCCCAAGAAACACCAAGCTACAGAAACTCTAGAGCAACAGTGACTTATAGAAGTGTGTGAGCCACATAATGTAGTTTTCGATTGTCGTAGCTCTGTTGAAAAGAGTAGAATGAAACAAAGTAGTTGACTTTTTTCCAAATTTATTTTATTCAAGTGTAGTTGATTTACAATGTTGTGTTAATTTCTGCTGTACAGCAAAGTGATTCAATTATATATATATATATATATATATGTATACATTCTTTTTCATATTCTTTTCCATTGTGCTTTATCACAGGATATTGACTGTAGTTCCCTGTGCTATACAGTAGGACCTTGTTGTTTATCCATTCTATATATAATAGTTTGCATGAAATTGACTTAATAATATATTTTCTTTAACCCAATTTAGCCAAAATATTATCATTTCACCAACATAATCAACATTAAAAGATAATTACTTTTTTTATACTAAGTCTTTGAAATCCAGTATCTATTTTACACTCAGAGTGCATCTCAGTTCAGACTGGCCGTGTTGTAGATACTTTACAGCCTCGTATGGCTACTGGCTGTCCTGTTGGATGGTGCAGCCCTAGAAAGCATTACGTCCTGTTCCTTGGCACAAGGACTTCTTTTTTGAATCCTCAGTTTCCAGAACTCTGACACTTGGGGAAATCCAGACTCAGGGTTTTCAGACGGGTGTATAGAATCCTACAAGCAGAGCCGGGACCCTGAACCTCAGTGGACACACTGCTTGGATCGAGCCACAAAGCACGTGAGTGCAGTGGCTGGGTCCCACCATCCACTCCCAGCTCCTGGACGCGGCACTGTGTGAAGTCACAAGTAACTGCTCATAACCGCGTGGCTCAGTGCTGCCTGCAGATTGAAGGCCCCCTTGAAAATGCTGGAAACAGATGTTCGGAAATCTCTGACCTCTCATCACTCATTTCAGAATGTAAATGCCTGTTAATTTCCCCCTTTTGTTGCTGAGCTCCACACAGCGGCATGCTCAATGTCAATGGGAATATCCTTTGGAGACGTTCAATATATCAAATCTGAAGGTCGCTGGAAATCGGGGCACTTGGGGGAGAGGACTGGGAGAGAAGGGAGGGGGCTCTGGGGGCACAGAGCGAGGTTGAGAGGAGACTTCTCTGGCCAGAATCGAGGCCTGAGCAGAAGACCTGAACACTCACCTTCCTGCCCTTGGCCTGGGCGCACGCCAATAAGGCCTCCGGGGAGGAGACATACATGAGTGTCGGGAAAATTGAAAGCAGCGATCTGGGAGAGACTTGCTCCCTCCTTGTGTCTGACAGCTGCCTTTCCCATCTGATCAGCTGAAGTGGCTTCCCGGGAGCTGTGCCCGGCAGTGGATGGCAGGCAGACCTGCAGTCAGGCTGACCCAGGTTCAATTCTGTTGCCTTTGCTTTCTAGCTGGAAGATCTTGGGCATGCACCTTCACCTCCATTTGCTTGGTAGAAAATGGAGGTAAAAGCCCACATTGCAGCTGTGAAATAAAATTCATGTTTTATGGCAAGACAAGAAAAATTTAAACATAAAATTTTTTCTCTGCCCTTTGGCATCCTCTCTCCCCCACTGTGCATCTGCATTGTGCATCAAGCAGACCTCCCCATCGGTGGAAATACCTGCTCAACCATAAAGAACACCACTCTCCCAGCACCAACAAGACAGCTCCTTAAAAGAGAACATTCCTTCTTAATATTGTAAGAAGCCATGATGACCTACTACTCGCTGGATTGTATAAACTATCAGTAACACGTCACTTAATGTACAGTCCTGTCACCACAACTTATAACTATGCTTTGACCTCTAACGGGTAGAACTGTTCTCGGAGCTTTCTGAGAGGCTGTTCTCGAGTTAAAATCCTCAGTTTGGCTCAAATAGAATTTTCCATTTCTTTCCTAGGTTGACTGTGTAATTTTTCATCAACACGGCTTTATGAGAATTTCGTGCTATAACAGATACTGCACCGGGCCCTGTGCCTGGCACACAGTGAGGTCTTAAATGTCTGTTCCTTCCCCTCTTTATCTCCCGTCCTCAGAGCCTTGGTTGATGGCACTGATGGCATTTACAGTGACATGTGATGCCTTCAGAGAGCTGAAGTTTTAACCATCTAAGGCATCTCCCAGTACTGTGCTCTGGGAAATGGAGGTGTTTTGAGCCCAAAATCTCTGGGAGAAAAATCAAGGCAGTTCCCTCCTTAGACCAGAGGTCCTAGAAAAGTGCTGTAGCTGACACCAGACTGGTACCTAGTGTGTCCAGGTGATAAGCCCCTGAGCTCTTGGCTGATCTGATGCAGACCCCGCACTTCCACAGAGAATGAGGGGAGGACATTCCATCGAGAACAGAGAGAGCATCTCGATCATTGCCAACAAGGAGAGGAGACCCCATGGGGCTGCTCTGGGCCACCCCATTGCACCTGCCTGACGAGCCTGTTCAGGATCACACACAGCCTCGCCTTGGGATGGGCCCTGGGAGGAGCCGTGACCTTGACCGCCCGGTCCTCCAAGATCCTCGGTCAGGAGCTCCCCCCTCCCACCGTGAAATCACTTCTCATCTGAGGCCTCCTGGGCTTTCTTTTCTTTAGACTTTTCTCTGCAGTGCCCTAGTTTGGCCTTGAGTTTTCAGCCAATTTTTTTGTGAAGGAAAACGATTACACTTTATCAGTACTTTGGAGAAAATAGTGTTTCCTTCACAAAAGTAAGACCCCTAGGGCTTTTAACTTCCCTTCTTTAAGAGAGGAGGGAAAAAGCTCTCAGCAGCCTACAGGGTGTCAAGCAAAGCTCCACCTCCATTTTCACCTTCACATTGTCGTTTTTTTACCCTTGTAATTTTGCCCGCTCCCTGGGGGCGATGGTGGGAAAGGACACAGACTCTGGTAATGCACCCTAAGAGCGCCTCCTGAGTTTGGGTTGGGGGGTGACCTCCAGCTGCAGAGCTTGCTGGTGCAGTGACCTCACCGGATGGGCCTTGGGTCACCTTTCCTGCCCTCACCGGTGCTGATGAGACCACTTTCCTCTACTGAATGGGGGCAGCAGTTACCAGACTCCCCAGATTTGTGGCCTTGCCTTTGGCATTTGTGCCCCTGTTTTACAGCCACCTTGAGCCCAGACAGGGTCAGGGAGGCCAGTGCCTCCCAGTGTTTGCTGGAAATGATCCTTCCTCCTCTACCACCACATATTGTCTCAAGTTCCTTGCTGGCCAGGAGGGAGGTACCGCAGAGGAGCTGGGGGCCCAGTCTTCCCTGTTTGCCAGGATCTGTTTCAGGATTGACATTCAAGACATTGACACGCAGAAGTATCTCATCACAGTTCCATGTCCTGATGGGGTGGTGGTCATACAGATCTACACGTGTGCTAACATTCCATAGTACCCCATGCTTGTGCACACACACACACGTGTGCATATTAAAAGTGGCGAAAGCTGAATGAGACCTACAGTTTCTTTTTTAAAATTTATTGAAGTATAGTCGATTTACAATGTGGTGTTAATTTCTGCTGTACAGCAAAGTGATTCAGTTATATGTATATATACATTTTTTCATATTCTTTTCCATTACGGTTTCTCACAGGATATTGAATATATTTCCCTGTGCTATACAGTAGGACCTTGCTGTTTATCCATCCTGTATATAATAGTTTGCATCTGCTAACCCCAAACTCCCAATCCATCCCTTCCCCACACCCCTCCCCCTTGGAAACCACAAGTTTGATTTCTATGTCTGTGAGTCTGTTTCTGTTTCACAGATAAGTTCATTTGTGTCATGTTTTATATTTCCAAATATAAGTGATATCATATGATATTTGTCTTTCTCTACCTGACTTTGCTTAGTATGATAATCTCTAAGTCCATGTTGCTGCAAATGGCATTATTTCATTCTTTTTTATGGCTGAGTAGTATTCCATTATATATATATATATATATATATATATATATATATATATATATATATATATATATATATATATATATATATATATACACCCCACATCTTCTTTATCCATTCATCCGTCGATGGACATTTAGGTTGCTTTCATGTGTTGGCTATTGTAAATAGTGCTGCTATGAACATAGGGGGTGCATGTGTCTTTTTGAATGAGAGTTTTGTCTGGGTATGTGCCCAGGAGTGGAATTGCTAAACCATATGGTAAGTCTATATTTAGTTTACTGAGGAAACTCCATACTGTTTTCCATAGTGGCTGCGCCAATTTACATTCCCACCAAGAGTGTAGGAGGGTTCCCTTTCCTCCACCCCTCTCCAGTGTTTATTATTTGTAGACTTTTTAATGATGGCCGTTCTGACCGATGTGAGGTGGTACCTCATTGTAGTTTTGATTTGAATTTCTCTAATAATTAACGATGTTGAGTATCTTTTCATGTGCCTGTTAGCCATCTGAGACCTACAGTTTAATTAATAGTATTGTACCAATGGCAATTTCCTAGTTGTGGAAATGTACCATGGTTGTGTAAGATGTTATCATTGGGGAAAAGCTGGGGGAAGGGTACACAGGAACTCTCGATGCTTTTTTTTTTGCAACTTCTTTTGAACCTTAAATTATATCTAAATCGAAGGTCTTCCCCAGAAGGTCCCTCAAGTCCTCAGGGAAATAAAGCCCTGGTGGCCTGCCCCCGCCCAGCCAGGGAACGGTTCCTCGGGGGAGCAGCATATCTGGCCTCTCTTTGGGACGTTGGCTGAGGAGCACTTTCCTCACTGGGCACGAGATAGTGGTTCATACTCACGGTGCCTTTGGTTCTCAGGTCTATTCTCTGTTTCTTTAGCTATTGGGGAAAATGTCAATTAAAAAAAATTTTGTTTCTGGTCTTTTTCTGTAGGGGTGCAGTGGGACTTGACAAGGAGACGTCGGTGGGTCACACGCTCCCCAGCATACTTTGTCACGGCTACTTAGAACCAGCATCATTCAGACCATCAGCCTGTGAGTATCACCAAAATAGGAACAGTGAATCGCTCCCTCCCCACTCCATCCTGAAATCACTCAACTTCTTCCCTTTGCTCTCCCTACTTAGCACTGTATCCCGTGCCTGGCACAGAGTACGTGTTCAAGAAATGGGTTTTTGAATGAATGAGTCCTAAATAGAATCAGATAAGAACCAAGGGTGCTGGGTAGATCCCTGAAGTCAGACAGTTTCCTCCTCCTTTTGGCCAGCCAAGGAAAATTTTCCTTGCATTTGATTTGTGGACCTCAGAGGAGAGGCATGACGGCTAAGTTAAGAATGAGCCTGGGGCTTCTGAAAACACCTCTCCTGCAACTGCAGAGAGCCTGCAGGCAGAGCAAAGACTAGCAGAAACAAGCAAGACCTCAGTGGCAGGTGTAGGGACGGGGGAGCTGGAGAGAGAATGGAAGAGAAGAGAAAACCCTGATGTCATTGCTTGAGTTCCTGGATCCAGCTGTGCCTGAACCTTCCTTGTTGAGTGCACAGAGCTGCCCGCCTCTTCCCCTGGCAAATCCACCTGGAGCAATTCCTGCTTTTAGTCTCTAGCACATGGATCCCTTGCAGCCTGGCCTAACTTGCCTGGAATCTTCCAAAGCCTAAGTGAGCCTGGAATGCAGTGTCCATTCCCCTCAAGCTCCCCAGGCACACCGTTCTTCTCCCCTTCCTCTCTGCACTCGCCCGGGGTTGGTGCAGCAGCTGTTGTGAGCTGCTTACACACTACCAAGATCCCTCTTCTAGCTGATCAAAAATGTGTATCTTTACCCAACTCATGGGTCCTCCAGGAGGCTTCATTGCTCATCCTCACGCATTTGAGCCAAACATGTCCAACATGTCACAGATGCTCCAACAGCACAGAAAATTGCCATCTAAAAATTTGGTCTGAGGTAGTGATCCCGGGAGACTTCTTGGATGTGGTGCATTTTGAAAAATAAGCATTATTTAAAGTATCGGGGAAGTGACGTCAGGCAGAAGGGTGGCATGTGGGAAACCACCACAGGGCTATGAAAGGGGCCATGGGTAGCATTTGAAGGATGACCAGAGGGAAAGGCGTGTGGAGGACACTGGGGGGCGGCGGGGGTGGGGGCAGAGCGTGAGGGCCTAGGACGTTACATCAAAAAGTGAGTTTGTCCTGACAGCTGTGTAGAACCGTGGAGAGTTTCAGGCAGAAAATGACTTCAGAACTGTGTGAAAAGAATTATTCTGGCAGTCGTGTCCTCAGGATTCATCCCACTCAAGACAAAGAGATCCTTTGCTGGGGTCGCTGAATGGCAGAAGCTTCATTTGACAAGCAGAGGAACCACACACAGAACACCTCTGTAACCCTCAGGTGTGCATAGAAAACACAGGACAAGGGTGTTTGAAGGAGCAGTAAACCCAATGGTACTCCTTGGATAATTAAAGGGGAGGCAAAGGTTGCGTTCAGCAAAACGAAGTCCGTCCGCGTGTATGCTGGGCTCACAAATGGACAGGGCAGGTGTGGGTTTATTCCTGCATGAAAAAGGCAGTTGGCAGAGTATATCTGCAACCCCTGTGCCCAATCAGTGCCCCGCTTGTTCGAAAGATTATATAGCTCCAGTGAGAACTTTTTTTTTTTTTTTGCCGCGCAGCATGTGGGATCTTAGTTCCCCAACCAGGGATCGAACTCCAGGCCCTCAGCAGTGAAAGCATGGAGTCTTAACCAGTGGGTTGCCAGGGAAGTCCCAGTGAGAACTTTTAAAAAGGTCGTCTAGAGCAAGAAAAAAAAAAAAAAACAGTCAGGAAGGGGCTGTCGCATCCATCCAGGATTAGGGACTTGCCTTTCCTCTTTTCCAGCTTTGGCCTCAAAGGCCAAAACTGTTCATCCGACTGTTAGATGTAGAAGCCCTGAAGCTACGTCAAGGCATCAGTGACGCTATCAGTTCCCAGATGCTTGTCATTGTGTGTCAGCCCACGCAAAATAAACCCTGCTCACCAGAAACACATTTTGAGATTATTCTTGTTCTGAATAATAGAAATGCATCCTTAGGGAACATCCAGCAGAGTGCTTTTTTGATTGGAAATTTAGATAACTGGTAAGAAATCCTGGGAGAGAGAGAGAATCTAGCAAACAAATTTCTTCTGACTGTTGGACCACCCTGCATGCTAACAGATGTTTTCATTAGTTAATGGGTCTGTCCAAAGAACTGATAAAGCTGGTTAAATATCGATCATCTGATCAGTCTTATTTAAAGAACTCAAGGGACTGCACTAATTGAGATGGCTTTTCTGACTGTGGAGAAAGGCAAGAGTTGAAAGCAGCAAGGCCAAAAACAAACAAAAAACAAAAAAAAATCCTATTAAAAAGCAAGGAGTATAACACACAGGAAGATAATGCCATTTTTCTTCAATACTAAACTAATTGCTCTTTAAGCTGCTTCCAGTCACAAAAGCATTTTACAAAGTTACTGAAATGTGAGTCGCTATTGACTGTCCTTTGTCAGTGGCTCCAAAAACTTCAGTCTTGAGTTTTTAAACTCTACCAAAAAAGAAGTGCTATTCAAAAGGAACCTGTTGGTACAGCTGGCTTCCTGGAAACACTGGGGTCCTTTACAAACATGACCTAATCCAGTCCTCAGACTAATCTTACTGCCATTTCTATCCCCACTTTGCAGCTGAGGCATATAAAGTTTCAATAACTTAGCTGAGGTCACACAGCTGTAATTCAGAGGAAGGGGGATGTAACCCATCTCTTAAGCTTGCCAAGACAGAGTGGTATTTTCAGAATTATACACTGACCAGAGACTGGCAATCAAGTCACTTTTAAAGGACAAAACATAACACTAATATCAGAGTTTTGAACTACAATGTTTTATACCAGAAGGTAAGGGGTAGGAAATTTAAAACACCCAAGGAAAGAAAATGTAAGCCAAGGACTATATATTGAGACAAACTGGCCTTCAAGTATAACATCCACAGACACATTGTTATGAACATATTAGAATTTGGGGACTATCATTCCCATGAGGAACCTTTTTGAGAACAAGCTTGAACCAACCAAGAGGATGGGTGAGACATAGGCATAAGGACTGATGGTGAATATTAAATATATATTTATGTATAGAACTAATTTTAAACAATAGAAATATGGGAGATAGTGTAGTAAGAACTATGATTTGACAATGTATGTGTAGCCCAACCATCAAAATATAAAGAGAGAAGATGGAGAGTATATGGAAGCTAGAAAAGCTAATTGACAGCTTTATAATATTTACTGTGAGTAAAAATAATATTCAAATTAAATGCTGGATGATAGGGAAAGGAGGAGAACGAAGAGGTTACTTTGCTACTGTCAAGATTGGGCAAAGTAAAAAATAGATGGTATCCAAAAAAGTGGAATAAGGATATTAAAAGGAAGCATTCGTTTAAAGGACAAAAAATATACAAACCTTCCTAAACACAAAGATACATCAGAGAGAATAAGACAGGAGGTCACATAACCAAAGAATATGAGGCAAAATATATCAATCATACCAATAAAAGTAAATGAGCTTAATTTACCTATAAAAATAGAAAGACCTGGACTTCCCTCGTGGTCCAGTGGGTGAGACTCCATGCTCCCAATGCAGGGGGCCCAGGTTCGATCCCTGGTCGAGAAACTAGATCCCACATGCATGCTGCAACTAAGAAGTCCGCATGCTGCAGCTAAACACGCCACAAGGAAGGTCCCACGTGCCACAACTAAGACCCAGCACAACCAAAATAAATAAATAAATATTTTAAAAATAAATAAAAATAAAAAGACCTTCAGATTGACTAACAAAGCAAAATAAAAAATTATGCTGTATTAAAGAATTTCATTTAAAACAAAGATTCAGATAGGTTAAAAATAAAAGGGTGAAAACTGAAAAAAAATTGCAAACCTATTTTAGTAATCATGTTATTGGTAGTAGTGTTTATCAGTATTCTGAGGTTATTACATGAGCTACTGGGGGTGGGGAGTAAATGACTAGTTATGTTGATGTGAGTAGTTATGCTGATGTTGGGAAGCAGAATTTTTTATTGAGATATAATGGGCATATAACATTGTATCAGTTTCAGGTGTACAACATAATGATTTGCTATATAATATATATTGTGAAGTTACTACACTAAGTTAGCATTCATCACCACACATAGTTACAATTTTGTGTGTGTGATGAGAACTTTTTAAATAAATTTATTTTATTTATTTACCTTTGGCTGCTTTGGGGCTTCGTTGCTGTGTGTGACCTTCTCTAGTTGCGGCGAGCGGGGGCTACTCTTCATTGCGGTGCGTGGGCTTCTTATTGCAGTGGCTTCTCTCATTGCGGAGCACGGGCTCTAGGCGCGTGGACTTCAGTAGTTGTGGCACATGGGCTCAGTAGTTGTGGCTCGTGGGCTCTAGAGCACAGGCTCAGTAGTTGTGGCGCAAGGGCTTAGTTGCTCCGCAGTACGTGGGATCTTCCCGGACCAGGCTCGAACCCGTGTCCCCTGCATTGGCAAGTGGATTCTTAACCACTGCACTACCAGGGAAGCCTGAGAACTTTTAAGATCTACTGTCTTAGCAACTTTCAAATATACACTACAGTATCGTTAACTGTGGTCACTGTGCTGTACATTAGATCCTTGGGACTTATATTTATCTTATAACTGAAAGTTTGTGCCTTTCAACCACTTTCACCCATTTTGCCCACCCCTACCTACTCCCTGCCTCTGGCAACCAGCAATCTGTTCTCTGTATCTATGAGTTTTTTCTTTGTTTTAATGAGTTGTTTTTTTTTTTTTTAAAGATTCCACATATAAGTGAGATTATAGAGTATTTGTCTCTGTCTGACCTCATTCACTTAGCATAATGCCCTCAGTGTTCATCCATGTTTTTGCAAATGATGGGGCTTCCTTCTTTTATGATTGACTACTACTCAGTTGTGTTACATATATCAGTTTCTTTGGCCATTTATCCACTGATGGACACTTTGGTTGTTTCCATGTCTTGACTCTTATAGATAATGCTGCAGTGAACATGGGGGTGCCGATATCTTTTCAAGATTGTGATTTCATTTCCTCCAGATAAATACCCAGAAGTGGAATGGCTGGGTCATACGGTATTTATACTTTTAATATTTTGCGGCTGTACCAACTTACATTCCCACCAGCAGTGCAAAAGGGTTTTCTTTTCTCTAAATCCTAGCCAACACTTGTTATTTCCGGTTTTTCTGATAATAGCCATTCTAATAGGTGTAACATGATATCTCATTATGATTTCAATTTGCATTTTCTTGGTGATTAATGTTGAGCATCTTTTCACATATCTGTTGGCCATTTGCATACCTTCTTTGGAAAAAATGTCTATTCAGATCCTCTGCCCATTTTTAAATCTGATTATTTAGGTGTTTTGCTATTGATTTATATGATTTCTTTATATTTTTTTGGATTTTAACCCCTTATCAGATATATGATTTACAAATATTTTCTCTCAGTTGTTGGGTTGCATTTTCATTTTGTTGATGGTTTCCTTTGCTGTGCAGAGCTTTTTAGTTTGATGTAGACCCACTTGTTTATTTTTGCTTTTGTTGCCTTTGCTTTTGATGTCAAATCCAAAAGGTCGTCGCCAAGACTCATGTCAAGAAGCTTACCCCCTGGGTTTTTTTCTATGAGTTTTGTGGTTTCAGGTTTCACATTCAAGTCTTTTAATCCATTATCCTTTCCCCACTGTATAATCTTGGCTCATTTTTTGTAAATTAATTGAATATATATGCATGGGTTTATTTTTGAGCTCTCTATTCTGTTCCATAGATCTGTGTGTCTGTTTTTATGCCAGTACTGTACTATTTTGATTACTATAGCTTTATAATATAGTTTGAAATCAGGGAGTGTGATATCTATAGCTTTGTTCTTCTTTCTCAAGATTGCTTTGATTATTCATGGTCTTTTGTGATTCCATACAAATTTTAGGAGTTCTATTTCTGTGAAAAATACAATTGGTATTTTAAGAGGAATTGCACTGACTCTATAGATCACTTAAGGTAGTATGGACATTTTAGCAATATTAATTTTTCTAATCCTTGAGCATGGAATATCTTTCCATTTGTGCCTTCAGTTTCTTTCATCAATATCTTATAGTTTTCAGTGCATATCATAGGTCTTTCACTTCCTCAGTTAAATTTATTCGTAGGTATTTAATTTATTTATTTGGCCACACCATACAGCTTGCAGGATCTTAGTTCCCCAACCAGGGATTGAACCTGTGCCCCTTGCAATGGAAGTGTGGAGTCCTAACCACTGGACTGCCAGGGAATTCCCTATTTTATTCTTTTTGATGCATTTATAAATGGGATTTTTAAAAAATCTATTTCTGATAGTTTGTTATTATATATATTATTATATATAAATGCAACTGACTTTTGTGCATTGATTTTGTATCCTGCAACTTTACTGAATGTATTTATTAGTTCTAACAGTTTTTTGGTGGCATCTTTAGGGTTCTCTATATATACTATCATGTCATCTGCAAATAGAGACAGCTTTACTTTTTCCATTCCAATTTGGATGCTTTTTATTTCTTTTTCTTTCCTAATTGCTCTTGCTAGGACTTTCAATAATATATTGAATAAAAGTGGCTAAAGTGGGAGAAAGCAGAATTTTTAATGTGAAAGGAAAAAGATACTGATGTAAGATAGAAAAGATTAAGTGAAGACTTCGTAGCTCTGAACTGAATTGTAAGCATCAGGTGTACCAGCATGAACTCTTAATGTGTTTTATCTTAACAAAGAAATATACGTATTTCCTGTATCTCTCCACTGAAAAGGCCCAGAGGCAAGATCTTGGCCTTAAATACGCCCACCCCCTACCCCCACTAAAAGAAACAGGGATCTTTGGAGAAATGGCTGATTCCAGATCTTCGCAAGAAATGTACAAAATAATTGGGGAAACATCTTATACTAGAAAATAGGGAAACTTAAAAAAAAAAGAACCGAGTTGTGTCAAAAAAGTTTAGGAGCCCATTTGAAAAAGATTCCCTTTGGCCAGAGATGGTATAACTGTGGCATTAATAGGAACACTATCAATAACTGCATTGGATTTAGTTAGATCAGATACGTGTAAATGCATGAGTATTTGATTATATTTTTAAAACCCTCAGAAGTAAGCTATTATATATAGAATGGATAAACAACAAGGTCCTACTGTATAGCACAGAGAAGTATATTCAATATCCTATGATAAGCCATAGTGGAAAAGAATATATATATAAAAAGAATGTATATATATATATATATATGTATAACTGAATCACTTATCTGTACTTCAATTAAAAAAAAACCCCTCAGTTACCTTTGGGGGAAAGGGGTGTCTGGTGAATAGAGGGAAAGAATAAGTGCTTATCTTGTTTCCTCCTGTATGAATTGTACCTTATTGTAACCAAATAATTGATGAGGAAAGTTTCTCCTTATAAAAGGCTTCCACTTTATAAATGGATAAAGAATGATAGAATGTAATTAAATCATTATATTTGCAACATATAATGAAGTAATGGATGTAGACAATAATAGTCAATAGATGGTACCATCACAAAAAGAGATAAGCAGATAGTACATGCTTCCTCTTGGAAGTACACACCACCACCACCCGTGAACTGTTTTTGCCAAAATAACCTTATCTCGTATTCAAGCCTCTATTCATCAGAGAGGTTACTACTATAAAACGGCACCCCTGCTCTTTACCCAGCTTCACTTTTCATCATAGTACTTATTATGGTAAAAATGTATTTTATGATGATTTGATTGACTTGTTCATTGTCAGTTGACACTACTAGATTATAAGCTTTCATGGACAGGGAATTTGTCTTTCTCCTTCAACATTTTATTCTCAGCACACTGAATACTGCTTGGTACTTAACGGGCACTAAGTAAATATTTGGGTCAATGACTTCATGACTCCCAAAGGATCAATCTATCGTCAGCTAATACCTTATGGAGGATTAGTTGATAAACAGTTGAGGGTATAATTCTGCAAGCATGGAAAAAGGTAGGCAGCTGGAAGTTTGGAGTAAAGAAAAGAACTGTAGAGGATGAGTGAGGGAAAAGGGAGGTTTGGGGGGGCAAGAGAGGAAAGACAAGACTAGCTTCAGAATTTGAATGGCAGTTTCACAAAAATGAATCCTTCTAACATGTGGATTCCTCTTTTCAACACTGGTTTTGCTTTGATGGTGGCATATTTCATTCATGAAGTCTGCATGGCATAGTGGTTGAAAATATACTTTGAAGTCTGATACTGTCGCTCTTTGACCTTGGGCAATCACGTAATTGTTTTGAACCCTCCTTTCTTCATGAGAAAACTGAGGTTGATGACATCTTTCTTAGGGGTTTATAAGAATTCAATGAACAGAATGGGAAAGGGCCTGGCACATAGCAGTCACTCAACCCATGACAATGCTAGTCACTCTAGCCTTGTCATAGATAAACAAAGGGGGTCATCCATGAGTCCTTTCTAAGTCTGTGGGGAAGGGTGGTTCTTTGCAGTAAGCCATTTCTGGGACACACAGGGCAAGGCTCAGTTCAACACTGTCAACTGAATACCAAGAATTATGTAAAATGCCTATAATTAATAGGAATGTGGGGAAGAATAACAGTTGGCACCAGTAGTTAACTTTCACTTCTCTGATCTATTTTTTTTTTAATTTATTTATTTTATTTATGGCTGTGTTGGGTCTTCGTTTCTCTGCGAGGGCTTTCTCTAGTTGTGGCAGGCGGGGGCCACTCACTATCACAGCCTCTCTTGTTGCGGAGCACAGGCTCCAGATGCGCAGGCTCAGTAATTGTGGCTCACGGGCCCAGTTGCTCCGCGGCATGTGGGATCTTCCCAGACCAGGGCTCGAACCCGTGTCCCCTGCATTGGCAGGCAGATTCTCAACCACTGCGCCACCAGGGAAGCCCCTCTGATCTATTTTAATACACCATAACGCTAAGTACTAGATAGGGTGTGCATCTAAGACAAAGTGCATCATGATTAGGACCATAATATCTGAGTTATGAAACAATAATATTACATTTCAGTGTTATCCATAAAGCCTCTGGCATTTGGGATTTTCATTCAAATAAAAATATAATTTCAGCCCGCTTGTGCTTAAGATTAGGTTGAAATCTTTTTGATTCAATGCAGATGTTTTTAGTTCTCAATTTTCAATGTTTAAAAACTGTTTGCAACTGAGTAAGTCTTTAACCAGCCTAAGTTACTTACAGCTTAAAGTACATATGCACTTAGATTTCAGAGAGTTCATTATTTAAACTTATATTTTATAAACTCATTGTTAGTCATTAAAGCCTGCTATTACTTACGCTCAGCAGGTTTATTTCAATTCCCAGTATCTAAGCTCTTCTCGCAGTTAAAATACCAAAAAGGCTTTACTCTACATTATGTACCAACAGCAGGACAAAAACACATTTTCATAATTGAAGTAACTCTCAATTTATGAATACAAAACACGTTCAAGATCAAGGAAGTGCCTCCTACCCATCCGCTGTATCATACACAGAGGAATTTTCTCTTCCCACACGGACAAAGAGGAAAGAAGTACCCACACAGATGGTTTTTGGAGTGTGGGTGGGGGAAACGGGAGAATGGTATTAATGGCCAGCAATTACCAGCCCCTTGAAAAATAGGCATCCCAACCTTAACCTGTGCTTATAGTCTCCTTCCCTGCACACACCCGACCCTCGAGGCAGGGTCCTTTCCTGTTTCCATGAATGAATGTTTATTTCATTCACATTTCGCAGGGGAAAGAAAGCCAGCACAGCAGTCCCGGGACACACACTAGGGATTAACTAGTTACCGGTGTCCACGGAGCTCACCTACAAGCCGTGACCAACGGGGCCGCTCCTGCCCACACGTGAACCCCACGTGACAGGCCAGTGCGAAGTAAACAGGACTCCCCTCATTAAAAAAACAAAACAAAAACCCTATCCAACAGGACCTTCCTCTGGTTTAATTATATAAAGTTTTGGATAGAATTTTTCTAACCTAATGGATTCCTGATTGAACAATGACACCACCGGCACGTGCTATTTTCCCATCCCCACCGAAGTCTGCTTGTTAAAGATAAGTGCTCCAAGTTTAATTTATGCCTTTTCCTGTGGAGTCCGATGGAAAATAAAAGCCAGTATCTATTTAAGAATTGTAATAATGAGATTCTTTTCCAAAGGAACAGGCAAAGATCTTCAGGAGAGGTGGTAGTAATATCTCACATGTAGACACTAGAAATGTCATCGACTTATTATGAAATTATCTACTAGCCCTTTTTAACTTCAAAATGACTAAAAGAGCTTCTTGGTTGGACAGCTGACTTTAATAGGAAATCTGTCCACATTTGCCCTTTAGGGAATTCACATTCTGTCTGAACCATCCAATTCAAGAATGAACCTATTTAACATTTTCATTAGCACAATACAAAGATTAATTAAGCAATAATCTCTTCAAGGCTGCTCACTAGTGGTTGTAACCAGGTTTGCTAGTTAACTTCCTGAAGCTAAATCCATGATGGTGAATGTCCTAGGCAGCTGGTTAACCATAGTAACAGTTTTGACAAAGTTTATTGCTGCCTTCAATTGCCCTTGATGGTTTGGAACAGTTGTAATGAATTTATAAATATTACACATGAGACAGCAGTGCAGATGGAAAAAACTGGCATTTATCCACGGGGTGGGGGGGGGACCTGAGACAGAGCAAGAATGAAGATAATAATTGAAATGGGATTGCTGCCACAAATGTAAAAACTGTATCCTAGTTTTCATTTTAAAATAATTATTATTTTTAATCATTTTGTCCTTTTTCCCCATCACTTACAGATGAAAATGACATGGAAAAATAATGCAGAGAACTAAAGTCTGGGAACTAGAGAGTAAAAATTAATGAGGCCTAAGAAATCTCCATGACCTATATTTGCATGTTAATATGAAAAAAAAAAAACCTACACTAAAAGGATGAAAATTTTAAGTGGAATTAACTAGAACCTGACCAAGTATAATGGTTCTATCACAAAACTCCTGTCCTTACTTAAAGGAATAAATCCAAAGGAAAAAAACTGTATGACAGGGCAGAAAATTTTAACCTACCACAACTGGATTCAGTAAACATCTGTGTTCACTATTGTTAAAAGATAAACTGAAGCATGTTAAGAATCTTAAGAGTTTCAGAAACAGAATCAGGAACATTGAGAATAGACTGGTGGTTGCCAAGGGGGAGGGGGGTGGGAGAGGGATGAATTGGGAGTTTGGGGTTGGCAGATGCAAACTATTATATATAGAATGGATAAGCAACAAGGTCCTACTGTATAGCACAGGGAATGATATTCAATATCCTGTGATAAACCACAATGGAAAAGAATATGAAAAAGAATATATATGTATAACTGAGTCACTTTGCTGTACAGTAGTAATTAACACAGCATTGTAATTCAACTGTACTTCAATAAAAAAAATAAATTAAAAAAAAAGAATCTTAAGAGTTTCAAATTGGGCAGCACCAAACCGGAAATGGTTAGGAGCCCCTTCTCCAAGGGGAGCTGCAACATGACTTTTATAGAGAAGAGGTAGAAGCAAAGCAAGGAACTTATTTGATTGGCTGTAGCTTAAGTGGTTGCCTCATCTAGGAAAGCTTCATTGGCTGTTTGTGATTGGTTGTCCTTAGGTTTGTTTGTTTTTGTTTTTGCTGTTCTTTTTTTAAAAATTTATTTTATTGAAGTATAGTTGATTTACAATGTTGTGTTAATTTCTGCTGTACAGCAAAGTGATTGTTACATATATTCTTTTCCATTATGGTTTATCACAGGGTATTGAATATAGTTTCCTGTGCTATACAGTAGGACCCTGTTGTTTATCCATTCTACAAATAATAGTTTGCACCTGCTAACCCCAAACTCCTAATCCATCCCTCCCCCATCTCCTCTCCCCTTTGGCACCTATCAGTCTGTTCTCTGTGAGTCTATTTCTGTTTCGTAGGTAAGTTCATTTGTGTCATATTTTAGATGCCACATATAAGTGGTATCATATGATATGTCCTTAGGTTTTTTTTTTTTTTTTTTTTATAAATTTTTTTTTTTTTAATTTATTTTATTTTATTTTATTTTATTTTTTTTTTTATTTTTTGGCTGTGTTGGGTCTTTGGTTCGTGCGAGGGCTTTCTCTGGTTACGGCAAGTGGGGGCCACTCTTCATCGCAGTGCGCGGGCCTTTCACTATCGCGGCCCCTCCCGTTGCGGGGCACAGGCTCCAGACGTGCAGGCTCAGTAGTTGTGGCTCACGGGCCCAGCTGCTCCGTGGCATGTGGGATCTTCCCAGACCAGGGCTCGAACCCGTGTCCCCTGCATTAGCAGGCAGATTCTCAACCACTGCGCCACCAGGGAAGCCCTGTCCTTAGGTTTTGATTTCTTAACCTTGAAGCATTTCAGGCTTATGCTTTGGTTTGCCTGCATAGGCTGCTAAGGCGTTAGAGCTGCCTCAGTCTAATGGCCTCCTTGTTAAATTAATTTAACACTATGTTCAAGTGAAAAAGCACTGGAACGACATGGGAATGGGGACTAAAATGTTCAGTTTAAAATGGTCTCTGGGGGGAATTCCCTGGCGTTCCAGTGGTTAGGACTCCATGCTTCCACTTCAGGGGGCACGGGTTCGATCCCTGATCGGGGAGCTAAGATCCCACATGCCGAGTGGTGTGGCCAAAAAAAAAAAAAAAAAAATCAAAAGCAAAAAATGGTCTCTGAATACAAGTTGTTCCTAATCTGGAAAACAATCTGGACACATATCCAACCAACTAGAATATAACTGCAGAAGTGACATAATAGGGACTCTAATAATGTACAGTGGAGATGTGCTATGATAGACAAAAAAAAAAGTGCAGAGAGGAGAGAGTGTTTAATTTGGAACAGGATAAGAAAAAATTCACCGAAGTGGCATTTGAACTGTATCTAAAGGATAAATACAAATTTGATAAATAATAAAGGAGGCCCTGGAGTGATAAGTAGGCAGGTGGTATTCAGGGCAGAAGCAACATCCAACATTTATTAAGAAAGTATTTCTGTGTCTGGCACTGGGATGTAGGGGAGGAAAAAGTTTTCCTCAACCCTCTTAGGACCCCTGGCTAGGTCTGAAAATTAAACTGATAGATTAACAGGAGAAGAGCATTCAGATTTATTTGATATAAATTTATATGACACAGGAGCTTTCCTAAGAAAATGAAGACTCGAAGCAGCAGTTAAACTTGAGTGTTTTTCTGCTAAGTTTGATGAAGAGTGGGAGGTTGTGGAGAAATATGATGGGGCAAAGGGGGTAGCAGCTAAATGTAATAAACTGGGGGAAACTCTGCAAGACCTGCTTGCTTGGATGCTTCTCAGTATCGCACCGTCTTGGAGATAAGGGAGGGCACCTCTCACATGAGGCTCTTGTGACCTGTTTCAAGGGAAAAGGGTGGGGGAAGGTCAGAGATCTTTCTGCTGCTGTTTTTCTCAAATTCCTTCAGCTTAAAATAGCACACCAAGGTGCCATATTTTGGGGTAGCTTGTTCTTCGGCTGTGCTGGGTCCTTGAAAGCTGCGCGGGGGCTTTCTCTAGTTGCGGCGAGCGGGGGCTACTCTTCGTTGGGGTGCACGGGCTTCTCATTGCGGTGGCTTCTCTTGTTGCAGAGCGCGGGCTTCAGTAGTTGCAGCACATGGGGTCAGTAGTTGCGGCGCATGGGCTCAGTAGTTGTGGCGTGTGGGCTTAGTTGCCGCGCAGCATGTTGGATCTTCCCTTACCTATGGACCACCAGGTAAGCCCTGGGGTAGCTTGTTCTGAACCCTGTCAGTGTCCTACATCGGACACACAAAGGTGGATTAAGATACAATATCCAAGATGCTCAGAGTCTCACAGAGGATGAACAAGCACACGGAGCCATTGGAGGTCGTGACGGGAGGGAGATGCAGCTAGAAGGTAGATTGGGGTGAGACTGTGAAGGGCCTTTACAGACCAAGCATGTGTTTGGATTTTGTTCCATGGAAAACAGGAAGCATTCACAGATTTTTAAGCGGAGGAGTGACAGAGAAATTCCTGGAAACTTAAAACAGCCTACAACCCAACTCCCTTACTTTATAGCTTGAGAAAGTGACACTCAGGGAGAGTAATTGACTTGCTTAAGGTTATTATTTGACAGTGCCAAGACCCCAGCTAGAAAACGGGTCGATCACATCTGTATTTTAGGGTAACTTAGAAAGATTATTCTGGTGGCAGTGGGGAGAATGGATCTGAATGGGGCTGTCTGAATAATAAGCAGCATGGTCCAAATCAAGAAATGAGATCGAAGATTTAGTATTAACGGATGTTTTTGTGTCGTTTTGATGTTTTTGTTTAGTTTCCAAGCTTAATGTGCTTTTAAATCAGAATCATCCTTCATATTCATTTTCATATAGTTCTCCCGATGCTTCTTATCACGCGTTAAATAAAGTGGAATTCCCCGTTGCCTGCCTGCAAGTGCTAGGAATCCTGTATAAATGGCAGGGTGTTTTGCCCTAATTTGTTGACTATGCAAGAATGAACTACTGTTGGGCTCAATTAATTGTAGATAGACTGTTGTATGGTGTACTTAATGGTTGTTATTGGATGCAATTTGCAATGTTTAATAAAAAACTTTATTCTTTGAGTATTTTAAAGATAGTGACGTGAACCTCCTATACTTGAACTGTGGCTATAAGGATGTGCAGGATGGAGAAGGGACCAGCTGTATCCATTTGCTAGGGCTGCCATAACATGCCACCACAGAGTGGGTTAAAAACAGAAATTAATTTTTTCACAGTTCTGGACGCTGGAAGTCCAAGATCAAGGTGCTGGCCGGGTTGACTTCCTCTCGCTTTGGTGTGCAGATGGTTGTCTCTCTTGCTGCCTCTTCACGTGGTTGCTCCTCGGTGTGTACACACCCCTGTTGTCTCTTCCTCATAAGGACATCCGTCATATTGGATTAGGGTCCCATCCTGTTTTCATTATAACTTAATCACCTCTTTGAAGACCTCATCTCCAAATATGTTACCTTCTGAGGTATTGGGATTTCAAAATATGAATTTGGTGAGGGGGATGCAATTCAGCCCATAACATTATTCTATAAAGAAATGGTTAGATGAAAATGATAGCTGCAGGTATCTTGCATTTGTATAGTAAATTACAGTTTACACAGCAATTTTAAATGCTTATCTCATTTAATTTGAATAGACTTTTGTTATTTGGTCCAATGTTTTCTTGGATATAGCTGCACCTACAGAAGAATTCTGCTGATAATTAGAGTTTATGTGGAATGATTAAAGGATGCAGGTTGAAAGATCTGCAAATTATATTCCAGTAATCTTCAAATCCCAGCTATCTCTAGATACAGCTTATTTTGCAGATAATATGTAAACAGACAAATGTAAAAGGTGTGATTTAAATGACATATCTTTTATCTCTTCTGATGAAGGAACAAATCCAGTTTAACAACACTGAACTAAGCTAAAGAATTAGAAGGAAGGCTTGAAGGCTTGACTGGGGCTGGGGGATCCGTTTCCAAGATGGAACACTCAAATGGCTATTGACAGAAAACCTTCCTTTGTTTCTCACCACATGGACTTCTCCAAAGAGTGGTTGGAAATGTCCTTGTGAACATGTCAGCTGGCTTCCCCAGGGCAAGTGATCCAAGAGAGAAAATAAGAAGCCAAAATGCCTTTTATGACCTAGGCTTGGAGTCACTCACCTTCACCATCCATGCTCCTCCATTTGTTAGAAATGAGTCATCAAGTCCAGCCCATGTTCAAGAAGAGTTCCCTTAATTATTTATTTTTTATTTTTTTATTGAAGTATAGTTGATTTACAATGTTGAGTTAATTACTGCTGCACAGCAAAGTGATTCAGTTATACACATATGTACATTCTTTTAAAAATATTCTTCTCCATTACGGTTTATCATAGGATATTGAGTATAGTTCTCTGTGTTCTACAGTAGGATGTTGTTGTTTATCCATTCTATATATAAAAGCTTATATCTGCTAACACCACCCTCCCACTCCATCCCTCCCCCAGGCCCCACCCCCTCAGCAACCACAAGTCTGTTCTCTATGTCCATGATTCTATTTCTGTTTCATAGATAGATTAATTTATTTCATATTTTAGATCCCACATATAAGTGATATCATATGGTATTTGTCTTTCTCTTTCTGACTTACTTCACTTAATATGATAATCTCCAGGTCCACCCATGTTGCTGCAAATGGAATTATTTCATTCTTTTTTTTATGGCTGAGTAGTATTCCACTGTATATATGTACCATATCTTCTTTATCCATTCATCTGTCAGTGGACATTTAGGTTGTTTCCATGTCTTGGCTATTGTGAATAGTGCTGCTATGAACAATGGGGTGCATGCATCTTTTCAAATTAGTTTTTTCTGGATGTATGCCCAGGAGTGGGACTGCTGGATCATATGGTAATTCTATTTTTAGTTTTTTGAGGAACCTCCATATTGGTTTTCATAGTGGCTGTACCAATTTACATTCCCACCAAGAGTGTAGGAGGGTTCCCTTTTTTCCACACGCTCTCCAGGATTTATTATTTGTAGACTTTTTAATAATGGCCATTCTGACTGGTGTAATGTGGTACCTCGTTGTAGTTTTGATTTGCATTTCTCTAATAATTAGCGACATTGAGCAGCTTTTCATGTGCCTATTGGCCATCTGTATTTCTTCTTTGGAGAAATGTCTATGTAGGTCTTCAGCCCATTTTTGGATTGGGTTGTCTGTTTTTTGTTGTTGTTGAGTTGTATGAGCTGTTTGTATATTTTGGAAATTAAACCCCTTGTAGTCACATCGTTTGCAAATATTTTTCTCCCATTCTGTTCCCTAAATTATTACTTGGAGAAGTAGATAGGTAGATAGAGCATCTGTCTGTCTGTCTGTCGAGCTAGCTAGCTAAGATATATTTAATCTATATTAATGTCAGGAGGAAAATCTGACCCAGAAGCCATAACTTTTTTTTTTTTTTCCAGAAACCATAACCTGAATTAAAGTTTGTGATGTAGGAAGATTGAGAAGGATTGGAGGATTTTCATAGTCAAAATCCTGTCCTATTCCTCACTTTCATTGCTAACCATTGAGACCTTTTCCTATCCTGTGCTCTTAGTTCCTGACAAGCCAACTGACACATCTTTGGCCTGTCTCTGAGCCATTGTATGTCAGCTTTCTGTCTAAATCTTATGATTCTCTAGCACCTGCTTACTTGATAGATGGGAAAGCCAAGGGACAATGGCTAGCTCGAGATCCCATTGCCAGTTTGTGGCAGAAGTAGGCTTAGAACCCAGGTCTCTGGACTATTGTTAAGTTTTAAGAGGTTGGTCTCAACAGGACTGAACCTGTGTCCATGTTCCTCCTTACTACTGAAATTGTGGAAGACACCATTTTTGGCAAACCTAACATCTATATCCAACCCTCATCTCCTCTGGTCATTTCTAATATAAGGGCTAGAAAATTGAAATACTCAATTTCCCAGCCTCCTTTGCTTCTAGAGTTGGCCATGTGTTAATTATGGTAAAGGAAATGTGGACAAAGAGAGGAAATATAATTCCCACCTATCAGAATGACATCAATAAAATGAACTAACCTTCATTTATTTGGTCTATATTGATATAATAATTCCAAGTATTTATTATTGGTGTTCATCTAAGACAGAATGCATCCTGATGGAACTGTATGAGCTGAGAATTAAAGTGCCCATTGGATTCAGTTTTGGTTTGGAGAGGACTTCAGTAGGAACATAGTGGCATAAATCAATATTGATCCCGATTTTCCTCCTATAAGTTGTACTGAAGCAACAAAGTGATTGTAAAAATACTCCTCAAATTCTATTTCCCATCAAATTAGGAGACCGATATGATCTTCAAATGCCAAAGCAGACGTAAGTGCTTCCAAAAGGGCTGAGATTGAGCAGAAGTGTGGGGAGAAAGTGAAAGGAGGCAGTGCTGTGAGTCAACAGGGACCTGACAGCACCAGGTTTATTTTTGTGTCTGGTGTTAAGGAGTGTTGTAATTTTATTCTTTTACATGTAGCTGTCCAGTTTTCCCAGCACCACTTATTGAAGAGACTGTCTCTTCTCCACTGTATATTCTTGTTCCTTTATCAAAGATAAGGTGACCATATGTGTGCGGGTTTATCTCTGGGCTTTCTATCCTGTTCCATTGATCTATATTTCTGTTTTTGTGCCAGTACCATACTGTCTTGATTACTATAGCTTTATAGTACAGTCTGAAGAGAGGGAGCCTGATTCTTCCCGCTCTGTTTTTTTTCTCAAGATTGCTTTGGCTATTTGGGGTCTTTTGTGTTTCCATACAAATTGTGAAAAATGCCAGTGGTAGTTTGACAGGGATTGCATTGAATCTGTAGATTGCTTTGGGTAGTAGAGTCATTTGAACAATGCTGATTCTTCCAATCCAAGAACATGGTATATCTCTCCATCTATTTGTATCATCTTTAATTTCTTTCATTACTGTGTCTTATAATTTGCTGCATACAGGTCTTTTGTCTCCCAGGTAGGTTTATTCCTAGATATTTTATTCTTTTTGTTGCAATGGTAAATGGGAGTGTTTCCATAATTTCTCTTTCAGATTTTTCATCATTAGTGTATAGGAATGCAAGAGATTTCTGTGCATTAATTTTGTATCCTGCTACTTTACCAAATTCATTGATTAGCTCTAGTAGTTTTCTGGTTGCATCTTTAGGATTCTCTATGTATAATATCATGTCATCTGAAAACAGGGACAGCTTTACTTCTTCTTTTCCGATTTGTATTCCTTTTATTTCTTTTTCTTCTCTGATTGCCGTGGCTAGGACTTCCAAAACTATGTTGAATAATAGTGGTGAGAGTGGACATTCTTGTCTCGTTCCTGATCTTAGAGGAAATGTTTTCAGTTTTTCACCATTGAGAATGATGTTTGCTGTGGGTTTGTCATATATGGCCTTAATTATGTTGAGGTAGGTTCCCCCTATGCCTACTTTCTGGAGGGTTTTTACCATAAATGGGTGTTGAATTTTGTCGAAAGCTTTCTCTGCATCTATTGAACTGATCATATGGTTTTTCTCCTTCAATTTGTTAATATGGTGTTTCACATTGAATGATTTGCGTATATTGAAGAATCCTTGCATTCCTGGGATAAACTCCACTTGATCATGGTGTATAATCCTTTTAATGTGCTGTTGGATTCTGTTTGCTAGTATTTTGTTGAGGATTTTTGCATCTATGTTCATCAGTGATATTGGCCTGTAGTTTTCTTTCTTTGTCACATCTTTGTCTGGTTTTGGTGTCAGGGCGATGGTGGCCTCGTAGTATGAGTTTCGGTGTGTTCCTCCCTCTGCTATATTTTGGAAGAGTTTGAGAAGGATAGGTGTTAGCTCTTTTCTAAGTGTTTGATAGAATTCGGCTGTGAAGCTGTCTGGTCCTGGGCTTTTGTTTGTTGGAAGATTTTTAATCACAGTTTCAATTTCATTACTTGTGATTGATCTTTTCATATTTTCTATTTCTTCCTGGTTCAGTCTCGGAAGGTTGTGCATGTCTAAGAATTTGTCCATTTCTTCCAGGTTGTCCATTTTATTGGCATAGAGTTGCTTATAGTTATCTCTCATGATCCTTTGTATTTCTGCAGTGTCAGTTGTTACTTCTCCTTTTTCATTTCTAATTCTATTGATTTGAGTCTTCTCCCTGTTTTTCTTGATGAGTCTGGCTAATGGTTTATCAATTTTGTTTATTTTCTCAAAGAACCAGCTTTTAGTTTTATTGATCTTTGCTATCGTTTCCTTCATTTCTTTTTCATTTATTTCTGATCTGATCTTTATGATTTCTTTCCTTTTGCTAACTTTGGGGGTTTTTTTGTTCTTCTTTCTAATTGCTTTAGGTGTAAGGTTAGGTTGTTTATTTAAGATGTTTCTTGTTTCTTAAGGTAGGATTGTATTGCTATAAAGTTCCCTCTTAGAACTGCTTTTGCTGCATCCCATAGATTTTGGGTCATCGTGTTTTCATTGTCATTTGTTTCTAGGTATTTTTTGATTTCCTCTTTGATTTCTTCAGTGATCTCTTGGTTATTAAGTAGTGTATTGTTTAGTCTCCATGTGTTTGTATCTTTTACAGATTTTTCCCTGTAATTGATATCTAGTCTCATAGCGCTGTGGTCGGAAAAGATACTTGATACGATTTCAATTTTCTTAAATTTACCAAGGCTTGATTTGTGACCCAAGATATGATCTATCCTGGAGACTGTTCCATGAGCACTTGAGAAGAAAGTGTATTCTGTTGTTTTTGGATGGAATGTCCTGTAAGTATCAATTAAGTCCATCTTGTTTAATGTATCATTTAAAGCTTGTGTTTCCTTATTTATTTTCATTTTGGATGATCTGTCCATTGGTGAAAGTGGGGTGTTAAAGTCCCCTAGTACGATTGTGTTACTGTCGATTTCCCCTTTTATGGCTGTTAGTATTTGCCTTATGTATTGAGGTGCTCCTATGTTGGGTGCATAAATATTTACAACTGTTATATCTTCTTCTTGGATCGATCCCTTGATCATTATGTAGTGTCCTTCTTTGTCTATTGTAATAGTCTTTATTTTAAAGTCTATTCTATCTGATATGAGAATTGCTACTCCAGGTTTCTTTTGATTTCCATTTGCATGGAATATCTTTTTCCATCCCCTCACTTTCAGTCTGTATGTGTCCCTAGGTCTGAAGTGGGTCTCTTGTAGACAGCATATATACAGGTCTTGTTTTTGTATCCATTCAGCCAGTCTATGTCTTTTGGTTGGAGCATTTAATCCATTTACATTTAAGGTAATTATCGATATGTATGTTTCTATTACCATTTTCTTAATTATTTTGGGTTTGTTTTTGTAGGTCTTTTCCTTGTCTTTGTTTCCTGCCTAGAGAAGTTCCTTTAGCATTTGTTGTAAAGCTGGTTTGGTGGTGCTGAATTCTCTTAGCTTTTGCTTGTCTGTAAAGGTTTTAATTTCCCCATCAAATCTGAATGAGATACTTGCTGGGTAGAGTAATCTTGGTTGTAGGTTTTTCTCCTTCATCACTTTAAATATGTCCTGCCACTCCCTTCTGGCTTGCAGATTTTCTGCTGAAAGATCAGCTGTTAACCTTATGGGGATTCCCTTGTGTGTTATTTGTTGTTTTTCCCTCGCTGCTTTTAATATTTTTTCTTTGTATTTAATTTTTGATAGTTTGATTAATATGTGTCTTGGCATGTTTCTCCTTGGATTTATCCTGTATGGGACTCTCTGTGCTTCCTGGACTTGATTAACTATTTCCTTTCCCATATTAGGGAAGTTTTCAACTACAATCTCTTCAAATATTTTCTCAGTCCCTTTCTTTTTCTATTCTTCTTCTGGGGCCCCTATAATTCGAATGTTGGTGCATTTAATGTTGTCCCAGAGGTCTCTGAGACTGTTCTCCATTCTTTTCATTCTTTTTTCTTTATTCTGCGTTACAGAGTTATTTCCACTATTTTATCTTCCAGGTCACTTATCGTTCTTCTGCCTCAGTTATTCTGCTATTGATCCCTTCTAGAGAATTTTTAGTTTCATTTATTGTGTTGTTCATCACTGTTTGTTTGTTCTTTAGTTCTCCTAGGTCCTTGTTAAACGTTTCTTGTATTTTCTCTATTCTACTTCCAAGATTTTGGATCATCTTTACTATCATTATTCTGAATTCTTTTTCAGGTAGACTGCCTATTTCCTCTTCATTTGTTAGTTCTGGTGCTTTTTTGCCTTGCTCCATCTGCTGTGTGTTTTTCTGTCTTCTCATTTTTCTTGACTTACTGTGTTTGTAGTCTCCTTTTCGCAAGCTGCAGGTTCGTAATTCCCGTTTGTGTGTGTGTGTGTGTGTGTGTCCCCAGTGGCTAAGGTTGGCTCAGTGGGCTGTGTAGGCTTCCTGGTGGAGGGGACTAGTGCCTGTGTTCTGGTGGAGGTGACTAGTGCCTGTGTTCTGGTGGATGAGGCTGGATCTTGTCTATCTGGTGGGCAGGTCCATGTCTGGTGGTGTGTTTTGGGGTGTCTGTGGCCTTATTATGATTTTAGGCAGCCTCTGTGCTAATGGATGGGGTTGTGTTCCTGTTTTGCTAGTTGTTTGGCATAGGGTGTCCAGCACTGTAGCTTACTGGTCGTTGAGTGAAGCTGGGTCTTGTTGTTGAGATGGAGATCTCTGGGAGATTTTCGCCGTTTGATATTACGTGGAGCTGGGAGGTCTCTGGTGGACCAGTGTCCTGAACTTGGCTCTCTCACCTCAGAGGCACAGCACTGACTCATGGCTGGAGCACCAAGAGCCTTTCATCCACACGGCTCAGAATAAAAGGGAGAAAAAATAGGAAGAAAGAAAGGAAGGAAGGAAGGAAGGAGGAAAGGAAGGAAGGAAGGAAGAAAGAAAGAAAAAGAAAGGAAGAAAAAGAAAGAAGATAAAGGAAGAAAAGTAAAACAAACAAACAAAAAACCGGACAGGTAGAACCCTAGGACAAATGGTAAAAGCAAAGCTATACAGACAAAATCACACACAGAAGCATACACATACACACTCACAAAAAGAGAAAAAGGGAAAAATATATATATATCTTTGCTCCCATAGTCCACCTCCTCAATTTGGGATGATTTGTTGTCTATTCAGGTATTCCACAGATGCAGGGTACATCAAGTTGATCGTGGAGATTTAATCTGCTGCTCCTGAGGCTGCTGGGAGAAATTTCCCTTTCTCTTCTTTGTTCTTCTTTGTTCTCTTCTTGTTCTTCTTTGTTCGGGTGAGCAGACAAGCCTCTTGGGCTGGTGAGTGCTGCTCGGCGCCGAGCCTCTGTGCGGGAATCTCTCCACTTTGCCCTCCGCACCCCTGTTGCTGCGCTCTCCTCCGTGGCTCTGAAGCTTCCCCCCTCCGCCACCCGCAGTCTCCGCCCACGAAGGGGCTTCCTAGTGTGTGGAAACCTTTCCTCCTTCACAGCTCCCTCCCACTGGTGCAGGTCCCATCCCTATTCTTTTGTCTCTGTTTTTTCTTTTTGCTTTTGCCCTACCCAGGTACGTGGGGAGTTTCTTGCCTTTTGGGAGGTCTGAGGTCCTCTGCCAGCATTCAGTAGGTGTTCTGTAGGAGTTGTTCCACATGTAGATGTATTTCTGATGTATTTGTGGGGAGGAAGGTGATCTCCACGTCTTATTCCTCCGCCATCTTGAAGCTCCCCCTGATCATATGGTTTTTATTCTTCAATTTGTTAATATGTTGTCTCACATTGATTGATTTGCGTATATTGAAGAATCTTTGCATCCCTGCGATAAATCCCACTTGATCATGGTGTATGATCCTTTTAATGTGTTGTTGGATTCTGTTTGCTAGTATTTTGTTGAGGATTTTTGCATCTATATTCATCAGTGATATTGGTCTGTAATTTTCTTTTTTTTGCAGTATCTTTGGTTTTGGTATCAGGGTGATGGTGGCCTCATAGAATGAGTTTGGGAGTGTTCCTTCCTCTGCAATTTTTTGGAAGAATTTGAGAAGGATGGATGTTAGCTTTTCTCTAAATGTTTGATAGAATTTCCCTGTGAAGCTATCTGGTCCTGGACTTTTGTTTGTTGGAAGATTTTTTTATCACAGTTTCAATTTCATTACTTGTGATTGGTCTGTTCATATTTTCTATTTCTTCCTGGTTCAGTCTTGGAAGGTTATACCTTTCTAAGAATTTGTCCATTTCTTCCAGGTTGTCCATTTTATTGGCATAGAGTTGCTTGTAGTAGTCTGTTAGGATGCTTTGTATTTCTGAGGTGTCTGTTGTAACTTCTCCTTTTTCATTTCTAATTTTATTGATTTGAGTCCTCTCCCTCTTTTTCTTGATGAGTCTGGCTAAGAGTTTTTCAATTTTGTTTATCTTCTCAAAGAACCAGCTTTTAGTTTTGTTGATCTTTGCTATTGTTTTCTTTGTTTCTATTTCATTTATTTCTGCTCTGATCTTTATGATTTCTTTCCTTCTACTAACTTTGGATTTCGTTTGTTCTTCTTTCTCTAGTTCCTTAAGGTGTAAGGTTAGATTGTTTATTTGAAATGTTTGTTGTTTCTTGAGGTAGGCTTGTATTGCTATAAACTTCCCTATTAGAACTGCTTTTGCTGCATCCCATAGGTCTTGGATCATCGTGTTTTCATTGTCATTTGTCTCTAGGTATTTTCTGATTTCCTCTTTGACTTCTTCAGTGATCTCTTGGTTATTTAGTAATGTATTGTTTAGCCTCCATGTGTTTGTGTTTTTTACATTTTTTTCCCCTGTAATTGATTCCTAATCTCATAGCATTGTTGTCAGATAAGATGCTTGATATGATTTCAATTTTCTTAAATTTACTGAGGCTTGATTTGTGACCCAAGATGTGATCTCTCCTGGAGAATGTTCTGTGTGCACTTGAGAAGAAAGTGTAATCTGCTGTTTTTGGATGGAATGTCCTATAAATATCAATTAAATCTATCTGGTCTATTGTGTCATTTAAAGCTTGTGTTTCCTTAGTAATTTTCTGTTTGGATGATCTGCCCATTGGTGTAAGTGAGGTGTTAAAGTCCCCCACTATTATTGTGTTACTGTCAATTTCCTCTTTTATAGCTGTTAGCAGTTGCCTTATGTATTGAGGTGCTCCTATGTTGGGTACATATATATTTATAATTGTTATATCTTCTTGGATTGATCCCTTGATCATTATGTAGTGTCCTTCCTTGTCTTTTGTAACATTCTTTATTTTAAAGTCTATTTTATCTGATATGAGTATTGCTACTCCAGCTTTCTTTTGATTTCCATTTGAGTATTGATTTCCATGGAATATCTTTTTCCATCCCCTCACTTTCAGTCTGTATGTGTCCCTAGGTCTGAAGTGGGTCTCTTGTAGATAGCATATAGATGGGTCTTGTTTTTGTATCCATTCAGTGAGCCTGTGTCTTTTGGTTGGAGCATGTAATCCATTCACATTTAAGGTAATTATCGATATGTATGTTCCTATGACCATTTTCTTAATTGTTTTGGGTTTGTTTTTGTAGGTCCTTTTCTTCTCTTGTGTTTCCCACTTAGAGAAGTTCCTTTAGCATTTGTTGTAGAGCTGGTTTGGTGGTGCTGAATTCTCTTAGTTTTTGCTTGTCTGTAAAGCTTTTGATTTCTCCATCGAATCTGAATGAGATCCTTGCCGGGTCAAGTAATCTTGGTTGTAGGTTCTTCCCTTTCATCACTTTAAATATGTCATGTCAATCCCTTCTGGCTTGTAGAGTTTCTGCTGAGAAATCTGTTGTTAACCTTATAGGAGTTCCTTTGTATGTTATTTGTCATTTTTCCCTTGCTGCTTTCAATAATTTTTCTTTGTCTTTAATTTTTGCCAATTTGATTACTATGTGTCTTGGCGTGTTTCTCCTTGGTTTTATCCTGTATGGTACTTGCTGTTCTTCCTGGACTTGGGTGGCTATTTCCTTTCCCAGGTTAGGGAAGTTTTCAACTCTAATCTCTTCAGATATTTTCTCTGGTCCTTTCTCTCTCTCTTCTCCTTCTGGGACCCCTATAATGCGAATGTTGTTGCGTTTAATGTTGTCCCAGAGGTCTCTTAGGCTATCTTCATTTCTTTTCATTCTTTTTTCTTTATTCTGTTCCACAGCAGTGAATTCCACCATTCTGTCTTCCAGGTCACTTATCTATTCTTCTGCCTCAGTTATTCTGATTTTGATTCCTTCTAGTGTAGTTTTCATTTTAGTTATTGTATTGTTCATCTATGTTTGTTCGTTCTTTATTTCTTCTAGGTCTTTGTTAAACATTTCTTGCATCTCCTCGATCTTTGCCTCCATTCTTTTTCCGAGGTCCTGGATCATCTTCACTATCATTATTCTGAATTCTTTTTCTGGAAGGTTGCCCATCTCCACTTCATTTAGTTGTTTTTCTGGGGTTTTATCTTGTTCCTTCATCTGGGACATAGCCCTCTGCCTTTTCATCTTGTCTATCTTTCTGTGAATGTGGGTTTTGTTCCACAGGCTGCAGGATTGTAGTTCTTCTTGCTTCTGCTGTCTGCCCTCTGGTGGATGAGGCTATCTAAGAGGCTTGAGTAAGTTTCCTGATGGGAGGGACTGGTGCTGGGTAGAGCTGGCTGTTACTCTGGTGGGCAGAGCTCAGTAAAACTTTAATCCACTTGTCTGCTGACAGGTGGGGCTGGGTTCCCTCCCTGTTGGTTGTTTGGCCTGAGGCGACCCAACACTGGAGCCTACCTGGGCTCTTTGGTGGCACTAATGGTGGACTCTGGGAGGGCTTATGCCAAGGAGTACTTCCCAGAACTTCTGCTGCCAGTGTCCTTGTCCTCACGGTGAGACACAGCCACCCCCCGCCTCTGCAGGAGACCCTCCAACACTAGTAGGTAGGTCTGGTTGTCTCCCATGGGGTCACTGCTCCTTCGCCTGGGTCCCGATGCGCACACTACTTTGTGTGTGGCCTCCAAGAGTGGGATCTCTGTTTTCCCCAGTCCTGTCGAAGTCCTGCAATCAAATCCCACTAGGCTTCATAGTCTGATTCTCTAGGAATTCCTCCTCCTGTTGCCGGACCCCCAGGTTGGGAAGCCTGACGTGGGGCTCAGAACCTTCACGCCAGTGGGTGGACTTCTGTGGTATAAGTGTTCTCCAGTCTGTGAGTCACCCAGCCAGCAGTTATGTGATTTGATTTTATTGTGATTGTGCCCCTCCTACCATCTCACTGTGGCTTCTCCTTTGTCTTTGGATGTGGGGTATCTTTTTTGGCGAGTTCCAGTGTCTTCCTGTTGATGATTGTTCAACAGTTAGTTGTGTGTGTTTTTATTTTTTTCGGATAAATAATTAGAAGTGTAATTGCTGGATCATATGGTAATTTTATTTTTAGTTTTTTGAGGAACCTTCATACTGTTTTCCATAGTGGCTGCACCAATTTACATTCCCACCAACAGTGCAAAATGGCTTCCTTTTCTCCACATCTTCACCAACAATTGTTGTTTCTTGTCTTTTTGAGAACAGCCATTCTAACAGGTGTGAGGTAATATCATGTGGTTTTGACTTGCATTCCCCTGATGATTAGTGATGTTGAACACCTTTTCATGTACCTGTTGGCCATCTGTGTGTCATCTTTGGAAAAATGTCTGTTCAGATCCTCTGCCCATTTTATAATGGGATTGTTTGGGGTTTTTTTTCTGTGTGAGATTTTTGGTTTGAGTCCTGTGAGTTCTTTATATGTTTTGGTTGTTAACCTCTTACCAGATATATGATCTGCAAATATTTTCTCCATTTGGTAGGTTTCCTTTTCATGTTGTTGGTTTCCTTTGCTGTGCAGAAGCTTTTGGTCTGATACAGTCCCACTTGTTTATTCTTCTTTTTTTTTTTTTTTTGCTTTTTTTGTCTTTGCTTTGTCGTTCCAAAAAATTACTGCCAACTGATGTCAAGGACCTTACTGCCTATTTTTTCCTCCATGTGTTTTATGGTTTCTGGTTTCACATTCAAGTCTTTAATCCATTTTGAGTTAAATTTTTTTATGGTGTAAGATAATGGTCCAGTTTCATTCTTTTGCATGTGGCTGTCTGGTTTTCCCAGCCTCATTTATTGAGGAGACTGTCCTTTCCGCATTGTATATACTTGACTCCTTTGTCATATATTAACTGACCATATACGCATGGGTTTATTTATGGTCTCTATTCTGTTCCATTGATCTACATGTCTGTTTTTATACCAATACCATGCTGTTTTAATTTCCATAGATTTGTACAATAATATTGTTAGAAACCAGGGAGTATGATGCCTACAGCTTTACTATTTTTTTCCAAGATTTGCTTTGGTATTTGGGGTCATTTGTGGTTCCATGCACATTTTAGGATTGTTTGTTCTATTTCTGTGAAAAGTGCCATCGGAATTTTGATAGGGATTGCACTGAATCTGTAGATTCCTTTGGGTAGTATAGACATTTTTACACTAATTCTTCTAACTCACGAATGTGGATTATCTTCCCATTTATTTATATCTTCAATCTGTTTCATCATTATCTTATAGTTTTCAGTGTACAGGTCTTTCACCTCCTTGCTTAAATTTATTCCTCAGTATTTTATTCTTTTTGATGCAATTATAAATGGGATTGCTTTCCTTAGTTTCTTTTTCTGTTAGTTTGTTGTTAGTGTATAGAAACACAACAGATTATTGCACACTGATTTTATATCTTGCAACTTTACTGAATTCATTTATTAGTTCTAATAGTTTTTTGATGGAGTTTAGGGTTTTCTCTATATAGTATCATGTCATCTGCAAATAGTGAGTTTTACTTCTTTCTGATTTGGATGACTTTTCTTTCTTTTTCTTGACTAACTGATCTGGTTGGGACTTCCAATACTATGTTGAATAAAAGTGGTGAGAGTGGGCATTCTTGTCTTGTTCCTGATCTTAGAGGAAAAGCTTTCAGTTTTTCACCATTGAGTATGATAGCTGTGGGCACATAATATATGGCCTTTAGTATGTTAGGGTATATTCTCTCTATACCAACTTTGTTGAGAGTTTTTATCATGAATGGATGTTGAATCTTGTCAAATGCTTTTTCTGCATCTATTGAGATTATCATATACTTTTTTATCCTTCATTTTGTTAATGGGGTGCATCACAATGATTGATTTTCTGATGTTGAACCATCCTTGCATCCCTAGAATAAATGATTTGGTCAAGGTGTATGATCCTTTCATATATTGTTAAATTTGGTTTTCTGATATTTTGCTGTGGATTTTTACAACTATGTTCATCAGGGATATTGACTTGTAATTTTCTTGTGGTGTCCTATTTTGGTTTTCGTATCAGGGTAATGCTGGCCTCATAAAATGCATTTGGAAGTGTTGCTTCTTGTATTTTTTTGGAAGAGTTTGAGAAGGATTTGTAGTAATTCTTTAAATGTTTGGTAGAATTCATCAGTGAAAACTTCTGGTCATGGACTTTTGGACTTCATTGGGAGGGTTTTACTTAATGATTCAATGTCTTTACTAGTATGAGTCTGTTCAGATTTTCTGTTTCTTCATGACTCAGTCTTGGAAAATTGTATGTTTTTAGGAATTTGTCCATTTCCTATAGGTTGTCCAATTTGCTGCTGAATAATTGTAGTAGTTTCTTATGATCCTTTGTACTCCTGTGGTATCAGTTGTAACATCTTTTTCGTTTCTAACTTTATTTGAATCTTCTCTTTTTTCTTGGTGAGTCTTGCCAAAGGTTTGTCAATTTTGTTTATTTTTTTCAAAAAAACCCCTCCAGCTCTTAGTTTCATTGATCTTTTCTATTGGCTTTTAAATTTATATTTCATTTATTTCTGCTCTGATCTTTGTTATTTCCTTCCTTCTACTAATTTTGGGGTTTGTTTGTTGTCCTCTTTCTAGTTCTTTGAGTTGTAAATTTAGGTTGTATATTTGAGGTCTTTCTTGTTTCTTAATGTAGGGATTTATTGCCATGAATGTCCTTCTTAGAACTGCTTAGCTATATCCCATAACTTTTGGTATGTTGTATTTCCATTTGTCTCAAGGTTTTTAAATTTTCTCTTTTGATTTCTTCTCTGACCCATTGGTCATCCAGTAGCCTCCCTACACATACTTGTGAATTTTCCAGTTTTCTTACAACTGATTTCTAGTCATACCATTGTAAGTCAGAAAAGATGATTGATATGATTTTGATTTTTTTTTAATTTATTAAGATTTTTTGTGGCCTAACATATGATCTATCCTGGAAATATTCCAAGTGTACTTCAGAAGAATGTTACTTTTGGATGGAATGTTCTGTATATGTTTCTAAGTCCATCTGGTATAATATGTCCTTTTAAGGTCAATGTTTCATTAATTTTTATCTGTATGATCTAGCCACTGATGGAAATGGGATATTAAAGTCCCCTACTATCATTGTATTACTGTCAATTTCTCTCTGTAGGTTTGTTAATATTTGCTTTATTTAGGTTCTCTGTCAGGTACATAAATATTGTAAAATATTATGTCCTCTTGTTGGATTGACCCCTTTATCATTACACAGTGACCATCTTTGCTTCTTACTACAGTTTTTGTCTTAAAGTCTATTTTGTTTGATGTAAGTATAGCTACTTTAACTTTGTTTTGGTTTCCATTTGCATGGAATATCTTTTGCTATTCCTTCACTTTCAGTCTGTGTGTGTCCACACATCTGAAGTGAATCTCTTGTAGGCAGCATATTAGATGAGTCTTGGTTTTTATTATCCTTTCAGCCACTCAATGTCTTTTGATTTGAGAATTTAGTCTATTTATGTATAATCTAATTATTGATAGGTATGTACATATTGCCATTTTGTTAAATTGCTTTCTGGCTGTCTTGTAATTCCTTTTTTTCCTCTTCTCTCTTTGTAATTTGATGATTTTCTGTGGTGGTATGCTCAGGTTTATCTTCTGTGAATCTATTATAGGGTTTTGCTTTGTGGTTACCATGAGGCTTACAACACTTATTTATCATAGTCCATTTTAAGTGGATAAAAACATAAGTATCAACTCAACCTAAAGCTCTACATTTAATCCCCATTTTATT
The DNA here is from genome assembly GCF_949987535.1 of Balaenoptera acutorostrata. NCBI lineage: Eukaryota > Metazoa > Chordata > Mammalia > Artiodactyla > Balaenopteridae > Balaenoptera > Balaenoptera acutorostrata. Next base: position 59,842,979 of record NC_080081.1, read on the forward strand.
TTAGTGTTAAAATTTGTTTTTTTATCTTGTATATCCATTAACAAATCATTATGGCTATAGTTATTTTTAGTAATTTTGTCTTTTAACCTTCATACTAGCCTTATAAGTAATTAACCCATCACTGTTATATTAGATTTTTCTGAATTTTACCATACATTTACCTTTACCAGTGAGATTTGTACTCTCATATGTTTTCCTGTTAGTAATTAGCACCCCTTCATTTCAGATTAAAGAAGTCCCTTTAACATTTCTTGTAAGGCCAGTCCAGTGGTGATTAACAACATTAGCTTTTCTTGTCTAGGAAACTCTCTCTCTCCTTTAATTATGAGGGACAACTTTGTCAGGTAGAGAATTCTTGATTGGCAGTTTTTTCCTTTCAGCAGTTTGACTATATCATGCCACTCCCTTCTCGTCTGTGAAGTTTCTGTTGATAAAATCTGCTGATAATCATACAGGAGTTCCTTTATAGGTATCAAGTTGTTTTTTTTCTTGCTGCTTTTAAGATACTCTCCTTGTCTTTAACTTGAACTTTACAACATGTCTCAGTGTGGGTCTCTTTATGTTGTTGTTTGCGGGGCTTGTCTCTCAGTGGCAAGTTTTAAAAGTTGGGGTGCAAAATGTGGGGTTCAAACCCTTCACTCCTCAGGGAGAACCTCAGGGTTGCAAGTTCCCTCTTGATTGGGGGTCTCCATACTGAGAGTGGGGTTTATGGTGAGATTTTGTCTCAGCCTCTCTTACTAGCTTAGATGTGGGTTCTTCCTTGTAGGAGTCTCTCAGCTAGTTTTGGGTTTTGTCCAGAGGAAATTGTTCCATATGTAGCTGTAGATTCAGTGTGGCCATGGGAGGTGGTGAGTTTAGGATCCTCCTATGTAGCTATCTTGTGCTGGAACCCATACACCTTTTAAAGTAACAAATTGAGGTTCAGATGCTGGCTCTTCTTTCTGAGATTTAAAAGCATCATTGACAATATAGATACTATTTACCTTAACCTTACAGTAAGGAATAATGTGGGATGTTCTGCTGATGCCACAGATTTTCAAATTAATAAGGAAAAGTCTCATAAGTGGTCATGGGGAAGGATGGGGACAGTAACCTGCAGTTACTGATCAGAATAAAGAGAAGTGATGGGTCAGATTTTAACATATTAAGGTACTACTTGAGTATAGTTACAAATTTTTGTGAAGAAGTTACCAACTATTATAAGTTTAGTATAAGACTTTACTAAATAGTGAGGACATCTGCCAAAAACAAAACAAAAAATCAAACAACTGACTCAACAAAATATAAGTATCTGTTAACTCCCATTTTATTTACTTTGGATGGCAGACATAACCCTGCCTTTTCTATAGACAGACAACTCCTTATCACTAGCAGCTGGAGTCCACTTGTGCAGTTATGGCAAATGGACAAACTTCATCATCAGTTATGAGACAGAAGACCATTAACTGTACTAACAATTTATAGATCGGAAGATGTTTCCAGGAATACTGGTTTGAGACTTTATGGTCCAAGAGCTTTTATGGGAAATTCAACAAAAAGATTTGCTTTAGAAGAACTTTATGCGTATATGATTAGCAATACACAGAATGTTTGAATTTTTAAAAATTATGAGACTTAACAGGACATTCCCACTGGGAGCATAAAGCTCTGAATACTGTGACTAAGCAAACAGTTTTAACATTTTCTTTTACAACCTAACAAAAAGATATTCAAAACTAAAATGGCAACAGATCTGACTATATGGCAAACCTACCTACAGAGTTTTCATTTCTGTAAAGAAATAACTTGTGAAATATTCCTAAAGTCAGTGCACAAAACAGGAAAACCATTATTTCTGTTATACTCCACAATTCTTGGAACTAATATTAGAGGTTCTATGACTTTAAATCTTTATGCTACAGAGAATGATATTATCCACTAAAACAGGAAGTAGTTTTCTAAAGGTTATTCATTCTCCAGGTCATTAAAGAATTTTATCTTTTTTCTCTTTACTCAAAACATTTACCAATTGGAAGAGGAAACACACCTGAATCTTTTTGTTTACAAGTAGCAAAACAAAAACCAAGAAGAAGGTAATTTTCTTATACATGCTTTCCAGGTCATTTGGAAATAAGACTGTTTCCTTTGCTGGGTAAGTATTTTGTAAAAATTAAGTTCACAGTGAATGTTTCTTGAAATGAATATAACCTTTCAACCAGTAACATTAGGTTACCTGTAGGAAAAGGATACACAACTACTTAGACAGGTAACAGGATTACAGTTTTAATACAAACCTGTGAAAGGCAATCATCAAATTACAATTTTCATTGGTTTCCTTCATTATTATTATTACTGTCTGCCCACAAATTCTGCAGTTTGGAGTCCATTTCAAATCCTTCTAAGAGTCCACTTCATGAGATAAATATGTACATACAAAATAAAGCAGATATATTATAATTTATAAAAAGTAAATTGTTTTATATATTATTTTTCTTCTAGGATCTTTAAAGGACGATGCCTTGACCACATCTGCATTATAAAAAATATCTTACAAGTTGTGATACAGTAAAACTGGCTTTTTATGTATATAGTTCTGTGAGTTTTCACTCATGTATATATTCAAGTAACCATGACCACAATCAGAAGTGTCATCATTCAAAAAAAAATTCCTCTGTTGTCTTTCTCAACTGGGGCTCCTTACCTGAACCAAACAGGAAATAATCTGTTTCAATTTCCTTTATTCTTCAAGTAAATGCTTATGTAAAATCACTTGTATTTATTTCCTCTCTTCAATTTGGTATATTCTCATAAACACTATATAATCTCACCACTCTGTATCTGGAGGCAGGTTAATGTAATCAAAGGTTATAGCTCTGAAAAGTATGATGGTAGGATTTTAAAGCTCAGATTACATAGGTTGGTTAACTCTTGGTTTGTTTCAAGTATTACTGAGCTATACTTGAAGCACATCCTCAAATATTATTGCATTATTCACAGCTGTCCAATAATAAAACTTCAGCAGTAAAATATCTATCTGAAGTATGAAACATGTAATGTTGATGACAAATGTTTTAGAACATCAGGAGTAAGATTAATGAAGAGCACAGTAAATCTACAACAAGAAAAGGGAAGGTACATTTATTAAAAATAAAAATAGTCAACAGTCTCTGATAACAAACAAAACCATTCAGACTCGAAATATATCCAATATACATTGTAACAATGCACATATATTAAAAAAACCAAAGAGCCATTAAGTAGTTTTGTTACAGTTTTAGAAAGGAGAACAGGATTGTGGCTTGCTCCTGCCTCCACACAGCACGCAGGCCCAGCCCCCCTTTCTGTGTCCTGTGCAGCACAGCAGTGCATGGCACGTGTGTTCATTGGGTGAACACACTGTTTGTTTCTGGAGAAAATCGCAGTTTCTATAAGGATGATCCAGTACATAAATCAGTGGCTCCATTTCATTAAAAAATCTGTGTAGCCTGGAAGAGCAGGACGACCGTTTTCATAGTCTTCTGTTTTAACAAAAGGTACAGAATAAACTACTAAATCTAGATGCGTTCACATTATTTTGCATGAGTATCAATCAATCATCAATCAATCAAGTACTGTGTAAAAATTTTTGTAAAATCTTGTTAGCCAAACTAGTGTCTTTAACTTACTTAAAGTTTGTCACTCTTTTAGCATGGCTGCTGTCTTTTCTGACTTTGTCACTAATAACACTTGTCAGTCAAACCAAAGAACTTTGAAAAAGAATATGCACTGATGAAGGGAAATAGTACCGAAAATGTGCCTGGACTTCACTCTTAAGACACACACAGTTCCTGTTGGATACTGGACTGTGAGAGTTTATTATCTTCAGTCTTTTCAGGTCCTGAGGCATGGCAAGTAGTCTTCCGCTTAAATAATCGAAGACTCAGCCGTAAGAGTTCATTGTCTACCACTGGAGCATTTGTATAAGCTTGTTTTACGGTGCCCTATTTGGAGAAAACAAAAACAAATTAAACATGTACATTATTAGTTGACTGACAGTAGAAAAGACAGGTTAACTGCTAACAAAAATATCAGTTATAAGAAAAATTAGTTTGCAATGAATATTAAATTAGCTGTATTAGATATTTAAAAGCAAAATTAAGAAATGTTTGCAGACTCAAGGAATCTTAGAAAAGAAAGCAATCTTTAGAGGGTGCCTAGTCTAACTTCTTGCTTAAAGTAGGAATCTTCTCAACAATCCCTGACAGGTAATCAAGTAGTTTTTACTTCATCGTTTCCAATGACAAAACAAAACAACAAAAAACACACTGCACATTCTATTGTTGAACAGTACTATTTCTTCCACGTTTTGAAATAAAATCTCTTCTATGGAGCTACACATTAATTCAGTCTTACTTTCACATGATAATCAATTCTCTGAAGAGAAGCACCGAACATTCCATACTCCTTACTGGTCTGGTGATATGCCATAAGATGTAGGCTCCAGAACTGAACAAATTCTCCAGAAGACAGCTGATCAGTGCAGTCTACTGAGAAACTACTACCTCCTTTGTTCTAAGATGTAGATCTCTATTATTGGAACTTAAAGCTACATTAGCAGTTTTGAAAGTTATTGCCATAAAATTTTGTTAATGTTCTCCAACCATGTGTATAATGAAATAAAGATTTGAATACCTCCAGCATTCTGCTATTTCTCTTCTAGGATCTTTAAAGGAAGAGTGATGCCTTGACCACATTTGCATTATAAAAAATATAAGTTGTGATACAGTAAAACTAGCTTTTTATGTGTAGTTCTGAGTTTTCACTCATGTATATATATATTCAAGTAACCATGACTGCAATCAGAAGTTTCATCATTCAAAAAAATTCCTCTGTTGTCTTTCTCAACTGGGGTTCCTTACCTGAACCAAACAGAAAATAAGCTGTTTCAATTTCCTTTATTCTTCAAGTAAATGTTTACATATAATCACTTGTGTTTATTTCCTCTCTTCAATTTGGTATATTCTCATAAACACTATATAATCTCCTCACCACTCTGTATCTGGGAAATTTTTTTCCTTGACCTTCAATTTAAATACGTTTCTAGTATATTTCATTATCTAAAGAAACTATGCAAATGAAAAATATTTCACAGGAATAGACTATTTAAAATTTTTTTCCAGTACCAATAACAATTTGTTATTCAAAACAAATGTTATTCAAAACTATTAAAGTAAAATAAAAAGTACTATATAAATTCTAATAAAATTCTTTTATATGTGTAAAAGACTGGGAAACCAAACTCATAAAAGCAGATAATGAGACCTTAATTTCACCTTAAAGCAATCAAATGAAGAATAGGTCATCCATACTACTCAACAAACATGTTCCAATTTTTCTAAGAAAACAACAGTACCTTCTCATTTTTAACAAGCTGCTTTCGGATTGCAGAATCCCGCCTGAAGCATAATGCTTTACAGCATGGTCCAAGATTACTAAGAAGACTTGCTCTTTCCTCTTTTCGTAGTAATGCAGCCATGTTGAGAGCCCCCAATTCATGTTCAAAAAGATTTTCTGCATCTTTCAATAAAAAATAAACACACATTAAGGTTTCTGAAAATAGAAGTGTTATCAACTGCTTAGATGAATATTCCACAAAGTCTATCTATACTAAGTTTATCTATACTTTATCAAAGTTACCAACAGTGGTGAAAACTATTTCATATTAAAGGCAATAGATTCTCTGTGAGAGAACTCCAAAATGTAGTTTTGGTGCTAGGCTCAAACAAAAATAAATACTCTGATAGCCACTTTAAGATATAAGAAAAGCAGAATTGGGAGACAGAATTTAGACACAGATTACTAACTATGGGAAAAAAGTTCAAGTTAAGAATCAGTAAAGTCAAATTCAATATATTGTGTACCATCAACTACTAAAAGTTCTAGATTCAGGACTTTATTATGGCAAGATTCAAATGTAGTAATGTGACTACATTCTGTGAACCCTAAAAAACTTAGGGAAGTGATTAGATGTTTGTTAGATAACCTGAAAATTTTATCCAATATTTGGTCACTGTAAAAACCTGGGACAATGTATCAAAATCACTTAGTTTTAAGTCATAACATGCAAAGTAGGGAGAAAACACTTAATAAAAATAGAGATTGAGTTAAAAACAGACAAGAAATAAAAATTTACAGAATAGGGTCAGTCATTAATCTAAATAAATAACAGAAAGAGTAGTAACTTCAAAGTTAACGTTCCAGGAGTTGGCCAAGAGTATGAATGGTATCAGGTAGTGTTTCTATAGCAACATGATCAAACAGGTTATTGCTAGAGCCCACAAAGGGAAATGGTAAATAACACCTAGGTAAAAACAAAACAGACATTTGAGAATTAATGGAATTGCATTACATATTTCATTTCCTGAACTGCAGAGCATAAATAGTGAGATTAGATAATTAAGAAACCTGTCTCATGTAATATACCTAGTCGGTACATTATACACCTAGTGAATAGGTTGATAACAAAAGCAAAAATAAATGTAAATAAAAACTCAAAAATAGTTCACAAACTTTGATGTCTATCAGAATCATCTGAGGAGTTTTTAAAAATACAGTGCCAGGGCTCTACCACCAGACCTACAGACTCTCCACAGTTGGAACTAGGATACCTTAGTTGGGGGAAAAGGCAGTTCCTCAGGTAATTCAGCCATACCAATGTTTGAGCCAACCAATGACACAGTCATATAATGCACACTACTAAAAAAAAAAGCACCAAACATTCACCACCATTCTACTATAGGTACAAATAAATAAATCTCCATTGAGTCCATGCACTTCCTTGACAATTGCTCATTAGGACAAATTACTTTTTATTTAAATCTTTTCTGCTTTCACAACAGTAGACTATAAAACACACTTGCAAACCTCCCTAGAACGTATAACATGGCTAAACTTAGTCTCTTCCTGGTTTTGAATTGACCGGCACCAAATAACTCGAGACAGATTAAACATGTATAGAAGTACAAGTAAACCAAAGGAACTAAAATAACTGGGAAAGTTTAGCTTCAAAGAACTTAATCATACTATAATCAGAAAACCTGGACAAAAGCAATTTAAATACCTACTACTTTTCAAGGCAATGGCATAATTAGTAAGAATAGATTGTTAGACAATACAGCAGTAAACAAAACAAAGTCCTATTCCTTAGGGAACTTATATTCTGTATCATATATTAGTTCTCTAACAAAGCTATCATACCACCAAAAAACAGGACCACTTGGTAAGGAACAATCAAATCCTTCTTTACAGTGTATGTTTTCATTGTTTAAAGTAAGTGATCATTAGTCAGGGACAAACTATAATCTGATTTTGCTAACTACGCAATAGATTTTAACTTGAAATGCCATTAGCAAGAGTCACAGGGGCAATGAAGAACCTAGGGGCAAGACGGGAATAAAGACACAGACCTACTAGAGAATGGACTTGAGGATATGGGGAGGGGGAAGGGTAAGCTGTGACAAAGTGAGAGAGTGGCATGGACATATATACACTACCAAACGTAAAACAGATAGCTAGTGGGAAGCAGCCGCATAGCACAGGGACGGTGCTTTGTGACCACCTAGAGGGGTGGGACAGGGAGGGTGGGATAGGGAGGGTGGGAGGGAGGGAGACGCAAGAGGGAAGAGATATGGGAACATACGTATATGTATAACTGATTCACTTTGTTATAAAGCAGAAACTAACACACCATTGTAAAGCAATTATACTCCAATAAAGATGTTAAAAAAAAAAAAACCAAAAAAGGATGAATTGAAAATTAAAGTATAAGGCACTTCTCAAAGATTTTCCATCACACTATGAGTAATTCTTGCTTTTCCCATTCAAAAAGTGAATATGGAAAAAGGTTAGCCCCTAGTTCGAGAGAGAGAACCTTTAGGAAGATTTGGATAGACCTTGACAGAATTACCATCTGCATTTTAAAGTTTATTCATAATTTATGATTGGTACCCCTGCCCATTTTCCAAGCAAGGTTTAAACTAAGGGGGAAATATTTTTCTTCCTATTTTCTCTTATTGTATGTGGATTGAAACAGTTGCCTTATAAAATTGAAAAGGACAGAGCATAGCTGGATCTTTATTTTCTATGGGGACTGATTATACATCCAAGGGAATGTTGTGAAGTAGGCTATAGGAAAGATGTACTGCAGAAGAAAAATCATACTGATATTTTTTCCAAATTTTTGACTGTATAGTTTGGCGAAAAAAAATGATCTAGAAAAATAATGAAGACTATTGAACTCAATACTGCTTTTCTAATCTGCTGACTTCTAAATGCAAGACATTTTATTTTAGAACAAACCCTTCTCTGACAACTTTTCTTTCCTGATACATTTTGATGTGTGGTTAATTTTATAAATTCCTTAAAATAAAAAATAAAAAAATAAAAAAAAAGAGTCACAGGGGCAAATAGCTGTAGATGTGGATAAGACCTTAGGGATTTCATTACATCATTTTATGCCCACAAGAGTTACTTGCTTAAGATCACAGAACCAGTCAAAGTAGGAAGAGTGGGACAAGAACTCAAGACATTGGTCATCTGTCAGGTTAACACATATTCACCATTATAATTTGTTTCTTACACATACATTCTATGTATACTGAGCCATATTAAAATCAACAGTCTTACTGCTTATGCTAACAGTTGAAGAAAGAACATGGATCATGAAACATGTAAAACAATTTTTTTTCAATTTTATATTAGTAGAAGCTCAATTCTTTTTCCTAAACTCTTTTACTCTAATGAACGTGACATAACATTAAATAATCTTAGTGCTGTCACCTTTTACCTCTTTTCCTCCTTTTTTACACTCCTCCTCCCCATTAATAAAGTATTAATAAGCTGCCAAAACATAATAAGCTAGGTACCAGAGAAACAGAAAAAAAAGGACCCTATAAACTAAAAGTGTTCTGGAATAATGAAAAGCTGTAGCAGTAAGGTCTAATATCAATGCGATAAAATATTTTAAACTAAATAGCAGTTCATATTTACTGAACATCACTGTATGTCAGAAACTATTCTAAGTGTTTTACTAGTAATAACTCATTTGCTCCTCCTAACAATCATATGACTTGGTGGTGTAATTATTCTCAGCTTGTAGATGGTAACAGTAACACATAAATTAAATAACAGCTAGTAAGTGGTGTGCCTGTTGGAATCCAGGCCATCTGGCCCAGAGACTAAGCTCTTAACCACTTTGTTAAAGGCTCAACCTAAACATCTGCATTTGAGTAGAATTCCCCATTTCCCAGGGGAAAGGGTTGCCAAGATATGAACAATATCTAGTTCACTTCCCCAGGCTCTACTTCATTTAGCCCTGGGTAAACCACTGAGCACTTTGACATTAGAACTTACCTGTTAAAAAGTAACTTTGATACAGTAAGATCATTGTGCTATGTTCACAACTTTTCTGTAGGCTTAAATTTTTCTCAAAATAAAAACGAACTTTGACCATGAGGATTAAATACTGAAAATAAGTGAGTCCTCAAAAAAAAAAAAAGTTCTTATACTGTAATTGCTACATGAGAACAGAACAGAATCCTTTTCAAAGGCACCTTAATATTTATATTAAACATTATATAGTCAAAGTGGGACGGAATTACCTTTGGGTTTTTCTAAAAGTCTCTGACATGTTTCTCTGACTTTAGTAAAGAGTTCAGAACCAGCCAACTTTTTAGAGATCCCAATTCTCAGCATGACGGCTCCAGGCGTGAATTTTAAGAGTGCAGCCCCAGGCTCTCGTGGTTCTTTTGGATGCTTTGGCATAAGACCAGACCAGTCCACATCTATCACATCTAATGGATCTACAAAAAGTTAAAGAACAGAATTTTATTACACTAAGAAATACATTCTTGTTATCTGTAGAGAAATACAGATTCCAAGCCACAGAAAGCATTAAATAACAAGTAATATAAATCAAAAGGCATATTCTTAAAACAAAAGATTTTCTATAAAAAGTAATATTTAAAATCTTAAGGACCTCAACAAATAACTTTCTCACCAAAAGAAAAGAGGCAAAGAGGTCACAGGCGAGTGCCTCCGCCCCCATTTCATTTATATGTGGAATCTAAAACGAAAAGAATCAAACAAAAAGAAAACCAAACTCATAGATACAGAGATTGGTGGCTTCCAGAGGGAAGGAATGTGAAGTTTAGACAAAACGTGTGAAGGGTATCAAGAGGTACAAACTTACAGTTATAAATAAATCATGGGGATGTAATGTATAGCATGGTAACTATAGTCAATAATATTGTATTTCAACATTAAAAGTTGCTAGAAAGTATATCTGAAAAGTTCTCATCACAAGAAGAAAAATTTTGTAACTTTGCATGGTGACAGATGGTAACTGGACTTAATGTGGTGATCATGTTGCAATGTATACAAATGTCAAATCATTAGGTTGTGTACCTGAAACTAATGTTATGTCAATTATACTTCAATAAAAAACCCCAAAACCAAAAAAAAAAGGCAAGCAAACACCTAAGCAAACCCATTCCTACAAATAATGCATTTAAATTGCTTGAGAGATCCTCAATCAAAGAACTCCATTATTTCACTAAGATTAGGTCTGACATTTTGAAGCTTGATACCAGAATCATTTCAAGGGTTAATTAAATCTAGGAGTGTATTTAGTTTGCATGTGTGCATGCATACACAGACACAGTTTACCTTTTAAAAACAAATGATTCATTATGAAATAACTTTAAGAATCAGGCAGTGGCTATGATTAAAATTGAGAATAATCTATCCACTGATAAGTCACAGTTTAGGAAATTAACAAAATAATGTTCTATTCAGAAATACCTAATAGCTGATAATAATAAGATAACACTCATATATACATTATACATGAGTAGAAAAAACTGTAAAATATAAGAGCAAATTAAGTCAAAATAAGAATTTAATATTCTGTATACCCAAACAAAGCAAAGACCCTCACAATGATTAAAAAAAATTGTTAGTAACAATTAGACTAATTGGGATGATTCAACAAGAACACTGAAGGGGGCTGCTTCATGGTACAGTCACTGGAGTAAGCTCTGGCAATGAATAAAGTACTATAAATGGAAATAATTACTGAATTTAGAAAATTGAGAGAGAAGTATATACACAGTGTTCAAATATAACCTCAACCTTTGTAAATTTCTGAATGGTCATTTCAAAAGTTGGTTTGTGGCAGCACAGTTGTGACACTCTGTACCATACACCTACCATCTAGAACACTGCTAGACAATCACTGTTTGACAGGAAATCTTACAATTGTGCTATTTTAAATAATGCCCTTTCCAATTTATAGGCAATGTCTACTTAAAAATGAGCAGAGCATATTAACTATAATTTTCATTTTATTGGCCCTTCAATGTTAGTTAAAACAGAAATGGGAAAATTCTAACTGCATTTTATCAATCCTTACAGCATGAAAGGGAACACAGACTATCACAATACCATAATTAAACATTTCTTACATTCAACCACCTCTGCAAATGATTACCTGGCATCTTCTCCTCATCCTGTTGGTCCTCCCTCTTTTCAGCATCACCTGCCAGAATTTCATCTAGTTCATCATCACTAATTGGCTCATATCCTTCTCCAGCACCAGATCCTAACGAATGCACATCATCTAACTTGGATTCGTCATCTCCTGCTAAACAGAAAAATTAATTTCATGCCAAAGAGAGTGTTAAGGGAAAGGGATATCTAAGTGAAACCAAAGAGGAGAAGCTGTGCACGCTAAAAAAAGTTGAAAAGCATTTTTTATTTGAAAACTATATTTCTTAATTATTCAAAACACTGGATAACTCCAAAAGAAAACTTAAAAATTAAATTTAGTTTTAATGGCAAGAACACAATATGGACAGCAATATCAAAATAGGTTATAAAATTACAATTAAAATATGAGAAATAAAATCTACCACTAACATGTTAATGTTGATATTATGTTGTTAATTTTTTATAATAAAACTTTAAATCCAGAGAAATCTAATTTCAAAAGGGTGCATTAATTTCTTTATCAAAATAAACTCATTAATTTTAAAGAACTTGCAAACTAATTAGTAAAATTTATTTGAAACTTTAACCACTAGCGTACCTTCCATTTCTTTATTTACCAACTTTTCTCAACTACCTAGGCTAAAGCTTTGTCTCCTGGTGACTTAGCTGTGAACTTGAATTATCATAAAACTACACAGTACACTTAATATTTCTAATCAGGTGTTATCCATACACTTTACTGAGTTTACAACACTAGTTTTCAAAATGCAACAGCATGCTTTATAAAACTTACAGCAAATAAAATATAATATACTATGAGATGTTTCTAGTCATTCTAATAATTTTCTACTCTATTAAATTCTGTAGTAATCTCCTCATACCCCCGCCATTCACTTCTAAAGTAAACAATTTTAATAACTTCATTACACAGCTATACATCTAAACATAAATGCAAATAATAGGATTTTTAACTTTTCAAGCTTTATCAAACTCATTGTCCTACTTTAAGTGGATAAAATTTTCCATTTCACAATAGGTAATTCACCTCTAAATTTCTATGCTGTGTTATCTGTGATCACAACCAATGAATGGTATATTTTAGGGATGAAGGGCACGAACTCCAATCACAAGAGAGAGATTACAATGACTGGTTACAATTATATTCAATTATACCCCAAGGTTGTACCTCCAAGAGTACTATGGTTCACAAATTGATGCCATTTAAATTCAAATTTGAGATAAAAATGTGAAGACCACTGAGGCAGAAATGTTTTTGTCAAGTAGAAAAAATATGTAACAGTTGGCGTATTGGAATATATCTAACCAAATAACCAAAAGATGTAAGGATGTTTATAGTTTTAAAAGAATGTGAATTTTATTCTGGGACTAGTGCTACAACCCAGCAAATAAGAAGAATATGAACTATTACTGCTGATGTACTAAGTATCCCAGAAGTTTCTTGGGGGCTTGAAGTAGAGAGGTTATGTCAGAACAATGGTGTAAGCACCAGTATTAGAATTGGACAGTTCGTGGAGGCAGAATTTCCAGGAGAATTTTCAGGGGGCCCAATACTATTATTAACCTGGGCTATAATTCACCAAAGAATAAGATGCAGAACATGTATGCACAGGCAGAACATATTTTCATTCATCAGCCATTTATTGCATCCTTGCTAGAGTCCTGATGATAAAGAAATGAAAAGCTATGGTGCCTAACAAAGGAGTACAGTATAGTGGTGAGAAAACTATGGAAAAATAATTATAATATGGCACAGGGATGCTATTAAAGACGTATAAACAAGGTGCTATGGCGATTTGAAAGAGTAAGCACCTTTAGCAGAGAAGGCTTCGTAGAGGAAATAATGCATAAACTGGGACTTGCAGTTTGAGTAAGAGAAGATAAAAGGGAAAAGGTCTACCAGGCAATGGGAAGAGCAAGTACAGAGAAGGCTAGAGAAGGAAGCCCATTCAGAGTGCAGAGGCATAAGTCAGCTTGTATAGCATTATCAGGGGCGAAGGATTGGAGAGTGGATGTCCATACAGCTGAGGTTGGCTCTGAGCGGGCAAAAGGGTGGATGTGGCCTTCTCGGGGTCCCTCATTCTAGGAGCGGGAAGTCATTTTAATAAGGGATCTGAGCATCCCCAGATTTTACTATCCGTGGAGGGCTCTGGAACCCATTCCTGCAGATACTGAGGGACTGAGGGACGACTGTAATCATTTATTCCATTTAGGCTTATTTGAACCAAGTCTACCTTGATAGTACTAATGAGTGGAACACATTTTTTAAGTATCATAGGGCTTTTCCTTATAAACTCTATTTTCCCTAAAACAATGGAGTCAATATGCATATCAGATGACCTTTCAAAAGGAAATATTTGTTTGCTATGAAATCTGAAAAGGAATGGAGCACTGAAACAGACAAAAAGGCGTGACACTCACCTTCCATACTCTCTGTTCTCTCAGCTTTATTTGTATCTTCAAATCCCTGCAGAGATCCTAGATCTTTATCCATTCTTTCTTTATCCAAAGCTAAAGAGTCCCGGGAAGTGCCTTCTAGGTCTCTTTCATGTTCACTCTCCAGTTTTGCTTCACTGCGTTTTACGGACTCTATTTGAGGACTCTCAAAGCTTCTGTCTCTGTCCCTGTCCCTGTCCCTTTCCATGGAATCAGAGATTAACCTCTCCCTTTCCCTGTCCAAGTCTCTCCTTTTGTCTCGTTCTCTCTCCCGTTCCCGTAGTCGATCTCGGTCCCTGTTCCGGGGCCAATCTTTATCGGCATCTCGCTCCCATTCTCTCTGCCGTGCATCTCTCCTCTCTCTCTCCCGCTCTCTCTCATGATCATAACGATCACGCTCTTGAAGCCTATCTCTGCTATCAAATGACCCTGATCTTGAATGGACCTGTCGATCTGACTCAGGAGAACTTCTTCTTGAACTATGGCTTCTTGAATCCTGGCGATCTAAAATAAATACACCATATACAAAGAGTTAACATGTGATAAAATGGAAATAAAAGGCTTCATTTTTAAGGTCCTTTAAAACTGACAATTTATCTTTTTCTATATTTATTTTAAATTATCCAAAGGACCCATCTTAATGAAAAATTCCACCTCTCAAAGTGTTAATTAAAATATGTAAAAAGCATGTTTCCTTGTTTATTTCCACTATAACCACAAAATATCTTCAAAGAAATAAATACATAAAGTGTTTAAGCAGTAACAGAAACGATCATTTCATTATCTGACCTCTTCCTATCCCCCTACCTTATTTTCTGTGGTCAAAAGAGAAAGTACTGGTTGCAGGAAGAAGAGCCAGCAGGTTAAAATTTTAGGCATCAAGAGAGGACTTGAATACGTAAGCACTTCCACCAAGATATGCTACTAAAATCCTGATATTAAATTGACTTCATTGAATGTACCTCTACTATAATGCTGCTAGTAATGTGATAACAGGTAACATTTTGGTGGGATGGTTAAGTTTTTAGGTTCCTTGAAATTTAAGGCAGCATATAAAGTAACCAATTTAGCATTTACTTTAAAATTATGATTTGCACAAAACATAAAACTGTACAAATATACTAACATAGGAAACAGTGGTTAGATTATAATTCATTTTTATTACCTGAAGAAGTACTTCGACTGGGTTCTCCACGCTTTAGCTGATCAATCCGAGATTTTCTCTCTCCTGTGATTTCTAGACTTTTTGTTTTTTCTCTGTCTCTTGAGCCACTATGCAGTACTCTCTTTCGACCACTTTGGTCATCCCCACTTCGATGTGCAGAATCATTGGACGGGGAGCGGAGACGGCCAGATGTATGACTACGATTACTCCGATTGCTGCCAAGGCTGCTACTCCTCTTTTGATCCACTGGCTTGCGATGTGGTGCATCCTCTATAGTAACATGAGGCGCCTCTACCTTTTCCACTCGTGTTCTGTGGCATTTTCTATGTGAGTCTTCATTGGTAAAAGTGTTGGTGGTGTTGGCTGGGGTGGAAGAGGTGGAAATGGTGGTGGTCAGTGTGTTGAAGCTGGTGGCAGCAGGAGTCGTCGTCGTGGCAAGAGGAGGAGGAGGAGGAGGAAGAGAAGACGGGGAAGGAGTCCTGCCAGGAGTAGCAGCTGTGGCAGCATGCTCTGGTTCTGTCACCTCTGCGCGGTCAGGCACGTCCTCATCAGACCAGTCACTGAACGCTGTATCTTCTTTCTTCTGAGGATCCTCCATAGTGCCATCCTTATCACTGGGCATTTCAACCAATTCCTCCTTGGTTGTGATAGGGGGAGTCCGTGGGCCTCTCTTCTTCTTACTCTGCTGGACTGCTTCTTCATCAGAAATGTCAGAATCACCTTTGGACCTTTTACGCTTTTTTTCAACGCTTTTCTTCTTCTGTCCTTTTTTTGGTGAAAATACTTGACCATCTTCAGACATTGTCTCTGTGTTACCCCTGTCCATTCCAACATCATCTTCTTTCTTTTTCTTAATAGGTTTCTTTTGAATTTTTGCTTTTTTCTTGTTTTCATCATGAGCTCGATCAGATGTGTCTCGATCTTCAGATGGGTGGTGTCCTATCATGTCTTGTGAACGAGTTCTTGAGCTCTCCATGATTTCAGTCTGTTCTCTCTGCTTATCTACAGAAGAAACTTTCTCTTTGAACTCCTGCTCTTCATAGCGCCTTGAACTTTCTTTTCTTTCTGGTTTACGATCTTCCTCTTTCCACCTACCCTGTCTGTCTTCTGTAAGGTGGGATGGACTAAGAGAACGAGATTCTTGAGGTCGAACAACCTGGCTCAAGAGCCTGTGTTTTTCATCTATACAAAAAGATAAAAGTAATCACACTTTCACCATGTTAACAATATTGCATGCTACCTATAAATAATAAACCAATCTCTCCCTTTTCATTTTAAAAGTTTAAGAATAACAACTTCAGTAAAAATAAAAATATGGCTTTATTACAACTAGTAGGAAATAACAGTGCCATTATGGTACAATGACTGTATTTCTAACACATACTTTAGTCACAATGGGAGATGTTCAGAGGCAGTAGAGCAAGAAAACATTTTAAATCTTAATTCATCATTTCCTATTGATGTGAAAGAATGGTCTCGTGGTTACAAATGAATATGACTATAGAGACGTGGAAAACAGATCCTGCTTACTTTTATCATCTCCACTGTTGTAGGCGTCACTGTCAGGAGAATGTTCTCGCCGGCGCTTAGGTGATTGACGAGGGCTAGGACTCCCTTCATTTCTATAGCGCTTCCTAAATTGGACAAATGTAATTTATAAAATTCCAGGGGATAAAAAAGATTTCTTTACCACATTTTTACTATTATATTTTGCTGTAACTAGAATGTATAATTGTAGGATTATAATACTATCAGAAGCTAGTGGGAAGCAGCTGCATAGCACAGGGAGATCAGCTCGGTGCTTTGTGACCACCTAGAGGGGTGGGATAGGGAGGGTGGGGGGAGACACAAGAGGGAGGGGATATGGGGATATATGTATACGTATAGCTGATTCACTCTGTTATACAGCAGAAACTAACACACCATTGTAAAGCAATTATACTCCAATAAAGATGTTAAAAGAAAAAAAAAAAGAGTGACGGAGTATGGCAAGAAAGAAACAGAAAAAAAATAGAATGAGAAAAAGGTAGTGATGGAAATTCTATGGTAATTTTCTATTATATAAATGAATGAAAATCCAGTAATCAATAAATTATGAATTTTAGGTCTCAAAAAATAAATAAAGTGTGTATTCCTGCTTCATCCAGAACTTTAAATGTCCCATCACAATTAGAGATCTAAGTAAAGATAACACTCAAATGAACTTATTTACAACATGGAAGTAGAGTTTGTAGAAAACAAACTTTTGGTTACCAGGGGACAAGGGTGGGGAGGGATCAATTGGGAGATTGGGATTGAGCTATACACACTACTATATATAAAATAGACAACTAATAAGAGCCTGCTGTATAGCACAGGGAACTCTACTCAGTACTCTGTAATGACCTATATGGGAAAAGAATCTTAAAAAAAAAAAAGAGTGGATATATGTGTATGTATAACTGACTCACTCTGCTGTACACCTGAAACACAACATTGTAAATCAACTCTACTCTAATAAAAATTAAAAATAAATAAATAAAGGTAACACTGGCAAAAAATAAAGAGAACACAATTAAAACCAAAACAAAAAACAAAAAAAACCCACCAATACTCTCAGAGCTAGCTATACCATACGAAGGGTGTTCAGCATCTTTAATAAAACTCTTCGTTTGTTACGACTTAACAACTGTGGACTTAAAATACGTGGCACCACCTCTTTTTTTCCATGTAGATGTAGAATCACTCACTGAAATTCACCAGATTTAACTACTGCAAAGTGGTAACATACAGCAGAGGAATCAATGTACCCTCTACTGAGACTTATTCATTAGCTTTACCTTTTTATGGTATAGAAATACCTTACATTGGGAAGCCAAATGAGAAAATCTAGTATTGGCTTTGGAGTCAAAAAAGACTTGAGTTCAACTTCTAGTCATGTTACTTATTATGCAACCTTAGGTAAATTCCTTGAAGTCATTCTTAGCTTTCTCATCTGAAAACAGCCGGAAAAATGGGGGTCCATCTCATAAAATTGCAATGAGGAATAAGTTAGTTATGTCATAAACCCAGTGCCAGTCATGTTGCGGGTACACTGTAAAAATCGATTTCTTCTCATCTCTTAGAACTAAATCTTCTGCTTGATGACAAATTAATAAAATAATTCATATGTTAACTATATTTCTTGGTCTTCAGTTAAACTTTAAATGACTAGTGATTTATATCTCTGGATACTTAAGTTATTCTAGTGTTTTCCTATATTTTTGTTAAATTTTGACCACTTTTTTTTTTTTTAAGCTAACAATGTTTGTAAATACTATGGCCAAAAGCTGAGAAACACTGCAGTACATGAGCACATTATCTCCTTGACAGCTCATTGATATAGATGAGCAACCAGGTGGAAAAGGAGACCCCAGATGGAGTAATGACAACTCACACGCCCAAGCTTGTGCAATTCCTTATCAAAAGCTCCTGCCATCATTAGGCACTCTCTGTCCCCATTCTTTGAATCTGGGCTGGCCCAGTGACTTACTATGACAGGAAGATGTGGTGAAAATGACAGTTTAAGTTTGGACATTTAGGACTCAAGAGGCCTTGCAGCTTCTGCTTTTGCCTTATTGGTATGTTTCTACTATCATATGCAAAAGCAGAGTTTAGACTACTGGAGGATGAGAGGTCATATGGAAGAGAAAAGAAGATGCCCTAAGCAACAGCCAGCACCAATTGCCAGACATGTGAGTGAGTCCATTTTGGGTCATTCAGACCCAGCTGAACTGCCAGACTGACTGGAGAAACATGAGTGATCCCAAGTGAGACCAGGAGAAGAGCCACTCTGCTGAGCCGAAACAAAATTGCTAACCCACAGAATCATGACCAAATAAATGGTGGTTGTTCTAAACTTCTAACTTCTCATGTGGTTTGATACACAGCAAGAGATAATTGATAACATAAGAAAATATAAAACATGCAAAAAAAACAAAATTTAATTTCAAGGAAGTATCTACAGAAACAAAATTAGAGTAAAATAAATACTACGGCAATCCAACAAACCTTCCTCATAACCATGGTTAAAAACAAAAGTGCTGGATAAATTCAACTACTGAGATGACAATATAATTGATGAAAACATCAAGATGTTAACCTCATATAACTAGTTATTTTATAGAGCTGTTAACTCCTAAATTTCTGGGGCCCTTGTCAATGCCTGGAATGTCTAGCCACGAAAAACTAGAAGAAATTTTGGCTACTGTAAGCTGAGATCAGAAGCATGTAAAATATAATCAAAGCATAGGATTAAATAATAATAAATAAATAACAAAGATTTCAGAATTTTAATCTTAGAAGATAGAGAGTTAAAGAGGTCAGAGGAGAGAAGAGAAATAATATGTACTGTGTGCCTGCATGTGTTAAAGGTATTATCAATTTTATGTTAATGTGAGATTTTTTTTTTTTTTTTAATGTGGGGGAGAGGGAAGTGAGAGAGTGAACTACAGAAAACCTTGGCTGCAGACTGAAGGGAAGGCAAGACCTAATGGAAGAAGCCTCCATTTCTGTGCTACGTTGTTGGTTTATAACCAAAATCCATAATAGCAATGATGAAAAAAGCCTAAAGCAGAGAATGTATTCACCATGAGGCAAATGAGGTAGAGGTAGAGGCAAAGAAATTGAAGATATATAAATTATTTCCAGTTTGTCTTAACAAACTTAAATATACCCTCTATTCTAGTTGGTATTTAAAAAAAAAAAAAGCACTTAATTTTGATATGTTTGGTTTTATGTCTATAAAATCTCAAAATTGACCAGAGTCCAGATTTCTCATGGCTATAGTGATTGGCTTAGCTCTCTTATCTAACTCCTCTATTGATGAGAGCCCCAGCACAGAGAGGGCTACTGAGCTGATAGGTATAACCCTGGGGTCATCCTAGCCATCATTTGGGTAAAAGCCTTCTGAGTCTAAAACTAATACAGAAAAAAAAACAGTGGAGATACACCACTCTATGCTTTGTTTGAGAATCTGGATATAGTCACATCAAAACAAATGAAAACTAACCCTGGACTTCCCAGATACCAGAGCAAATAAGTTCTTATTGGTATTAAAAAAAAAAAAAAAAAAAAGAGAGAGAGAGAAAAGAAAGGAGAAAAGAGAAGATGCCCTCAGATATATAAGATAATAAGGACACATCTTTTTATTCCAATAACCTACTATAACTCCACAACCCAAGAGAGGATACCTCTCTATCTCTCTTCTAGCCATGCAGTGGTTCCAGAATTTCCTCAGTTCTCAGACACTGTGAATGCTTCTGCAGCCTGGGGGTAGTGACTCTAGACTTATACGTACACAAAACTCATAAAGGATTATCAGGAATAGCACAAGCATTATGTCTTGGTGACAAGCCAACTCCATTAACTAGTTATAAAGTGGATATGATGGGACATAAACCCACTGATTCTACCACTTTTAGGTTGGATTCCTGTTAAAAACAAGTCTGTAGCAGTCAAATAAACCAATGTACCATCAAAAATGGCTGTAATTGGGCTTCTCTGGTGGCACAGTGGTTAAGAATCTGCCTGCCAATGCAGGGGTCACGGGTTCGAGCCCTGGTCCGGGAAGATCCCACATGCTGCGGAGCAACTAAGCCCGTGCGCCACAACTACTGAAGCCCATGCACCTAGAGCCCGTGAGCCGCAACAAGAGAAGCCACCGCAATGAGAAGCCCGCGCACCACAACTAAGAGTAGCCCCTGCACACTGCAACTAGAGAAAGCCCGCGCATAGCAACAAAGACCCAAGCCAGCCAAAAATAAATAACTTAATTAATTAATTTTTTTAAAAATGGCTGTAATCAAACAGTAAACAAGAATTATTAACTATATCCCTTGGATACAGAAATAGTAGAATGAGAAAACTTATTTTTTTCTAGATAATTCAAAAGATGTTGAACACCAAATACATAAAATAAAACTAAAATAAAGGAAAATGTAGAGAGGAAAAAGAATTAAGAGGATATCAGGGGCCCCTGAGAAGCATTAAATGGAACTTTCTGAACTCCTCACTGACATGTAAAAAACTGGCTCACAATCACTTACTTTGATTTTCTCTCCTCGTGTCCATCTCTTGGATTCCTGTCTTCTCGGATATCTTCCCGCTTTTCTCTGCGGTCCTCTCGTCCTTTGTCTTTGTCTTCCCACTCCCTCTGGCGTTCTCGTTCTTTCTCCCTCTCTCTCGCTCTTTCTCGTTGTTCTCGCTCTCGCTCTCTCTCCCTCTCCCGCTCTCTCTCCCTCTCCCTTTCTTCTCTCTCCCGCTCCCGCTCTTTTTCCCTGTCTCGCTCCCTCTCCCTTTCCCTCTCTCGATCATGGTCCCGATCTCTCTCTCTTTCCCGGTCTCTCTCTTTCTCTCTCTCTCTCTCCCTCTCCCGTTCCCTAGCACGCTCTCTTTCTAGTTCTCTTTCTTTCTCTCTCTCCCGATCCCTCTCCCGTTCCCTCTCTCTCTCCCGCTCCCGCTCTCTTTCCCGATCTCTTTCCCTAGTCCTGTCGTCTCTTCTATCATCCGTTCTGTCTACTCTTCGTTCCTCTCTTCTTTCATCACGCTCAAGCTCGTCATTCCTTCCCTGATGTCGAATTGGTGAGCTTGGTCTTTGATCTACAATGAAAACCAAGTTTTGTCAGTGATTAATTTCACAGATAACCTATTGGTAAGACAGTATGGCAAATCTTACATTTTATCTGTGTATAGGGTCACACTGGCAACAAATATAAATCAGGTACTGTATTTACTTTTAATTTAATCATCCAAATAATCACCACTAGATGTTTAAAAATATTTCTTTTTCTTAAAGGTAATTTTTATTTGCCCTCTAACTACCATGTTTTCTGCTCCCCATCAACCCCCCTCCCGCCTCCCACTGATCCACCTTTGATCTTTCTCTGCATGCTCCCTACCCTGCCTCCAGCCCACTGCTCCAACCCCACTTTCTGCCATCTCTACCCTTCACCTCTGATCTTCTCTGTCCCCCCAGCAGGACCTGAGAACACTGGTGGCAAAGGATAGGGGCAGCAGGAGGTGTAGAAGATAGGAGCTGAAGGAAAAAAAAAATTTCCCTCGTAAGTCACACCTCTAATTTCAGGCCGAAATATATACACATCAAAGTGCAGCTATTATGTGAGGAAAATATAGTAGAACAAAACATCTGTCAATATTTGTTGCTGCAACATCAATTTATCATAAACTAGAATATTAAGGGTACTGATGCTTAGCAATCTTGAAATAATCAAATGTAAAAAGTGTTTCATATTAGTGATATATATTTATAATTAATAACTAATCGACTAAAAATTTTATTTAATCATATAACTGATTACTCAGATGAAGCGCTGTTTTCTTAAAATGTTAAATGATAACTCATCACATTTATATATATATATATATATATATATATATATTATATATTTTTTTAAATACATGAATCATATAAACACAAACTGAATGCATGCTACCTAGTATGCCCAGTTGAGAAATTAGTCTGGGATCAAAAGATGTCTAAGAAAATGGCATGAACTTTTCCACAGAGATAGCCATTTTTGAAAGTAGGTCACTGTGCTATGATCTAGGCTACTGTGATGTCTCTATTTTCACACTACACAGTATTGTTTACTAGTTAAGTCATAAAAGGCATACTACAATATGGCCAACAGGTTTGTAAGTGAAAACTCTGACATCAACTTATTAAGCAGAATAATTTTAGGATATTTTTAGTGAAGGGTTCAATCTAATAATTTGAATTTCCTTTCTTATCACAGATGAAAAAGATAAGAATTATCCATATTTATTAGATCAAGATATGAAAATTCACAGAATTTTAAAGCTAAAACAAAACAAAGCTAAACCTTGTCCAGCCCCTTTACCCCTTTTCTTCTTAGAATTTATGGTCAGAAGTTGATTTGTCAAAGTCACAGAGATGGTAGATACTTGGGATATCAGGACTAGAAGTCAATTTTCTTAAATCCTTTTTTACTTTTGCTGAAACCAGTTTAAATTTAAAATGGTTCTATTGTACTGCACTCTAGATTCCTGGAAGGCTGTACACTCATGTCTTAGACTGTCTGAATTCTTGGTTTGGGGATCATACTAATGTCACAATGATTACAAAACAACCTGAAACAAGTTCAATACTGCAACTTATAGCAATTCATACTTGAAATTCCTGATTATAGCAGTCTTAGGGAACAGACTCATTTACTCAGGCAAGCTTTTTTTGACAAATAAAAACTCTATTTTCCCAACCACAATGACAAGGTTACTTACTTCAGAGAAAATGGAAAGGAACACCACTTTAACACATCTCAACTATCTTCCCTATCTTTCCCCAAAAATGTGTTCTTCAAAAGCGTGCTTCTCTTCATGTATTTCCTTATTTTAATGAATGGTATACCTATTCATGACAGCTGGAAACCTCTGAGTTTTCCAAGTCCCGTCATATTCAAGTACCATCAATTTCACTCTCAAAATATTTCTTTATTCTATTTCCTCTCTCAATCCCTAAAATTAATATTGTTAACTTAGACTTTGATCAGCTCTTCTTAGATGCCCATGTTATCAATGGTCTAACTGGTGGGTATCCTTGTCTTCAGTCTTTTGCCAGACTCCTTAATACCTTTTTTCTTTTTCTTTTTTTGAGGAAAACTCTGTATTTTTTTCCAGCTGCTAAACAAACAAACAAACAAAAAAACTGCTTAAAAGCACTTATCTCCTAGGCAATGAAAAAGGCAAATAAATCCAAAATTTTTAGCCTGACTTTCTAGGCCATTTACAATGTGGTCTATAGTCTCTCACCCATCCTTCTTCCTAGCTTCTTTCCTTCCCTACCAATTATAGCACACCTCTACTCCAACCTCATAATTCTTTACTACTCCAAAGCATATGTTTCTTTTAGTCCTGTGTGTCTGCACATGCTGCACCCTCTCCCTGCAGTGTTTCTTCCATGGTTCCTTCTAGCCAACTCCAATTTATCTTTCAGGCCCTAATTCAGATGTCTCTTCTTTAGGAAGCTTTTATAGATTGCCTCAGTATTCTGTCTGCATCTTTGTCCTCTCACAGAACTTTATATAGTAGTAGTATTTATCATATTTAACTGTCTATTTGTACCCTAATTAGGCTGTGAAGAACTAACGGGAAGATTTAAATTCCTGAGCACAGAACAAGGTCCTGAACACACCTCTACCTTCAACCTTTATCTATCTCCCTTTGCTCACCACACTCTAGTCACAATGATCTTATTTCAAACTCTAGGACATACTAAGCTATTTCCTATCTCAGGGAATCGGCACACGTTCTTTCCTCTGCATGGAATGTTTTTACCCTCCAATACTTGCAATGCTAGCTTCTTCCCTTGCATTTATGCCTCTGCATAAATGTCATCGCAAATTTTTCATAAGCACACTACCTGAATAAAGTAGGTCCCTCTCATCCTTTATTTCTATCTGGATCCCTCGTATGTTTCCTTGACAGCACCCAACAATCACTTTTCTTTTTTCAGGGGGGATATCGTCCCCTTTATAAAGTTCTACAAGCACAAGTGTTGTACTCCAAAAACCTAGCAAAGTGCATGGGTACTCAATAAACATTTATAGAATATATCATTATCAAAAATATATTTCTCTTTCAATCATACAACTGATATTTATTGAAGTAGTTACAGTAAAATAAAATAAAAAGGGAATAAGACTTAGAGTCAGAAGACCTGAGTTTGACTTTTAGCTTTAGAACTTACTTCTCTAACACTGGAAAAATCACTACCCTTCTCTTAGCCCAAATCTCCTAAAATATGAAACATAGATTCTCTTATCATACCTAAACTCACGGATATTGAAAGATAAAAGGATTTAAAATATACATTCTCTGACTTAATATTATAAAGAATATTTGATTTAATTCAGCCCACTGTGAAGCATCAATGCTCAATTCCCTACTCCATGAAGTCTTGTACTATATTAATCTCAGCATTACAGCAAACCTTACTTTAGTAACCAGGCAAGGTTAGTAAGACCTTCATAAGGTCATAAATGTTTAAAGGCCCTAATCTGTACAGAATAAAAGCTTGTTAAAGAAAGTACTTATAACCCTTCTTAAATGCCTTCTAGTATCTTGCTTCAAAACTGATTTAAGGGACTTCCCTGGTGGCGCAGTGGTTAAGAATCTGCCTGCCAATGCAGGGGGACATGGGTTCAACCCCTGGTCCGGGAAAATCCCACATGCCACGGAACAACTAAGCCCGTGCACCACAACTACTGAGCCTGCGCTCTGGAGCCCATGAGCCACAACTACTGAGCCCACGTGCCACAACTACTGAAGCCCATGCGCCTAGAGCCCGTGCTCCGCAACAAGAGAAGCCACCGCAATGAGAAGCCCCCGTACTGCAACGAAGAGTAGTCCCCGCTCGCCACAACTAGAGAGAGCCCGCACGTAGCAACGAAGACCCAACGCAGCCAAAAATAAATAAATAAATAAATTTATTTTTTTTTTTAAAACTGATTTAAGAGATCATCTAGTAAGAGTAACAGAACATTTTTAGCTTAAAATATACAAGAATTTAAAATGAGCTAAACCAAGTATTACATACTCTCAGAAAGGAACACAAATAAAACATTTCTCCAAACAACCCCCAGCCCTATCTTCATCAGTTTTTTCTTGTTTCTCCCTGGCAGTCCTTACAAGGCTGTGTATCACAGCTAGTGAGTGAGTGGCCAGGATACTCAGATGAGAAACTTTACCTCCTGAATCAGAAATACCTGAAATGTCACCCAAGCATCTATATTCTATAAAACGTTGTGAGCTGTTTGGTTAAGGTAAGAGACATACAGCAAGGCACCTTAACTCTTGCAGTATGCAAGTACCTACTAATTCAGTATCTGCTCTGTTACCAAGTAGGTACTGGTAGCTAGCTATTTACATAATCTCTCCTAAACTAAGTAAAAAAGGAAGATTATATGAATAAGTATAATAATTTAAAATGTGTCAACAAGCAAAAGTCTTAAAAGATACTTTGTTAAAAAGTAAATGGATAATGGTTGAAAAAAAAAAACAATTCTCCCAATCGATGTTGGTCACTATTTAATAATATTTCATTCAACAAACCTCTCTCTCTGTTGTCACGACGGTCTCTCTCTCCATGTCTTCTCTCAAAGGAAGAATCTCTTGCTTGATCTCTGTTGTCTCTTTCAGGATATCTGTCTCTTTCAGGATAGCTACTTCGAGTTTCCCAGCTGTCATGATAGTTGCTAGTACTACTGTGACTATCAATTTGAGAACCTCTTGTGCCTCGACTTCCTAAACAAAGGATATTCACACAAATATTTAACACGTACACTTTATTCAACAAGTTGTCAGTCACAATCTTTCCTCCTAAAAACATATAAAGATATGTGGGGTTTTTTTGGCTTTGGTGGTTTTCTTTGTATTTCAAAGTGTGGTATTCATTGTCAAAAAGGATATTAAATGTTGGATCAGAACACCCAAGGTGTCTAATGACTGACTTGGGTAAGCTAAGTCCCAGTTTTCCCTGTCTATAAGAAAGGACATGTAATGGAATCATAAAGCAAAGAGACTCATTTCAATTAAGCCAAAAAACAACGAAACAAAAAATAAAAACTATTAATTCATATCTAAATCACAGAAATATCATAAAAATAATTAAGGATATGGATATATTGCATTGACTACAGTTTATACTGAAAACATTCCAATACAGAACCAAGGTACTTTGTTGACAGTAGGTGGTACCTGAAATTTTTCATTAAAAAATTGGGAAATGAATGTTCACAGTAGTAACATTTTAGAATGTTCACAGTAGTTATAGCCCCAAACTGGAAAGTACCCAAATGTCTTTCAATGAGTGAAGGCTAAACAAACTGTGGTACATCCAGACCATGGAATATTACAACAAGGAGCAAACTGCTGATACACACAACAACTTGGATGAACCTCAAGGAAATTGTGCTGAGCGAAAAAGCCAATCTCAACAGCATACATACAGCAGGATTCCATTTATGTAACATTTGTGAAATAACAATTATAAAATGATGGACATATTAGTGGTTGCCAGGGGTCAAGGATAGGGGAGGGGATTTGAGTGTGGCTATAAAGAGCTAACACAGGGAGTCTTGTGATGATACAGCTGAGTATCTTGATTGTGGTGATGGTAATACAAGGCTACACAGACACTGTGGAAAACAGTGTGGAGGTTCCTCAAAAAATTACAGAACTACTATATGATCCAGCAATTCCACTTCTGGGTATAGAGCCAGAGGAACTGAAATCAGGATCTGAAAGAGATATCTTTACTCCCATGTTCACTGCAGCATTATTTACAATAGCCAAGACATGGAAGCAACCTAAATGCCCAATGACAGATGAATGGGAAAAAAATGTGGTTAAAAAAAAGTGGTATATACATATAATGGATTCAGCCTTTATAAAGAAGGAAATCCTGCCAGTTGCAACAACACTGAGGAACCTGGAGGATATTATGCTGAGTGAGATAAGTCAGACACAGAAGGACAAATGCTACATCGTATCACTTATATGTGGAATCTAACACAGTCAAACTGATAGAAGCAAAGAGTAGAATGGTGTTGCCAAGGGGCTCCGGGGAGGGGCAACAGGGAGGTATTAGTCAAAGGGTACAAAGTTTCAGTTGTACAAGATGAGTAAGTCCTAGAGATCTACTGTACAGCACAGTGTCTATAGTTAATAATACTGTACTGGAAACTCAAAAATTTGGTAAGAGGGTCGATTGTATGTTAATAGCATTCTCATCTCTCTCACACACACACACACACGCACACACGCACACACACACAAGTAATAAAGAGCGTGAGAAGAAACGTTTACATGTTAATGGCACAGACTGTGGCGGTGGTTTCAAGGGTGTCTACGTGTCTCCCAGCTCAGCAAGTTGTACATATTAACGGTGTACAGCTTTCTGTATGTCAACACACCTCAATAAAGTGGTTTAAAAAACTGCATAGAGCTACACACACACCTTACATATAACAGGCTTTGAGCACTGCAAGAATTATAGCATAATTCTAAATATTTTAATGGGGGTATTTTAATAATCAAAATATCTGTAAAGAATATTTTAGTAATTAAAGACCAGAAAGAAGAAATTTAAAACATTTTTAAAAAAGACTACAAATGGTCTACATATAACATCGAGGAATGAAAAGGTTAAATTGTCAGAACAGATGCTGCTAAGAGAAAATTAGTAAAAAAGTTATGTATGAGGATACAACTCAGAAAACGAAAGAAAGATACAGAGATGGAAAATCTGAAAGTTAAGAATCAAGGAAGACACAGTGAGAAGATTCAACATATGTCTAACATATGTCTAACTATATGCTATTTAAATAGAAAGGTTGAAAGGATAGACTAAGCTATATCATACAAATACTAACCAAAAGAAATCTGTGAGTGGGATAATATTTTTAGACAAAAAAAAACACCATTTGGGATAAAGAGGATCATTCTGTAATGATAAAAGGAATAATTTGCCTTATGTGTACCTACTAGCAACGCCTCAAAATATTCAAAGCAAAAATTGATCAAATTACACAAAATCAACAAATTCAAAATGACAGTGGAAGATTTAACTCACATCTCTGTAATGATAGAAAAAGCAGACTAGAAAAAAAATTAAATGTAGATTTGAAAGCATGGTTAACAAACTTGATCTTAGAGATACACCCTTCATATGGTGCAACCATTAAAAGCATATGCAGAATACATGAAAACTGACTGATGAGCCACAGAATAAGTCTCAACAAAAACAAATGCCAAAAGACTGACTTCAATCTTCTCCGATGACAATGAAAATTGGGGTAGGGGATTTATTTTTAAAAGCATGACTGGAAATTTAAAATCCTATTTCTATACAACTCATGAGTCAAAGAAGAAATCATACTAAAATTCAGAAAGTGTTTAGAACAGATAAATATTATCAAACTGTCAAAAACCAGATAACTAGGGCTTCACTGGTGGCACAGTGGTTGAGAATCCGCCTGCCAAGGCATAGGACACGGGTTTGAGCCCTGGTCTGGGAAGATCCCACATGCCGCGGAGCAACTAAGCCCGTGCGCCATAACTACTGAGCCTGCGCTCTAAAGCCCACGAGCCACAACTACTGAAGCCCGCGCGCCTAGAGCCTGTGCTCCGCAACAAGAGAAGCCACCGCAACGAGAAGCCTGTGTACCGCAACCCTGCTCGCTGCAACTAGAGAAAGCCCGTGTGCAGCAACGATGCAGCCAAAAATAAAAATAAATAAATTTATATATATATAAAAAAAGATAACATCATTTATACATAAATTGTTCCAAATAAGAGAAAAAAAGAAGCAACACTTTCCAACACATTTTATATGGCTACTATAACTCTGATCTCTAAACCAAACAAAGACAATATAAAAAACAAAAGCTATGCAGTGGTATGGTGGAACCAGAGAGCCAACTGTGTGCACCTCTTCCCATGTCCACACTGAGTGACGTTAGTAGCTCAAAATCTGCTATGGCAGGAGTAATTTATACCATGGAAATTGGCATTAGCTACAAACCAGGGCTTTTATCCTGAAGAGTAAGTTGTTAAATATTTACCATCATACCATTGATTATATGCCAATCTCAATTAAAAACAAAGATGCTTAATTCAAAATTAAATTTTAACACACCTATTTTAGAACTTTTTTAAAAAATGAAATGTGTATGTATCTTAGAAATGCAAGAATAGTTCTAAATTTTAAAAAATACATTAACATAAGTAACAAGGTAAAAGAGACTGACTATATGATCTCAAGATACAGAAAAGCAGTCATGATAGAAGCTGTCAGCTAAGTTTGGAAAATTAGGAGACATCCTTAACACAATAAAAAGCATCTGCTAAAAATTTACAAACACCATGCTTAATGGTGAAATGCCAGCAATAATCCTTTAAAATCTGAAACAAAGCAAAGAAGCCCATTATATCACTTGTAGTAAAAAGTTCATTGAAACAGCTGCTCAGCAGGTTACTTGACAGTAAATACATAATACTCAGAAAGGAAGAGCCAAATCTGTTCCCATACATAAATGTTTAAGAGAATCTAATTAGATCTACTAAGAAAATACAGCAACATCACAATGTAAGTATAAAAATATTAATTACCATTTCCATACACCAGCAATAAGCATCAGAAAAAATGTTTTAAAATATATTATTTGGTGCACCTGTACACAGTTATTCACTTAAGCAGTATTCAAAAACAAAAAAAAGATTAGAACACCTAAATATATAGGATTTATCAACTTTATGGTCTATCCTACAACATACACGATGCACCCTTTCAAAAGGAGGTGGCTATTTACCAAGTTGACTGATACGGAACCAGCTCCAAGATTTTTTTTTTTTAAATAAATTTATTTATTTATTTATTTATTTTTGGCTGTGTTGGGTCTCTGCTGCTGCACACAGGCTTTCTCTAGTTGCGGCGAGCGGGGGCTACACTCTGTTGTGGTGCGTGGGCTTCTCATTGAGGTGGCTTCTCTTGTTGCAGAGCACGGGCTCTAGGTGTGTGGGCTTCAGTAGTTGTGGCACACGGGCTCAGTAGCTGTGGCTCGCAGGTTCCAGAGCGCAGGCTCAGTAGTTGCGGCACATGGGCTTAGCTACTCCATGGCATGTGGGATCTTCCTGGACCAGGGCTCAAACCTGTGTCCTCTGCATGGGCAGGTGGATTCTTAACCACTGCACCACCAGGGAAGTCCCCAAGATATTTTTTAAGTGAAAACAGCAGGGTATAGAGTATATAGTTGTGTGTTTTTTTAAATAAAAATATTTTTTAAAATTATATTTGTAAAACCAGAGGAGAAAATGAATAGACATATACATCTGCTTGTGTAGAATATTCTTCAGATGGATACATACAAAATTGGCGAAAGAAGGAACCAGGTCAGGGATAGAAAGGAGGCTTTCACTATACATCCTTTTGCAGCTTTGAAATTCTGAACCATGTGAATGCATTATTAAAAAGAGAGAATTTTTTTTTTAAGTACCATTTACAATGGCAACAAAAATAGAGGGTACCCAGGAACAAAACATGTACAAGACCTTAACAGAAAAAGTTACAATCAATAAATTTAATGTATGTGAAATAAAAATCCAACAGTTTTCCATGAAATTAAAAAAAAAAAAAGACAACTCATTTTTTAAATGTATATGAAAAAGCGAAGGCCCAAGAAAAGCCAAGACAACGACGAAGGAGAAGGTGAGGGGCCTTCATCTTAACAAGAAACTGTAATACTGACCAGGATAAACCAACAGGCCTACGGAAAAGAGTAAGAGTGGTCAGAATCCTGCAGCAGTGTTTTGGGGAAGGGGAGCGAAGTGGGTGGAGGAAGAGAGAGGTCAAAGCTAACTCAGTTAAGGCAGTTTGGAGACAGTCAAAAACATATAGGTAGGTAGTTATTGATGATAATGGTGATGGCAAATGGTTTTTAGAGGAAGATAAGAAAAATGGCTCAAGATCCGGATATGTGATGTTTTGAGGTGGTTCTGAAGCAAGCACAAGTACTAATGAATACACAAGTCAGTCACTTCTGACACCACCAATTTTGAAAGCCCACCATTTAATCTCATTTTAATGATCATTTTATCTATATACCTGTTTATTAGAAATTATTTCTTTTTGATGCTACTTTTTTGCCTGATAGCAATTTTCTTAGTGTTCCACATTAAACAAGATGGTAGGCATGACTGGACATAATTCAACCAGGAGGTCTAAGTCAGGCCCCATCTATCTTCTGCTACTGTAGCTAATAATTCCTATTCGGAGCTTATAGGGAAAATCACAAATTCAATTAATTGAAAATTACTTTGACAAAGTGATAATGAACGTCAGAAATAATATCTTTAGAAAACAAATCTTAGGAGGTTAATAATTTCTCTATGAACATACAACATACAGTTCACTGACAAGTCAAAAACCTTACCCTTTTCAGGTAACTCTGGACCTCTTCCCCTACTTCTGCCCATCCGATCATTCCTAATTTCACTTCGAGACTCAGTTCTGGACTCATTTCTTATTTCAGTGCGAGAACTTTCTTCTCTCAAATGGTTTCTGCCATAACTTCGGGATTCTTCCTGATATGCGTCCTCCTTTCGATGAGCATCTCGACTTTCACGGTCCCTGTAGTCGTGGGCATCACGAGTAGACCGAGAATCTCTGGGATCGCGGCTCTCTTTGTTATCTCTGCTGTAATCTCGCATCTCCCTGGAGTCCCGAATGTCTCTGGAGTCTCTTAGTTCCCTTCGGTCTCTAGTATCTCTGGCATCTCTCCGATCCCGACCATCTCGAGGTTCTCTGTCATCTCTGTGGTCTCTAGAAGAGCTCTGATCCTGTTCATACTCTCGTTCTTCTCTTGTGTCCTTTTCTCTATCCCTTTTTCCTCTAGTCTCTGTAACGCAATTTTGGAAATACACTGTAATTCACAAAATTTTAGGAAACCAGACGATGTATTTAATACAGAGCTTTAAATTTTTTAATACAATGGTAATTCATACTCTTTACAAAAAATAAAAGGAGAAAACATGGGCAAATGAGAAAAATAAAACTATCTGTAAGCTAAAATTCCAAAGGTAATTTTATTAACACCTGGATTATTTGTCTTGATTGGATAAACTTTGAACACGATCTTCTCGATCTTCTCACATCAACGTACCCATACTTACAAATCTTAAACAACTGAAACAAGTAAGTTGATCTATCAATGATGGCCTACTTTTTAGAAATCACTTTTAGATCCAGAGGCACAAGTGACTTTAATCATCTCTACCAAGTATTAGGCCAGACTAGAGCACACATGACTACCTCCAATGTACTTAAGCACTTGAGACTAGCCTACAATTAGTATGCTGGCTGGTAAACACATACTGTTATTCACCCTTTCTCTCTCTCTCTCTTATTTATTTATTTTTTTGAGCTATTTAATGAAATCACACTCCTGTCTCTAAAGAGTTTTCTACTTAAGGCATTTTCTAACATTTCATAGAAAAATTTAAAAAAATAATTTCAGTTTTAAAAAAGCTGGAATGAACCTCAATAGTTATTTAATCTAAACTTGTCATTGTATAAATGAAGGAACAGAGGCCCAGAGCTTAAATGGTTTAGTCAGCCCCGTACATCATAGGAATTTGCAAAGATTAGAAACTATTCTTTAGAGATGCCTAGAAAAGTATAAATTGATTACAGCATAAATCTGATATGAACTGAAAGAATTAACAAGAGACCCTCAAAGAACAAACCCTGTACTTTTTATCAGATTCCTTCATAAATTGCTCTTACACTCTGGAACAGCCCCAAGATCTGAGGCTATTTTAGCAACTGTAGCAGCTCTTGGTCGAGGACATTATAAATTTACCTATGGCTAGGTCCACAGACTTTCTCTGCCCAGTATCCACAAGACCCCCTAGATTCTCATCAATAACTCAATAACTTATCGCCCCTGCAACATAACTGCCCATATGCCTACATCCATGAATGCCATATAAGGACAGAAGCGCTAGGCAAGAATCTGACAACATCCCCATCTCTTCTTGTGCACATCTATCCCTTCCAGTCCTCCTCCAGTACCAACTGTGCCTAGAAATTTGTTCACTTAGTATTAGATTCTCTTTTTATGATACCCCCAGCTGTCTTTACGAATACATCTAGTTACTATATTTTGTTCTTTACCTACCTCCCCATCCTTTCACTAAAATTATTCTTATTTCAAAAAATGACCTCTAAATAGAGAGGAATATACACCTACTACACCTCTTGTATGGAAGGTTAAAGAAGCATCCTCCTTACAAAGAACCTAAAAATGTATGGTTTATTATTAAAAGGATTCCTCCTATAACATAAACCCCTCTTACTGCAAAAAGCATTCCTATGAGACTCAACTGCATACTAAATTTCCCCTTCATTAGTGTGTTTAATAAATTATGTTTTGAAATAATAGTTTTCATTCAGTAAGTAGTCACGAAATATATACTATATTCCCAGTCAACTCTAGTTGTTCATAGATAGGTATAAGAGAATTTTCCCATCTTACCAATGTTCCATAAATACTGCTATGCTGATCTGATTCCAAAATCATGTACACAAGGAATAATTCTTTAAAATAGGTGCTCTCTCCAGTCCCTACCTATGCATCCATCATTTCTTGAATAAAATAACTTGCACTGTTGATTGGAAGAGAAAAACTAACTTCGACACGTTTCATAGGTGACTGCTATACGATACTCAAATTGTGACTTTTTGTCAGTCTTGTGTGGGGTGCAGAAGCATGCTGTACGATGCTTTAAAAATGCATATTAAACAGAAATGTTGTTGCAAGTCAGCAAGTATTGTATTTCCTGAGTACTCATTATGTTAAAAAACTAACTCAGGAGATGTTAGGAAAAAGACTTGTTAAGTTAAAGAAACAAGGACAAGGAGCTTAGATAAGAAATACAGAAAGAGATGAGAGCTAACAGATTGTATTGACAAGTTTTGATGATAACAACATCTCAGCATCAACAGAAAATAGCAAATTCAAAGTTAACATAATTCTCAGGGATCTAGAAAGGAAAACTGCTTTGCTTGACTTCTTTGTTGAGTTAGACCTGGAATACTGATCACTTGGTTCACACTGACTTTCTGAACATTCCCCCAGCCCTCACCTCTTTGTCAAAATATTTCTGATATGTTCAAACTCTGCTCCCTGGTTTGCTTTTCTTTCCTTCACCTCTGTTGTTTTTAAAGAATTAGCTAAGCAATTAGACTGATGCTCTAAGAATCATACCATTCCAAATTTCTAGAACTTGGAAGTACTCAAGTAAAACATAACTAAAGAAAGGACCAACTTAGCATACATATAAATGCCCACTTACATCTATTTAGTAGCTTACATTTCCATGTCCTTCAGCACCTCCTATTGCCCTCAAGAGCTATCATCCATGTGTTACAGAGACGTAGTATAACACAGTTCTCTTCTGTCCCTTATTTTAACAATAAATCTGAACGTCCATTTTTTTTAATAAAGAAAATATTCACTTAAAGAACTCTAAAAAAAAAAAAAACCACAATAGAGTATTTACCTTCCCTCCTTTCATGACGCCGATCATGAGACTGTGAAGTTCGTTCATGATCATGCCTCCCTTTTTCTCTCATTGGAGACCGATGTCGTGGGGGACTTTGCTTTCTCTGAGGAGAAGACAGAGAGTGTGAAGGATAGGGAGAAGCAGAGCGGCGTAAAGGTGGAGTTACTGTCCTCTGATAAGATGGTGAAGGAGTTCTTTTTCGGCGAGGAGAAGGAGAATGTCTTTGAATAGATGATCCTGATTGTGAGGAAGATGAGTGATGTCTAGAAGATATAGGAGAATGATGCTGTCCTGCTGGGGAAGTGGACCTATAAAGAAAGCAACAACAATAAAAAAATGTGTTCAAGAGCTTTCATTTCTAGCCAAAGGAAAATCTTCTTTAAAAACAAAGAAAGAAACAAACAAAAAAACCTGAATGTAAAAGTTAAAGCTAAAAGTGTGAGTAATAATTCCAAGATAAATTTTAATTCACAATGATGTAAAATCATTAACAAGTTGATTTTTAAAGATCTGACTGATTTTGAAGTCAGCTTGAGACAACAGTTCTAGATGAGACATACACTGCCCTTCTCCTGAGCTTTGGCTCCAAGGCACACTCCCTTTTCCAGGTAACATTCTCCCTGAGCACAGATGGTTCTTACTCTCACGTAAAGTATGGAACTCACTCTTACCAGAGATAATCTCTGACAGTGTAAATAGGTATTGGAGGAGGGAACCCACAAAGAGCTAAAGAGAAAACACACTAGTAAGATCTAGATAGAAAGTGGGTGTAAGAACGCCTATTATTCAGGGCTGTGGGAGAAGGGAAAAGCTACCACCAGCTACGCCAAACAAAAGTTTGCACTGCCTGGGCTGACATTTAGGATAGGGAAAGAAAGCTGGAGTTAAGGAAAGGACATACTGTCTATACTGTCTTTATCTTAAATAACCTGCCTTCACTCTTGGGCAGCACAAACTGAAATTTAGTTCATAAGCTTTGGTTTAACTGAGGCTTCCTCTGCTGCCTTCAAATCATCTTCTTTGACTGCTGCCAGAGAAATAACTTATAAACTCATGAAGCACATCTGAATCACTCCTATAATCTGTTATGTCGTGGGCTGTGTCTACAATGAATATGCAAAAGGTGTGTGTGACGGAGAGCTAGAATACACACATTTGGGCAATAACTAAAAAGAAACAGGACTAATGTTTAAAAAACAACACTTCAGACATCACATGCTCAGATAAGTATCATATGTCTCAAAGTAATCATTTTGAGGACAGATGTTTGTTCAAAAAAATTATGAGTTCCTGTCAAAATATTTTAGAATTACCTTCACTGCCTATGATAAATATTTTTTTAACTTCCGCAATGTTGGCAAAATCATTATTAATCCTAAACCAGGATTCCTCAATCTTGACACTACTGACATTTTGTATTCAGTAATTCTTTGTGGTGGCAGGCCGTCCTGTACATTGTAGGATGTCGAGCAGCATCCCTGGCCCCTATCCACTAGAAGCCAGTACCATCTCCCTCCCACCCCCATTCATGCCGATAAAAAACTACTCCAGGCATCTCCAAATGTCCCCAGAGAGGTAAAATCAACCCTGGTTGAGAATCGCTGCTCTAAACTATGCTGTTTATAAATGATGCCTTAGTAGAACTTTTATCAATAAAAGGTTTAAATCTATAAAATACATGTTACTGAGTCAAGAAAGTGGTCAGATATATAGGAAAGAATTTTGCAAAACAGAAATTAAGCAAATAAACAAAATCACCTTTTGGATAATAGTTGACTTAAAAAATAAAAGTTAGCTAACTAGAACACCACATTATCCTAAACATTATAGTTATTTATGATTCTGCAGTACTTTCATGCTTTTAATAAAAATTGTTATTCCTTTCTCACATAAAAAAAATGAGACATAAACCACCATAACTTGAGTCTAAACTGAAATTTATTTACTAACAGATATGAGTACAAATGCTCAGTGGGTCTTGCCCAAATTTGGAAAACCATTTATGACCAATGGCTATTCAAATACTGAACAGAAAAATCACTGCAAGACTGAGAAATTCTAATTTGACTATCGTTTGGTGCTTTCCAATTTCAATTTCATTAGGTTCTAGTCAGTTTGGAAACACCTAAACTGAAAAAAATAAAGAATGTGGCTCTCCACTGAACTGACATGACATTTTGGTTAGTTTTGAGTTTATTTCTGGGGTATACTCAAAATTGTTTCAGGAATGTCTGCAATACCCTTTGGTGATTTGTTCACAAAACTTAAATAAAATAGTTCATAAAACTATCTTTTAAAAACACATTACAGTCTAATCACATGTCTATTCCAATTTGGTGTCTATAACATGGAAGAAAAAAATTTCGGTTCAAGCTTACATAATCAAGCTATCATAGTAAGGACAGAGCACCAATGTGTTGTCACGTTACGGCTTCAGCATTTTAACCATATTTTTCTTCCTACTTATCCTTCAGGGGAAAAAAAAAGTTTGTTGATTTAATCATCCATTATCAAATGAATGTTTGTGTCCACCCTCCATCCCAAATTTATATGTTGAGGCCCTAACCTCCAACGGGATGCCGGAAGGAAGGGAGGAAGGGAGGGAGGAAGGAAGGGAGGGAGGAAGGAAGGAAAAGAGTCATTTTGATTCACTGGACAAATGTTAAGTGAGTACCTTTTATGCTAAGCATTATTTTTGACACTAAGGATACAGAAATGAAGAAGACAGACAAAATCACTAACAAAATAATAATGATGATTATAATAATATTAACAATAGCAGGTAACATATGCTGCTACTATGTCCACAGCATTGTTTTAAGTGCTTTACGTATATTAACTCATTTGGTCTTCATGACGACAACCCTATGAGGTAACTGAGACAGAGAGGACTGAAAAACAGTCTGTCTTAGTTGCAGAGTCCAGGAGTAGCCCACCAACAACAAAGAAAGCCAATTTCAGCTAGTTAATGCAACATACAAGTCTATACAACAGAGTAATGAAGTGTAAACTGTTAGGTCCAAAAAAAGTACATCGGGGGACTACATTAGGTGCTTGGTAAGGAAAGGGCCTTTACTAAGAAGATGGCTTTTGAGCCAAGAGCTGAAAATTTAAGGGAAGAGCTTTTCACGCTGAGGACTCAGCAACCACAAAGGAGGCAGGAGGGATGGTGATATATAAAAAGAACAGAAAGAAGACAAGTATAACTACGATTCACGGGAGAATGAAAAGTTCATGAGAGAGGGTCAGAAAGCAGGCAGGGGACAGAGGATATGGAGTCTTCTAGGTCATGATAAAAGTTCAGATTTTATTCTAAGTATAAAAGAAATCACTGGAGTTTTGGGCAGGGAAGTGTCATTCAGAAACTGAGCAACTTGCCTAAATAACTATGTAAGACAGAGAAAGAAAATGCTTTTGTGTGATGATTTGTTTTAGACCTAGTAGCTTGCTCTCCCTTTGCAGCAGGTGAGTAATACTCCTCAGAAGGGGAATCATTTCTAACCCAATGATCTACAGAAACTAGGAGAATACTTTTGTTGTGGGAATCTTTTGAAAGATGTCTCCTCCATAAATAAGTGGTACTTGAAAAACAGATTTGATTCAAGCAAACTAGTAAGAAGTACATAATACAAGTAAATCTAAGCCAAGTACTAATAATTTTGGTTCAATTTCATTTTTGCATTTATGTAGAAATGAATTCATTTCAAAAACCTCAGTCTAAGAATGGAGAAGAACGTTAAGATAAGCATTATTAGCACATCCTTCAATGATATTCAAGTCCAGAATTATGTGCCGTTTAATTATAATAATTTTTCAGAATCTGGTTCAAGAGCCTTACATGAACTTGTTCAATCCCATGACTTGAGTGAGCTAAAAACTGTACCTATCGTTGTGACCAAGAGTCAGAAGAGACAAATATCCAGTATCCCTGGCACATGGGGAGATTGTTTTTAAGCTCTAAGAGAGTTGGTATTCCAAATGCAATGAAGCCCAGAAACAATATACACCAGCATAACAAATATGAAGACAGCTGGCTCCTATCTTCTACCTGGTGGGACAAGTTAAGCTTATCACTCTCTCCTGGGACAGGATGGGGTGATGAGGAGATGGAGAGGCCCAGCCCCTGCCAAGAAACAGCAAGCAATCCAGTCTTGGGAAAGAGGGAGGTAAAGAACGGTTCTCAAGTCCCTAGTCCGACTTCTCAGACCCAAAATCTCCTCAGCTCAGGCCAAGAAAATGGATGTCAAATAAGGGAGATTCTTGAAATCGCTGCCACTGTCCTGGAAGTTCGATCCAGTCACAGGTCATTTAACTGTCAGTAGAAAATTACCACCAGATAACACCAAACCACAGCCAGACAGAGACGGATTTTGATAGTGTGGCTGGGCATCTGTTATTTCATTAGTCTCACTACATACCACACCGTCCCACATTTTTACCAGATTAAATTTTTGGCCTTTGTATGCCGTGTTATGCATTTCTGATTGGACCAATTATTAAACAGGGCTAAACTTCCCAACCACCTCCTGCTACTGAAAACCTCCCCAAAGAACAATTTTCCTCTCAAGTCTCTAATTCCATCAAGCATGATAGACAAAGGGTTAAGAGCACAATTTTTAGGAACATAAATACCACTCTAGATTTTGGCTGCAAAACAGGAGCTTTTCTGAATTCAACAGATTTTCCCAATATCACACCTATAAAAGGGAGTCCAAGCCTTGATCAATTGGACTAAATGTAAATGGCTTTTTTGCCCCCCAATGCAGTTATTTTGATATTTATAAAATGATTTCATTTTTAACATGTCTACCATGAATTCAGTATATTATATAATTATGTTCAGCTATATTACATATTTCTTTAAGTGTCTTAATTTTATATCCCTAGCCTAAATTAGTATTCATGGAAAAATAGTTTTTAGGTCTATAGACAGGGCTCAATTAAATGCAGAAAAAAGACAATGCCTCAGACAAGCAATTCCCAATCTGAATACAAAGGTTCCACATTAATATTAAAAGACTTGCATATCCTTCATGATATTATTTGTGCTAATGTCCACTAATTGGGAAAATATTATAAAAGATATTACAAATTCATCAATGCTTTTAAAGTCTGAATTTTAAAATTACATTATTCTCCTTTTTTCCTTTTAGATGGGATACTGGTATAGTGACTGTATTTTTTTTTTTTTTAAGTATGGTTGATTTACAACATTGTGTGAGTTTCTGGTGTACAGCAAAGTGATTCAGTTATATATATATATTGTGTATATATATATAGATAGATAGATATAGGTATAGATAGTGATTGTATATTTTTAAGTGTCCTTCTCTTTTAGAGATATATACTAAAATATATACAGATGAAATGAAATAAGAAGTCTGGGGTTTGCTTCAAAATAACACTGGATGGGGGAGGTGGATAGGGGTACAGATGAAACGATGGATATGAGGGTCATTATACTATTCTATTTTTATGTTGTGAAATGCTCCATAATAATAATGTTAATGTAACATTAACATGTAATTCTTCCATCCTCTATATATAACTGAGTAACACTGGTACACATTTACTCAAGAAACTATCGGGCTTCCCTGGTGGCGCACTGGTTAAGAATCTGCCTGCCAATGCAGGGGACACGGGTTCGAGCCCTGGTCTGGGAAGATCCCACATGCCGTGGAGCAACTAAGCTCGTGAGCTACAACTACTGAGCCTGCGCGTCTGGAGCCTGTGCTCCGCAACAAGAGAGGCCGCAATAGTGAGAGGCCCGCGCGTCGTGATGAAGAGTGGCCCCCGCTTGCCGCAACTAGAGAAAGCCCTCGCACAGAAACGAAGACCTAACACAGCCAAAAATAAAGAAAGAAAGAAACTATCAATTCAGTCTATAGAAATGCTTAGTGCACACGTGGATTCCTCCCTGTCCTGTCCTTCATAGCCACAGAATAAGATTCACCAGTCCAGACCATGGTATTTGAACATGAATGGTAGATAATGAATAAATTAAAGAATTAATCCAATAGGTAATAGTCTTTGTCAAACACCTGAAACATTCTGATTTTAATTATTCAGATGTGTGCAATCACTGAAAGAAAATAAGACTGTCAATTTGGTGGTAATTTGCTTATTCTACTAAGCTGATGTCAAAGTCAGTAAGTTTTGAATGATCACATCTGTCTTTAAAATCTGAGGAAGACTCATGCAGGCATTTATACTCCTATCAAGACGTATTCAGGTAATTATAATAAAGTGATTTAGAAAAAAATACAATAACTTACTATGCTCTTAATACTATCTTATTAAACCACAAAATTGTGCATTTTGATTAGTATTTTGATTAAAACATACTACCTATCATAAAACCATATTTAACCAGCAGAATGAACTATATGCACTTGTTAGCTAACTCCTCTGGTTAACTACTATCCAAAAAGTTTCTGTGTTTCCTTAGGCCCTTGTTCTTAAACTACACTAATATACTAGTCGTTCCCAATTCAGCAAAGAATATAGAATATAGATTTTCATTGATAAAGATGATATTAGAGGTCCACTGAAACACTGCTGAAATATCCAGTTTAGGATTATCTAGATACAGTAGGTTAGGAATACTGATACAAAATATTCCCTTCACAAGAGATTTTCTGACTAAATACCTAACTCAAACTTAATTTTCCTGT
The DNA here is from genome assembly GCF_949987535.1 of Balaenoptera acutorostrata. Classification (NCBI taxonomy): domain Eukaryota; kingdom Metazoa; phylum Chordata; class Mammalia; order Artiodactyla; family Balaenopteridae; genus Balaenoptera; species Balaenoptera acutorostrata. The sequence goes on from NC_080081.1 coordinate 59,884,898, forward strand.
GAGCTCATCTCTTCTAAAACAAATTACAGAATATAAATGGTTTAGTTGAGTTCCAAGTAATCAAGATTTTGCTGTTTTCTGTACCGAACAGGTCATAGAAAGTTTATTTTTAAAAATATTACGGGAAATTGCTACATTCTCTAAAAGCAGAGTAATAAAATAAATCCATAAGGCACTTTTTTTTTTTGGATAAACAAGTGGTATGCAGGTTTTGATCAATTTTGCATAAATAAATCATTGCTGAGTAAAGTCTACCAGTAAAATCGGAAGACACTGATACAGAATTCCTTTAACTATGGCCTGGAAACTATTCGCTTCAAAAGCAACTACATAACAGAATTTAGTCTTATTCAAATTAACAAATATTCTGGGAAGAGAGTATATTCTTAACTAGGTTGACATGGCCAATAAAGGTTTGGGATGAGAGTACTGAAATCCTCGATGCCAGATTAGTGGCAAAGGCCTAAAGAATAATTAATAACTCTTAAGAATTTTTGGAGAATGGGGAAATCATGAATTTTTCTGAGAGGATATGGACACTGTCCCCCCTCACGAAAACATACACGGGCAAATTTTAACTCACAAATCAGACCTCTAAAATCCAGTAGCTCCTGGTATAGAAAGTTGAAGAACTGAGACACAGAAGACAGGGAAAAGGACTTAAAGTCATAGGATCATGTGGCTTTGTTACATCATTTGTCTCACATGTATGCATATGCATTTGGGAACCACCCTTTAAGAAATGTAAGCAATCCCTTATATCCAATAGGCCTAGTAAGTCTTACTTTACTTGAAGGGAGAAAAACAATCCACATTTGGAAAAATATTATTTTATACACACATGATTACTATATTACTTCCACCTGTAGTAACAAAGTTTCTGACAAGATTTTTGTTCACTGCTGCATCACCAATGTTTAAAGCAGTGTCCACCACACACTAGGTATTCAGTAACCTAATAAATAATAAATGTATTAGCATACTTTCACTTAAGCACAGCACATCCTGATAACCAAAATACTCCCAATAGACCCATTATAACATCTAAATTAATGTTAAACGGCAATTTTCTCCAAAAGGAATTTAGATACTCACCTTTAATTACATACCCCAGAATCTGAAAGCAGTGACAAAGATTCTTAAATATACTATTTGGCTTTAGAATTATTCTTTATTCACAGTAATGGAGATAAATTAAATTAATGAATCTGCCTTTAAAAAAAAAACACCTGGAAATCAAATCAACTCCTCCTAAATCAAAATGCAACCTTGTCAAATATGGCTTTAGAACTCCAGCGACAATCAGGTACCCATGCAGTCCTTCAGTAATCTGCTGCTTAGTTTCCTTAGACAGAAGAAATAAACCAAGTTCAGATTTTTCTGTACACTGAGCAACAAGTGAATCCTAGGCATACCTTACTGCTCCTGGTAGAGATAGCCAGGGAGAAAAAAATGGAAAATGAAGAATCAACCTCTGTAATATTCAATTCCTCATAATACAAAGTGTGTTACCATTTCAGTGGTGAACTACCCAGGGATATAAGTTAAGAATCACCTCTCAAAGATTTCTGGGTCAAAGTAACACAACAAGAGCACCAAGAACCATTAGAGAAGAATAAAGACTTCTTAAAATGTAAATCAGCAAGAACATTTAACATAATTTATATCTGATTTACATGTCATTTTCAAAAACAAACCTACCAGATTGAATAAGATAAAGAGTGTATTTTAGGAAAATATGTTCAAGAATTATGGATGCTCCAGTTAACCATTTTTTATTGCTCCAATAAGACATAATAATGTTGCTAGGTCCTAGCAACAGCTGACAGAATCATTCTGGTTCTTCTAAGTCACCACAGGGAGGAGAGAAAAAAAAACTGATTCATCTAAATAAGTTAGACAAGATGATGTCTTACCAAGACAAAGAAAGGGCTAAGCTTATCACCAAAATCTTTTTGGGGGAAAAGACTGGGTTTTGTTGAACTTACATATCATAAAACTATTATCAGCTACTTACTGGATGGATAATTTATCCTGAATGATCGCAACATAAAAAAGGCATTTAAGAAAAGTCCATAGCAAACATCATTCTCAATGGTGAAAGACTGAAAGCTTTTCCTCTAAGGGACAAGGCAAGGATGCCCACTCTCACCACTTCTATTCAACACAGTGTTGGAAGTTCTCGCCAGGGCAATTAGTCAAAAAAAATTTTTAAAAGGCATTCAAGTTGGAAAGAAAAAAGTAATTATCTCTACTTACAGATGGCATGATCTTATATGTAGAAAATCCTATACATTCCACAAAGCAAAACAAACTGTTAGAACTGATAAATGAATTCAGCAAAGTTGCAGGATGCAAAATCAGCACACAAAATCAGTTGTGTTTCTATACAACAATGAACAATCTGAAAAGGAAATTTTAAAAAACAATTCCATCTACAATAGCATAAAAAAGAACAAAATAAAGCATAAAAATTACTTAATGTAAAAAATACTTAGGAATAAACCTAACCAAGGAGGTCAAAGACTTGTATACTGAAAACCACAAAAAACTGCTGAAAGAAATTAAGACACAAATAAACAGAAAGACATTCCATGCTCAAGGACTGGAAGATTTAATACGGTTAAGATGTCCATATCATCCAAAGAGACCTACAGATTCAATGCAATCCCTATCAAAACCCCAAAGATAGTTTTTGCAGAAATATAAAAATTTATCCCAAATTTATATGGAATTTCAAGGGACCTCAAATAGCCAAAATAATTTCAAAAAGTAATAACACAGAGGATTCATGCTTCCTGATTTCAAAATGTATTGTAAAGCCACAGTAATCAAAACACTGTGGTACTAGCAGAAAGACAGACAAGCAGACCAAAGGAGTAAAACAGAGCCCAGAAATAAGTCCTTGCGTATATGGTCAAATGATCTTCAAGGGTGCCAAGAACATTCAATGGGGAAAGGAGAGTTCCTTCAAAAAACGGTGCTGGGAAAAGTGGTTTTCTACATGCAAAAAATGAAGTTGGACCTTTACCTTACACCACATACAAAAAATTAACACAAAAGGCATTAAAGACTGAAATATAAGATCTAAGACTTTAAAACTCCTACAAAAAAACATAGGGAAAAATCTTCATGACATTGGAGTTGGCAATGATTCTTGGATATGACACCAAAAGCACAGGCAACAAACATAAAATTGACAAATGGGACTACCTCATACTTTAAAAACTTCTGTGCATCAAAAAACACTATCAAGAGAATGAAAAGGCCACCTATGAAAAGGGAGAAAATATTTGCAAATCATATATCTGATAAGGGGTTAACATCCATAATTATAATGGATTCCTATAATTCAACAACAAAAATCAAATGGACTCAATTAAAAAATGTATAAAGGATTTAAATAGACATCACTCCAGAGATGATATACAAGTGGCCAAAAAGCAATGAAAAGATGTTCAACATCATCAGTCATCAGCGAAATGCAAATCAAAACCACAGTATCAACTCATACCAGTTAGGATGGCTACTATCCAAAACACAGAAAATAAGTGTTGGTGAGGATGTGAAGAAACTGGAACTCTTGTAAACTGTTAATGGTGTACAGCAGCTGGTATGGAAAACTGTATTAAAGTTCCTCAAAGAATTAAAAATTAAACTACCATATGATCCAGCAATCCCACTTCTGAGTACGTTGCCAAACAAACTGAAAGAAGGGTCTTGAAGAGATTTGCACACCCATGTTCATAACAGCACTATTTACAACAGCCAAGAGGTGGATGCAACCCATACGTTCATCAGCAAATGAATGGATAAACAAAACGTGGTATATAGACAATGGAATATTATTCAGCGTTAAAAAGGAAAGTAATCCTATTACATGCCATAACATGGATGAACCCTGAAGACCTTATGCTAAGTAAAATAAGCCAGTCACAAAAAGACAAAATGACTTCATTTATATGAGGTATCTAAAGGAGTCAAAATCAAAGAAACAGAAAGTAGAACGATGGTTACTATGGACTGGGGAGCCGGGGGATAGGTGGGGAAGTGAAAAGGAGTTGTTTAAGGGTTATAGAGTTTCAGATTTGTAAGATGAAAAGGTTCTGGAGATCTATGTCATGTCACTGTGAATATACTGTATATGCATATATATAGTATATATATATAAAAAACACTACCAAATTGACATTTAAAAATGGTTAAAATTAAGAAATTTTGTTTTTTAAATCATAATGATTTATATTATGTTTTATAAACATATTAACATTGATTGAAGTATTCATATTTCAATATGGTAAGTATTAAATACTTATACATAGTTTAAAAACACTAATCCATTGTAGTAACGCCTAAAAGCTTCTGAATAGTATTTTAGATTCTAAGAAAGTAAGATTATTAAAAATATACAATCCTACTTACCTTGGCTTGTCTCTTTTTTCTCTTTGTCTTTCAAAATCTCGTCCTCTGTCCTTTCCATCTCTTGGTTTTTCTTCTATCCTGTCTTTTACTTTATATTTTTCTTTATATTTTTTCCCCAGAGCAATATCTTCCTGTATAGGAGGGGGTGGGCTAGGAGTACGAGGTCCTTTCTTCTTACTTTGGCTGCTTTTTGAATTCCTGAAGGTAACACAAAGCTATCAGAAGTCTAAAGACTTTTAGAAGGTCAAATAAATATTATTTTCATTTTAACAAAGCACTTTTAAAAAATGGTAGCATTCCTTTCAATAACTTGCCATTTACTATTTTATATACTAGTAATCAATATCAAAAAAAAAATAACACAGAAATGAGCAAAGATTTACTTGCTACCTACTTCATTAACACTGCTTATTATATAATTTTAAAGGGTATATTTCTGAGAAAAGATAAGAGGTGAAGTAGGAAGAGATTCTTTCAGGAAGGAAAATATCACAAAATAAAACAACTGCATGAACTGAATTTTTTTTTTAAAGCTTATTATAGAAAAGTAGATGAAAAAGTAAAAATCACCTATAATTCCATTACCCAAGGATAGCCAATGTTAACACCTTGGATATATGTCCACACTTTTTCCATGTCTCTTTCCCTTCTTCCCTCCCTGCCACCCCATACGCACAGTCATAATACAATATTTTGTAAAATTTTTTGTACTAAATATAGCATGGGTATCTTTCTATAACAAAAAAGTGGATTTTGATAATTATTCTTATGGACTGTACAGAATTTCCTTTAATAGATATGCTCCATAACTTCTTTAAACAATTTCACACTGATAAGTTTTTCAGGTGGCTTCCATGTTTTCAGCATTATAAAGAACAATTACATCAACTATAAATGAAACCTTAAGCACTGTTAGTAAATATTCTTTTAAATCTTTGTTTTAAATCTTAAACATTCATTTAAATCTTTTCCAACTCTTAGATTACAGAGATGATCCTTTAAATTTTAGAATTTTGTCTTTCACAGTTAATCTACCTGGGATTGTTTTTTTGGGTCTAGACTATCCTCTTTAATTTGGCATTTAAAAACATTTTATCTAAATGCTATAACTTTGAGCCCTTACACATTACAAATTGTCTGTCTTTACTTCATACCCTGACAACAGTTTGAGCATTTTGGTGTCATATCCTTTTCCCACAGAGCTCTATAAATATTGTTACAATATTTTGTGGCACTTAGTGTTTTGGATGAAAAGTCCAAAGAGAGTCAATTTCTTTTCCTATGCAGGTTACCCAGCTTTTCTGCCTGTACGCATTATTATATTATTCCTTGCAAACTAAAAATTTCATCAAGATAAGCGAAGGTTCTCTTTTTTTTAACCTTTTCCATCACTCAGTGTGCTGCTTCAGTCTGAAACCTTAGTCTTTTACTCATTTTTTTTTCTATTTTTATTTCATCAATTCTCCATATGACCCGAGTCTCTCTGGTTTGCTTTATAGTTACTGCATCTCCTAGATCACTCCTCCATTGTTTTCCATTATTCCATCTCTCCTTTTGCTTTCCAATATCTTAAAATATTGGAAATATCTTAAATGTGTTTTCAAATTCAGTACATTTTCTTTTAAGTTGCACTCATTCTACTAATATTAAATTTGGCAATCTCTTTATTCTGCTATTTCCAGTTTTAAAAATAATTTTTCATCCAAAACATCTTTGTTCACAGATTGCTTTTATTTTCACGATCAACTGCTCTCAACAGACCAATCAATATCCTCTCAAATCATATTAAAATTCTGAATTAATTTCTTATTTAAATTTGTTCCTGTTTTCTGCAATATTGAATGTTCAGTCTGGTACTGAGTTTTTAAGTAGCCCTTTCTCTTCACACATCTGGTAAGTTTTCACCAGCTACTTATTTCACTAGCTATTGATATTTATAAATGACAACTTAAGCCAAAATCCTAGAACTTACTTCCTGTGACCTAGAGTTCTCTAATCCCAAGATGCCTTAGCTGTAAAAAAGGTAATGGATAGTATCTTCCTCAAAATTGCTGGTAAGATTAAAAACAGATAAAAGCAACTGACTCATAGCGGGCATTCAGAAAATTTACCTCTCTTAGTCCTTATCCCTACTTTTTATTGTCATAGATAGGGTCAACCATCTAGCAAGTCAGAAATTATTAAAATATGACCAAATCTACTTTTCATCTTTGTCTTCTGCCAAAACGATTATTAGTTACATATCTCACTGCATATTTATGAAGTGACTCAAATTTTTAATGTATTTAACAGATAAGTGATAAATGTCTACATTTCTAAATATTTTTCCACTTAAAAGATACACACTAATCAATAGTTGGTACAGATAGTATCAAAAATTACTTTAAAAACCATTTTCAAGATAAAATGATAGAGAAGTTCTTGACACAAACTGTATTTTCACATTATTGCCTGTGACAGAAACTAGCTAGGCGTTTACTACACTTTTGTCCTGGCCATACTGTTGAACCATACTGTCTAGACTTTTTTGAAGTTAGGTGTGGCCAAATGACCGAGCTCTGGCCAAAAGAATGTGAGTAGAAGTGATGTACACCACTTCCAGGCCTAACTAATAAGACTCTCATACTCCAGGTAACTGTAAACTATATAACTAAATAAGTGCAATACTCTAATTTTTTTCTTCACATATTGCATTTTTTGGTGTCCTCAAAAACATAAGAAAGTGAAGCCATGGTCAGAAGGAGCCTAGGTACTGAAACTGCATGTATAATAAGAGTCACCTATTAATCAGAAACACCCACCTCTTTCTTGAGTGAGAAATAAACTTCTGTTGTGTTAAATTCACATTCTGGGATTAAGCTATTGTAACAACCAGGATTATGCCAGTACACTCACTAAAGTGCAGAATTTCTTCAAATACCTTAAAAAATATATGTAGTAGTAAAACATAGTTGTGTTACAGATACAGAGTTTGCAAGTAACTTCCAACAGAATGGGCCAAAATTGATTTTGTGCATGCGGAAGTCAACAAGATCTTTCAACATTTCTTTTTTTTTTTATTATTATTATTATTATTTTTTTAAATTATTATTTATTTATTTAATTATTTGGCGTGTTGGGTCTTCGTTTCTGTGCGAGGGCTTCCTCTAGTTGCGGCAAGCGGGGGCCATTCCTCATTGCGGTGCGCGGGCCTCTCACTATCGCGGCCTCTTTTGTTGCGGAGCACAGGCTCCAGACGCGCAGTCTCAGTAGTTGTGGCTCACGGGCCTAGCCGCTCCGCGGCATGTGGGATCTTCCCAAACCAGGGCTCGAACCCGTGTCCCCTGCATTAGCAGGCAGATTCTCAACCACTGCGCCACCAGGGAAGCCCTCAACATTTCTTTTTAAGTCAAATGATTATCCTTTAGTGGCAAAGAGCCCACTTCCTATTTGTGGCACACAGCTCAATTATCTACTTCTATCACTTTTAGAGCCTTTCTCTCTCTCTCCCCAAAACTTATTTCTTTTGAATAGCTTTTGACATACTTCACATATCTCAGCTTAAAGCTTTCCATCAGACTCTCTCTCACAATAAATATCTAAGAAAACTGCCAATTTTCACGGAGAAGTGTGAGTCTTAATTTGTCTGTGATTATCTCTGCCTACTCAATATGATAACCACGTAAAACCAAAGAGTTTGTTTACCTGACTGTCACCTCAGTTGATTTACTGGCATTGGCTGCAACATTCCACTGAATTTTAACTGAAATTTCAATCCTTAACTTGTTGAATGTATTCAAACAGTTTATAGTATGATCCACAATGTAACTAAAAGTTGATGATCTGACCCACTCTAGGCAATGTAAACTGCACAACTACAGAAATGCTATACCCAATTCAATGCTTTCTTTGTACCTTTAATGTATTGTTCTCCAGATCCTTCTGCTTCTATTATTAAATTAATGGTGCATCTTAAAGTCAATATCTTATAATACAGAAATATAGTAGTTAAATCAATGTGAGTAATTATTCATGCTCAATATTCATCAAAGGATAAGTGAGTTACTAACGAAGCAGTAAGAGAAGACTACATGAAAACGAACAGGATGAAACTAACCCTTCATCTAAATAGTTATAGAAACTTTCTATGAAGAGATTAAGTTTTGAAGATTTTATAAATATTTAGAAAGGATTAGAAAATGAAAAGGAGTATTTCTGGTATGCCGGCGGTTTTTTGAGAAATGAATGGAATTGAGGGAAAGTTATATAATTGGTTAGTCAAAAGAATAAAGAGCAAGTGGGGTAAATCATATCACTCTATATTTCAACTTCTTTCATATCCCTTTATTCAATCTTAGGAGCAAAGGAGAGAATCAAGTCAACTTTACAGAGTGCCTTATTACAATACAAAGCTCTTTGCAGAGTAGGTGCTGTGGGGAGATAGAACAGTGAACCATCAAGATTGCAATTTTCAAGGAGCTTAAATTTAATAGAGGTTGTAAAACATGTGTGCCACAGCTAAAATATAATACAAATAGCAATTAGTATTAAGTGAGAGGTATAAATAAAATCTGATATATAAAGGGAACAGAAATTATGTTCAGTAAGGAGAAATGGGAAAACTTAATGGAAAGACAGAACTTGAGCTAGACACTGAAGGACTGAAGGTGATGAGTGTAGGAAGAAGGCTGGATGAAAATATGGACAAGAGTGGAAAGATCAAAGTATGAATGCTATTCTAAAAAATCTGAATTTCAGTCAACAGAATGGAAAACTACTGAGTTTTTCAATGGCATAATAAATTAATTGGAATTGTTATTTTAAGATTTCTCTCACAACATCTGTAAAGTGAAGGGTTAGGGCAGCTGAATGAAAATGTTTATATGTGTGGCAGAATGGACACTAGATAAAGTAAATAGAGTTAGTAGGATGATATAATAAACTAGGTAAAAAGTAAATGGAATCTAGAAGGAGACAACTATGAGTTTCACTATGGGTTCAAATAGACAGTTGCCAACTGATCAAATATTGGGAAGAGGTTTTTAGTTCAACCTTTTTCTTAAATAATAAATTAATGTATGTCCTTTAATAAAATTTAAATAGTCCATAGTGACATTAAATGAAAAGGTATCTCCTGCCTTATTCTCAACCCCTCAGTGTAATTTATTTCTATCTTTATTCTTTCAATTGACTACTACAATAATTCTAAATAATATATTCCTGCTTCATACATACTATAAAGAATTTAATCTCTTGATCATGTACACAAGGAGACAAGAAGAATGTTCATTGTGCATAATTTGTAACAGCTAAAACCTGGAATCAACTTAAATGTTCAACAAAAGAAAAGTAGATAAATACATAAATACTAATATGAAAGAACTACAGCTACATATATCAATATAGATAAATGTAAAAAAATGCTAAGTGAAAAAGTAAGTTGCAGAAGAAAAGTTATATCTATATTAAGATTAAATAGATAAAAGTAATACTATATATTGTAAGATAATACATATTATGGAAGTATAAACACACATGCATAGGTATCATAAACAACAAATTCAAGAGGGAAGGACCAGAAATATAGCTGTTTATTTCTTAAAAAATAAAAAGCTCTGAAGCATATATAGATGTGACACAGACCTTTGCTTTATTGTTCTCTATAATTTTCTTTTAAATGGAAACTTTTCACACTTTTTTCTTAGAAAAAAAAAGTTTACATTAAATACTGAATGTATTAAAAGTATCTTTATGTAATTACCAAGTAATTCTTTTGAATATCTCTTCAGAAAAAGCTATTTCATTCTGGCACTATTTATCACCCTACTGACCTCTGCTGGTCCAGCAAGGGAGAAGATACTGCAGTTGTCTTCCTGTCTTTCTTGCTAGTTGAAGATGACGACTTAGGGCTTGATTTTCGCTTTGGAGATTTGCTAGACTTTCTTAGAGAAGGTGATGGAGATAACTTTGATCTAACCACTTCTGGTGAAACCTTCCAAAAGAATTCAGTAACTCAATTCAGAAACTCTTCCAATCATGGTTGTTATAATCAGACAACAAAGCAAGTGTTTTTAAATTATACCAAACTTCAGATGAAGTATTAAGTGTTATGATAGCCACCACATATTAATATTAGTCTGGCTCCTGAACCTATGCTGTTAACCAATACTAACTGCCCCAACATAACACTAATATCAATAAAGCAAACTAAAACTATGAAATTTCAAAATCTCCTCAGAAAAAACACAAATTATATTCAAATATATTGTATCTTTCTACTCTTTAAAAAAGAAACACGTATTCTAGAAATAGCATGGGCCTAAAAACCAGATGTATATAGATTCAAGTCCCATTTTACATTAGCTGGTGACTCCAGGCAACAGACACTCAGTTTTGTTTATCTATTCAATAACAAATATACGTCCTATTTATCTAATAGAGAAATGTGAAGATTAATTAACATATGTGAAGTATCTATATCCTAATACAACTTAAGATGTAGCAAGCAGCTAATGAGTTCTCTGATCAATACTCATTTTGATGTTAATTACTAACATATTTCAATAAATAGCATACCTCCTTTTTAATAATAATTTCTTCTCTTTTCTCCATGTTTTCTTGTTCCAGCTTCATTAATTCCCTCTGTATCTTTTGACGCTTCATTTCCAATGACAACTCATGAACATAATCATAATTAATATCTCCATTGTCAGAATCTTTAAAATAAAAATTCTATTACTTGTCAGAAACTATTAAAATTATCTATACCAAAAATCAGAGAAAAGTTTTCAACTATTTTTTATACAAATTAAAATGGTAGATTCTTTAACAAGAACAACATACTTCAAAAAGATAAAAGAAATATATACTGTTTCTATAAAGAATTAAAATCAATATGGCTAATTTCTTTATGAAAACAAACATTTTAAAGGTTCCTGGGTTTTCTGGAAGTGATTTTAGGCTGTTTGGGTTTTTGGTTAGGAGATGGAATTTTTAAAAGATACAATTAAAACACTCAGCTATAAATTCTAAGCATTAAAGACACCAAAGCCTTCAATATTTCATGCTGCATATGATATGATTCATTATCTTCTTCATTTTCTTAAAGACTTGTTAGTATTAAATTAAGGTCATATTAGGTGTGCAATACTGTTTCCACAGTTTTGTTGCTTTTTAAAAAATTAATATCCTAACTGATTTGCATCTAAAAATAAAGTTTAATACTAATGTGTACATGAGCTAATTTCTGAAGGATCTATAACATTTTCATTATAAGTGATTTGTACTAGTTTCTTAGACTAGAATTGTCCATCTCTTCAATGGATCTGATAACATGTATCTATTTCTATTCATCCTTTCCAATGAAAAGAATCCGAGGGTTGGTTTGGGTGGGGGAAGAGTGGTGTGCAGAACTATTTCATTACAACATGTAGTTTTCAGAGGCTCCTGGCACTGCTACCTATTTGCTAATAATGCCAAAGGCCTGGAGGAGGAAATTTCACTGACTTCTATTCTAACACATGAACACACTGGGCTTGACTGATTATAAAGTGAGGTGCCTTCTCAAGCCATACTTTTAGCACTTAAGATCATCACTTCTTAACCTGGGGTAGAGAAATAAAATGAAGAACTAAAAAACAATAAAGATAAGGAGTCCTACTTGATTGCTTACAGCACAAAAAAAACGGATATCATTGTCATGTACAGGTAAATACATTAGAACGAAAACTATCCATTCATGCTTGGGGACTAAGAGGGTAATTATATATCTTATTATCTGTGTCACAAAACTTGATTACTCATCTTATATTGGTGTATGATGATAATTTCTCAGTAAATACATAACATTGACTAAATCATGCTTTTCAGTCAGCAAGCAATTACTAAATATTTATGGGCATGTAGTTTTTACTAGATAAAATAATTAAAGATACTGAATTTAATTAAATAAATAGTGGTTATCTCTAGTTACGATTTTACACTCCGTTGAGACATTTTACATCAGTGAATAGTAGGGTTCAATGATCTGGTTGTTGTGTTCTTAAATTATTAACAGATAAAATTTCATTACTAAATACTAAGGGTAAAACAAAGGAAAGGGCAATTAATTGAGAAGAATGATTTACAGTGTTTCTGAAGGTATTGTCAATAATGTTCTGCTCATCTAAAAACTGCTATCTGGAAATATCACCCATACAGAGCACATGTAAAAAAATGACAAATTGGCTTTCGGTCTTTAATCCCTAACCACTCAACCAAGGGGGAAGTGGGGGTAGGGATAGACCTGAGCAGTTAAAATATATGTCGAAGTCAAGGTACTATAGCTAATATACTTTGCTTAGAGGGAAAGCTCTCAAGTCTTTACTCAGAAACTACTTATTCTAACTTTATGCATATCTGTTATAATCAAACGTAAGATGTTTTCCCAATCTATAAGAGATGGGCTATGAAGTAGGCATAATGCAACTGATAGTATGACAAAAGAAGAAAAATCAGAAAGCACAAAACATTAGGATAGGACTCAAAAATAGAGTCTGAGGAGGGGAGGGATAAATTGGGAGATTGGGACTGACATATATACACTATTATATATAAAATAGATAACTAATAATCTGCTGTATAGCACAGGGAACTCTACTCAATACTCTGTAATGGCTTACATGGCAAAAGAATCCTAAAAAAAAAAAAAAAAAAAGAGTGGATATAGGTATATGTATAACAATCTCTTTGCTGTACACCTGAAACTAACAACATTGTAAATCAACTATACTACAATAAAAAATTTTTAAAAAAAGGAGTCTGAAACCATTTAATAAGTTTAGAAAATGTCTCTCGTATCTTACAGCTTAAGGTTATCATTACAATTACCTAGGAATCACCTATACGAATCAGCTGTTACAAGTCATCAGGAAAATATTAAATATAATTAGAATGGCACATTTAACAGGCAGAGATTTTTTAAGAATATGTAACAAAAATACATGCAGTACATAAGGTTGACATTCTTTATATATAAAGAACTCTTACTAATTAAAAGAATGGGCAAAGGACATGAACAGATATAAACACAAAAAGAAATGCAAGTGATATATAAATAAGCCTTTTTCATGTATTAAAGAGCCATTTTTTTCCTAATTATAATATTTGGTACTGGCAAAGGTACAGATAACAGGCATGTTCATTCTTTGGAGGTAGCAATGTAAACTAATATTTCTAGCCTGGAAAATAATTTGGCAGTATGGGTAAAAGCTTTAAGAACATTCATACCCTTTAATACGACAATTTTACTTCCAGCAATCTACTGTATGCAAGTAATCATATTCAATAGATATAAAAATAAGCCTTTATATTTATACTCTTCTACACACATTGCCCCATAGATTTTTCCATGTCATACATAAAGGTAAAACACCTTCATTTTAACATCTGCAAAGCATTTCATGATATGAACATATCATAGTTTAACCATTTTCCTTCTGACATTTACTTTGTTTTCAATAGTTTGCTATTATAAACAAGACTTCAATGAACATTTTGATACCTACCTTAGTTCACAGGAGCAAGTATTTTTTTTAGAAAAAACTAGATTTGCTGGACAAAAGTATGATTTTTATTTTTAATATTGCCAAATTATACTCCAAAACAGCTTTACCAATGTAAACTTCCACTTGATAATACTAGTATTTTTCATTTCTGCCAATCTGATGGGTGAAGAATGCTATCTCTATTTTCACTGGCATTTCCCTATAGTAAGGCTGAGCATTTATTGTCCATTTCTATTTCCTCTATGAATTTCATAACCAATTTTTGTTTTTTTCCCCATTTTCCAACTGGACTATCTTTTTCTTATATATTTGTGGAACTTCATTATAGGTTTATACAGTGCTTTTATTATATGGTTACACATTACACAGTGTTTTTTTGTGTTTAGTTACACAAAAAATTTAAATCCTTATATAATCATATCTTTTATAGCTTCTGGATTTTATGCTTTATTTTAGGAGGATGTACGTACCACCAAGATTGCCAAAATATGTTCATACATTTTCTCCTCTACTGAAATGATACTTTTGCTTTTTATATTACTACACTGGTCCTTATGGTAAACAAATATGATAAGTTTAGGGAACCAAATAAAAACAAAGACTTGGGAGTGGGGAGCTGGAAACACAGAAAGCAACCGGATAATGAAAAGTTTTGTAGGTACAAAAGAATTTGTACTTGATCCTCAAGGCAATGGGAAATCAGAGAATTTTAAATACGGGAATGAAATGAACCAATTTATTCTTTTAAAAGCTCACTCTAACTCAGAGAATGAGAGAGATATTTGCAATACATATACCTGATGAAGATCTCATATTCAGAATATATAAAGAATACTCAACAATTAAAAAAAACAGTAACAATAAAACAGTAGGCAGAAGTCGAGAATAGAGTTTATAAAACAGGTTGTACAATGGCCAATAAATGTGAAAAAGTTCTCAATTTCATTACTCATTAGGGAAATGCACACTAAAACCACAAAAAGATACTACCACACACCTCCAGAATGGCTAAGATGAAAAAGGCAAAAAACAACAGACATAGGAGAATCATTTTTGACTTGACATTATCTACTAAAGATGAACATATGAAAACTCCATGGCCCAGCAATCCTACTCCCAAGCATAAACTCAAGGGAAATGGGTACATGTTTACCAAAGATATGATTAGGAATAGTAATACCAACTTATTCATAACAGCCCAAAACTAGAAATTACTCAAATGTTTATCCACAGTAGAATGAATAAATTATGGTATATTCAGTGAAATACTACATACCAGTAAGAATTAATGAACTATAACTATATGCAATAATCTCACAGACATATTGTAAGCAAAAGAAGCTAAGCAGGGACTTCCCTAGTGGCACAGTGGTTAAGAATCCACTTGCCAATTCAGGGGACAGGGGTTCGAGCCCTGGTCTGGGAAGATCCCACATGCCGCAGAGCAACTACGCCCGTGCGCCACAACTACTGAGCCTGCGCTCTAGAGCCCACGAGCCACAACTGCTGAAGCCCATGCGCCTGGAGCCTGTGCTCCGCAACAAGAGAAGCCACCGCGATGAGAAGCCCGCACACAACGAAGAGTAGTCCCCGCTCACCGCAACTAGAGAAAGCCCACACACAGCAACAAAGACCCAACGCAGCCAAAAATTAAATAAATAAATTTATTAAAAAATAAAAAGAAGCTAAGCACAAAAAGAGTACATGCTATAGGTTCTACTTATATAGGGCTCAAAAACAGGCAAAACTAATCCATAGTGGCAGAAAATCAGGACAGCAGTTATCTTTGGGAGATGGGGGCTGGGAGGCAGTAACTGGAAAGGGAATACAAGGGAGCTTATGGGATACTAATAATTTTTTATTTATTGATGGGTGCTGGTTATACAAGGCTGGTCTGTTCATGAAAATTCAGTAAGCTGTACACATGAATCACGCACTCTTCTGAACATATTATTATACTTAAGTAAAAAAAATTTTTGTGAAGAGTATTCTGCCTTTAAGTGAAGAATGATTTAGGAGACAAGGCTAATCTCAAGGCATGAGGTTAGAAGGTTATTTAGTAAAATATATTTATAGGTAGCAAATATCTTAAGAACTAGAATATTAGTAGTAATTTAGAGAAACAGATGGTTCTGAAAGACATTCAGTAGATAGAAATGTTCAGAATTCCATAAATGTCTGGGTTGAGGGGAAAAAGTAGTATCAACAATGACTCTCAGAAAAGGGAACCCTTTTGCACTGTTGGTGGGAATGTAAATTGATATAGCCACTATTGAGAACAGTATGGAGGTTCCTTAAAAAACTAAAAGTAGAATTACCATATGACCCAGCAATCCCACTACTGGGTATATACCTAGAGAAAACCATAATTCAAAAAGACACATGCACCCCAGTGTTCACTGCAGCACTATTTACAACAGCCAGGTCATGGAAGCAACCTAAATGCCCATCGATAGATGAATGGATAAACATATATACAATGGAATATTACTCAGCCATAAAAAGGAATGAAATTGGGTCATTTGTAGGGACATGGATGGACCTAGAGACTGTCATACAGAGTGAAGTAAGTCAGAAAGAGAAAAACAAATACTAAAAAAAAACAAATATTAACGCTTATATGTGGGATCTAGAAAAATGGTACAAATGAACCGGTTTGCAAGGAAGAAATAGAGACACAGATGTAGAGACAAACATATGGACACCAAGCTGGGAAAGCGGGGATGGGATGAATTGGGAGACTGGGATTGATATATATACACTAATATGTATAAAGTAGATAACTAATTAAAAAAAAAAAATGAAACAATGACTCTCAGGCTTTTGGAAAACCAGTAGGAAACTGGTGCTCTTAAGATTTGGGACTCAGATGGAGACATCCAGTTGGTAGATGCCTCAATTAAGAGCTCCAGATATTGGAGTCATTAACACACAGATGTTAATGATGCCCTGGGAGCATGATTTCATCTGGACAGAAAAATGGAAAATGAGAAAAAAAGAAGTCTTGGTAAAGGGGAAACAACTAAAAATTTTAGAAGCTGCTTCTAGAGACAAGTGGTTCGCGCACCGCAATGAAGAGTGGCCCCCGTTTGCCACAACTAGAGAAAGCCCTCGCACAGAAACGAAGACCCAACACAGCCAAAATAAATAAATAAATAAATAAATAGAGACAAGTGGTTCTCAAAGAGTAGTCTGAGGACTCCTAAGGATTCCCAAGACAATTTCTAGAGTTCCAGGAGATCAAAAATATTTCTATAATACTACGTTATTTGCCTGGTTTACTCACTCTCTCTTGAGTATATAGTGGAGTTTTCCAGAAGTCACATGATATGTGATATCAGTAACAGACTGAATGCAGAAGCAGATATGAAAATCTAGAGGTCTTTCGTTAAGCCAGTTAAGAGTTTAAGAAGTTAAAAAGATTTTCAGGGAGTTTCCTGGTGGTCTTGTGGTTAGGATTTGGCGCGTTCTCTGCCATGGCCCAGGTTCAATCCCTGGTTGGGGAACTGATTCCGCAAGCCTAGTGGTGTAGCCAAAAAAACCCCCCAAAATGTGCAAAAACATGTAAAACATTGCCACCTCCTCCAATTTCTATTTTTGCTTTGCAAAGCATAGCTATTTTCCATAAAAGTATATGTTAGGTTTACTGCTGTCATTGTTAAATAAATTAATAAATATTTCAAAATGTTCTCAGAACCAATTTCTAATACGGAGATTACTGAAACAGATAATCCACAAAACAAAAGTTCTTTGGGGTCCATAAAAAGAGTGAAAAGTGTCCTGAGACTGAAAAGTTTGACAACTACTCATACAGATCAACGTCTTCTGAGTCTAGCTAAAACTGCTATTCACTTTAGATAGAAAATGCAGAAGGTAAATATATTAAATGAGCTCAGTCTAACTCCATGCTTCAATATTCCTTAAAACAGAAAAACCATAGAGATACACAACAATCAGAACCTCAAGAGAAAGAGTAAGAAATAGCAATGTATTTTGTATGTAAAACTACTATAAGAGACATTTACTCACCTTTTAAAAGAATTTCACATATAAAAGCCTCTTGTAGTAAAATCACTTTCGTTTTTTAAAGATGATAGTCTGAGCAAAGCCTTGGGAATCAACATTTAAGGGATAGAGAGCATACAAGGAGCCTCTATGTAAGACCAAAGGGCTTCAAAAGGAGAACAGAAAACCTGACAAATGACAGATGGAAGCCAAGGGGAAAGTGTTTCAAGAAGACAGGGGCTCTGGGATGTGTCACATGCTGCAGAAAGGTTATAGAAGAAGGAAACAAGTATGTCTCCTTTTATTTAGCAAAGAGGAGGTTACTGTGACCTTAAAGAACAGTTTCAGTGAAGACAAGGGTGAGAAGACTGAATAAATATGAGGTGAAAAAGTAGAATTTGGTTGTAAAGTAGGAATAAGCAGGGTGATGGCTCAAAATAATATGGGGAAAAGAGAAAATGTGCCAAGATGGATGTTAAAGTTGTAAAAGAGAATGCAAAATAAATGAACAAGACTGCAGAGGTGGGAGGAAATCAGGGGAATAGAGCCTTATGCAGCAGGAGAGAGGCCCCTTGTAAAGAAAAAGAGGGGTAAAAAAAGTTTAGATGTGAATGAAAGACTAGTTTATAGGTGTGGTGGCAGGAAGTTGAAAGAGTTTGTGGATAAAGAATTCCATCATCTCTGTGTTGTAAGTAGCAAGCAGGAGAAAGGGGCTGGAAGGTTTGAGATTTAAGGAGTTGGAGATTTAAGGAGAGGGTTTGAAAGAGCTACTATGAAGAAAAGGAGCAAACTAACTTAGGCTTTTCTGAACCTTTAAAATGGTCAACAATTAGCATGCATTATTGTAATGAGAATAGAAGTTTCTATTTTGAAAAATAAGCAGCCAATATATTTCAGAATGTATTTTATACAAAAATAAAATGAAAAAAAATGTTGAGTGTGTTAAGAGTTAATCCCTTGGAATTTAGGAAAAGTTAGCCATTCATCCTTGAACAGTTAACGCTTGTAATATTTTATTTACTGCTATTTTGTAGGAGGTATTAGATTTATTTATGAAGTCCCATGAAGTAATCATAGAGAAGTTTCCTACTTGTTCTTAGAAGCAACGTTTTAACAGACAATACTGTATAAAGATGGAATGGATTTCCTTAAAAAGTACTGACGTTCAAATTACTGGACAGCCATTTAAGGTACTTTTCAAGTATTAGTCTGTAAGTTTTCAGAGATAGTTCTTAAATATAGTAGTAAACATTTTAGGCTTGCAGGCTCTTGGCTGTCATAGTACTCAACTCATCTACTGTAGCTCAAAAGCAGCCACAGAAAATATGTAACCAACAGACATGGCTGTTCTCCAATAAAACTTTATTGCAAAAACTGGTGGCAGGCCCACAAGCTATAATTTTCTAGCCCCTGGTCTAAGTTTTCAGCTATCCGATGAGGAAGTTGCTTACATCCTTAAACTCTTTAGTTTTGTCATCTATAAGTAGAGTAACAAAGCTACTGATTTAATGAGGTAATTATATGTTATGTTAAAATGCCCAGTACACCCAACACATTCAACAAATGTGAGTTCCCCTTCTCTGTATTTGGTAGTGTGAGGCTACAGTGCCCACATTCCAGAAGATCACAGAAGTAGAAAAGAGAGAACATTCATGATGTGGAAAGTAAATGCTTACTTGTTAGAGACAATGACTCAAAGATAATTTTGCTAATTTCTTATGAACAAATCCCAGGTCTCAATTATCATGATTTCAATTTCTTGAAAGATGAAATCCAACAATTCTTTAGAAATAATTTTCCTAGGTCTTTAAGGTTTAAGAATCTCACTTTTAATATTTTATGCAAAACAATAAACATAAATGTAGATTCTTTTGAACCTTGGTACTGAGGAACTTAAAGATTTACAAATGTCATAAAATTCCAAAGGACTGTGATGCTGTATAGTAAGTTCTAGGGAGAACAGCTTTCTCTGCTTTTGTTCTGCTACTATATGCCATTTTCTGCCTTATAACTCAATAAGATGGACACAAGTCAATTAGACAATTCTGAAACTATAGCTGGAAAGTGTTTTGAAGCCCACAGGAAGTCTACAAAGTGAATAATCAATAAATTGACTATATAAACAAAGATTTTTGAAACTCACCATCTCTATTAGTTTCCCATTCTACATTTTCTTCTTCACTTTCTGGAGTTCTCTCCTTAGTGATTTTTATGTCTTCCTTTTCCCTATGTCTCCCTCTTGAAGATTCTTTCTAAAAAGTACATACATACATATGGGTTATTATATTTATAAAAACTACATGAGGTAGTTACTATAATACAGAATATTTCTAACTTCATCTTTGTTTCATTAAAGAATCACTCTTGCAAATAATCACACATCCACTAAGTAGAGGAAGTAACACGTTCTAGAGCATCACAATGAAAAGACTGTACTATTATCTATTTTACTAAAGAACGGCAACTTGGTAAATGTTTGAAGCAACTAAGATTTTAAAAGATACAACGAAAATCGAGTACTTTAATAAGCATTTGGTAGTATACTACATACTCAGTTTCTACGTGAAAATTACAGGGGTAAAGTTTAAAACGGATAAAGTACAACTGGAGGAATTGTAAGTGACTATATTTTAAAATGACTTAAAAAAGGTTACACCGTTCACAGATTCTCAAATATGATTGCTGATCTAAGACTTGTCATATACTAACGTAAAAGCATTTACCTACACCTAAAGATAAATCCAAACTCATCTAATAATTTTATAAATGCTTTAAAAGGAGGGATTTTCCCTATTTTGATGAAACCAAAATGGTAACTAAAATAGTTAGAAAAGTTATCTTTACATTGCAGCTAAAAACCAAGAAGTTTTACATTTTATTCCAGGTATAACAGTAGCCTATAGACAAAGCAGGACAATAGTAATTCAGCTCATAAAATTTAATTAAATACCCTGTTACATAAGATGAAGACTCTAAACCACATTTTACTAAGTGGTAAGAAAATAACCAGTGTCATGGAATTGTTATCTTCCCCCCACCATGTCTCATTTTTATTAACACTAACTCCTGACTAAGAAAGACACTAACACACAAGCACATTAAGTGCTGAGAGTTCTTTCTGGGCATTACCAGACATAAAATTTGGCTGCTTAAAACACAAATTAATTTCTCTTTGTCTTCTTTTTAAAGAACTCTAGCATATAACTGCCCCTAAATTTTACTTATTTAGGTATGAAGTCATGTTGTAAGTATTATTGCTAAATGACATATATAGTGGCTGGTACGACAACAGAGGCTGACAAATATCATTAAAAGATTATATAATTGTAGCAGCCATGACAAAACGGTAAAAGGTCAAAAAAAGAGAAAGAAAAAAGAAATGCACTCCTATTTGTACATAAGACAAAGGAGAAAAAGGAACACATCTATTTTTATTATTAAAACACATTTTGTGGAATATCAATGAAGAGCTATTCTGTATCCCAGGTAACTTTTGAGTGTTCTGTAGATTATACCCACTATAAATATACATTAGTATGTGCTATATCAAAAAATTTTCATAGAAAGTTATCTCCAAATTACTGAATAATATATTCTGGGTTTTTTGGTCTATAAGGTATCAGACTACATTTGTCTATATGTAGTTGTAATACCAACTACAAATGTAGTTGAAAAGGGTTTCAGAGCAGTAATTCTGGTACTGGAAAACAAAATAATCTGCAAATTTGTAACAGAATATTTTTAACAGATTTAGAAACAGATATAATAATCTCAATAAATTTCATTAATAATTTATGTAAGTATTTCATAATATTTACCCTACATATTGAAATTATATAATTTTTGTATTACCTATTGTTTTCCAATATGACTCTAATACTGCCCCCAGAGATCACATATAACTTCTATTATTAAGTACTAGAGATTGAATGCAGGCTTCAATATGTGGTGGAATTTCAAGTTAGGAGATATATTTTTTCCTAATACTTTGTCACTATCCCACCTCAAATCATAATAGAGGAAATTATTTTGATAACACCTAAGGCTCATGTCATTTTTTTAAATGTTGTATTTCCTCATTTTTCCACTTCAACAGTGTATAACTTGTTTAGGCATGTTATTTCTTGTAAAATAAAATTATTTCCCTCTTTCTCTGATCATATTCAAATATAAAGGGTCTGGTATTACTTGTCCCATGTAGTACAGCATGGTCTGCTCTTTCACCTTCCTGTAATTTCTTGAATAGAATGGACTATCATCTTACTGCTCTTATACGCAAACATATTAATTAGAGGTACAACCATTTGATTATTACGTATTCTAAGTTAATCATTCTGGAACATGTACATGTTGAAATACTTGTGAAAGAACCACAATATTTTAGCCAGTACCCATGGGATGAGATATTTTATGAATTCAGAATTATTTGATTTCAAAATATATTAAGTAACAATGCCAGTAGGGTCTGGAGCAGCAACCTATAATCAAATATGCTGATATTTTTGCAGCAAAACATATGAACTCACCAACTGGGTAAAGAATGTATAATAAGCTTCATATCAATTAAAATCAGGTTTTGCTGCCAAATAAGTCTATGCCTAACTTAGGAAAACTGTTTGGTTTTAAAAGTCTCTTACATTTCCGCAATGCAATAAATAATTGTGAACTTTACTTTCACTTTATTTCTACTTTATATTACATTCATATTTATTTCTTAAACATTATATGTATGGACAGATTATATTTATTATAAATTTTATTTTTAGCTAGTAAGGAGGCATTACCAAGAATATGATCTAAAAAGAAGTGTTGAGGCAAAAAGAATTGAAAACCAATATTATAATAACTGGATTAGCAACCATAATAATAAAATGTTAGGAGTCTTCAAAGTAATATAATTCAATTTCCTACCCCATGCTGAAATTTTTTTCCTAACTATTGTATAGTTATAGAAGTCCTCTAATAGAATAATTTCAGGGAAAAAAAGATTTACTCCCAAGGTCTCCACTGATAGCTCTCCACTGTTGCATTCTTTGCCCCCATTTTCAGAAAGTTCTAAATATTAGAAAATTATTTCTTATACTGATCACAACTCTTTTATACCTCTCCATAATTTCTATTGATTGGAACTAGTTCTGACCTCTAGAATCGTGCAAAACAAATCTAGTAATTCTTCCACGTGATAGCTATTTAAATATTTCAACACTGTCACTAAATCTCTTCAATACCTTCTTATATCAGGCCAAAGATACTCTACACACTGATCATACATGAACATTTCACAATTTTCATACCCCTCACTACTCTGTCATCTTCTCTGGGCATACTAATTTGCCAATGTTGCTTCAATAAAATGTGATAGCTAAAATTAACCTAGTCCTGCCAGAGCAGCATAGAGCATATAGCTTCTACCTCTCCTAGTATAGAACTGAAATTATTCTTGCATTAATGAACTTGTTTGCGGGGGGGAGTTTTGGGTAGAGTTTAAATAAGAAATTACAATCTTATAAGCTATATAAATTTAAATTACAATCTCACATAAAATGAAGTCTAGAAATAGGGTAAACTTCAGGGCTGGGTGATGTAGTAACACACTGAAATCACTGGAGACCAAATTTTCTTGTTTTTTTCCTTTCTTACAGCTCTGCTATTCCTACTGTTGACTTCACATTAAGGCATATTTCTTTTACCACGATGACAAGCAATCTAGGTTCACCCAGTGTGTGCCTCTCTCCAATCACAAAATAATAATTTTTTCTTTCAGTCTGAGTAGGCCAACTTCAGTCACATGGCCACATCTGAATCAATAACTGATATCAAGATAATAGCCACAGGCTAAATGAATTAGGCCTGGTTCCTGAATCAACAGAATTAGCAAGGAGAATGGGATTATTATGACCAGATTAGACTAATGAGGGTCTAGCAGTGAATCTGGGGTCAATTCCCCAAACCAAAATGCAGCTTCAAAATGAAAAAAACTGAATGCACTCTGGGGAGTTCAAAGTAATTTATACCATACCTTTGGTACCACACTTCACCTCCTCAGAGTACAATGCCACACTTTTGACAACTGCATTGGCCATAAAAAAAAATACACTTTCCGACCTAGTAAACGTTTTCTCTGTTCACCTTTACCGTTGCATTTTGGACCTTCCTTCTAAGGTCATTTTCCATCTTCCTGATGTATATCCTTTTAGACATTCTCTAAGTAATGAAGGTCTCCTGGTAGTCAACACTCTTAATTTTACCAGAAAGCTTCTTTATTATATCCTCATTCTTGAAAAGCAGTTTTTCTGGGCTCATAACTATGGGTTCATACATTCACCTCAGCTTTGAAAATATCATTCCACTGTATTTTGGCTTCCATTATTGTTACTGATGGTATCAGTCTATCATTCCTTTGTAGAAAGATCTGTCTTTTATCTCTGGGTGTTTCCAATATTCTCTCTATGCCTCTCATGTTTTGCAGTTATGATATAATATCTACTTGATACGTATTGTGCTTTCTGCAGGCTTATATCTCATCAATTATGGAAAATTCTCAGCCACTATTTCTTTCAATATTGCCTTTCCCATTTTCTATTTTTTTCCTGGGATTCCAATTAGATGTACATTAGGTTTTCTAAGTTTTTCCCCCACATTTGTGAACCTCTTCAATATTTTCTATAACCTTGTTTTTATGTGCTGCATTCTGGATAAACTCTTCAACTCCATCTTCCAAGTCACCAGTTCTCTCTTCACAGATGGGCCCAAGGCTTAGTGTCTGAGCAGCTCTAATACCTGTAAAAGTCTTAAAGTCACTACCGGCTTTCACACTTGCTGCTCAATCCTTGGTTTCAATTCTGTCTTTGTTTTGCTGCTGTTTATGTTCTTGAGAAAGCACGTAAAACTCTTCTTTCAGCAGCTCGAGTTAAAGTTAATGTTAACCCAAAGTTTTCTTCTGTCATTTACTATCACATATTATATCAAAGCTATTAACAATTCAAAAAGCTATTATTAATTTTTAAAAGATTATGGTTCTCACCTTAATGTTTTCAAAACTTTTCAACTGGACACTTCTGATCAAGGCTAAAAACTTTTAAATAATGAACAATCCTTATTGTGGTTTTTTGGCCTGAATATTAGCCCAACAACTTAGCTCAGTATATAGCTTTTAGGACAGATATAACTGACATTTTGAAATTTTAAAATGATTTACAGATGTGCAATTTCAGATCCCTTCAACACTACAGAAACACAGACGGTAAAGAAACTTAGATCTACACTTAGGAAACTGTAGTTTATTTTGTTTATACTATACTGAAGAAAAATCCCATAATAGGGTTATCAGAGATTTTCTTTTATGAAGTGGTCACAAAAATTATACTAGCTCGTCTCAGAAAAAGCAGAGTCACAAATAAACAAATAAGATTATAAACTTCAAAAAAACAGTCAACAGATAACAAAAATCAGGTCATCTCCAAGCACCACATTTTAAAAATTACAATGAAGAGAGAACAATTATTAATATTTCTGTATCTATGTACCGACTAATACAGCACTGAAAAGCACAGCTACAGGAGATAGGGAGTGAACTAGACAGAAGCATACTACTAACAAGATACTTTAAAAGACATTCTCAAACCAAGATAGATCAAGTAGACAAAGATATGAAAACTACAGGAGATCAAAACAACAGATGTTTCAGATATACTTTAGAATCTGAAAGTCAAAAAATAGAAGATATACCTTCTTTTTAAGCATATACAGAACATTCAGAAAAACTGACCATATCTTAGGCCACAAAGAAAATCTTACCAAATCTGAGAAAAAGAAATACAAAAAGCAATAATATAGAAGTTATTTTTAAAAAAATCAAAACAATACACACATAAAACAAACAAAAGGCTCTTCAATCTGAAAAATTTTAAACATGCCATTAAGCAATTATTGGACCACAGGTGAAATACAAACCTAAAGATGAGAATTCCTTAAAAATAATGACAATGAAAGCATGATATATGAGATCCATGGAATTCAGCTAAAGCAGTTATCAGAAAAATGCTTATAGCATTAAATACGTGTGTGTATATGAAAATAAATAAATAAATGTTCCACCAATTCAAAAAAGAAAAGGAATACAATACACCAAGGAAGGAATTAATAAAGAGAAATAAATGTGTTGAAAAGAGAAAGAACTAATATATAAATCCAAAAGCTGATGCAAATAAACCACTGACTAAACTAATGAAGGAAAAAGGGAAAAAGCAGAAGTATGCAAAATCCTATATGACAATGTGAAAATAGCCATTAGAACAGAGAAAACTGAAAAATGTGATTTCTTTGCACAACTCTATGCAAACTAGTTTAAAAACCTAGACAAAGTACATAATATTCTAGAAAAAAAATTAACAAAACTGACTTAAAGTCAAAAGTCTACTAATTTCCACTGGAAAAATAAATTACTTACACAACTTCTTCATAAAGTAGTATCAGACTCAGGTGGCTTCATATGGGAATTCTACCAAACCTTTCAAGAGCAGAAAATCCTGATACCACTTAAGGTATTCCAGAGCAAAGAATTAGAAATATTTTGTTATTATAAGGTACTTGGACTACCTGTGAAGTGCTATAGTATTATTTGAAGGTAGACTTGAATTCATCGTAAATGTAATTGCAAACTCTAGGGCAACCACTAAAAAAGTAAAAATAACAAGTATAATTGATATGTTAAGAAAGGAGAGAACATGTAGTAGTATAAAATGCTCAATTCAAACCATAAAAGGCACAAAAAGAGTGGAAGACAAAAAATAGGAACAAAGAACAATGGTATAACAAATAGAAAACAGTAACAATTACAGTAGATATTAATACAACTGTATCAATAATTACTTTAAACATCAATAGACTAAACACACCAATTAAAACACAGAGATTGTCAGAGTGGATCAAAAAACAAGACCCAGCTAGCTATATGTTGTCTATGAGAAACCAACTATAAAAATAAAGACACATATAAATTAAAAGGAAGGGGATGGAGAAAGATATACTATGCTAAAGACAGTGGGAGTAGATATGTTAATTTCAGACAGGCAGACTTCAGAATAAGGAAAGTTAGCAAGGACAAAAGGGCATTACATAATGATAAAGGGGACAATTCTTCAAAAAGACATAACAATCCTTAGTATATATGCACCTAACAAAAGTGTCAAAATATATGAAGTAAAAACTGATATTACTGCAAGGAGATATACATGATCCACTAATACATTTGGAGACTCTAACACCCCTCTATCAGAAATGTACAGATCCAGCAGGGAGAAAATTAGCAAGAAAACAGTTGAAATCAAAAGCACCTTCAATCTACTGGATATAACTCACATCGACAGACTACTTCATCTGATGACAGTAGAAAACACATTCTTCTCAAGTTCACATGGAACATTCTGGACCATTTTATGGACCATATTCTGGACTATAAAACACACTTTTAAAAGAACAAAAATCATATAATGTCTAATCTCAGACCACAATGGAATTAAACTGGAAATTAATAACGGAAAGATAGCTGGATAATCCCAAAATATGTGGAAATTAAACAACACACTTCTACTTAACACATGGGTCAAAGAAGAAATCTCAAATTTCAAAATATTTCAAACTAAATGAAAATAAAATACAATTTATCAAAATTTGTGGGATGCAGGGCTTCCCTGGTGGCGCAGTGGTTGAGAGTCTGCCTGCCAATGCAGGGGATGTGGGTTCGAGCCCTGGTCTGGGAGGATCCCACATGCCGCGGAGCGACTGGGCCTGTGAGCCACAACTACTGAGCCTGCGCGTCTGGAGCCCGTGCTCCGCAACAAGAGAGGCCGCGACAGTGAGAGGCCTGTGCACCACGATGAAGAGTGGCCCCCCACTTACCACAACTAGAGAAAGCCCTCGCAGAGAAACGAAGACCCAACACAGCCAAAAATTAATTAATTAATTAATTAATTAAAAAAAAATTGTGGGATGCAGTGAAAACAGTGTTTAGAGAAAAATTTATAGCACTGAATTCATATAGTAGAAATGAAGAAAGCTCTAAAATCAATAATCTAAGTTTCCACCTTAGAAAACTTGAAAAAGAAGAGCAACTGAAATCTAAAGTAAGCTGAAAAAAATAACAGAAATTAGAGCAGAAATTAATGAAACTGAAAACAGGAAATCAACAGAGACAAACCAACAAAACCAAAAGCCAGTTCTTTGAAAAGATCAAGTTTCTACGCAGGCTAACTAAGAAAAAAAGAGAGAAAACAAAAATTACCAATATCAGAAACAAAAGAAGAGACATCACTACAGATTCCAAGGACATTTAAAGGATAACAAAGGAATACTATGAATAATGTTATGCCCACAAATTTGATAATCTAGATGAAATGGACTAATTACTTGAGAGACACAATCTGCCAAAACTCACACATCAAGAATAGACAATCTGAACAGACTTATATCTACTGAAGAAATTGAATCAATAATTAATAACCTTTCAAAACATAAAGCACCAGGTCCATATGGGTTCATGTGTGAATTCTACCAAACATTTAAGAAAGAACTTATACCAATTCTCTACAATCTTTTCCAGAAGGCAGAAGCAGAGGGAATACTTACAGAATTATTCTGAGGCCAGCATTAATACCTAAATATCTAATACCAAAACCAGATGAAGACACTACAAGAAAAAAAACAAAAAAAAAGGACCAAGATCTCTCATGGGCATTGATGCAAAACTCCTGAACACATTAGCAAAATATAAGCAAATGAAATCCAACAATATCTAAAAATAATTATACACCACAACCAAGTGGGATATGTACCAGATATGCAAGGGTGGTTCAACATTCAAAAGTCAATTAAGGTAATTCATCACATCAACAGACTAAAAAAGAAAAAGATGACATGACCATATCAATAGACAAAGAAAAAGTATTTGACAAAATCCAACACTCATTCATGATAAAAACTCTTAACAGACTAGAAATAGAGGAGAACTTCCTCAACTTGATAAAGAACATCTATACAAAACCTATAGTTAATATCATAATTAATGGTGAGACACTGTCCTGCTAACCTCAGGAAAAAAACAAGGATGTCCCCTCTCACCATTCCTTTTCACCATCATAATGGAAGTCCTAGCTAATGCAATAAAACAAGAAAAGGCCATAAAAAGTATACAGATTGAGAAGGAAGAAATAAGTGTCTTTGTTCACAGATGACATGATTGTCTATGTAGAAATTCTGAAAGAATCAACAAATCTGTAGGTTGCTTTGGGTAGCATGGATATTTTAACAATCCTAATTCTTCCAATCCATGAGTATGGTATTTCTTTCCATTTATTTGTGTCATCTTCAATCCCTTTCCTCAATGTCTTACAGTTTTCAGGGTATAGGTCTTTCACCTCCCTGGCTAAATTTATTTCTATGTATTTTATTCTTTGTGAGGCAGCTGTAAATAGATTTTTCTTAATTTTTCTTTCTGATAGATCATTATTAGTGTATAGAAATGCCACAGATTTCTGTATATTAATCTCACAGCCTGCAACTTTACTGAATTCATTTATTAGTCTAAAAGTTTTTCTGGTGGAGTCTTTAGGGTTTTCTATATATAGTATCATGTCACCTGCAAATAGTCGTGTATATATATTTTAAAGTAGCAGGATAATCCAATAATTTAGTTTTTAGGTTATCTATAGGGAAAAAAGTAGAGTGATCAAGAGATAAAAGGTAGACTTTCCTGAATGTAACCTGTTCTGTAGATTTAACTTTGAAACCATAAGGTACCTTATTAGCCCAGCAGGCATCAGTCTCATAACTTTGAAACCATGAAAATGTTTTATATACTTAGAAAACAAAATTATACGTTTAAAAAACCCCTAAAACTAAAATCAAAATGAAATGAATCAACCCAACTTCATCAATTTTGTGGTTTAACCACATAGACAACTGTTCAAGTGACTTAAAATACAATAATTTGCACTTTGCTATAGAGCAGAAACTAACACAACACTGAAAATCAACTACACTCCAATAAAAATTAATTTTTAAAAAATACAATAATTTGACTATCTCTTCCTAAGAAACATATATCACAGATATTTCCCTCACGGGATATATCCTAAGAACTACAAAGACATCTTAAACTGTTTGAAGTAATCATATTATTAATACTATTGTTAATTATTATTCTGGAACTATTAAATGTAAGATAATGCAAATGAATGTCAACAGGGACTAAAATTTTCAGCATAAGAGAAAGTGATACAATTATAAAATCAAAGAATTAGGTAAAAGTCTTACAATTCTAAATTTGAACTATTTGAACTCATGTTTGTTTGCATGTTTTTAAAGAGAAGATACATATGTATTTCCTAGGTGAAATACAATGAAAAGCCCTAAAAACGACTAATCTAGTGCTTTCCAAGTAGTGGTCCTGAAATACCATCTCCCAATAAAAGAACCAGGGCTGTAGGTAGGGGAAAATGGCTGACTCCAAGTAGAGGATATAAAATACATACAATAAGCTGGGAACATCTTAACAGAAACAAAGAAACTATCAAGGACTACTGAAGCTGTGTCAATACAGGCAGGATATAATTGGACTTCATCAAAATTAAAGGGTATCTTTAAAGACACCACAGGGACTTCCCTGGCAGTCCAGTGGTTAAGACTCCGTGCTTCCACTGCAGGGGGCATGGGTTTGATCCCTGGTCAGGGAACTAAGATCCCGCATGCTGCACGGTGCAGCAAAAACAAAAAAAGACACCACAAAGAAAATGAAAAGGCAAGTCACATACTGGGAAAATATATTTGCAATACACATATCCTACAAATGACTGGTGGTATTCAGAACATATAAGAGCCACAAATCTGTAATAAGACAAACAGCCCAACTTATAAGCTAAAGACATAAACAGACACTTCACAAAAAATATATAAAAGGCCAATAAACACATGAAAAGATGCTCAACATCACTAATCATCAAGAAATGAAAATTAAGAGACCTCCCTGGTGGCTCAGTGGTTAAGAATCTGCCTGCCAATGCAGAGGACACGGTTCGAGCCCTGCCAGGAAGATCCCACATGCCATGGAGCAACTAAGCCCGTGCGCCACAACTACTGAGCCTGCACGCCACAACTACGGAAGCCCTCGCGCCTAGAGCCCGTGCTCAGCAACAAGAGAAGCCACCGCAATGAGAAGCCCGCACACCGCAACGAACAGTAGCCCCCGCTCGCCACAACTACAGAAAGCCTGCACGCAGCAACGAAGACCCAACGCAGCCAAAAATAAATTAATTAATTAAAAAAAAGGAAATGCAAATTAAAACCACTATATATCCAGTAGATCAATGCCAAGTGTTGGCAAGAATGTAGAGCAACTGAAACTCTCATACACTGTGGGTTGAGGATGTAAAATGGAATAACCTCTAGGGAAAACTACTTGGCAGTTTCTTATAAAGTTAAAAGACACATAACATACACATAACATATGACTCAGCAATTCCACCTCTAGGTATTTACCCACAGAAAACATATGTCCACACAAAGACTTGTACACAAATGTTCATAGCAGCTTTATTCATAATAGCCAAAATAACCAGAAAACAACTCTCATGTCCATCAACTGGGGAATGGATAACAAATCTTGACATATCCATATAATAAAACACTAACCCACAATAAAAGGAACAAACTGTTGACACATACTACAACATGGCAGCATTTCAAAACTATTGTGCTAAAAGAACCAAGACCCAAGAACATATAATATCTGGTTCCATTATAGTGACAGATCAGAGGTTGTCAGGAACCTGGCTTGAGAGGGGACTGACTCTAAAAAGACATGAAGGGGCTTCCCTGGTGGCGCAGTGGTTGGGAGCCTGCCTGCCGGTGCGGGGGACACGGGTTCGAGCCCTGGTCTGGGAGGATCCCACGTGCCGCGGAGCAACTGGGCCCGTGAGCCACAATTACTGAGCCTGCGCGTCTGGAGCCTGTGCTCCGCAACAAGAGAGGCCGCGATAGTGAGAGGCCCGCGCACCACGATGAAGAGTGGCCCCCGCTTGCCACAGCTGGAGAAAGCCCTGGCACAGAAACGAAGACCCAACACAGCCATAAATAAAATAAATAAATAAAAAAGACATGAAGATATGTTCTGGGTTGATGGAAATGTTCTGTATCTTCATTGTGGTGGTGGTTATACAGCTGTGTACATTTGTCAAGACTCAAATGGTACACTTAAAATGAATACATTTTGTAAAGTAAACTTTTAAACAGAGCTCAGGATCTAATATAAAGACCTCCCACAAGCTAAGGAAGGGACATTTGAGGAAAAAAAAAAAGAAAAAAGAAAAAAGAACAAAAGAATAATAGTGGTACTGAATTAGAGTTAAGAGACATCAATAAGAACTCATGTTTAGCTCAATACAGATAAAGATGGTTGCTTGTAATATTTATAGATATATGCATACACACCAATTAGTATACACACATATATTTCGTTGCTCTGTCAGCTGAGAGGGCCTAAAATAAACACCACCCCAGTAGGAACAAGCACACCTAGTACCAGATTTTAGCGCGCTCTCTCTCTATCTCCTAGCCATCAGAGAAAAAGCCCGTGCTACCCATACAAAGAGGTCCACATAGAGAGAAACTGAGGCCTCCAGCTGACTTCCAGCATCAACAACCAGACATGGGAGTGAAAAAATCTTCAAATGATTCCCGTCTCCAGCATCCTAGTACTTTAGCTGAGGTTCCAGACATAAAGGAAGAGATAAGCCATGCCTACTGTGCCCTTTCTGATTTCCTGACAGAATCCATGAACAAAATAAATGGTTGTTTTACGCCAAGGTTTGGCAACTGGAACTCCTTTTAATACTATCAAAAAATATTATACATTTGCAGATCATACAAGGCTAAAGACATATTTTTTATATAAAGTGAACATTTTAATCTACATTTAAAAATCACCGTAATCAATCATGTACTATATACATTATCAAATTCCTACCAGGTGGTATATATTGTATCTCCACTTACACGCTTCCCTTTCTCTTCTAAACCTCTTCCTTTGAAATGGGTAAACAACACTCATCTCTTCTACTTAATCCTATACTCACTTCTCAAATTTTTAATTTGGTAACTCTCTACTCTTGCTGTTTTACATTTACTGTGTTTTATTCTTTCCAAAGAATTTTCACATGTACGTCCTCACTTGGTTCTCACTATAACTTGTGACATATTGGTGCAAGAGACTTACTCAGGATAGTTATAAAACTGTTAATAAGGCCTTCTAAGTTAAAGTCCTCCATTGCATGAGGCAGCTTTTTATAACACATATAGTCCTATCTCCTTCCTTATCAGTGAAACTTTTTCCTCATCTAGCCAGAAATATCAAGATGTAGAAAAAGAACAAGGGAATTATTTAAGGTGGTGGGGGGAGGGAAATGAGGGACAGGAATAGAACTGGGTAGGGGACTATGAAGCAAAACTAATAATTATGTATACATTCTGGGAGGTACAGTTCCCAGAGACAGAAAGCTTCATGCTAGAAATTAGTTCTCAATTCAGAATACCAGAGAACCAAGCACTAAGGGTAGGTCAAAATCAATTGTAGTGTGCAAAGTCAAAATCAATGGTAGCCTATAAAATATCTGAAAGAGGCTGGAAGTTGGATAATCAACTTGAGATTCAGCTAAAGACTGAGATCTGAAAAAGTAATTTGCATAGTAGTCATCTTAAATAGATCCAGAGTGGAGGCGAGGATAAATATCAAGTCTAAATAGATTCTCTGAAGATAAGTCATCAGGTTGAGGTAGGGTAGGAAATGATAAAAATGACCTTTGAAAAAATACTGGACAAGGAAAAGGGAACACATCATTCTGAAGTCTCAAAAGAAAAACTTCTGAAAATGACTTATTATTGGAACCAGAGAAGGTCATTAACATGATAGATTAAGAAAAAATATTTTTAAATATATTACACAGATCAGTTGAAACATTATTCCAATGGTTTTAATTTCATATATGAGAAAGCAGATTGACAAAAAAGATTAAGACTTCAAAAACAAAGATCATGAAAAATACTGGAGATGGATGGTGGTAAAGATTGCATAACAATGTGAATATACTTAATGCCACAGAACTGTGCACTTAAAAATGTTTAAAATGGTAAATGTATAATGTATTTTATAACTTAAAAAAGAAAAAAAATGTTTTAAAAGATCAATTCATACAAATAAACTCAGACCATTGCCCATCTGCTCTGAGGTAAGATTTCAGGTGAGCAAGGGATGCTCATAGGGCATCTCTAAATCCTCAACTATTAGATATCCTCCCACAACGAGGAATTACTTTATACTTCCTTGAATGTGGCCACAAAGCTTCTCTTAAGAGACAGAGATCCCCTATAGCACATGCATGCCCTAATCATCAACAAATGCTTGAATGTTCCTCCTGACTCTATATTCACAGGTCTAATTTTGCTTTCAAAGCTATTTTAATTTTGTGCTCGAATTATGTAAAATTAACAAGTCTCTGTTATAGAAGAAGAAAACACAATTCAATTACTGCATTTGAAAAGTTCTATAGACTGGTGGAAAGTATCCAGTACCATAAAAATATGTTTATTATTTCACAAATGTTCTAAAATAGCATATTAGTGTCTGTGCAAATACAGAAAACAGTGCCAAAAGTTAGTAGTCCGTGATGCTATGAGTCTAGCGTACAAAAGGGGCCTTTCCATCTTAGTTAATAGCATGGAAAGCCTGTAGTTAGGCTGAACACCTCCCCTCCACTCATTCTTTTGGTCATCAAATCCTACTGACACTACCTCAAATTAGCCTCTCACCATGTTAAATTCAGTTCCATTATGTTAAGCATGGTTCTGATCACCTAGACCAGCCAATATGTCCAAAATATTGCCAATGCAACATATGACCAACATAAAAAATTATTAATGAGATATTTGACTTTCTTTTTTTCATACTATGTCCTTGAAATTCAGTATGTATTTTACATTTACAGCACGTCTCAATTCAGACTAGCTACACTTCAAGTGCTCAACAGCCCCACTGGACAGCACAGACCTGAGACCATCAGGAGTTCTCAACAATGGCTGCACATCAGAATCACTTCTCATTTATTCAGTAAGTGAACTTACTAGTTCCAGGGTCTGGAGGTGAATTGGTAAACAAGATAGATCTCTTCAGCCCTCATCTCACATACACATGCCATTAATTCTTTCACTCTAGGCGCACAGCTTCACAGGTTCTCAAACACACTAGTCCTTTAAAACTCCTTATTGTTATTGTGTTGGTTTTCTTCCTCTTCCTAGACTCTCACCCATTCCCTCCTTCATCCCATCTATCCTTCAACATCCAGTGCAAATGTCATTTTCCTCTGGTTCCCCAGGCAGTTATTTACTCCCTCCACTGTGAGCTTTGCTCATCTCTCTCTGACATACTACCACAGTGTATAGCATTACAGTTTACCTATTTATGAATTTGTCTCTCCACAAGTTCAGGGTTTATCAACCTCAGACACGTTGGAGTTGAGGTCAATAGCAGAGAAACGGTGGAATTAGTTTGCGGAAAATCACACACATCCTATCTTAGCCATGCTATGTTACCTATGCGATACTTGCCCCCTACATAAACTACATCTGATTTTCCCATAGAAATTCATTATGTGAAGATCAAGAGTCACACATGTTACAATAGGGAATGTACCATAGAAATGATCAGCACCTGTTTTCGTGCCAGATATAGCACTCAAAATAATTAATACTTGGTATCCTAACTTATTAACAGTTTTCTCTAAGTTTGGATAGTGAATTCCCTAAAACCTGACTACTCTTGAATCTTGAGACTTTCTCTCTTAGGTGTGCATGAAGCTAAGTGCCTTTGAGGGCTATCTCATCTATGGAAAGCAAGAATCAGGCTTTAAATGTCTTAACAAAATACCAACTTTGCTGTCTACTAACATGATATGCTGAACATATAAACCTTTACAATCAACAACTACTTACACTCTGATATCTGTTAAAAACCTCAATCTCCAATGCCGATATTCATTTCCTATTAAGAGCCTAAAACCAATTTATATTTGAGAAAAAAGGCTAAGAGCTATTCTAATACCAGTACATACCATTTATTAAGCTGTCACATTGGAAGAGTCAGTCATGATACTTGTTTTACATATATTTTCTTCACAGCAACACGATAATATAGCTATCACCTCCATTTTACAGATAAGGAAACCGACAGCAGCATTAAGTAACAATTCCTAAAGTAATGTGTTCAGAGTATGAATCCCAGATGTCTGCCCTTTACGTTAAGTACAGGCCACCTAGTGGCACGCTGGAGCCAGTTCACACCGACTCACAAGAGCTAACCGTGAAATTCTTAGGAACTGCACAAACTGTAACTAAAAATTAAATTATAAAAACTAACAATTAAATAAGTAACATTAAAAACAACAGTACTAATTATTCAAAACTCACTTCCCAAATGTTTTAGTATACTTTACTCTTGTGGTTAATTACTTTTATTGTGTGTGTGTATTCCCACACTTCCCAACTCTGTATTCAGTAATACCATTTTAGAAGCTTGAAACTGACCATGATGGGAGTATTTACACCAAAGAAATTGGTAAATCCTACAAAGTATGGCTTTCTTTTTTTCTGAGTGGTTGTTAAACATATACCAGCAAACCATGGAGTCCATTCATTATTCTGAAATAAAAAGTTATTTCAAAATGCAATACACATGCTCGGCCCCTACCCAGAAATTCTAATTCAGTAGTTTAAGGGTAAAGTACCTGCGTGTATATTTTGAAAAAGACCATTTCTCCTCCAAAAGGATTTTGATACATACTGCCAGCTGAGAACTACCATTTGAGATTTCTAAAACGGTTTTATGTATCATATCAGACATTAGAAAGCTACATACTTAAAACTGCATTACTTTAAGTCCCCAAAGATGTCTTTACAAACTATAATGTAAAACTGTGACACAGCTTTTCTTCAAGGATCAAAATAGCCAAAAGAAAGCTTCTATATATCTAAAATTATCAAAGAGGTTGCTGCTTATACAATTCAGTAACTTTCGTAAAAAGGTTATAATGAGACAACTAGATATCCATATGCAAAAGAATGAGGTTGGACCCTTACCTCACACCATAAATAAAAGTTAACTCAAAATGGATCAAAGATTTAAATGCAAGAGCTAAAGCTCTAAGATTCTTTGAAGAAAACATAGGCATAAATCTTTCTGACCTTGAATTAGACAATAGTTTCTTAAATGTGACACCAAAAGCACAACAAAAATATAGATAAATTGGATTTCATCAAATTAAAAACATTTGTTTTTTAAAGGACACCATCAAGAACATGAAAAGACAACCCACAAAATAGGAGAAAATTTTTGCAAATCATATATATAAGGGACTTGGATCCAAAATACATAAAGAATTTTTACAAATCAACAATAAAAAGACAACCCAATCTAAAAATGGACAAAGGATCTGAATAGACATTTCTCCAAAGAACATATACAAATGGCCAATAAGCACACAAGAAGATGTTCAACATCACTAGCAATCAGGGAAATGCAAGTCAAAACTACAATGAGATTACCAATAGGATAGGTATAATCAAAAAGTTAGATAACAGCAAATTTTGGCAAAGATGTGGCGTATTGGAAATCTCACACACTGATGTAAAGAATTTAAAATGGTGCAGCTGCTTTGGAAAGCATCCTAGCAGTTCCTCAAAAGGTTAAACATAGTTACCATATGACTGAGCAATCCCACTCCCAGATATAAACTCAAGAGAAATAAAAACATATGGCCACACAAAAACTTGTATACACATGTTCATAGCAGCATTATTCATAAGAGCCAAAACGTGGAAACAACCCGAACATTCATCGACTGATGAATGGATAAACAGAATGTGATATCTCAATACAATGGAATATTACTTGGCAAAAACAAGAAGTGAAATACTGATACATCCCCTAATGCTAAGTGAAAGAAGCTAGTGACAAAAAGACTCACATATTGTATGACTCCATTTATATCAATAACCAGAATAGGCAAATCTACAGTGACAGTAACTGGAATAGTGTTTGCCCAGGGCTGGTGGTCAACTGAGGGGCTAGGGAAATGACCACTAAAGGTTATGGGTATTCTTTCTGGGGTGATGAAATTGTTCTAAAACAGACTGTGGTGATGGAAGCATGACTGAATATGTGAAAAGCTGCCCAAGTGTACACTTTAAATGGATGAACTGTATCTCAATAAATTCGTTGCAAATGCACACACAAGAGCACGATAAATTTCTTTAAAAAAAAAATTAGATCTGGGAAATTTCCATTCCTGACAAACATCTATGTTTTCTTTTAATCAATAAACTACATCATAAATTGTGCTTCTCTTTTGGTTTCACCACTAAATTCTGTGATCATATGTGCTTTCTAGTTCAGTTTCTGTCACCACCATGCCTTGCCTTCACTGTTTTAATTTAAAAGTGTTCTACTGCAAGGCACTTCAACCCTTCTTGGAAGCGGGCAGGAAACGATGGCTGGCTGAATTCTGAAAACTTAAGAATACATTTAAATACTCGTGATGTCCACCATGGCACAGAAACCCTATGAAGTTCAGCTGGAGCTCTGCCAACCAGGTCCCTTCATTTTAACTACCACCAAGAACTAAAACAGTTAAGAATTATGAGTTTTTCCAGAGGACTTTTTCCCTCTAAATTACATTATCCATATAGAACATTGTAATGCAACATTACACATTTACCATATATTTAGCACACAAGATAATATTTAAAATAGAACATAAATAATAAATCACTACTGAAATTTAACTTTGTTTTGGGAAATTCATTCCTACCCTAACAGGTGAGGATGACTCCTCTGTATTTCGTTTCTGGGACTCAGTGTCCACATCTTGGCGCTTGTTCTTCATTCTTTCTCTAAGATCCCCTGTAGGTCTTTCTGGTGACCTTTGAACCAAAAAACAAAAACAAAACAAAAAACAAAACAAAACAACAAAAATCTATATTTATATAACATTTTATAAGAATATATTTACAGAAATAACCTCACAAATCTAAATATAGTTTTCTACTATCCATGGCTCCTAAACTTCAGAAAAACAATTAATAAATTTCAGCTTATATATTAATATATAAAAAAATATGAGCATCACTTACAAGTTTTCTCCCAGTACCAATCAAAATGCATACATTAAAACTCCATGGGGTGGCAGGTACTGGTGATATTAATAAGAAACTACAGGTGAGCTGAGAGAAAGGAATTTGTAATTAATAGCTTAATTTGTTTTCCGATGAATCACATAAATATATTAGTTATATTTGAAAGCAAAAAGTAGGAAGGTAAAGTTTTAAACCACAGCACTGCAAAATTAATCTAGAAACAACAGTATTACCACCTATACATGTATATGGTTGGATGCAACATCAACAACTGTGAAAATATTTTACGCATCTCAAGAATGAAAGCAAATACAGGAATTTTGAATGTTATTCTTACAACTCTTCTTAAATTTGAAATTATTTCAGAATAGAAAGTAGTTGAAAAATTCAAAGCAAGATTTTCAACAATGAGTTTATTCTCTGCTTTTATACTCTTGTTTTTAATTAAGGAAAAATATACATATTTATATTTAACACTGGTAAAGCTTCATAATTTATACTAGCAATTTGATAAATGGCTGTTCAATTATTTTCACACCATCACTAAGTGAGAAAAATAAAGCAGAGGCAGAAAACACACTGCCTTTATAGACTATTCCTAGAGCACCATTAAAAGAGGGCAATAGTTGTTAAGGAATGATATGTCCCTCTTTAGCCACCAAAAAAAAATGTGTATAATGTTTTTAAAGGATATAAACAAATTACAAAAATATTCACATCTATTTCAAGTAATAGCTGTTCAATCAAATCGAGTCCTTTATCAATCATTAACACAAATCACATGATTAGTGAAAAAATAATTTCAGTCAATTCACTTTAAAGGATCTCATTAACATTTACATGCACATTTTATAGATCTATATTAAATGTTTTAACAGTTAAAGCTGAACTGGTAAATGGAACTTCTTATTAAGAACCAGCACTTAAATGCTTTAAATTATAATTATGATGCACATGTAAATTTTATGTGCCCTAGTCTCCTTTATATAATAAGACAGTTTATTATAAACTTGTTTCTATCCTAAACAGTACCTAACAGAATGCTCTACATACAGTGAATGCTCAGTGACTTAAATGATTTGTGACTAAGTAAGCATTTCTGAAATATATTACTTTTCTTTCCATCTCTGAATCACATTATGAACTATATTTTTCTTCCTTACAAAAAAAAGGGAAAATACACAAATACAAAGGAAGTTATTGGGGAAAAAAATGCACAAAATAGCAAAATTATAACAAAAAATCCTTTATTCTAAATCTAGTAATGACACTACTTTTTTCCATTTTAGACAAATTTCTCTGCCCATTTTCCTCACAACCATCTCTTGTATAAAAATTTTGAGTATGTTAATGTCACAGATGAAGTAAAGCATGTATTAAAAGTACAGTAATAATATAAGCAAAACATTAAAATTATTGAAACAGTTTCTCCAGGTATGTGTGTGTTTGCACAGGTATGAAACTTATAAAGACTAACTTTCCCACATTGACAGGAGGGACAGATGACAATCTTAATACAAATAAAACAGAGTATTCAGCATCACAAGTAACCTAACAATGTACAACATTTAAGTGAACAGAGAAAGTCAGCTAATGTTAAGGTTTTGAAATTTAAGTTCTGTTAAACTTCAAAATCTATACACATACACAAAAATTCACCCAACTAAAAAGGAAATCTCCAAATGCTAATGTTCAGTTTTTACACTGTTGCTGAAGCCAAAGCAATCAGCACATTCAATTTTAGGACTAGGTAAATCAGTTGTTTACCCATCAAGTTTAAACTGCTTTTGTGACAATCTTTATGTATGTTACATCTTTAAACACCATAACAAAATCATCATGAGGGAGCCAAAAGAAAAATAAAAGATTTTTATTAGGAAAGTCTAATTTAGCCTTGCCTTTGTTAAAGGAAAAATGATATTCTAAATAGGTAGTACATTTATCCACATATAAATACATACTTTCCTTTACCTCAATATATTGTGATAAGAGATTTGGCAAATGCATTTTAACCTACAGAGCTTGCATTAGATTATCTTTTGTAATTAAGATTTGAATTTACAACATCTTAAAAAGCTAAAATTATACTTATTTAAATTTTACTATTTTAAGAGTTGAAAGTAGTCTCTCCTCACTAAAAGCAAATCCATGAAATTTTGCCATCTTAAACAGCACTTTAATATATAATTGGGGGGCAGGGCACGAAAGTAAGCCATACATTACAAAAACAAATTTTTGAGCAAATTAATTTTAAAGCAAACATCTTTATTAATCTTGCAATTAACAACTAAAAAGATCCTGTCGATCTTGGCTATTGATAAGACTACCACCAAAATAGAAAATTTGACCAAATATATGGTAGTATTTCAGATTTTTATACTAGATAAATTACAAAAGCCATCTTCTAATAGTATATGAACAATTCAAAGTTCTCAATTTACCTTCTATAATTGCTGCTATAACCTTTACCACGGGGTGAAGGGCCATGTACGAATCTACATGTGTTTCCATAGAGGCAGTTGCCAGTCTTCAGCCAGTTAC
Organism: Balaenoptera acutorostrata; assembly: GCF_949987535.1. NCBI lineage: Eukaryota > Metazoa > Chordata > Mammalia > Artiodactyla > Balaenopteridae > Balaenoptera > Balaenoptera acutorostrata. Next base: position 59,926,624 of record NC_080081.1, read on the forward strand.
GGCACTGTGTCTAAGAGACAGATATTACTATGTAAATTTCATAGTCATATTTATTTCTGGAAAAAAAGATGCTAGTGGGACAAAATTAAAATAAATGCTATCAAAATTCCAACTAACCTGAGATATATTACTCCCCAAATAATAAAAACATCAAAAAAAAAAAGCCCATAAACCCTAATGCCTATCTCACTCCTTTTTTATGAAACACATTTTAAAAAATTTACTAAACCAATATTCCTACAATAAAACAACCTATTCACTTTTGTGATATAAATAAGAAGTTGAAGAACAGGAATTCAAGAGAACCCCTGTGACTGTACTAGTGACAACTCACCTCTGCTGTACTGCCAGTGCTGGGTCCAAGCCTCTCAAATACACTGGGTCTTCGGGATGTGCTATCAGATATGGTCTTGGTATTTTCCACTGTGACCTTCCTTCTAATTTTTGACATTTTGTACTACTTTAACCAAAAAAGAGAGAGGCAAACTGTAAAATTCTTCAGTTTTAAATAACTGAGCCAATAACTTACAAGTAGATAAAATGGTAGATAAGATAACACTGCAAAATTACAGGGGATTTTTCTCAGAAGAAAAAAGCCATAGGAGAGGTCACAAGTAAACAGAGGTAAACAGAAACTATCTTCTAAGACATACCTTATTAGTGATTCAACAATTCTGAATCTTTTGGCTAGAATTTTACCTCTTCTACAGAGTGAGTAAGATTCTACTCACACAGTTAAGTTTCCATAGTACATTCAATTTCAGAAAACACACTATAAAACGTTTAGTTTCTAAGTTCCTTATAAAAGTTGTTTCAAAATTTAACAACTGTCTTTTAAAGAAAGTTGTGCTATCATTCTCCATCAACTAGTTAACGGTTAAAGAAAGCTTTGCCAAAAATAAAATCAGGTAAGAATTTTAGTCGGAGTAGAAATTTTGTTTTACACAGTTTAAGTGATAACATCAGCTATGTTCCAAAAATCAGCTTGGGAGAAAAATACTATTTAAATATTTTCTTTGTCTTACAGAAGCCAAAGAAGAACAGCATAATCAGGAAACTTATTTTGCAATAATACAAAAAACAAAAACAAAAAACAAAACCCTCAATGTTGATAAATGACCTTCTTTCAAAATATGACAGGCTGTAGAACTAGAAAAAGTGAAGGTGTTTTGATAATCTATACTGCATTGAATTGACATAAAAGTCAAAGGTGCTAAAAGAAATAAACAGGCTATTTACCATTATTATTAACAAGAAAAGAAAGACGAATTATAAAAATATTTTACAAAAGTAAATAAAACATTAGAAACTAAAATATACCATCAGGTGATTCAACTAGAAATGAAAATATCAGATAACAGCACTATGATATATGTTAGAAAACAATGTTAAATTCTAGACCTAGAATAATCTAGAGAGTACACTACTGTGGGAAGTGGGTAGGAACTGCCTAAGAGAAAGAAAAAGGAACTAAACCGTATCACACTTTATACACTAAATATTAGTTGAAATTTTGTTAGTAGTCAAAAGTTACTAGAATGAATGTTGTCAACTAAAGAAGTAAAAGTTCCACTTGGTAAAGAACTGGTCTCTATAAAGTTCACAAATGCTCTTTAATGTGGTTTCAAAGTAAGGTCCTATCACTTAAAAGGAAATTAAATCATGGTAGTACAGAATCAAAACTTAAAAAAAAAAAATTACAATGTTTGGTCCAGTTAGATACTTCTTGTCAAGTCACACTTTGAAAAGGTCCAAAGAATATGGACATTTGACAAATTAACAGGTAATGAACCAAAAGGAAAATATGATATGATACAATACGGTAGTTGTAAATTGGAAAAATGTATATTCTTATTTTCTAATATACAATGTAATCATTAATTACGATTACAATCAATTTTTAGTGATTCAAAAAAAAGTAACTTTAAAGTAATTACAAATTTTTAAAAATTACAGTGTCACATAAGTGAACAAGAATTTGTGCAACATAAAATCACTTATGTATCAACTGTTCATCAAGTAAGGAACTATGAGGTCCACCCTCCACACTAGAATGAGTATTGTAATATAATCTTTGATTTAACTTTTCTTGAGCTCATTCTCAGCCCAAATGTGAATTTATAAAGGGAAAGTTGGTGAATTCCACATGTACATTTGACTTACTGAACATAAATAAAAGCCAAGATAAGTGATAAGTGGAGCTGAGAAAGATCTAGAAAACGAAGAGCTTTGATTAACTGAGAAAAACACTTTTTTTAAAATTTATAACTAAGATTCGATAAGAAGTAAACATGTAACAAAATGTATGGAAAAAGTTAGAACAAAAACAAATTTTTAAAGTCTCATTATCTGTTACTATAAAAACATACAGGTGTACATTGAAACCCTCATTCATTAATTCAATTTTAAAAACATTTATTAATAAACTTAAAAATGAATGTGTTCTAAAAGTTTCTTATTAGTTATTATTAGTTATCTACAACTTGGGAAACAGGCACACCATCCCACCACACTGCATCAAGACAAGTAACCCTAAGCTTACATTTTTCCTTCCACTATCAGTGCCCCCAAAATCTCTATCCCCAACATGCCCCTACTCCCAACACACCCTCCCTCCTCCAAAAAAAATCAACAGTAGTGTTTTCCACAATTGGGGCAACAAGCTATTTATTATTATACTTGAAACACTGGTCATGTATTATCTCTTTTCTTGTCTTTCTGAGGGCTCCGGGTATTATTAACTCTGTTTCTCTTCCCCACCTATAACCTGTTGCTTGGATCAGCACTCCTCTCCTCCTCTGACCTACTGCTGGAAAGCATGGTCTCACAGCTTCTCTCCCATCCTAGATCCCTAACATAAGCTTTGAAGACTTCAAAGGGTTTGGACTGCGACAGACAATCAAGTGAGGACTAATGATCCAATCTTATTCCTTTACTTGTATTCTTGACACTAAAAAAGTTCCTTCCAACAGAGACAAAGTAGCCTTTACAGGTGACATCAAGAACTACAAGATTCACCTACATAGTGATTATCCCAGGAGTTTTACTTCTGCTACTGTTGAGTCTTCCAACTTAGGGAAGAACAGCAATGAAGTAAAGACGTATTCTCCTCTTTTCTTAGAGAGTCCAACAGTGTCAGACCTTGGCCTAAAATGACACTGAGTTTCAGGACCAGATCTAGGTTACAGGGAGGCCTAGACAGGAAAAAAAGAAGAAGAAAAAAAACCCTGAGGCAAAAAAAGAAAAAGTAGAAATTGAACTTTTCTAATTGACAGAAACAGGAATTCTTCTGATCATCTATCTAGGAACGTCTATCAGTAGTCAACAAATTATCTAAATATTATTATGAAACATTTATGATATTTGCACAGATAAAATGCCTTACACTTGCAAATACAAAATATAATATTTTAAATCCCATTTGTCTAAATATATACACATAACCTACAGTGCACCAGAAAAACATTTGCTCATATATATTAATTTAAAACTATGTTACCATCTAATATGACGATTAGAATTTTCACTCTAAAAATTTGGGCCCAAAGAGAAAGATAAACCACAAAAGAATAAAATGTAGATTTGACTGAGAGGAGGAAAACTTTTTCAATTAATATCTGAACAGGCTTCAATAAGAAGTAAATGCTTCAAAATATATGAGAAAAATTAGAAACAATAAGATAAAAATGTAAATATTAAAGTCTTCCCTATCTCAGAGACTTTGAAGGCTTTCCCTCAGTTTTCAATTTATTCTTCAGTTTTAAGTAACCATCACACTCCCACTCACATTATCATGTCTTTCCCAAACACGAGCATTAGCAAAGCCAGAGTGACAGTGGTAAAAGTCTGTTGAGTTACTCTCCTATTTCTCCTCTCCATTTGTAGAGTAAATAAATATCATAAGTTATAATACTTTTTCAACTGAAAAAGAAAATGAAGGGAATTCCCTGGAGGTCCAGCGGTTAGGACTCCGAGCTCTCACTGCCAAGGGCCCAGGTTCGATCCTCGGTCAGAGGAACTAAGATCCCACAAGCCGCGCGGCGTAAATAAAATGAAAAACATGGGACACAAAGTTTAAATCTATTAAGACACAACAAAAAGTCTTAATAAATGGGAAATGTCCTCCTTCCCCTGGAAACTTACAAATATCACAATGTACTCATAGCTTCATGCTATAAATATGACTGAGAAGGGAGAAACACAGGGGCCTTTTTCTAAATTATTTCTGAATCCTGATTACTAAAATCTTGTCAATAAAACATATTAGTTCTAGTATTCTCACTGCAATCCGCAATTACATCTTTTTGAGATCTCATTTTCCGGTAGCATAAATGAAAGCATAAAACACTTTAATCTGGATAAGTAGCACCATCATATTAGGAAACTGTCAAATAACTAAGCAATTAAAGCTACATAATTACTGGTACTAACTGATAGGAGAATAAATATCCACTGGCATTCTAAAATTAAAAGTGCTATATTAAAAATAAGACCTCTTCATATTTATATTTCTTCGTTTTGAAAGAAAAACAGTTAAGTTTATTTGTTGCACAGTGTGAGCGATTTTTTTCTTAACACAATTTATTCTAAGAAAAAAAAGAACTTTCTTGAACAATCTTGCCGATTGCTCATATGTGGACAGACTAAAACAATTTCAAACTGAATTCAGAACAGAATCGTCAGAACTAAACTGACTACACAGGTATGAGGAAGGCAATATTATAGCGTTGTGCAGAAAATACATTTTGTTAAAAAGACTATGCAGGGAGAATACCCCATGCTGGCAACTACTATAAAGCGAAGTAAACAGAACTGCAACATACAAACGACCAAAAAAGAATAGAAGACACTTTATATATACCAACACCAGTTAACATTTCAACTGCTTCTAAATATCTGCTGAAAAAGCTCCAACTCAACTCTATGTGAAAAGCAGAGTGGGGTTTGGGGGAGGTAGGAAAGACTAAAATTTACTGAAAACCAATTCTATAAATAAATGTTAAACAACTGCTTTCTATATGTAAATGTCAGTGCATATTACAATACAAATTAACACCGATAACTTATTAAATGTTTGATAACTTGTACAGAAAGTGAAATAGCATCCACCTGTGGGATTTTAGTTTTAATTTACAAATATGAAAATTAGATAAATTTGCATATCTTAAAATATGCAATCAATGTTCATTTCGAATCACCAATAGTTAGGAAGCGCGTTAAGAGGCACGCACCTGATAAAACTAGATCCTCCCAGATCCCCACAGTAAAAGTCTTAGTTTCACAATACAACTATTTTTAGAGACACAAATTGCTACATACCTGCGCCTACATTCTTAGTCTCTTTTTGAAATTGTCATGTTATAATCGAAATATTTCATTAAATTCTAAATTATTCGAAAATCTAGAGAGATGTCCACAAAACCGTCCAAAACATTGTCGCTTAGGTTCTAAAGTCAGTAATTTCAAACACTGCAGAACCAGACTCCGATAACCGGCACGACATACATACGCATGGATTGTACTGCATAAGCATTTGGACTTACTGCAACAGTATTTTTGGCAAAACTTTGAAAACTTGAGGTGTGAAGATTTTTCCAAACTTTTAAATTATTTCTTCAAAAAAAATCAAAAACCTGAAGAGGTTGCGTACGCCCATAATTTTCAAAGTAGTTCAAATTATCTGAAAACCTCGGAATATAACCGAGTGGCTTGACCCTACGCTCCACAAACAAGATCCTACCGATATCATTCACGTGATATCGACTCTGAATAATTTTCCAGCCACATACATTATTTTAAGCTATTTAGAAAGAGACAATGCCAAACATCAGAGCCTCTCCTTTCATTCCACCTTTCCGGGTTTCTGACAGCTGCCAAAAGTAACTACCTAGGGACTGTGAAGATAAAGTAGCACTCCTCAACTCCGAGGACCTGCGTCGTCATCACTGCCGGGAAATAACCAAGACCAAATATAACCAAAGTAAGATACCTTTCCCTAACGCGTCTGGAATGTGTAAAGAGGGAGCTTCTCAATCTAAGACCATACTCCGGCACCCTTCCATCTTATACCAATGCGAATACCGCGCAAGAGTTCCCCGGCTCACATCAAATGGTAGTGACCCAGCAAAGCCTCCATTCTGAATCCACTTGCCCCCTTAGGTAAACTCGCCAGCATCAGAACCAGGGCGAGAAACCAGTCAGGAGCACAGGGATCTATTGCAGAGTTAAGGGTGGGATGCTCAAGGAGAGCTCAAAATTCCGGCGTGACCCAAGCAGGGATGGAGGACAAGCGGGGCCTCCCCATCCCGGGCCCACCCAACGCCTTTCCCCCGGTACCCACGCCAATTCACGGAGTTCAAACTTACCTCCTCGCCGAGCTCCTTTCGCAAGCGCAGTCCGGAGGTGGCACCGCCGCCGCCGCTCCAAGGAGCGGGGGAGGCGACTCTCAGTCCCCGCGCCTGGCCCCGGGAAGACGACAGCGAGAAGGAGGTGCGCGCGCGGCTCCCGGGAACCGGTCCTCGGCTACCGGGGGACTCCGGGATGGCTAGGGAGCGGAACCCGTCCGCCGCTTCGCCAGGGTCAAGCGAGCCTGGGACGTAGGAAAAAAAGGAACGAAGAGAGACTGGAGAGTAAGAAAAGACAAGGAAAACACTATCAGGCCGCTGGGAGGATCGCCTCAAAATGCCGCCGGAAGTCAAGAGTTTGCCCTGTTCCTCTGTAGACCGAGGCAGCTTCCGGCTGCCAGATTAGTCGTCAGCGCGCATGCACCGCCCCTTTGTGGACACGCCCCCTGGGCGTAACGTCGCCTCCTAGGCGTGCGGTCGAAATCGAAAAACCTGTGCCTAACGAGCGAGCCCTGGAGAAGAAACCGGGAACCCGGGAGAGACAAAATTCCCAATTAACAGTGAATTTAAGAGAAAGCGTTTTCTCCTTTTATTACATAATTTCTTACAATGGACAGCTGTTGTGAATATGCAAAAATGCCACGTTTGTTGTCGAAGATAACTGCATTCATTCGCTCAACGTTTTTATTGAGCAGCTGAACTGGAGTGACAGGCGGTATTTGTCCTGTTTTTCACACGCCTCTGCTTTCTCGGCCATCGCCTATTACAGTGGAGCAAACGGAATGCACGGGTGTGTTTTTAAAGGCGTTAGCAGAAACTTACTGTAAATTTGGAGCAGAAATCTTTAATGTACTTGTGACAGGCTTTCCTTTTCTTGTTCAGGATGCAGTGCTCTGCATGAAAGTAGTTACTACAATTGCTTGAGATGTCTAGTCAAATGTCGCGAATCAAAGAAAAAAATCAGTACCTAGCCTCTCAAAAAAAAAAAAAAAGGAAAAACAAATGTGAACCCTTGTCTGCCTTAATTTTAAGGTAGCATTTATTTTGTTCTTTGACAAAACCAAGGAATGGGAAAACCTTTTATGAAAACTGATAAAACTTAAAAAGAAACTGGTACAAAGATTTGGTTTGGTTGGAATCAGTAAATTAAAATAGGGGAACAGAGTGAAAAAATCAAGGGCATTAAACATTCCTGATGACATGCCAAGCTATTTTAGAGACAGCAGCGAAAGCTTCTGTACAAGTGGGTTTGATGTAACTCTCTGGCAGCAAGAATCCATATCTGCCTGTATCTCGAAGTTCAATTGTAAATGAATATTTGATGCCCAAGTCATGGATCCAGTCATCCGAACCTCCAGGAGCTAGATCTACAAAAAGAAAAAAGAAATTACTTTTTGAAATACAGATGTTTCAAGTTAACTAACAAGATGGGATTTTTTTTCCTAAAAATGAAAATAGCTTTGCTTTTTTCTGATTATTAAATAATCTAAGTTTGTGGAAGAAAATAGAGATTGAAGGAAAGCAGGTTAAGGAAGAAAATAAAAATTACCCATATAACCCTACCAAGGAGTGATGGTCACCATTTATATTCTAGTGCTTTCTTTTTCAGTGCATACTTTAACATAATTTTTTTCCTACATAAATAAGATCATTCTATACAAGCTATACAGGAACATTCCTAAACATAATCTATCCTGGTCAGCTTTATGTATTAATGAGTTCAAATCTACCTTATCATTTTTTTTTCTTTAATTTTTGGCTGCATTGGGTCTTCGTTGCTGCGCGTGGGCTTTCTCTAGTTGCGGTGCACGGGCTTCTCATTGCGGTGGCTTCTCTTGTTGCGGAGCATGGGCTGTAGGCACGCGGGCTTCAGTAGTTGTGGCACATGGTCTCAGTAGTTGTGGCATACGGGCTTAGTTGCTCCGTGGCATGTGGGATCTTCCTGGACCAGGGCTCAAACCCATGACCCCTGCATTGGCAGGTGGATTCTTGACCACTGCGCCACCAGGGAAGCCCTACCTTATCATTTTTAATGATCTCATAGCATTGCTCTGTAAAGCTGGATGTAATTAATTTTAATAATTATTTATTTGGAGAGCTTTACTTTTTTCTAATATAAACAACTTTACAATGAACATCCTTGTGTATACGTAATTGCTTCTTTGTTTCTTTAGAATGTTTTCTCCCAGAAACAGATTTGCCAGTCTAAGGGTATGTACTTTTCACAGTTGTGCTGCATGTTGCCAAATAGCCTTCAAAAGAATTGAACTAATTTATACCTACGTTAGCAGGGTATGAATATGCCCATGCTCCATTCCCATACCATCCATGTGAATTATACATTTCTGGCAATTTTGTGGGTGAAAAATAATATCATATTGTCTTTATGTTTGATTATCAGTGAGTTGAACATTTTTTTGGTATATTTATTGACCATCTTTATATTTTTATCAATTGTCTTTGCTCATTTTTCGTCTTGATTCATTTTATAGATTACTTATAAAAGCAGCAGTAGTGTTATTAGCCCTGTGTAATATGTGGAGAATTGTTTTTTCTTATTTGGTAATTTAGCCTTCAACTTGGCTTATGGCAGTGTTTTTATATTAAAATATTTTATGTATCTGGAATTTATTTTGGAGAAAGACATGTTAGTAATCTAATTACAATTTTTTTCTAATTAACTCACCAGTTTTTCCAACCCTATTAATTGAACAATCTAACATTCTTAACTGTTTGGAATGCCTTCTTTATGAGATACTAGATCTTATATATTTGAGTGTCTTTCTGTACTCACTATTCCCTTCTATTGATGTCACTTTCAGGCTCAGTTCCTTTACAATGAACCTTCTTGTTTATCCATAATTGCTTCTTTGTGTCTTTATAATTAGTATAATTTAAAAAAAAAGAACTGCAACTACGACAGGTTTATAATGTATTTTAATACTTGGTTGGAGCAAATTCTCTCTTATTAATCTTATTTTTCAGAATTTTACAAGCTCTTCTACCAAATGTATTCTTTCAAATGAAGTTCAAAGTCATTTAAGTGTTCATTGGGACTGCATTAAATATACAAACTAATTTAGAATGACTGGCACTTTTTTTTGTATTGCTTTTCCACTCAAAAACATAGTGGGCGGGGCTTCCCTGGTGGCGCAGTGGTTGAGAATCTGCCTGCCAATGCAGGGGACACGGGTTCGAGCCCTGGTCTGGGAAGATCCCACATGCCATGGAGCAACTAGGCCCGTGAGCCACAACTACTGAGCCTGCGCGTCTGGAGCCTGTGCTCCGCAACAAGAGAGGCCGCGATAGTGAGAGGCCCGCGCACCGCGATGAAGAGTGGCCCCCGCTTGCCGCAACTAGAGAAAGCCCTCGCACAGAAACGAAGACCCAACACAGCCAAAAATAAATAAATAAATAAATAAATAAATAAATAATAAAAAAAAAAGGAAAATGTTTAAAAAAAAAAAAAAACATAGTGGGCTTCTCCTTTTATTTGTCTTCATTTATGTACACCAGTAAAGTTTTCTAGGTTTTTCATAGAGATCATATGGATTTGTGTGCACACATATATACATTTAACAATGAATCTATGTATGTATGTATCTATATGTACACGTCTGCATGTGTATACATGTATATTGGGGGGGCAGTAGTATCTTTTTTCCATTTTACTTTCTTCCTGATTGTTTTTGGTATATAAGTAAGTTATAGATTCGTATGTATTTAGTTCATAGTCAGCCACATTACTCAACTCTTTGTTACTAATATTTTTGTGTTTTCCAGGTAGACAATCATATAATATGCAAAGTGATCATTTTTCCTCCTTCCAATACCTATACTTGAATTAATGACAAAGGTGTTTACTGAAGCACTGTTTATACTGAAGTATTGAAAAATATCCATCAACAGTGGATTAGTTGTTATTCATTCAGCAAATATTTCTGATAGCTATTATTAATATTTGGCATTTATTCTTCCAGATTTTTTTTATACTTACACACGCGCACACACATACACACACACACACAGATTTGTATTGAATGAATGCATGCCTGGAGATGGAATGATTTCGTCAAAACAGGAAGTTGTTCTAGAAGCGCCTCCAGCCCTGAGGCACTATGGTCATGCTTTGGGGAACAATAGGAGACAGAGGATGGGAATCAAGAAAGCTCTGAATTATGAAAGGAAGTTGTGACCCAGAGCAAGGACCTGGGTCGGCAAAGGCAGAGATAGACCAGTGACAGCAAGAGACAGAGATACCACGTGGACCAATCTGGCCTCAGTTTGTCCTGAGATAATTTGGGATGATTGAGGAAGAAGAGGAAGATTCTGGACTTTCTACTAATAGAGCCTTTGGTGCTCAAGTAATTTATTGAAAATAATATGGATGTGATTATTAATATGAATGTGTTTTTAATCCCCCTGTAAATCATACCTGTTAAAGGAAACTCTGGGACTTGGAACATATTATCTCAAAGCCTTTTCACATGCCATTTCCTCTCCCTGGTTTTTTCCCACACCTTTGTTTGGCAGCCACTTACTGGGTAGTTCTCCCAGGCATGTCACCTACCAAGAAAGACCTTCCCAGGCCACCTGAGCTAAGTTGCCTCTCTCTCAGGCAGTCATTTTCAAACCTATACACTTATGTTGTTCACTTATCAATGGGATTACACTATATTTTACTATTTAATTGTTTACATCGGAGATTGGCGAACTTTTTCTGTAAAGGACCAGATAATTAATATCTTAGGCTTTGAGGGCCACATAGTCTATGTCAGAACTACTCAACTCCACTGTCCTGAAAGCTATATAGACAATATGCAAATGAATGAGTGTGGCTGTGTTTGAATAAAGCTTTATTTGTGGACACTGAAATTTGAATTTTATGTAATTTTCGCATGTCACAAAATTTTATTCTTCTTTTGGTTTTCTTCAACCATTTAAGAAATGGAAAAATCATTCTTAGCTTACAGGCTATCCAAAAACAAGCAGTGGGCTGGATTTGGCCTATGGGTTATAGTTTGCTGACACCTTGTTACATGCTTATTTTCTGTTTCTCTTCCCCCATCTCCCCCTCCAGTTTCAAAAAGAGCAAAATTGTCTGTTATCCCACTGTGGATACAAAGGAGTCCCTCAATAAATATCTCCCAGCAGAAATTAATTTAAAATATTTGTTAAGAGCTTGCCACACACATGTTCCCATCAGTGTGATACAAACAAAGGACATTCAACTGTAGTGTGCCATGAGCTATACTCTTGGACACAGGTTGTCACTAAAAAGCATCTAATGTAAATGGTATTCCTAGATTTGTACAGTGTTCAACCTGCACAACCTTACATGGTGGCCCTGGGCATCTTAAACATTCTTTTGACCCTTTATGACTTTTTCTGCTTCACTCAACTAGTGTGATACCAATTCTATAATCCCTACTCTATAGCACTGAGCATAATTTCTTAAGTATCATTTTGGTTTCTTTTTAGTATATTTATGTATTAATATAGCCTTGTTCAGTACTGTCATAGCTATTATGCTTCCAATTCTAACTGTTATAATCCGATTGTTTTACATGGGACCATGTTTAAAGATTCCACTTGGAAAAATTAAATCCACCCAGAAAAACCAAACACAAATTTCTTTAGTACCTCACAGTCCCCTAAGATCTTAAGAAGAAATACTTACATAAACTTTCTGAACCACTGCCATGTGTATATCTCGTATTTTTATTAGTATTCTCAATAGCATGGACTGCTTCACTGGCCACTAGAGACTGAAATCAATAGGATATGGAATTTCAGTTAATGTACAGCTTTAAAACAAGACAGGTAGAAGTTTCTTAAAAATAAACAAAAACCCAATCATATATTTAGTCAATCAAACTGTATATATGAAGAAATAGAGAGCAGAATGGTTGTTGCCAGGGGCTGGGGGTGGCGGAGGGAGGAGAATGTGGAGATGCTGGTCAAAGGATACAAACTTCCAGTTATAAGATGAATAAGTTCTGAGGATCGAAAATACAGCCTGGCGACTATAGTTAACAATACTGTATTATATACTTGAAAGTTGCTAAGAGAGTAGATCTTCAGTGTTCTCACCACGAAAGAAGAAACTAATTATGTGAGGTGACGAACGTGTTAATTAACTTTATTGTGGTAATCATTTCACAATATATATGTGTATCAAATCGTCACATTGTACACCTTGTACTTACACAATGTTATAAGTCAATTATATCTCAACAGAGCCGGGGTGTGGAGAGAATTGTATATATGAAAAATCTGCATGTATCCAAGAGATAAATTGAGAAGAATAAATTAACTTTTAAAAATGTTTTTCTCTTTACGGAAATCACAGTTGGGTGGCTTTAGACACAGACTCTTCCAATATATTGACATTTTATTTAAGTTGAAGAAAAAATAATTCTCATATGCCTTTTTTAGGAATTCATTTATTTTGTAAAACAAAGTATATGTAACCAAGTTATACTGTAAAACAAAGTATAACTATATTTCAAAGGCAAACAACTAGACAAAACTTTCACCAAACTTTAAACCCAGCTTCTCTAAACAATACACATATGTCAGCAATGTATGATTCCCTCCTCATCCTTCTCACAAACTCTATTTCCTTTTCGTGTAAAATGTCTAATACCTCCGAAAGACTCATCAAATAAAAAAGTTTATATCCCTGGTGTGCTGCAGGGTAGTAACTAAGTCCCCTGTTCCACTATTTTTGTTTCTAGCTTATGCACATCTTTTCTGAAATTGGCACTAGCATCATGGTATTCACTGTCCCTCCCTTGAAGGACCTGAGGAATATCAGTGGATATGATATTGTGCCATTCCTCTGCTCAAAACAAAAGTTTTAATGGAACCCCCTGATCTACAGAATAAAATGTAAATTTATTCTGACACTCAGACTAGGTGACCTCTTCTTCACAGGCTGACCTCATCTACTTTCTGAGGGATCAACTTCCTTTTTTTGCCCCTACGTTCCCCTGAACGTACTTCCTATGGGGAGAACCTTGGCCTCAGCTTAGAAAGGTCTTCCCCTCCGGGTCCACTTACAGAAATCCTATCTTTCAGTATCTGGCTGAAATTGTGCCTGTTCCTTCACTTCACTGGCACTTTATCATTCCTTTTTCTTTACAGTATGCCACATCTTAATAGATTATAAGCCCTCGGGACAGGGTCTTTATCCCCTCACTTATCTGTTTCCTTCTGAATGAATTAATGAGGCCACCCCTAGCTATCCCAGTCAGAAGTGAGTTGTACCATCTGTGCCACTTACTTAGTAGTTACTATACCTTAAGAGTACAGCTATCTGTAACAATTGCTAATGGCTGAGCTCCCTAACCATATCATATTCTCCTAAAGGGCAGGGTCCTACCTGATGCTTCTTTCAATGTCCATCAACACAGTATTTTACACATAATAACTCTCAACAAACACTTGTGATGATAGTGATCCAAAAATAATTCAAAATCACACTAAATCTATTTCCAGATCATGATGAATATCCTCTCACTTCTTCAAAGATAACACCAATAAAGGAGCTTTCCTTAAAAGTTTTCCCTTGAGAGGAAAAAGGAATCATAAGTATCAAGGATGTTTCTGTTCTAAAGGAGTTATTCTTAGCAACTGCAAATAACTTTATATTTGTCATCAGGAATTGCTAGCCCCTAATGTGGCTATAGTTTATTCTGTTAAGAGAACCAGAGCAAAACAAGTCAATAAGAAACAAACCACTACATAAAGATCAGACCTTGGGCAAGAAATGGACTGTTGCCATAGCATTTCCATTGTCTAGAGAGCATCTGGGATGAGGATTTGTCCAGACCTAGCCACAATCCATCAAGAACCCTTGCATCCTTTGCCATTAACCCAAGCATAGAATATCTGGGACCAAAAAGTGATGAGGGGATAACAGACTGTACGAGTCCTCTTTGAACTCACTATATCATCCACTGCATTCCACAAAAGGAGGGAGGTCTTGCCTCAATGCTGAAATTGGACTTGCTTTTAATAGGACCAAACCCCTGCAAGTTAGGAAGGTCAGTGTATAAACAATTCCCAATGCTAGTATCAAATCGATAAGTATTGTGCTAAGACTTGACCTGTGGTGGGCTGTTGTAGAAAGCTAGCACCTACAAACAGACCAATAATTCCAGAAAGTTTTGTCCTTGTCCTTGTTCATATGGCTTCATATGTAGATCAGGTCAAGGTAGACTGGTTCCCTCCTGACATCCCAAGAGCTTGTCTGACATTTTCCTAGAGAGCCCCTCTGCTAGGCGGAAGTTCATGTCCTCAAAATAAGGCTCAGTTCTTTACAATCTCTCAATGAACCCTGACCTAGGGTGACTCTCAGAAATGTTAGATCAAGATATAAAGCATCTATCCCCCTTTGTCCTCTACAGAACATTTTTCCCCACAGTTTTTGATTCTTGAACTACGTATTATTTTACTTCTGAAATGCTAATGAGAAAATTAATTAAGCAGCACTTACTAGTTCCTCGTGGTCTTTGCTTTTGCTTCTGCTATAGGAATACGGAAACACTATCTTCTGGGAGTATGAATGCATGCTGACGTAAGCTTTAATGTGGTTGATGTTTCTTCTCAAGAAATCAGCCACTGCCTTCACTTCTGGTTCCGACTCAGGGTAAAGTCCACAGTAGGTTTCCGAGCACGAGAAACTCGAGGCACCTTCCCCTGTAGTGAAATTGATGGAGTGGATTCATAAGTAGATACGCAACCTATTGTAATTTGTGATCTCCCTGACCATGTATTCTCCTAATATATAGGGTGTAACATTTTTCGATAAATGGATTCACTCGAGCTCTGTAAAGAACATATTTCTAATGTCCCCTAAATGTTGTTTATGTTTATTTTGAATTCAAATATTTACATGCCCTCATAGCAAGCCATCCAACAGTTGCTGCCTGAGGGCAGCCATCTCGCAGCCTCGAGAAAGTGGCTAAGAGAGTCTCAGAAATGTCAGCTCTGCCTCCAAACTTGTGGTTACAAGAGAAAAACAAACCCCATTTTCTTTCATCATTGTAAGTTTGGTTTTCCTGACATGTGTAGCTTAAAAATCACTAATTACACCGTGATGAGGAGTGGCCCCCACTCGCTGCAACTGGAGAAAGCCCTCGCACAGAAACGAAGACCCAACACAGCCAAAAATAAATAAATAAATAAATAAATAAATAAATAAATTTATAAAAAAAAAATCACTAATTAATACAGCCCATAAAAGTCTCATTTGAGAACTCAGAATATGTAAGTCTGCATTCAGTGCTACTTCTAACTTGCTAAAGTGGTTTAGTAAGTAAAACGGAATGGTGATATTTGGTGCTAGACTAATATGTGTTCATTCCTTTGAGAAATTATACAAAACATCACTTCAGATGGTAGCCTGACTCCCATCACTTCTCTCCTCTGTACCTAATTCACAGCGGTAGAGCCCCAGGGAGCCACCTCTGACCCAGAAAGATTCTTCCCTCCTGGAAACCGTTTATTAGCCCCAATTTGGGTCCCTCACTTGTCTTTTGCCATTCGGAATCCCTCCACTGATAACTTGAAATCAAGATGCAGATTCTAGTTTCAGTCAAGCTGCTCTCTTGAAAACAAAGAAGATAACAATAATAACATCAACAGCTGACATCCAAAGAACACAAGCTATCTGTCAGGAACTCTGCTAAGACTTACAGGCGATATCTCATTTAATCTTTACAGCAAACCTGTGAAGTAAATGCTCTTATTTTAGGAGACTCAAATTGGGCACCATTGGTGGTAACCATTCTTTACAGTAAGAGGCTATGTATCATATTGTTAATCACCCCATCACTTGATTTCAATCTTGTCTTTGCCATTTAATAGCTATATGACTTGGGTAATTTTTTTTAACCTATGAGTCAAAAGTTGATGTAATCCAAATTAGTCCTTTATAGGAATGAGTAACGGTAATGAAAGATGAGGCCTTAAACTGGACACTACTTTTAGACTTCCATTATAAGGACTGTTTGGAATCCCCATTCTGTGTAATATCAACAGAACTTTTGTGGCCCAGCAGGAAATCTGAATACCCATATGATCTCCGGCTTCCCAAAGCAACCAAGCAAGACAAATTCTTTTCACTCAATGGGTATTTTACATTAAAAAAAAAACACTTGTGGCACAAGATGGGCATCTGACACCGTCAACTCTTAACATGTTGGAAATTTTCGTTTCAAATATACTTCTGTTTTATTTTTTAAAATGCCAGTAAGGCACTGCTAACTGTTAAGACTCAACAGCAATTTTAAAAAGTTCTAGTCTTCTATTTTGGCATTTAAGCTGTCTATCACTCACTTGCATTTCAATCAATCTTCTAGAGTGGTTGAGGAAGAGTAGAATTATTGGGCATGCCCTAGGAGGCAAGTCAATCTTGATTTTTTTAAACCTATCTATACCTCAATTTCCTTATCTACTAAATGGGTAAATTATAAAATGCTTTTCCCAGCGCTGGCATATACTGAGTGTTTAGTAACTTGTTTATCAGCATTATCATCATCATCACCGTCACATGGATTGGGACACAGAGAAGGCCAGTGTGCATTGCAGAGATGAGATGGGGAGAGAAAGGAGCCACTGACCTCCCTATAGCGCTCCAGGCCCAGTTCTAGTCTGTTTCCGAGGTCTGCCTGCATCCCAGTCCTTGGGTTCCATGGGCTACTCCATGATCCTTACGATCCTTACAGAGCCTGCCTTCCTCTTTTTTTTTTTTCCCCTTCAGTACTTTTATTTTTTCATTTATTTATTTATTTTTGCCTTGTTTAAAAAAAAATTTTTTTTTTATACAGCAGATTCTTATAAGTTATCTATTTTATACATAGAGCCTGCCTTTCTTACTTAAGCTTCCTCTATTTTCTTCCTTTTATTGCAACAGAAACAGCCTTAATGTTTGTCAAACATTCCCCCCGCCCCCAAGAAAATGCTGTGCTGAACACCCAAGGTCTTTCCAAGTATTTGTGTTAATTTTGAATCAATAATGTTATTGGACAAAACATTTTTGATAGTTTAGTTACGTTTGAATACTTTTAATTTATTTAACCTCATATGTACAGAGTTTATCATTTCAAATGTAATCAATAAAAAAATTATTCATGAGATATTTTGTGTTGCTTTTTCATACTAAGTCTTTGAAGTCTGGTGTGTATTTTATACTCATTGCACACCTCAGTTCAGACAAGACACATTTCAAGTGCTCAATGGCCACATGTGGCTAGTGGCTACTGTACTGGACAGTGTAGCCTCAGATTCTCATTTTGTGACTGTGATTCTAGAGATTTCAAACTTTTGGTTGAAAGAGCCATGCGGAGTCAGGAGACTTGTGATTGAGATTCTGTTTTGCCATTAAATAGGCATGTTAATCTGGGCAAGCTACTTCATCTCTTTCAGCCTAAGTTCTTCATCCGTACCAAGAGGTGCTCGGTCTTCCAGGTCCCTTCACACTCAACCATTCTTTGATCTATAGGCAATGAGATCAAAAAAATATCTAGAGTAGGCACACTCATAGAGACAAAAAGTAGATTAGAAACTACCAGGGGCTCCTGTGGGTGGTGAATAAGGCGATACTGCTCAATGGTTACAGAGTTTCTGTTTGAGATGATGAAAAGTTTTGGGAATGGATGGTAGGTAGTGATGGTTGCACAAGATCGTGAATGTACTTAATGCCATTGAACTGTACTTAAAAATGGTTAAAGTGGCAATTTTATGTTATATATGTTTTATGACAATTTTTTAAAAAATTGAAAGACCGTATGGTCTCTAGGAAAAGAAATAAAAGATTTTCCACCCCATGCCAGTTGCAAAAACTGTGTAGTTTAACTTACTATTTCAGAAAATGAGTGGAGCTGTTTTAGGAAGTTTGATATCAGAGGTCCTCATAAATACCCCCTGTTATGGACTGAATTCTACCCCCCCCCCAATTCATATGTTAAAGCCCTAACCCACAATGTGCTATATTTGGAGATAGGGCCTTTAAGGAGGTTAATAAAGGTTTAATGAAGTCATAAAGGTAAGGCCATGATCCACTATGGCTCTTGTCCTTATAAGAAGAGAGAGACAACAGGGATGCTTGCACACAGAGAAAAGGCCATGTGAGGACACAGCAAGAATGCGGTCATCTGCAAGCCAAGGAGAGAGGCCTCAGGAGAAACCCACCCTGCTGATAAACTTGATCTTGGACTTACAGCCTCCAGAACTGCAGGAAATAAATGTCTCTTGTTTGAGCCTTACAGTCTGTGATATTGTTTTATGGCAGCCCTAGCAGACTAAGATACCCCTACACCTATTCCCATCTCCAGCACACACACACACACACACACACACACACACACACACACAATTTTAATACAGAGGAAAGGTAAAATGAACATAAAATGAATAAGTAGGCTTGATATATCGCTTCCTATTAATAAGTGAGGTGCTCTTTTAGATCCTTTACAAAGTATCTTAAAGGCACATTCTAGGTGTAGGGACAAGGAAAAGATTAGATTTAATTCTTTTTTTGCACTGTCTTACTCACATATTACTGAAGAGATGCTGGGGCACTTGGCAGAAAAGAGTTCCTCACTGTTATTGTTTGTTTTATGTGAAGCTCTCTCTTATCCATATGCTTGCTGCTTCTGTTTCTGCTTTTAACTCTTGTGATATGTAATAATACAAAACCAGGCCTAATCGGGACCTGAGATATTACTTAATGGCAATAACAGAATACATCTTGAGTACTTGGCTATTCAAATTAGGTAATGCTAGTTTTACCACGAAAAACATTAAGTAAAATAGAGCAGCAAAAGAGCTTGCGGATGAAAGAAGTTCCAAAAGGGAACTTATAACTGAAGAGTGATTGTCAGACGTAGAAGAATTTCAACAAATTTGGAGTTAGTCAGCCTGGCTTTATAGCCCAGCTCTGCCACTTCCTAGCTCTGTGCTCTTGAGCAAGGGACTTAACCTTTTAAAGTCTGGGTTTCTTCATCCATGATGCATAGATAATGAAACTCAGGGGATGGAATATATAAACTGCTCAGCACTTAGCAACTGTCAGCTCTATGTATTCAGAGGTCTTTTATATCAGCTGCTGTTTCTCTGGCTTCCTGCCCAATTATCACTGCTGTGGCAGTCTTTACACCTCAGTGGGCACTTTCATTGAACAATCTTAGCAACAGAAGAAACCACTAAGTGATTCCCTTGAGCCTGAGGCAGGATAAACTGTTCGCTCCTCGGTTTACTTACTGTATCTGTAGCTCTCTTAAAACAACTAATTTCATGCACGTGTTCATTTGAATAGCTTTCAGAGACCCCTCGGTGTGTCAGGTACTGCACTAGGTAATGGTTAGTGGTCCCTGCCCTCATGGGGTTTCTGACTTAGAGGAAGGAGGAAATGAAGAAAAAAAGTAAGTACTCTACCGAAAAGTTTTCATAGCTACTCTGGGATAATGATGAAATGTTCAAAATCATGAATTTTCACTTCTTTTTTTAAAAGGAAATACAGAAGATCATGTACCTAGGACTATGTAGAGTAAAGGAATGGGAGGAAGAAGATGTATCTGTGGTTTCAATAGCTGTGCTCCCTTGTCGTCACATGCTCCCACCTCCAAAAATATGGGTGATTCCAGCTCGTCATTAAGTTTAGTGTTGCTTTGTAGTTGTTTCTCAAATGCAGTAACTATGAAACATAGTGAGGGGGTGGTGAACTAACACCTACCTCCCTGAGAGCAGACAATATCCCCGAATGCCTAAATCAGTGTTCACCGAGGGTCTTAACTCATTGGAATCAAGGAGCAAGGAGCTCCCACAGTGCTGGACACAAGTTTCTCTTTACGATATTCATGAAAGAAAGAACTTAAGAAAGTGAATAGTGAATACAAAACAAAATGTTCTGGGAATTCCCGGATGGGCCAGTGGTTAGGGCTCCACGCTTCCACTGCAGGGGGCATGGGTTCAATCCCTGGTTGGGGAACTAAGATCCCACAAGCCAAAGGGGAAAAAAACCCCACAAAATGTTTTGCAGCACTATAGAAGTCAATATTTTCCAAAGCAATTGAAAATAAGAGGTACCCACCCAACCCTAGCCTTTGATATCTTCATAATGAATGTTATTTGTTTATGAAAGTAGGAAATTTAGTGGTCACTTCCTTATGATTTTAGAGAAATAGAATTTTAGAATTTTGAAGCTAGAAGGGACCTTAAAGAACTAGTCCAACTTCCTTCTTTTAAAGGTATGGATGTGGCAGGGAGGAACAGGGTAAGGGTGTTTTGCTGATTTGAGTCAAACTTCATAGCACTACGTTTAACCAAAAAGTTTCTTATTTAAATTATCTTCTGATTCAGATAGGCCTCCCCTCTAATCAGTTTGAATTAATGGGCTTTTAGGAATACCACCTTTTAAATGAAGAGACATTTGCTAGAAATAAAGCAAACAACCTACCACACCAGTGTTTGGAGTCAAAGTTCCTGTTCAGGTCTGTTCCAACGCAAGAATTGTTTTCATGAAAAGAACGGTTCTTTCTCCACATTCGATTCTAAATAAACAAAACACAGGTAACCAGGGCAGCCATGTTTGCAGTTCAGGAAAGACATGACTTTTAAAGCCTAAGTGGACAGTACTGTGTTTCTTTCCTTCAACCCCATCTCTTTGTCCTGTCACTGTCTTCACAGTACTTCTTGCATAGCCCCTGTTCTATCCAGGTCTCAGCTGGGTTCACTCAAACTTGAATCAACTGAAATGGTGATATTTCATGAGCTTTGACCTATACAAAAAAAAAAATTCATTTGGTTTTGCTAGGCTGCTTACTGGCCTTCTTATTTGGCCTTGTTTCCTTTAATTTTATGCATTGTCATTTTAAGTTCCTTCTGCGAAAAGTAAAATAACTTGGTGTTTCAACTCAAATTAAAACCATGAGTCATGAGGTTTATTTTTTAATTGAAATGTATTTGACATATAACATTGTATAAATTTAAGGTGTTCAGCATGTTGATTTGATACATTTACATATTGTAATATGATTGCCATTTTTGGGATAGCACCTCTATCATGTCACATAAATTATCATCTCTTTTTTGTGGTGGGAATAATTAAGATCAAGTCTTTTAGCAAGTTTGATGATTATAATACAAAATTGTTGAGTCATGAGTTTCAATGCTCTCTTTAGATTGAATTCAACACTCACTTAAAACCTATAGGAGGCAGAGCTGTGAAGACACCTCTAGCCTGATGGCTCCTTTGATTGTACCGATTCAACTCTGGTTTTTAAACGTAAAGCAAATACCCCATTGGGTTCTTGGGGTAATCTGGGAATTTGATCATGTAAACAGTTGCACAGACTTTGTTTAAGTTCTGGGTTGGGGTGACACGGCACACTTTTCCCTATTCCACCAACACTTCTGCCAAGCCTCCCAGTTTGCTTCCAACCCCAGCCCTGTAATTCTGGTAGCAACAGTTGTTCTGAGGAAATCAAGTTCTCATACTTCAGGGACTAATTGGCAGAGTTAAGATACAAAGGACAGTTGGGGAGTAAGAATATCTAAAAGGTGGCTGAATTCCACTGTGATTCCAGTGAAGGCATAAATTTATTGTAATAGCAACCTACAAATGTGACCATTTATTGAACACCAATTTTGTGTTAGGTACTATGCTAGGTATTTCTTATTTACTTAGTTCAGGGTTTGCTCACTCCTACGGACAAACTTTTGCTCACTGTATTCGTCTTCCCTGAGATGACTTTTTCATCAATCTCCTTCACTGTTCCTATCTCTTCTGCTTAAATTACCCTCTACATAGAATAATTCCTGTATAATTCCTTATGTATCTAATCACTGCAATTATTCTCATTCCCCTTAGTGTTTGTATGTGCTATTCAAGGAGGTTTTTCATATATGTTCAACTATGTTTTTATGTGCCCCTCATTAAATTAGAAAGGACTGTACTTCATATTGCTTGAGTGATTTTACATGAATCATGATGTTGATGGATTAGAAATAGTAATGGTTTCCAGTATAGATGAGACGGACCATGATATTCATACTTATGTTCATGATTGAGTTAAAGGGTACTAGGATTAAATTCGCATATTGGTTGGAATGCAATTCTGCTACCATGCATGTTCGGTTAGAATGCTGTTCTAATTCTTGCAATTCATGCTTTTACAATCAAAATACCATTCAAACGACTCCTAGCAAGAATGAATGGATGTAGGCACTGTGCATCAAGGTAGCTAACATCACAAAAAGAGATACAGCCAGACATTGTGCACCTCCTGTTGGGAGAACACACTATTACAATGAAGTAGTCTTGCCAAAAACGTCAAACCTGAATCTTATAAAGCTTCCAGAATCCAAATATCAAGTTTTAGAAAATACAGAGGACAAAGGAACATGGCAAAGCAATTAGCAAATCCAGATAACAGGAAGCTCTTTTCTTCAATGAAAAAATTGCAAGGAAATAGAGAAAAAGAGAGATGGAGAGAGAATCTACAGATTAAAGTAAAAATAAAAGCTATAAACCAATCACAATATATTAGCCTTATTTGGATCCTGAACCAAAGAAATAAACTTTTTGAAAAGTTATGATACAATTGGAAATTTAAACACTGCTTGGAAATCTTATGCTAGTAAATAATTATTGTTCATTTTTAGGTATAATTGTACCGTTATTTTTTTAAGACCTCTTTTAGAGAGGCATACTGAAATATTTATTGATGAAATGATATGGTATCTGAGATTTGCTTCAAAATAATATGGGTAAGATAGAAGGGAGTTGGGGATAGAGATGAAAAAGGATTGGCTATGAGTTGATTGGCTGTGTGATGGGTACATAGGAGTTTACCATACAATTATTCCCACTCATATATGTTTGAACTTTTCCATAATGAATTAAAAATTTTTTTCATAATAAAACCATTATGCCAGGGTCCAGGATTCTATAAATAATTCAGCTTATGTATCCTGTATCCCCTGTTTCGTTTTCTTTACCTTCACCTACCTTTTTCCATGTGTAGTCATAACCATCCACGTTAACCACCGGCATAACATAGAAATCCATGTGCCTCAGAAGACTGGTAGGCAGATTTTCTTGCCCATGGAAACGAGTTACCTGCAAATTAAACCAAGTATATCTGATGATATATCTTTTATGTCCTTCTAAGCTTAGTCTGTGTCTTCTTCTTTAACTGAGATATAATTGACATATAATCCTTGAACAACACAGGTTTGAACTGTGTGGGTCCACTTGTATGCAGATTTTTTTCAATAGTAAGTACTATAGTACTGCATGATCTGCAACTCATTGAATCCACAGATGCAGAACTGTGGATATGGAGGGCCGACTGTAAAGTTATGCCTGGATTTTCAAGTGTAGGGAGGGTGGACGCCCCTCATCCCTGTATCGTTCAAGGCTCAAATGTATTAATTTCAGGTGTATGATATAATGATTCAAAATTTGTCTATATAGTGAAGTGATCACCACAATAAGTCTAATTAATATCCATCTAGTTAACATCCACTAAACTTAGTCTATTTTTTTATTAAAAAAAATTTTTGAGGGCTTCCCTGGTGGCACAGTGGTTGAGAATCTGCCTGCCAATGCAGGGGACACGGGTTCGAGCCCTGGTCTCGGAAGATCCCACATGCCGCGGAGCAGCTAGGCCCGTGAGCCACAATTGCTGAGCCTGCGCGTCTGGAGCCTGTGCTCCGCAGCAAGAGAGGCCACGATAGTGAGAGACCCGCGCACCGCGATGAAGAGTGGCCCCCGCTTGCCGCAACTGGAGAAAGCCCTCACACAGAAACGAAGACCCAACACAAGCCATAAATAAATAAACAAATAAATAAAAATTAAAAAAAAAATTTTGAGATGTTTAGATTTGCAGATTCAACTTTCAGGAAGAGTATTAATTCCTTGAAAAGTCTGAACTTAGGGTACTATGTTGCTAAGTGATGGTAAATGCCCCGGATGTGGGACAATTGGTCTTCCTATGTATGGAGGCAGAAAATACAACCATCTATTTTCTAAAACTTCCTTCAAGAAACAAAAAGAATTCTTTATTAAAGCTTAAAGCCCACTACAAAGATTTAAGGAAACAAAAACCTACATATATTTCCACCCTTTTCACAATAATCCGTTCTCAATCAAAGCTTAGACTAACCTTGTCTTATTCCCACACATGTCTAGATAATATTTTCTGCATTGTCCTTTTAAGTTGTGAGCTAAATTTTTGCTAGAATCGAGTTTGTTTCCCAAGCATCAGATCATTTGGCTTTAAAGCCAGTGGTAGCTTTTCCTAGGTACTGGCTATGAGTTTCGTAACAGATACCATCTGACACTGCTCTCCTGTGCTTTAGACTCATACCCAGCTTAAGGTCACATATTTTAACATGATCCAAGGACATCCACATTCCAACGACTGAGAAGTTCACTCCAAAATGACCAAATATAGACGTAGCAGAACCACAAAGACAAATTTCAGCCAGTTAGATCATTTCATCTAGGACTAAGCTTTGGTATAAATTCTTCATTTGTGGCAACATTGTTACATTTTAATTCGTGGATTAGTTCACAATTAGTTGTTGATTTAAACTTTACTCAAAAGACTTTGTTAAATATTTTTTCATTGTTGATAAAAAGAAAATGTCTTTTTTAAAAATTGAAGTATAGTTGCTGTACAATTTTATATAAGTTATAGGTGTACAATATAGTGGTTCACAAAAAAAAAAGGAAACCATTGACAAAACTAGAAGACAACCTACTCAACGTGAGAAAATATTTGCAAATGATATGACCAATAAGGGGTTAATATCTAAGAAAAATGTCTTTTAAATCTTACCTTTGCTATAGCTAAAACTTTACCATCTTTTCTTTAAATATTTAAAATATTATATCCATATTTTCCTAGAACAACCATAATAGTCAAATTTAAATTATTTGCCATAGATAACTACTTATTAAATATGGGAGAAAAGAAAGCAAAAGTACAAGTTACTTTTTAATCTACTATAGGTCAGAAACAAAAGCTTAATGAAAAGGAAGTAATTTTATAGAATGAAAGAGGCAATCTTTTAAATAGTTGAGCAACTAGTTAAATACATTTTTATGCTACAAATTTGCAAATCTATGTTAGAGTCATTTTTCAGTAATAATGTGGCATTCATTATCAGAAAAAAAAGATTAGGAGATCTTATTTTCTTTCAAATAATAAAGCATTTATCATTTTTATTTCTACAATGTTTGCTGAAATTTTAATAGACATGCTATGGTTGGTTATTTTGTCCTTTTCACTCTCTTTATTTCTTTCCTACTTTAGCAATGGTTGGATGGGAGTCTTTCAGCAAAAAGTTAGTCTCTGAGAGATGATCAATGTTAGTCTGAGAATTTCTTGTCGCATAAGCAGGGCTCCAAACAGAAAGGGTGAGTGAGGGTTGAAATATAGCCTATACTCTGTGTGTCAAGCCCTACCTTCATGTGTGGTTGCAGCTGAAATCCCAGAGGAAGGGGTGCCTAGCTTTTAACAGTTTTATTGAGATATAATTCACATGCCAGAAAATTCACCATTTTTAAGTGCACAATTCAGTGGATTTTATATCACAGAGTTATGCAACCATCACCACTATCTGATTGTAGAATATTTTTATCACCCTGCCCACCAACACCAAAAACCAAAAACCCCTTAGCCATTAGGAATTACCCCCCTTCTCCTATCTCCTCTTCCCCCAGCCTGGCAACCACTAATCAACTTTCTGTCTCTGTGGATCTGCCCATTCTGGACATTTCATGTAAGTGGAATAATAAAATATATGGCCTTTTGTGTCTGGCTTCTATCACTTAGCATAATGTTTTCAAGATTCATCCATGTTTTAGCATGAATCAGTATGTCATTCCTTTTCATTGATGAATGGTATTCCATTGTAAGGATATACAACATTTTATTTATCCACTCATAAGTTGATGGACGTTTGGATTGTTTCCACTTTTTGACTTATGAATAATGTTACTTTGAACATTTGTAAACATATGTGTTCAAGTCTCTTGCCTATACACCTAGGAGTGGAATTGCAGGGTCAAATGGTAACTCTATGCTTAAACTTTTGAGGAACTGCCAAACTGTTTTCTAAAGTGTCTGCAGCATTTTATGATCCCAGCAGCAATGGATGAGAGTTCCAATTTTTCCACACTCTTACCAATATTTGCTATTATCTGTCTTTTTAAAATTTTAGCCATCCTGGTGGGTATGAAGTGGTATCTTATTGTGGTTTTGATTCATATTTCCCTAATGACTAATGATGTTGAGCATCTTTTCATAACGCTTATTGGCTATTTGTATATCTTCTTTGGAGAATTGTCCTTTCAGATATTTTGCCCATTTAAAATTGTCTTTTATTTGTCTTCTTACTGTTTATTTGTAAAAGTTATTTATATATTTTGGATATGAGTCCCTGATCATATATATGATTTGCAAAACTTTTCTCCCATTCTGTGAGTTGCCTTTTAACTTTCTTGATAGTGTCCCTGGAAAAGCACAAAGGTTTTAATTTTGGTAAAGTCCCATTTATCTCTTTTTCTCTTTGGTTGCTTGTGCTTTTGGTGTCATATCTAATAACTCATTGCCTAATCCAAAGTCACAAAGATTTACTACTTCTATGTTTTCTTCTAAGAATTTTATAATTTTAGTTTTTAAATTTAGGTGTCTGACCCATTTTTGAGTTAATATTTGCATATAGTGTGAGGTAGGAGTCTAAATTCATTCTTTTGCATATGGATAGCTAGCTGTTTGATTCTACACAAAGGCACCGTCTGGACTGGTGGTGAGCCTGTTTAGGTCCACAATTAAAGAAGATGAGGGCTTCCCTGGTGGTGCAGTGGTTGAGAGTCTGCCTGCCGATGCAGGGCACACGGGTTCGAGCCCTGGTCTGGGAAGATCCCACATGCTGCGGAGCAACTAACCTGTGCGCCACAACTACTGAGCCTGCGCGTCTGGAGCCTGTGCTCCGCAACAAGAGAGGCCGCCATAGTGAGAGGCCCGCGCACCGCGATGAAGAGTGGCCCCCGCTCGCCGCAACTGGAGAAAGCCCTCGCACAGAAACGAAGACCCAACACAGCCAAAAATAAATAAATAAATAAATAAATTTACTTATAAAAGTATTTTCAGAGTTGACATTTATCCAGTTATTTATACTTCAAAAGTAGGCCATCTAGATATCTAATCATGTCACTGAAATAATGTAACTTCTAGAACTCTCTAAGCCTCATAATTCTGACAGTATATCAACTGTTTAAAGACATGATTTTTTAAAATAACATTTTCAACCAAGTTGATCATGTTCATGGATCTAATTCTTTACTATTAATTTTTGATCTGTGTATCATGGGGCTCTCCAAGCATGTGTTATCTGGTGAGTTTTCACAGTATTCTATATATATATTTACAGTTATGGTTTTACATCTAGTGAATGAATCACTCTTCATGAGGCTGGTCGCTACAGAAATTATGCCTGACACACAAAGACAGTACATAAATATTTGTTGAAGGAATGACTCACCAGTAAGATAAGTAACATAACTGAAATCACTGTCTTACTTTTTAACACAAAAACAAAAACAAAAAGCAAGAAGAAAGACAAGGACGGAGGGTGCCAGAGGAGAGCACAAGAGCAAGTGAGCACTTATAGGGCAGGAGATAAAGGCTCGACTAATTCCTATCAGCTGGACCTGTGACAGATGATTACTCAGCTCTTTGCCTGGGGGACGCTGAGGCTTTGTCTTTCTTGCAATCCTAGACAACGACAACAATGCCTGCCAACAAATTAACCAACAACCATTCGACAGAGAATAAATTAGTACATAAAGGCATATAAGACACTATGAATGGAAGATTTTGAAATAAACTGTTATTCTCATGACAATTAGAAATACAGCAAAGAGCTCTAAGTCCCAGTTTTCTCCGATCTCTAAGTATGGATGGATAATTTAGACCTTCCCCAATGGCAAGAAAGTAGCCCAGTAGTAGACACTGTTTAAGTCCTCTCTGGACCCCAGAGTTGTATTTCAGCCTGAACCTGCAGCATTAATTTAAATTTCAAATACAAGAAGTGGATGTTGAGTGCTGATTATGTGGACCAAAAAATACACAGTTACGGGGAACCAAAAAAAAAATGACTTTAGAGATAATCATTGCCCTTAAAAAGCTAAGAAAAGTGTTAAGTTGGAAAGGAAAGAACTACAATTCAATGTTATAACAATTCAGTGTTATAAGAACCAAAACAAATGACTTTAGAGATAATCATTGCCCTTAAAAAGCTAAGAGAAGTGTTAAGTTGGAAAGGAAAGAACAACAATGCAATGTTATAAGTATAATAGTAAAATTGGGATGTGCACAGTGGCCCAGAAGAAGGCTGGTTAATTCTGTGGGGCGTTTGGGGTTGGAATTCCTAAAGGGTAGATCAAGGTAGCAGGAAATTCAGGATACGGGTGAAGGGTGGTTTGTGACGGGATTCATACTAGTTAGGGAAGGAAGAGATTCCTGGAAAGGAGCTGATGAATTAGAAGGAAGCAGATATATCCAAGGACTGGAAATTTACTAAAGGGGGGGGGGGGGGAAGCATACACAGCAAGTGTGAGGAATGAGAGGAAATTAAGAAGTGTCAGTGTCTTCAGAGGCTCTCCCTGGCCTTCCTGGTCACTGTACATGGTCATATTCTGGATCTAGGATCAGAGAGAGAATTCTTTCTGAGCTCCAGATAATGGCCATGGGAGAAATTTACTAAAACACAGTTAAGGTTAGGTTTAGTCATGTAAAAGAGTTCAAGGAGCTGAGAAGATAATTTGTTAGATGAATCTCACATATGAACTTTTTTTTTTTTTAGGTCAAGGTGAGTTTATTGTCCAAATAGCATAACCTAATTGCGTCCAAAACCATTTTCAAATCCATCTTTAAGCTAGTCAGAAAAGCAGGTTATTATTTTTAAAAATCACTTCACACTGAACAGATAGGACCTCTGAAAAGGCAGCTTGACTATACCATGTTACCATCATGGCCAATACAACATTTTTTCCCCATACTTCCTAAAAACCTTCCGTGTATACTGATCATGTTACTTCAGCACTTGCTCGCATGCCGACCAAATAAATACCCACACCTCTTACAGAGTACATGGTGAGAGAATAAAATCGACTGGATATGGCATCACACTCATTTTAAAGCAAAAAAAAAAAAATTATAGTAATAGTAAAAGAAAGTCCAAGACGAGAAACTGTAACACAGAGAGAGAGAGAGATCTGAGGTACATGGTAATGAACATAATGGAAAAAATCCAATGGCCCGGTGATCTGCCAGGGATTTCAGAGTAGGCCAGCAATTTAAAAAAAAAACAAAAAAACAAAAACACGAAAACTTTTTTTTTTTAAAGGATAGGCATCTGTCAAAATACACTGGCTACTGTAATGGCTACAGTCAGTAAGGCACTTTTTTCCCCAAAGTAGGCTGCAGGCAAAGGGATAAATGTGGCAGCTCCAGCATGCGTGTGTATGTTTGCCGATGGCTTCTGGAAACCTAAGCCAAGAACCGGGTCTGACAAAAAGCCAAGTGGGATGAGGAAGCCATACACATACATCCTCTTGAATCTCCCGGCCCTATTTTGTACAAACGGGTGACAGGAACTGCCCCAAGCCCCCTGTGCTCCGTAGCTACGGAGCGCCTGCTGGCTGAAGACGCTCTCAGCACTAATTACCGTCTCAGCACTAATTTCCCTTTTAAAGCTGTTCTCAGGGTCGGACTGTCTCAAAGATAAACAAAGAGGAATCCTTTTGGCTTAGAAGCCAGCTGGCTTACTCAGATTTCCTCCCCATTCTTACCTCCCATTTCCACTCCACCAATATTCTCTTCTTGAGCTAGAAAATCATTATTTGCATGAGCTAAGGTGCGAGTCTATTTCTTCTCCCAGCCCTGCCCCCTGTGGCCCGTGGAAGGAAAATTCCTCTGCCCTCTTTGAGAAAGTCATCCAAGGCTGCTACCGTCCTAACCCGGCAGTCCCGGGGCTCCCAGGGCAGCGTGGACATGGCCTTGGGGCCGGGCCGCAGCCCCTTCGGAAGGGAAGCCCCCGATGGCCGCAGCTGGGGTGGCGTCCCCTCGGAGCCACGCGTGCCCGCCTCGGATGCTGAAGGAGGCCGAAGGGGGACCGGGCTGGGGGACGCAGGGGGCTGCTCGGTGGGGTGGTCCCAGTTCCGGAGGACAGCGTCCTCGGACAGAAGCCCCTTCTCTCAGCCTGGGGCGGGGTGGGGGGGTGGCATTCGGCTGAGGCATCTGTCCCCTGCCCCCGCTTGCAGGCTTCTCGGCTGTTAGGGACCCGCATCGCATACGGACTTTTCATTCATTCAGAACCGTGGCAAGAATTGGAGGAGAAAAAAGAACCTCATCGGCAATTTAGCATATTCGTGGAATATCAAACTTAATCTTACAAAGATTCAGCAGATGGGTGGAGGGAGAGCGTAACATGTAACCGGAGGGAAGAGATGTCAGGGTAGGAGGGACGGCAGCTAGGGACAACTTTACCGACATGCATTAGGGTCCCTACGAACCGGAGTTTCTTTCCAGTCCTTTTCAGGTTCGGTGACAGAATGAAAAAGAAATATTCTTCCCCTCTTGCTTTGCATGTTTCTCTCTCCACTAAGTGCTGCCCCCTTCATTATCTAAAAAGGAACAAAACTATCCAGGTTGGGGAAGGTTTCAGATCATCAAATGGCTGTGTTTAGGGTCTGGCGGTTGGGAACTTTTCAGTAGGCTCAGGGATTCTGCAGTTCCATTGGTGGGAAGAGAAGATGGTAAGGCAAATAAAGGTAGGTAGAGATTTATTTGTCCAGGTAGATACAGAGACAACAAAAACCATTATCAGAAGGACACATACTTCAAGTTATTTAGTTATTTTTCCAGTGGCAATAGCTCTTTGTATGAATCAGTGTAGAGGACATATATGCCCATTTTATCGGATCTGAAGCATAATTTTTACGGTTTTCATTTATTATAGAGGTTTACAGTCATTACAGTTTTTACTTTTACGGTGTACTCTTTGTCTCATATATGGATTTTTTGATGCCAAGGCCGCCTTCGGGGACAAAATTCCCTATTATGATATATGGGAAAATACGATCTGCTCTGTAATGTTGCTTTATGTTCAATTTCTAAGGGCAGAATATGGCAAAAGATATCTGCATAATTCAAATCAAAAGAAAAAAATTCATTGGGACTCAATTCCGATAATTGCTTCAGTTCTTTCTTTTACTTAGGAAACATACCACAACGGCATACTATTTCTTAATTATGTTCCGGTGTTTAGCACCAGCCAGAAATGTAGAAAGGATAAGACAGACAATCTTTAGGGTAATTTAAATGCTTAAAGTCTTGGTTCTCAAACTTAACATGCATAAAAGTCACCTGAGAAGATTGTAAAGATTGTAGATTCCCAAGTCTCACCTCCAGACATTTTAAGTCACGAATTCTAGGATGTGACCTGGGAAAATGCATCTAATAAACAGGCCAGTTGATTCTGATGCAAGTGGTCTTAGGCCACATATCGGGAAACTCTGGCTTAAGAGAATGTGAATACTTACAAAGCCTATGAACCACAAGCAGAAAGCAGGAGAGATCCACTCTCTGGCATGGATTCCACAGTCAATCCACATGGCATTTTTGGACTTTTGTTCTTTTCTAGAAACCTGCACAGAGAAAATCAAAAAACAGTAATAAGAGGCTTCAGGATAATAACTTCCATATATATAGTGCTTCTACTTAATCCTTTTAGCAAATCTATGAAATACCCATTATTCTCTGCATTCCTCTGAGAATTCTCAAGGGAAATTAAAAGCTGGTGTGATTAAAGGATAGTAGGTCAGGTCACATAGCTGGTGAGGGTTGGGACTGAGGTCTGAAGCCAGGACTCGATTTAAAACTCTTTTTTCTTTAACTTTTATTTTTTTAAATGTTTAAAATTTTTTATTGAAGTATAGTTGATTTAGTCTTGTGTAAAGCTCTTTTTACTCCCTCACAATCCCCTTGCGATACCAGAGCTGCATGAGGTGGGTGTAGAAGTAGACACCAGAGAGCTAGTGTTTCAGGCCATACCTTCACACTCTAGCTAGAATTAAGTGGTTATGTGTTGGGTGTGCAGCTTTCTGTGGGAGGGGTGGGACAGAGAAAGGCTTGGGAGAGGGAAGCCAGTGGTCCAAGATAAACTTGGATTCCCTCACCATTTTCCCCGGGTGCACACTCTTAATGTGTAGATTATTTCCCTATTTCACACAAAAATAAGCACATGTCTAGCTTCACACCAATTTATTACCAACAGGTCTGGGGACAGAGGCCTCATTCTGATTTACCATCTGGGGGACTAGTGGAGCTTCCAGCTTTCTGGAATAAGAACTCCCAACCTTTCCTCCATGATAGGCTTTGACGTCTTTAGAAGAATTCTCAAAAACACCTCCAAACAAAATAAATCATAATTCATTTGCTTTTAAACATTAGTTAGACACACATTTTAGAGTATGAAGGGAAGGGAGAAGAGTGTTGCAAAATCAAACAAATGTGTGGGGCTAGAATTCCAAAACAAGAAAAAGAGAGAGTTCGATTTCTAAATTGCCATCTATGCTACTCAGGGAGGTTCTTCTGAACTAACCCGGAGCTAGTGATAGCCAATAAGAAGGCAAGTGAGAAAGTCAAATGGCTTTGACCACAAAGGGTCAAATTGTACAAAGAGGAGAACAACCCAGCTGATTTAATCTACTCAGTGTAAAAGAAAATCCTGAGTTGTCTGCACTAGTTGCCTTACTCGACCTTCTGTTTTACTGTGCTGAGCAAATTCTCTTGGTGCCGGTCCTGACCCTGGGAAGATGGAGGAATCCCAGAGACTCACATGATGTGCACATCCTTGGTTGAGTACGATTGGGAGTAATGCATGCAGAAAGCATGGTTTTCCAACATGTGCATCCCGGAAACACAAGTTCCAAAGAGTACACACAACACGGCTGAAAGTAAATGGCATGGGTGGGTAGGCCATGATTACATGGATCCAGTCTGGTTGACCAACTCGGCTGCCAAGAGGACCCAATTTTCCTACATCTGCCTTGAGTTTGCACTGCAAGTTCTTGTCAGAACAGATGAAAATCCAGAAATCCTGAGTCAAAATCTTATCTTTGGTTGATCGAAGAGGCCCACCTATCACAATTTAGATAATGTTGGGAAACTATGTATAAATTAAATGTTCCTAAATCGGATGTATTTTTCCAATGATTAAATTTTTTTCCAGAGCTCCTTTTTAATTTATTTTATTTTATTTTATTTTATTTTTTCTTTAGGGGAAAGAGTGCTTAAAAAAACAGAACTGCATAATTAGAAATTAACAGGCAGGAATTAGTTTGGTTTCATGGCTCCCAATATTCTTCCTGTGGCCACATTCACTGACTTTACTAAGGCCAATTTATTCAACTGAAAATAAAGAACCAGACAGGTGGTGACTGAAGCAAAAGCTATCATATCAGCCCTGCTGCCCAAAATCCCAGCATTGCCTGGGTTCCTACCTTTCCTAAGTTTCGCTGTTCAACTCTTTCTTTGGTTCTAAAAACTGTATCAGTGTCAATATTTGTTCAGTCACAGATTCCCCTACTCTTTTTTTTTTTTTTTTTTTTTTGCCTAAGTCAGTTAGTCAGAGGTGGTGGTGTTAATAAAACAGGATTTGAAATTTAATCTAGACCACTCCCCTCATTTTATGAAGGTAGGCATTAAAGCCCAGGAAGGTTAAATGGCTTATCTATGTCACAGAGTTGATACTCTTAGACCAACACTACATTAGTAAAGGAAAAAAATTTAAAGGTAATAACCAATCCCTAAAAGCTGGATATTAAAGTTGAGGAACACTTATAATACACATATTTCCAGAACTCAAAAAAAAAAATCCAAGTAATAACAAGCACTGCTGGAGAATTAACCCATCTCCCAAAGTTGAAAGGTCAACGACTCTTCCCATAACATACCTTTAAAACATAAAGTGGGTACTTCTCATATGAGGATCCAATGTGGATTTTTTCAACCATATCAGGATACCACTCAGTCATAACTTCTATCCAAGAATAGATCTATCAGAGCAGAAACCAGCAGTCACAGAGCAAGTTCAAAGCATTTTCCTGACAAAGGAAACAGACCACTTCTTCGAGGAAGGGCAATCCCTCGAAAACACTTGTATGTGGAGAGAATGAGGAACTAAAACACTTGGGGCAGGGTGTTTCTTCTGCTGTTTAGAAAAATCAATAAAGCTAAAGTTTTGAAAAATATCAAGGTTTAGGGAAAAAGTACGAAGAAACTTATGACAAAGTAGGAAAAGATAATCTTCAAAGCAGCGCTCCTTAAGTTATTTTTAAAGGCTCATCACATTGAATCCCTGCCTCTGTGTATGAAATCCTCTTTACCATTCAAGAGTTCATTTCTATATGAGATTTTTTTTTTTAAATATTCACTTTTCAAGAGTAACCTAAGGAAGTCCTGGGCACTGTCTTTGAACAGGATCAATCGGGTTGCCATTATTTCTTACTGAAGACCTGTGGACTCACAACAAAATCTGTGAAATGATGAGAAGCAAAGGCGAAAACAATCTGGAGAAAAAAAATTTCTCTTCTACCCAGGGAAGGAGTTTGATTCCGGACCTCTCTCCTGGGTGGAAGTCTAGTGGTCTGTGATTCTGTCAAGATTATAATAGAAAGAAAAAACAAAAATTTCTGGGTCTGACTTTAGGCTAGTGCCCACCTGGAAGCAGGCATTGAATGATCGAGCCTGGCCATGTTTTAATGTAGACCAACTTCTCAGGGGCCACTTTTAAATTTTATACCTTCTGCAGTGGGAATGACCAACCCATGGCCTTATCTCTTGGAACTTTTCTAGAGGTAATTTCAAATAGCAATCCTAGCTGATGGGAACAGGAGCACCATTTACCCTTGGATCCTCTTAGAGGAACATAACTAGGGTGAGTGGTGTGTGGGAGTGGTTGTCTCGTGCCGAGAGTTCAGATGCTCCTGGAAGGCCTACCTGCTGCCAAGTACCAGTGCTGTCAGTGTCTGAGGTGCCGGAAATTTAACCATCAGGGATTTCCTCACTGGGCCTCTGTTTACTGTGTTACTCCTCTAAGGCATGTATACACCTGAGAGAACTACTACATCAAACTATTTTGTGTTACAGCATTGATGGTTCAGTAGATTTCCTCCAACAGGGAGGCTGTGTTATATAAAGGCAGCTTTATGGAAAACTTTATTCATTTCACAATCTGTGGTAATGATGGTCACATCCTTTGAATAACTCTCTTCTTTTGCCATTTGTTTTAAGTGATGTTTTTCAGTCATTTGTTTTTCTCCCCTGCAGGGGATCACTTAAAATTTCCTAGTGAGAGTCAATGACAAAAGAAACCCCTCTTGCCCCTCAAGCGAACGTGTGGTGAGGACTGAAGGAGAGATCAGTGTTGAAGGGGAAGAAAGGACTTGGCAGGATTTCCGGGGAGCAAGATTGCCATGGTTCCTACAAACCTCTTAGAAGGATTGGGCGTGGGAGCGAGGAGAGGTCCAAACTGTTTTCTGGAACGTCATTGTGATGAAATGAATTGTGTCCCCCCTCAAATTCATATGTTGAAGCCTTAACTCCAGTACTTTAGAATGTGACTGCATTTGGAGATAGGGCCTTTAAAGAGGTAATTAAGTTGAAATGAGGCTGTTGGTGTGGACCCTAATCCAACCTGACTGGTGTTCTTCTAAGAAGTGGAGATTAGCACGGACAGAGAGACGCCAGGGATGTGCACACACAGAGAAATGGCCGTGTGAGGACACAGCAAGGAGGTAACCATCTGCAAGTCAAGGAGCGAGGCCTCAGAAGAAACCAGCCCTGCTGACACCTTGACCTTGGACTTCCAGCCTCCAGAACTGTGAGAGAGTAAACTTCTGTTGTTTAAGCCACTCAGTATATGTCACTTTGTTATGACCGACTAATACAGTGTATGACAAACTAATACTTTTTTCCTCCCATGTCTTTCCAACTCTTTCCTGGGGTGAGGGTAAGAAAAAAATAAGCCCTTTGAACACAGTATTTAAAATATACCAGAAAAAAAAATTTTTTTAATGTTCATATCCTTTATCTATTTATTCAGGCTACACCATGCGGCTTGTAGGATCTTAGTTCCGCAGCCAGGGATTGAATGTGGGTCCTCGGCAGTGAAAGCACAGAGTCCTAACCACTGGACTGCCAGGGAATTCCCAGAAAAATGTTTTAAAATACCTCTGTTTAAGGCATTCCACTCTTCCCACCAAACCCAACACAGCATTGACACAGTTAGTTTCTCCATTTGCAAACCGTGCCTACCCAGCCTCTCAACTCTGGACCTCAAGTTTGCTCATGCAGGGCTGATGTAGGAGGCTGGAGGGAGGTGGTCTAGGTGGAATAGACAGAGGCAAGGTAGGAGAGAGAAAGGAGAGGGCTGCAATTTTAAGATCCCCGTCAACCAGCCAGGTACATCGATTCTGGAAGCACACTGAGTTCTGGTTTAACTAACTGGAAAAGAACAGATGCTTTTGAAGATTCAATAGAAAACTTTCTTATTACTTAAGCCTTAGATGTCTTAAAAATATGGATATGGTTCTTAACAGTTTCTGGGCACCTAGCCAAAGATGATAAAAATACTTATATTAGGGAATATAGCAGCAGACTCCTATGAAAGAATAGAAGGTATCAAGGGATTTGTACTACTTGGGGTATATTATATTGAAAAGAAAGTGCTCCAAGGGGTTCAACTAATAAATATGGAGAAATGGCTCTTAGAGTATGATGCGAAAGCCATCACTGAGGCCAACTGAACATGGATATCTTGCTTAGGTTCCCTCTAGAAAAATCAGAACCTATAAGTACTAATAGGAAAAAAACCAATTTCTTAAATATTAAAACACAGGCATTATCAACATTATTATTATTACTATTATTACTTAAATAGGTTCCTTCTGAGAGGAATAACATGCACTTAAACACTTTATTGCGTACTAAATATAAGTGAATAAATTCCTTTAATTCAGTGAGATAATATGGTGATTATTCAGTAAGAGTACAATTAGGATAATGGTCTAAGGAGACATGATTAATTGGACTGTTACTTTTTTTGTGGCAGTTTCAATAGAAAGGCCCTATTTTCAATTTCCTGTTGTTCCTTAGAATGCAGTGTTACTCCTAACAGAGATACTCTTAGCTATGGACAAACAGGCTGCTTAGAGGCAATTTCCAAAATATGATGCAATCTTCCCAGTGAAGATATCTACGAAAGGATGAATTAATTCTGTATAATCAACCTAATTGTGATTTTTTTTTCACCCTCTTCCACCAATTATGATTCTCTAATAATTTCCCATGGCTGAAATGGCAACGCTCGTTAAACGAAAATAGGAATTTTCAAGAGAAACGTGATAGCTTACCTCATTTAGTGAGTGATACTGTTCATAGTAGGAGGAGGAGGCCCGGGGGCTGATGGTGTCATTGGAAGTCTGCTGCCGGATAAGATCTTCCACATTTTCCAACAAGACCCTGGGTTATGAAACAGGGCGTGAGCTGGTTTCCAAAGAGGGCTCTGATTTTCCTGCATGGCCCATTGCAGGCACAACAGGTGAGCAAGGGGGAAAAGTCACTAAGAAATCTAACAAGCACAAGGTGAAAACACCGCCAGCTAACATTATGATAAGCTGAAATACACAAGCCCTCTGGGTAGAGCCTCATGGGCATTGGAGGGATAGTGGCTCCTATGGGGTATGTTTTCAGGGCCTCCAAAATCTCACCCCTTCTCCAACATTATGAACATTTCTCGAATGTGACTCATTAGTGTGTTTTAGGTGAACATACAGGTTAATGGACAATGTTTTTCAATCCAGAGGAACACTGTATTATTCTGTTTTCAGTTAAGGACTGAGGAGAAGCAGAAAGCCTTTTCTTTTTATTTTTCCCTGTGAGTCACTGACATACACCAGATGCATGTATAGGTTCTGCATGGCCAAAGTTGGTCAAATCTCTAGAGAAATAAGAGCATAGGAATAGGGAAGGTTCAGGAAAGTGATCTCATTTAATTTCTCTTGCAAAGGATCACACAGTTAACTAGGCAAAAACATCTTAATTAAGACAGACTGAAGCCATTCTGTCACCTGGGATGAACAATTGAAAGTTAGCTGTCATTCTAATAAAGCTTTCTTTACTTTTACTTAGGTCAGGGGGTAAAAGCCAAGGCTTTGACATCAGAAAGGTCTGAGTATGACTCCTAGCTCTGCCACGTTCTAGCTGGCTGACCTTGAGAAATTCCTTTGAAAATGTTTTTCATACGCACAATGAGGATAGTATTTACTTCACAGGATTAAATAAGGATTAAATGATACAATGTATAGAAAGGCTCAGCACCTTTCCTGGAAGGCAGAAAACACCAATAACATATTATTAATAATAATCATAGTGTATTATCCAAAGGTTGCCCATTGATACACAGAAGAGAGTATGGCCTCCAGGAAGTGTCAGGGCAGCAGAGGGACACTGGAGCTTGGGCAATGGATACAGAATGGAGACTCCAAAAGGAAGAAGGCATGAACTCTGAACAGAAATCATACCTAATGCAAATTTTAGTTTAGGGCCAGACATTCCAGAATGTTCACTGACCTTGTGAAGGAAGCAAAATCTCCTTCAGCAGCTGCTTTTTCAAGAGATACCACAAAGCCTACTAAAGTGAGTGACAATTTTGCTCCCCGAGTCCAGGCACAGAGTAGAGGAACTATAAGAAGGAAGGAACCCGGAGGAATGGTAAGAGTCCTTTTCAGATAAGGGACCAAGGTCATGAGAGGTAAACCACTTGTCCAGGGTCACAGAGCTAGCCCCTTGGGCTCCATCACCAATCCGTTCCAGAGATTTCCATGTTACCATGTTTAATGTAAGTATTTATTTTTCCAGGAAGCAATGACACCATCCACTAGTAAAATGCATCATAGGTGCTTAGAATAGCTGCTCAGTAAATACGGAATCATGCCTACCTGAACGGAATTCTGCTCTCATTTAAATGGGCTTTCACGTTGCTTACATCAGACGCATTTACAAAAAAATGGACTTCTTTTCTCTTCGTAATAAATTCAGCTGTTACTGGCTGCCAGAGGACAATCTGCAGTTTCAAGGGGGAAAATTGATAAAAACAAAGACAGTTTTTCACATCATTCTCGTCTGTAGCTAAAGCCATAAAAGGGTTTTTGTAAGGGAAATAAAAATGACATTCCTGGTCACTGGTCCCCATTTACACATGTGGTAGTGTAAACATTTATTTTACAGGGGGCTTGTTTTATTCTTTTCTGTAACCCCAGTGGCTAAAGAGGGCCTGGAACTTACTAGGTACTCAATAAATATTTGGCGAGGCAATGAACTAATGAATGAATTCATGAATGAATATATTTATGGCCCAATGTAGAACTGGATGTGTATGTCAGATGTTTAAAGAGAAATGAAAGTTGGTCTAGAAAGAAAGTCGATTAAATGTTGCTTTTTTTTAATAAAAATTCCATATCCTTGATACTATTATGATGTTAGTGTTCCTTTCCTTTAATCTAATTGCCTTTGGGAAATGTCTTCCCATACATAATATTTACATTTTCTTTCTATTTTACTGAGCTTTTTTTAAAGCACTTTCACACTCATTGCCTTTGATCATTATAATAACATTTTGCCATAAACTAAGCAGGTGTTATTATTTTCATTGTTCAGATGAAGAAATTAAGGCTCGAAGCTAAGTCGCCTAAAATCACACACCAAGAAGTGGCAGAACAAGATCTAACTCCTGAATCTCGGATGCTTCCTCTGGCAGTATTTCCTCTGTCCACGGTGTGGTGGCTGTGGGGACGCGCCGGGCAGCTCTTCTGTTGGGAGAGGCTTAGTTCACTAACCTTCCCCGCTGTTGTCCCTCTTGATTCCCCCCCTGGCTTCTCCA
Organism: Balaenoptera acutorostrata; assembly: GCF_949987535.1. Classification (NCBI taxonomy): domain Eukaryota; kingdom Metazoa; phylum Chordata; class Mammalia; order Artiodactyla; family Balaenopteridae; genus Balaenoptera; species Balaenoptera acutorostrata. The sequence continues at coordinate 59,967,000 of NC_080081.1, forward strand.
GGGCTGCAGCCAGCCAATGACAGAGCACTGCGGGTGTATTATTGCAGCCCCGTTCCTGCTAGATTAGGGTTTCCTCTTACAGATGTCTTTGGCTTAAGGACTTATCATGGTCCAGCCAAACCTTCATTGGGACTGCCCTGTGGTCTAGAGGTTGTCCACGCACAACCCTCCTTTCTGCACACGTGTCAGAGCTGCTTGATGGTCTGTGGGTACTCTCTGCCACCTCCAGCTCCCTCCTCTTCACCCTTCACAAGCAGCCCCCCTAACAAGTCTCTCACATCTCTAATATAGTTTTGACCTCTGCTTCTCAGAGAGCCCTAACCCAACAACCATCAATATTCTATCAGGATATTTTGTAATGCATCAGTTTTCTATTTTCTGGGGAGTTGAGTCCCAGGCATGAAAATTTTAATAAATTTTTCTTTGTGTTTTTTATGCTTACACCTTGGTTAAGTATTATTGCTTTTTAAACAAAGATCTACTGGATTTCTGTTACTGTAGCATCTTTGTAAGTACCCCCCCCCCTTTTTTTTTTTTGGTGCTGAAACCCAGGAATGAACCAGTAAGTTCACACTTTCAATGCCTAGGTACTGTCATGTAATTGGCTGAAAAGCCAATAGCACAAATGAAGACAGTTTGATTTGGGGAACCAGTAAAATCATGTGATTATGGGAAGGAGGAGACGGCTACAAGGAGAGGGGTTTATACCAGCTGTATATAAGTCAGACGACATATAGGAGAGAACATGGCACACAAGACTTGTATAAAATATAAACAATAAGAAGATAAATGAGGGAGAAGTTACCTCGTATGTTGTAGTAGTATTCTGCAGAATTTGAACTTGCCTGGAGGTTCTAGGAAGAGCAGATAAAACCTGGCCACTGGGGGGAAAAAAATAAAACAGGATTTTGATATTAAATAAAAAGTGAAAATAAGATAAATTATATTGGGAGGGGCTTCTAGGAAATTGTAAAAAGGAAACAAAATGTTGAAAGAAAAGAGGACCTCACCACAGATTTCAAAATAACCTTAGATTTTGCTTCCAGTCAAGATGGAGAAACAGGGACCAAGTTTACCCTCCTGCCTGAAACAAATAGAACACTGGACAATGTATATAAAAGAATGTCACTCAAGAAATTGAACATCTGCAATATGATGAAACACTGTATCCTGGACTGGGTCTTGGAACAGAATCGTGGAAAAACTGGTGTAATCTATAGAAAGCCTGCAGTTTTGTTAAGAGTAGTGTACCAATGTTGGTTTCTTAGTTTTAACAAATATACCATGATAATATAAAATGCTAACAACAGGCGAAACTGGGTGCACGGTATAGAGGAACTCTCTGTAATATCTTTGCAACTTTTCTGTAAATCTAAAAATATTTCAAATAAAATTTTATTTAAAAAATAAGACAAAAACATGTAATGAGAACTCCAGAAGCACAAAAGGTTATGACAATTTCTGCTTGTCATTATGAGCAAAGGCTTCATGGAAGAGGTAACTGGGTAAGTAAGCAGTGTAACGGCAGACTGGCAGAAGACAAAAGAGCATTGTTGGGAAAACGGCAAGCTGTTTATTTTTGCCAAGTGTAGGATTTAGGTGTTTAGGGCAAGAGAAGAATGGTAGCCAAACAGAAGTGAGTTTGGAAACTTATGTTAGTTCTCCCCTAGAGAAGTTTTCCAATGCACGCTGAGAAATTTGGCCTTTATCTAGTAGGCAATTAGGAGTTAAGAAAGTGACATCATTTGACTTGTGATTTATAAGAATAATTTTGACACCAGGGTGGAGGATGGTTTATTTTGGAAAGCCTGATTAAAAGATTCTAAACTCTGGAAATAAGCCTATGGAGACTTGATTATCAAAAGAGAGAAAGAGGAGCTCCCAGAAACAATAGATTCAGAGATTTGGTGCCAATCATTGGTATGGTTAAGCGTAAACTATTCAACCAGTGATAAATGACATATGTCCAAGGATATGTATCACAAGATGATTCATAGTAACAATAACTGGAAACCACATGAGCGCTTATCAGTAACAGCATTGTTGAATGTTGGTGATGTCTCCACATTCTAGAATGTTTTGTAGACATTATAAAGAAAGAGTTAGTTAAAATAGTTAACTTGGGGGAGATTTACATGATGCATTAAGAGAGAGAAGCAAGAAGTGAGTGGAGAATTGTAAGAAATATTATCCCATTTTTGTAAAAAAATAAGTTAGAAAGAAAAAGGAAACTTATAAGTGTTAAAAGCAGGAGAAAACAGCCTCATACACGAGAGAGCAGACAGCAGATGCAAGAAGAACTACAGTCCTGCAGCCTGTGGAACAAAAACCACATTCACAGAAAGACAGACAAGATGAAAAGGCAGAGGGCTATGTACCAGATGAAGGCACAAGATAAAACCCCAGAAAAACAACTAAATGAAGTGGAGATAGGCAACCTTCCAGAAAAAGAATTCAGAGTAATGATAGTGAAGATGATCCAGGACCTTGGAAAAAGAATGGAGGCAAAGATCGAGAAGATGCAAGAAATGTTTAACAAAGACCTAGAAGAATTAAAGAACAAACAGAGATGAACAATACAATAACTGAAACGAAAAATACACTAGAAGGAATCAATAGCAGAATAACTGAGGCAGAAGAACGGATAACTGACCTGGAGGACAGAATGGTGGAATTCACTGCTGTGGAACAGAATAAAGAAAAAAAAATGAAAAGAAATGAAGACAGCCTAAGAGACCTCTGGGACAACATTAAACTCAACTACATTTGCATTATAGGGGTCCCAGAAGAAGAAGAGAGAGAGAAAGGACCCGAGAAAACATTTGAAGAGATTATAGTCGAAAACTTCCCTAATATGGGAATGGAAATAACCACCCAAGTCCAGGAAGCGCAGAGAGTCCCATACAGAATAAACCCAAGGAGAAACACACCGAGACACATAGTAATCAAATTGGTAAAAACTAAAGACAAAGAAAAATTATTGAAAGCAGCAAGGGAAAAATGACAAATAACATACAAGGGAACTCCCTTAAGGTTAACAGCTGATTTCTCAGCAGAAACTCTACAAGCCAGAAAGGAGTGGCATGATATACTTAAAGTGATGAAAGGGAAGAACCTACAACCAAGATTACTCGACCCAGCAAGGATCTCATTCAGATTCGATGGAGAAATCAAAAGCTTTACAGACAAGCAAAAGCTAAGAGAATTCAGCACCACCAAACTAGCTCTACAACAAATGCTAAAGGAACTTCTCTAAGTGGGAAACACAAGAGAAGAAAAGGACCTACAAAAATAAACCCAAAACAATTAAGAAAATGGTCATAGGAACATACATATCGATAATTACCTTAAACGTGAATGGATTAAATGCTCCAACCAAAAGACACAGGCTCATTGAATGGATACAAAAACAAGACCCATCTATATGCTGTCTACAAGAGACCCACTTCAGACCTAGGGACACATACAGACTGAAAGTGAGGGGATGGAAAAAGATATTCCATGCAAATGGAAATCAAAAGAAAGCTGGAGTAGCAATAATCATATCAGATAAAATAGACTTTAAAATAAAGAATGTTATAAGAGACAAGGAAGGACACTACTTAATGATCAAGGGATCAATCAAAGAAGAAGATATAACAATTATAAATATATATGTACCCAACATAGGAGCACCTCAATACATAAGGCAACTGCTAACAGCTATAAAAGAGGAAATCGACAGTAACACAATAATAGTAGGGGTCTTTAACACCCCACTTACACCAGTGGACAGATCATCCAAACAGAAAATAAATAAGGAAACACAAGCTTTAAATGACACAATAGACCAGATAGATTTAATTTATATTTATAGGACATTCCATCCAAAAACAGCAGATTACACTTTCTTCTCAAGTGCACATGGAATATTCTCCAGGATAGATCACATCTTGGGTCACAAATCAAGCCTCAGAAAATTCAAGAAAATTGAAATTTTATCAAGCATCATTTCTGACCACAACACTACGAGGTTGGAAATCAATTACAGGAAAAAAACTGTATAAAACACAAATACATGGAGGCTAAACAGTGTGCTACTAAATAACCAAGAGATCACAGAAGAAATCAAAGAAGAAGTAAAAAAATACATAGAAACAAATGACAATGAAAACACAACGACCCAAAACCTATGGGACACAGCAAAAGCAGTTCTAAGAGGGAAGTTTATAGCAATTCAATCTCACCTCAAGAAACAAGAAAAATCTCAAATAAACAATCTACCCTACACTTAAAACAACTAGAGAAAGAAGAACAAAGAAAACTCAAAGTCAGTAGAAGGAAAGAAATCATAATGATCAGAGCAGAAATAAACGAAATAGAAACAAAGAAAACAAGAGCAAAGATCAATAAAACTAAAAGCTGGTTCTTTGAGAAGATAAACAAAATTGATAAACCCTTAGCCAGACTCATGAAGATAAAAAGGGAGAGGATGTAACTCAATAAAATTAGAAATGAAAAATGAGAAATCACAACTGACACTGCAGAAATACAAAGGATTATAAGGGATTATAAGAGACTATTACAAACAACTATATGCCAATAAAATGGACAACCACGAAGAAATGGACAAATTCTTGGAAAGGTACTATTTTCCAAGACTGAACCAGGAAGAATTAGAAAATATAAACAGACTTTACACAAGTAACAAAATTGAAACCGTAATTAAAAATTTTCCAACAAACAGAAGTCCAGGACCAGATAGCTTCACAGGCAAATTCTATCAAACATTTAGAGAAGAGCTAACACTAATCGTTCTCAAATTCTTCCAGAAAATTGCAGAGGAAGGAACACTCCAAAATTCATTCTATGAAGCCACCATCACCCTGATACCAAAACCAGAAAAAGATATCACAAAAAAAGAAAATTATAGACCAATATCACTTATGAACAGAGATGCAAAAATCCTGAACAAAATACTAGCAAACAGAATCCAACAACACATTAAAAGGATCATACACCATGATCAAGTGGGATTTATCCAGGGATGCAAGGATTCTTCAATATACGCAAATCAATCAATGCACACTAACAAATTAAGGAGTAAAAACCATATGATCATCTCAATAGATGCAGAAAAAGCTTTTGACAAAATTCAACACCCACTTATGATAAAAACTCTCCAGAAAATGGGCCTAGAGGGAACCTACCTCAACATAATAAGGCCATATATGACAAACCCACAGCAAGCATCATACTCAATGGTGAAAAACTGAAAGCATTTCCACTAGGATCAGGAACAAGACAAGGATGTCCACTCTTGCCACTCTTATTCAACATAGTATTGGAAGTCCTAGCCATGGCAATCAGAGAAGAAAAAGAAAGAAAAGGAATACAAATTGGAAAAGAAGAAGTAAAGCTGTCACTATTTGCTGATGACATGATACTATACATAGAAAATCTTAAATATGCCACCAGAAAACTACTAGAGCTAATCAATGAACTTGGTAAAGCTGCAGGATACAAAATTAATGCACAGAAATCTCTGGCATTCCTATACACCAACAAGAAAAAATCAGAAAGAGAAATTAAGGAAACACTCCACTTATCATTGCAACAAAAAGAATAAAATACCTAGGAATAAACCTGCCTAAGGAGGCAAAAGACTTGTACTCAGAAAACTATAAAACACTGATGAAAGAAATCAAAGATGACATAAATAGATGGAGAAATATACCATGTTCTTGGACTGGAAGAATCAATTTTGTGAAAATGACTATACTACCCAAAGCAATCTACAGATTCAATGCAATCCTTATCAAACTACCAATGGCATTTCTTCACAGAATTAGAGCAAAAAATCTTACAATTCGTATGGAAACACAAAAGACCCCAAATAGCCAAAGCAATCTTGAGAAAGAAAATGGAGCTGGAGGAATCAGGCTCCCTGACTTCAAACTATACCACAGAGTTACAGTAATCAAGACAGTGTGGTACTGGCACAAAACCAGAAATATAGATCAATGGTACAGGATAGAATGCCCAGAGATAAACCCACGCACATATGGGCATGTAATTTATGACAAAGGAGGCAAGAACATACAATGGAGAAAAGACAGCCTCTTCAGTAAGTGGTGCTGGGAAAACTGGACAGCTACATGTAAAAGAATGAAATTAGAACACTACCTAACACCATACACAAAAGTAAACTCCAAATGGATTAAATAAAGCCTTAAATGTAAGACCAGACAGTATAAAACTTTTAGAGGAAAACATAGGAATAACACTCTTTGACATAAACCACAGCAAGATCTTTTTTGACCCACCTCCTAGAGTAACAGAAATAAAAGCAAAAATAAACAAATGGGACTTAATTAAACCTAAAACCTTTTGCACAGCAAAGGAAACCATAAACAAGACAAAAAGACAACCCTCAGAATGGGAGAAAGTATTTGCAAATGAAACAACAGACAAAGGATTAATCTCCAAAATATACAAACAGCTCATGGAGCTCAATATCAAAAAAACAAACAATCCAGTTAAAAAATGGGCAGAAGACCTAAATAGACATTTCAGCAAGGAAGACATACAGATGGCCAAGAGGCACATGAAAAGATGCTCAACATCGCTAATTATTATAGAAATGCAAATCAAAACTACAATGAGGTATCACCTCACACCAGTCAGAATAGCCATTATCAAAAAAGCTAGAAACAATAAATGCTGGAAAGGATGTGGTGAAAAGGGAACCCTCCTGCACTGTTGGTGGGAATGTAAATTGATACAACCACTATGGAAAACAGTACGGAGGTTCCTTAAAAACCTAAAAATAGAACTACCATATGACCCAGCAATCCCACTACTGGGCATATACCCTGAGAAAACCATAATTCAAAAAGAGACATGTACCACAGTGTTCATTGTAGCACTATTTACAATAGCCAGGACATGGAACTGATCTAAGTGTCCATCGACAGACGAATGGATAAAGAAGATGTGGCACATATAGACAATGGAATATTAGCCATAAAAAGAAACACAATTGAGTTATTTGTAGTGAGGTGGATGGACCTAGAGTCTGTCATACAGAGGGAAGTAAGTCAGAAAGAGAAAAACAAATACCATATGCTAACGCATATATATGGAATCTAAAAAGAAAAAAAAATGGTACTGATAAACCTAGTGGCAGGGCATAGAGGTAGGCATAGAGAATGGACTTGACGACATGGGGTGGGAGGGCGAAGCTGGCGCGAAGTGAGAGTAGCATTGACGTATATACACTATCGAATGTAAAATAGTTGGCTGGTGAGAAGCAGCAGCATAGCACAGGGAGATCAGCTCGGTGCTTTGCGAGGACCTAGAGGGGTGGGATAGGGAGGATGGGAGGGAGGCTCAAGAGGGAGGGTATATGGGGACCTGTGTATGCATATGGCTGATTCGCTTTGTTGTGCAATAGAAACTAACACGGTATTGTGAAGCAATTATACTCCAATAAAGATCTATTTTCGAAAAAATGGATAATCAACAAGGACCTGCTGTATAGCACAGGGAACTCTGCTCAATATTATGTAACAACCTAAATGGGAAAAGAATTTGAAAAAGAATAGATACATGTATATGTATAACTGAATCACTTTGCTGTACACCTGAAACTAACACAGCATTGCTAATCAATTATACTCCAGTATAAAATAAAAAGTTAAAAAAAATAGAGGCTGAATTTCAATTCCGCATAAAGGAAATTTTGTGTTGACTAGAAGATAAGATGCTTGGGCACTTTTCAAATGTATTAGAAGACAAGAAAGTAACAAAGTCAACAGAAGGAGAAAAAATGTAAAGGTAAAAAATGTGTTATCTAAATGGGTCTGTTTCTTAACGAGAAAAAAATTAAGGAAATATAAAAAATAAATTAGGAAATGTGGAGGAGTAAAATTATGGGGATATAAATTTACCATAAAATATATTAATATGTCCAAGTTCAAATTGTGGTGAGCTGGACTCTTCCTATCTCAAGTTTGACAAAAGTGCCAACACAACAGAATCAAATAATGAGATGGGGTCAGTCAGAGGCTATGCAGCCCAGGCATAGAAACTGGTTTTAACCACACAGGCTAGTTGGGTTTTATCGACAGGATGCTGCAAAGGCCCACAACAAAACCAGACTGAACCAGCTAGATCCTAGAGGGCAAAATAGGCTAAAGGTCACTGCTTTCCTGAACTTGATTTATCTCTGTGTTTGTTTCAAAAGTACCTGGTGTTCGGCAGAGATGTTTTGCAGCTGTACTTTGAGAGATATACAAGGGTCAACCGCCCCGAACTGGCTCTGACTTGACCACAGGAACACACCTACGTAGATGAAACCTGGAGGTGTCAGGGAATGCACTTTGCTTCATCAGCATGCTTAGATCTCCGCCCTCAGGGGGGAATTGTACTCTGCTGTCACAATTTGTGCCGTGTGCAAAGGACCATGGAGGACTGCGCATGCCTGGCTGCCCCTGGAAGTCTCCGCCCCCTTCCTCGAGCCCTGATGACCGCTCTGCCTCCTAACCCTTAAAATTCCCTTACTGCCCTCCCTTCTGGGAGAAGATGCCTTTAGAGCTCGAGCTCCCCTTCTCCATTCTCTGGCCTTTGAGTAAAAGCCTGTCTTGCTTGCACCAAACAGTTTTCATCATTGGCAGCACAAACCTGAGCCGGAAAGAGCTCCCTGACCCAGCCAGGGGGACTTCGGGTCAGCCGGGGCCCCAAGAGGGGGGGGGGGGGCTCACATCTCATTCGGTAACAAGATCACCTTATGTCGAGCTTACCATTTTTTCAAATAAGTTTCCTGGCTCCGTGCCCCTTAGTCAGAGAGAGGATGTGAAAAGTGGTCAGAGGGGAGACGGGGGAGAAATTGGGAGTATATTTCTTTGCATCAAATTGTTGCGATTCTGTGAATCCCCACTCTCCCAAAGGGGATGAAGTTTGGGGATGTTACTTCCTTCAACTCAGCCTAGTGGGGAGGAGGATGGGTGAGTCTAAGCATGTTTCCTCAAGTTTACTGACACAAGCACCGGTGCCTGACTTGCTCCTGAGAAAGCTAAACCTGCGTGGGCTGGCCTCCAGTTGACTAGATTAGCCATTAATATCAGAAGAAAAGGCACTTCATGTTATGTATTCGTTATGGCTCAGATGCCGTCCAACAGCGCCACCTAAAGGGGTGGAGAGCTCACAGCAGCAAGAACCTGGAGGTGAAGGCAAAATTCTTAGAAGGAAAGATGGGAGTCACAAGTGGCTACCCTAGAAACAGCTGCCTCTATCCTGGTCTGCAGAATTCCCCAGCAAGGGAATCTCAGAAATCTCTAAGTTAAAACCCACGAAAAGGACTAATGAGAAAAGGAGTCAGGTGTGTGTGTGTGGAGAGGGGTGAGGAGTTGTCTTCCTACAAAGACTGAGATATTTGAATAATGCCTTGGTTGGAGTAGACATTCTAGTTTCTGAATTGAGGTTTGCATTTCAACATGACCCAAGGACCACCAATTACTTAAGAGTTGGCTAAAAAGCCATAGAATTTTCTAACTTTCCGTGCAAGGGCAGGGAAAGATTACTCTGCCACATAGAATATATTGGGGCAATGGGAGATGAGAAATAAAGGCGTGGGGTTTTTTTGTTTGTTTTAATTTTTATTGGAGTAAAGTTGATTTACAATGTTGTGTTAGTCTCAGGTGTACAGCAAAGTGAATCAGTTATATATATACATATATCCACTCTTTTTTAGATTCTTTTCCTATATAGGTCATTACAGAGTATTGAGTAGACTTCCCTGTGCTACACAGTAGGTCCTCATTAGTTATCTATTTTATATATAGTAGTGTGTATATGTCAATCCCAATTTCCCAATTTATCCCTCCCCCCCCCCCCCCCCCATAAGTTTGTTTTCTATATCTGTATCTATTTCTGTTTTGTGAAGATGTGTTTTGACCGATGACTCTGAAGGGATAGTTACAGATGTAACCAATAACCATTTAGGGGAAAAAAAGGCTTGCACCAAAAATAAAGTTAAAAATACAAGCACAGTGAAATAACAGGTCACTTTACACAAAAAGTAAAACGAGGCTCAAGGAGAGCTCAAATTGTTCAAGACTGCATGACTCGTAAGTAGCAGACCTGAGGTTTCAACTCAACTCTCCAGCTCCTGTGCTTTTAATACCTAGGCAACATTTCCTCTGCTGCTTCCCCTCTAAGAATAGGATTGTGCTCCTCAAGGTCTGTTCCCTGCTATGGTTTACAGGGATGATTCACACTTGCCATAGCTCTGAAAGATTATTTTTGAATTTAAAAAGCTGGTGAGATGGCTCTGAACAATGGAATATAGCCCAAGGCTGCAATTTTGTTTTATGCATTACAGCATTTTAAAGCCACTAATGTACCCTGTTCTGTAAGATGAAAATAATATATCAGTAGGAGCTAAGTGAAAGAGAACAAGCTGGTCTCCAGGTGGCAGACAGTATATGAAGTCAACAAAAGGAAGACTTCCTGTGGTCTATTAATAATTCAAAGGCCTCCCCCACTCTCCTCAAGCCTCCTCCACTCTCCAACTCCTTTTCCTTCTTTTCTTCCTATTTCATCTTCTTTCCAAATAAATAGCCTCAGCTGACTGGCCACACAGGTAATCAGAGCACAATGCAATTAATGACTGTTTACGAGATTCTTGCTACTATCTTATTTTTACCCTTTATAGTGTTTGGCCTTTAAAATCAAGTGAACATGGAGACTTTTTGGGGGGGGGGCTGTCTTTCTCTTTGACATATGATATTTATGCCTTTAAAACTTTTTTTGTTTTCATTCCAGAGCATTTTACTGATGAGATTTATCAAAATACAACTGCAGATCAGCCATTGATTGTCTGAACACAAAGTGCTATTAGGAAAATGATCATGACAAGAAAACAATAATAAAGAGCAGCTTTAAAAAAAGGCAGACCTGGGCTTCCCTGGTGGCGCAGTGGTTAAGAATCTGCCTGCTAATGTAGGGGACACGGGTTCGACCCCTGGTCTGGGAAGATCCCGCATGCCGCGGAGCAACTAGGCCCGTGAACCACAAATACTGAGCCTGCGTGTCTGGAGCTTGTGCTCCGCAACAAGAGAGCCCGCGATAGTGAGAGGCCCGTGCACCGCGATGAAGAGTGGCCCCCGCTTGCCACAACTAGAGAAAGCCCTCGCACAGAAACGAAGACCCAACACAGACAAATAAATAAATAAATAAATAATAATTAAAGGTGCTAATAATTAAAAAAAAAAAAAAAGCCAGACCCTTAGCTCTTTTTAGGACGGGTTATATTTTTTACCCCCAGAAATAATTCATCAAAGTCTGTCGCCCTGAATAAAATTAGATTTTTCTTTTAGTTTTGGTAATAGGCAATTCGTGGAAAAACAATGCTCAGAAACATTTGGTAAAAAAAAAAAAAATTATTTTTACTCACAAAAAGCAGAGTTTGCGATTTTATTTCTAGTGGAGGAATGGGACCCAGGAATCAGATATGCGTCTGCCCACAAAGCTGCAGTTCCCCTCCTCCAGTACATGGGGACCATTCCGATAGGTACAAAGTATTAAATATTTTCAACATGATATTATTTGATTAAAATACAGTCATAGTCTCACCCCTCTCTTCAAGCATAGGTATCGATCAGACTTCAAAGCATATGCTGAAGCAAAACATAGTAAGAAGAGCCATGCATGAGGGAATTTTTCTCATTCATTTCTTACTATTTTCTTTCTGTGTATTTCCTTTATTTGCGTAATGTCTAGTCCCACCGAACTGTTATAAGCTTATTCGTTTTGCAGCAACATGGTCAAGCTTTGGTATATCTTGCTAGTGGTTGTCTTATCAAGGATTTTAGTTTACTCTGTGATGCAGATGGTGGTCTGCAGGTGAGCCTGCTGACCTCTGCCACAGCCAGCTGTGACGATGCTTGTGCCGGGCTGCCGCTGAGGCCACCTTTAGACCTGCCGTAGCGAGGACCTTGAGACCGGACTTGTAGCCCCGGCCTCTCTTCCAGGCTACCTTCCAGACTGCTTGTCTCTGCCAATTCACTGTGACTAAATCTGACCTCCCTTCAGATTGGCTCTCTTCCTAATTTCTATAATTTTTAGAGGCAGTGAAAAGAGTAGAAATGAGGTGAAAATGGGGTTGAATACAAACTCAACATTTGTTGTTTGATTTGGAGCCGGTGTTATTTTCCCTGAGGCTTATTTTCCTCCTCTGCAAAATGTCAGTAAAAAAGAACGGAGGATTGTGGGCACTTAACAGGTTAACATTTCTAAGTGCCTGTCCCAGTGCCTGGGACAACACAGATGCTAAATAATCACTCACTTCCTCCCCTTTCCCTCTCTGGCAATGACACTGCCATTGCCTACAGTGTCCAGGTTGGACTTGTTGAGAGCAGTTTTTCTCCTTCCCTCTCCTTTACCCTTAATTAAAGCCAGCTGCCAAGTAATTGGATATTAGAACTAGCAAGAACCTTAGAAATTATAGCCATCTGATTTATTGACAATACATAGAGACATAAGTCACCAATTCTCCTAGCAATTTGACTCCCATGTCAATTTCAGTAACAATCATTTGGTGATGAAATTTGTTACTTGATACTTGGCGATTATATTCAACAAAAAAGAATCAACCAACTAAGTTTAGTAATGATGGGCAAACACAGCTTCCGACTCACAAGTCTAACTTTTTTTGTGGCCGCACTGTGCAGCCTGTGGGATCTTAGTTCCATGACTGGGGATTGAACTCCGGCCCTCGGCAGTGAAAGTGCCGAGTCCTAACCACTGGACCGCCAGGAAATTCCCAAACTCTATTTTCTTAAATGCTGTCCTATGGCTCTTTATGACTCAGTTTCTTTGGCAGAATTTTCCCTGCCCCTGGTATGTCCCTTCCCTCTTTGCCATTCACTGAGGAGAGGAATACATCTCAGAGACAACTGGAAGAGAAAAGGATCATAGAAAAAAACAACAGGAAAAAAAGATAATTCCAAAGGAAACAATATCAATTTTGAAAAGCCTAAAAGTTGACTAATCAATTACAATAATACATATAGCCTCAAAACTATTTACACCATGTTTTATATATGCTAGGGCATGAGTTTGTTTGTATTTTGTCAAGTGGTTTATAGTAGAAAATCCTAAGGGATTCACTCTACCAAGCAAAATAAGAACTAGATATGTTCATGTGTGTGTTCTTTATAACACAACTATTCTTCCTTTCCTATTCCATGCTGAACACCCATCACAACCCAAACCTCCTGTTTGATACCTTTATCCTCTTCTCCCTCCCATATTCTATGTACAAGAAAAAAATAAATTATCCATAGTCAGTGCATAGTATATGCGAAGACAAGAAAAACATAAATCACGTGAAGTGTTAAGGTGTAAATAATTACATATTTTAAAAAGTCAATTGTCTATTTCTTTAATTTTCATAACTACTGAATATACATATCATCCAGAGTTTTCTCAGTAATAAAACTAGAGCCAGAAAAGAAAAAAAGACCCTAGATCTAGTGAGATCCTTATTATACTGACATCTACGATTTGGAAGGGCAACATGGAAAGTTTCAGAAAGAGCTGACCTTCAGACTTGAATGTTTTGCTCCCCAGTCCAATGCACTGACTGGATTCCATGAGGGGCAAACAAGTGGGGGAAACAACCCACCACCATCTAGGATTCTAGCGGGTTACCTCTGAAATGCGAAGGCATGCTGCTCACAGAACAGGATGGTGGCCACAAGGACTCCAAAGCTATAAAGCTTCATCCCCACAGCGATTTGCTATAAAACAAAACTCTCTGAAGAGAAGGGTCCAGATAGCTGATTACTTAAGAGCCTTCTTTACACACTGGTTAAAATATAATGGCATGTTCCCTGTCGTTTCCATGCTCAATCGACTTCACTTCCATTCCCACCCTCAAAAAGAAAGTATGATGAGAGTTGTTATTCTCATTGTAGACTATCTAGAAAATATTTAACTCTTCAGGGAAGATGAAGCCAAGAATAAAAGGATAGTAATACAGTGGAAACGTGTCTTGTTTGTTGAAGAACCATAGCCATAGAGTATTGACCCATGGATCTCAGCCCATGCTGAGGAAGGTCTCCTGTGGAGTACTAACTCATTAGGTCTTCCCTTGCTTTCCTCTTTTTCAACATTTTCAACTTAGATGAAGACATAAAAGGTGAGTTTTTCAAATCTATGGCTGAGAAGGAGAGCTTATGTGGAGGATTATAGGATCTCCATTCAAAGAGAGTTTTCCTTGTCCATGTGGAATGATGGGTCCACCCATAAAAGAATAGGAATGCTATGTGTGGGGAGCTCTTTCGAGAAGTAAAAAAATCAGGTCATTGTGAATCATGTTTATTTAGGGAAGGTCACCATAACAGCCATAACACCATAACAGTCTAAATCAAAGCCCACCACACGTCATTCTGAAGGTAGCACCATATAACATTTTGTCTGGTGTGCGGCCATATCTAACCTCTGTAAGTGAAGGGACCCTGGTCCCCTCCCTGCATTCCCACTGGTAAGTGCATTTGAATGCCCTTGAGGTCAGGGCAGGCAAATGTGCAAAATAAATCATCCTCCCTTCAGTGGACTTCTGAGAAGGAAAGGGTTGAGAGTTCAAACCTCTCTCTGGGATTCAAAGGTATTGAAACATATTTAATGGATCGAGGTGACCGCCACTGAAACTACTGGGTTGGCCAGAAAGCTTGTTCATGTTTTTCCATTCCATAACATCTTATGGAAAAACTCGAACAAGCTTTCTGGCCAACCCAATACATTTTATATAAGAAAGAAGGAGACAAAGAAAATACATGCATTTCTGCTCGTTTGTGGAGAAAGAAACACAGGAAAGATAGACCAGAAATCAATGAGATAGGTTACCTCCAGCAGGTGAGTGAAAAACAGTGGGAATAAGAAGGGGGTAGAAGAGGGAATAAGAACCGGGTAGAAGAGATGGGGGGAGGGACATTTCTTCGAGTAAAACTTTTTGAATACCTCTGAATTTTAGAACCGTGTTAATTTTTCACATACTCAAAACAACCAGTCAAGTAAATAAAATGAATACAAACCAAACCAAATGAATGTAATTTTGTTTCAAATAAATAACATAACCACACTGAAGTGGAGAGGGGGAAAACTAACCAAAGTGAACTTTTTTAACACAAAAAGTAACTTTAAAATAACTTTAAAATTACAAAAAGTAATTTTAAAGTAACAGTTAAAATTTATTGACAAACTTTATCAGTTTTTGTGCTCTCTATTTATTTTGTATCCTATGGTTTTCCCTCTGGATTTAAAACCATTTCTTCTTGCTGAAGCAATCTTTTAAAGGCTCCTTTAGTTAAGATCCAACGGTGGTAAATTCTATTATGCTCTGTATATCTAACAATAACTTTATTCGGCCATCACTTTCAAAGACTAGTTTAGTTGAATGTAATATTCTAATGTGACAGGTCTTCTGTTGTGTTTTGGCATCTACTGTTGTGTGGTTGAAACTGGCCATCCAGGAACTGTTGTTTCCCAGCAGGTCAGCTGTCTTTTCTATTCAATGTCTTTTAAGGGATTATCTTTATTTTTGATGCTCCTCAGATCCATTACTCTGGTGTAGATGTGGAATTATTTTTAATTATCTTGCTTAGTACACAGAATGTAGTTTTGATCTGAGGATTTAGATATTTCTTCAGTTTTGGAAACTCACTTTATTGTTTCCTCAGCTGTTGGATGGATCTCTGCTAGTCCCTTTGGAGATCCTTGATCTGCTCTCCATGTCTTGTAACTGTCCTTTCATGTTTTTAAAAACCATAACCTTTGTCTCTGTATGCTGAGTTCTGGGTGCTTTTCTCAGCATTATCTTCAAATACACTAATTCATTCTTTGTGTCTTGTTTAGACTACATAGTCAGTTGAGGTGGGTATTTTTTTGTTATTGTTTCAATAACTATATAAATATTTTCCAACATTTGCAACTGGCACTTTTTCACATTTATCCATGTTGTTTTCATATCCATATTTTAAAATATCATTTAACATATTTTATTGTTTCATTTTTTATGAGTATTGTTTCTTCAGAGCTCTTGCTGAGAATCCTCAGAACACTTATTTTTAAAGTCTGTGCCAGGCTGCTCTAGAAGTTTAATTGTATTTGGGGTGATTTTATGCACTGAGCTTTGGTTTTATTGGCTCCCTTTCTCAGCATTTGATTTCTTCTGTGATTTGGAACCTGGGTTTGTAAGCTCATTGGGAAGCCTTTTGTTTTCCTTTTCTATCTTTCTACCTCTTTGCTCACTTCTCTCTGTTTTGCACAAGGCTTCAAGCAGCCCCTGGGCTTCCAGTCCAGAACGTTGTCTTACTCTGGTTTTCAGAGTTTCTATGCCATGATAACACTGTGGCCTTCAAAGATCCAGTCACCAGTCAGATGACTTGACTTAGTTACTGGTTTAGTTATTTCTGGTTTAGTTACTCCTTTGTCTCCTACAGACCAGCAGCTATTATAAACCAGTCCTAGGCAGCAGTGGGCAGTGTCTTTTCAAAATTGAGATACATACAATGAAATGCACAGGTATTAAGTACACAGCTAGATGAGTTCCAAAAATATGTATACTTGAGTATCCCACACTTCTATCCAGGTATAGAAAATTTTCATCACTCCAGAAAATTTCTGCTTGTCCCTTCCAATCAGGTCCCCCCAACTCCAGCAGCAGCTGCTCTGATTTTATTACCACAGATTAATTTTGCCTGATCTAGAACTTCACATGTCATCCTAGTCAGTTCGGGCTACTAAAACAAAAATACCATAGCCTGGGTGGCTTAAACAACAAATACTTATTTCTCACAGTTCTGGAAGGTGAGGAGTCCAAGATCAAGGCACAGATTCAATATCTGGTGAGGACCTGTTTCCTGGTGCGAAGATGGCCCCCTTCTTACTGTAGCCTCACATGGCAGAAAGAAAGCTGGAGAACTCTCTGGGGTCTCTTTTATAAGGGCACTAATCCCATTCATGAGGGATCCACCATCACGACTTAATCACCTCCTAAGGGCCCCACTTCCAAATATCATCACATTGGGGATTAGGTTCCAACAAATAAATGAGGGGCAGGTGGGGTGGAGGACACAAACATTTAGTCCACGGCATATAACATGTACTCTTTTGTGTCAGGCATTTTTTACTCAGCATGTTTTTTTTTTTTAATTTTCTTTAATTTTTATTTTTGGCTGCATTGGGTCTTTGTTGCTGCACACAGGCTTTCTCTAGTTGCGGTGAGGGGGGCTACTCTTTGTTGCCGTGCACGGGCTTCTCATTGCGGTGGCTTCTCTGGTTGCAGAGCACGGGCTCTAGACATGCAGGCTTCAGTAGTTGTGGCACATGGGCAAACCCGTTTCCCCTGTACTGGCAGGCGGATTCTTAACCACTGCACCACAAGGGAAGCCCAGTATGTTTTTAAAATTCTTTCATGTTGCTGCATATGCCAGCAATTCATTCCTATTTATTGCTGAGTAATATAATACTATTTGTTTATCCATTATCCTATTAATGAACATCTGGGATGTTTTCAGTTTGGTACCACTATGAATAGAGCTGCTATGAATATACTTTTACAAGGCTTTTTTGATGGACAAACATTTTTGTTTCTCTTGGGTAGATATCTAGGAATGGAATTGCTAGGTCATGGAGATATTTAGTTTTATAAGCAACTCCTGTACCTTTTTTTTCAAGGTGGTTGTATCATTTTACACGCCCACCAACAATATATTAGAGTTCTAGTTGGTCCACGTCCTTGTTATTTGATGCAGTCTTTTTCATTTTAGCCCTTCTAGTAAGTGTATGGTGGTGTCTAATTTGGCTTTCATTTAAATTTCTGAGATGGCTAATAATGTTGAGAACCTTTTCTGTGCTAATTGGCCATAAGTATATGTGTGTGTATGTGTGTTCCAATTGTTTGCCTGATTTTTAATCAGATGGTTTGTCTTATTACTGATTTGTAGGAGGTATTTATATACTCTGGATGTCTATATGACACAATAAAAGGCAAAATTACAGATACAGAAAATAGGTTAGTTGTTGCCAGGGCCTGGGGCTGGGGAGGAAGGGATTAACCTACAAAGAGGTACAGGAGAGATTTTTGGAGTGGTGGAAAAATTCTCTGTTTTGATTGTGGTAGTAGTTACACTGTGAACAGGCAAAATTCCTCAAACTGAACTCTTAAGTTGAATTTATTGCATGAAGAGAGAGAGCGAAGAACACAACAGCTTGATCAGATGGACGCCACCCTGGCTCACAGGCAAATCTCTTAGCTTCTCGGAGGTGCAGCTTCCCCTGCAGAAAAATGAGGTTAATGATAACCTACCTCTGAGGGCTGTTGTGGGAATTCAATGGGATAGCAGCTGAAAGTGACTGGCTAAACAGGTGTTCAGTATGTCCCATTCATTAAAAAAAAAGATAAACCAGGAAGGGAGCTGAGAGGGGCCAATGTGTTCTCTTCCCGGAGGCTTACCCAAGTCAGGTGACCTTGGTGACAGCTGTCCTCTCCTTCTGCTGCTCCCAAAGAGTTAGCGGATGAGTCACTGCCCCAGAAGCCAATCTGGTCCTGGGGGATCGATCTCACTGAATCATGCCCCCTGGGGACCAGCTAATTTGTACATTTGCTCTCCAGTCAATTTGGAACATTAGGTGGCAAAAATAATATGGCAAGAGTTTCTTCAAGAGCCGTAACCCTCTGCCTTTATTAAGACGGTGCCTAAAAAGATAACCTCCCCTGTGAATAGTGGCTGCTTTGCCTTTTCTCAATTGGAGCGGACTGAAGAGAAGGGCAACGCCACCGTGATCTGGACTGGCCGGGACTTGGATATGCAGCTCAGGCTTACTGTTAGGTAAGCGCTGAGAGAGTCAGTCAATTTCATAGCATTTTGTCATGAGTTTAGGTGCAGCTCAATTTACAAGTTTTCCTTTCAAAATCTTTCAGCCATTAAAGCTGCATAATCTTGGGAGGCTTGGAGGACACATAATTGATAAGTGTGTTTTCCCTCCACACACTCTCTCTCATGTTTATTCATGCAGAGCGAAGCAGTTTTAGAATTTGCACAAAGGGTTGGCGTATCCAGCCCCTGTGTTTCTGAGCGGGGAGGCAAGATGATGCCATTTTGGGAGTCATTGAAGAGGGGGATTTGAGGCTCGAAGGCAGAGAACTCCAAGCCAGGTTCTCATGCCCTCGCTTTGGCTACAAATACTGAGCCTGGGAGTCGTGGTACCAGGAGGGTTACTAGGCACCCAGAGAGGCAAATGCTTGTCGGCTGGATGGTTAAATTGTGAAAAAAGCAGGGTTTGTCCTTGAAACACTTCCATGCCTTCATTCCCCGTTTCTAACCATTACTCCCTCTTACCGGTCTATCCGCTTTTTAAGATGCTCCACCCAGGCCGCCCCTTTGAAGAGCACCCCAGGCTGTATCCCATTGGTTCTCAAACTTGACTGGTAATTAGAGTCACCTGCGCATCTTTTAAATCTCCAGCTGCCCTGGCCGCACATCGGATCAATTATATCAAAACCTCAGAGGGCGGGGCATGGACACCAGCTTCTTGTAAATCTCCTGAGATGATTCCATTGTGCAGCCAGGGCTGAGAACAGCTGGGTTGGACTAGTGCTTCTCCAGGGGTGGCCTGTGAGTCCCAGAATCTCTGAGAGTATTTGTGGAAAATGCAGACTCCTGGACCCACCAGCCCTCTAAGCACTGAATCTCAAGGTGGGGTCTGGAAAGTCTGTGTTTTGACAACTTCCCCAGGTGATTCTCAAGCACACTTGAGTCTGAGAATCAGCTCTAAACCTTTCTCTAGTCCATCTGTTTCTCATGATATGGCAATTTTCCCTTTCCTTCAGCCACACTAGTCTTTCAGTTCCTCAAAGATAACCATCTTCTTCCATCCTCTGGACCTTTGTGTATTATAGCTGTTTACCTGGAAGGCACTTTGCTCTCTCTTTGCCTTTAGGAAATTGGCAAAGATAACAATGATGAAGCTATAGCCCTGGAAAGTCATTGTATAGTGCATGTTTTGGAGGAGAAAAGAGTAGGCACTGAGGGGCCACAATCCCCTCCCTCGGGACAGTTTGGTTTACTAAGTCAGCTAGCTGTCACTGGAAGTCATAAAGAGGTTGCTCCAGAGGTGGTGGGAGAAAAGTCAGTAGGTTTGATGGAGGTATTGAAGGAACAAGAGAGAAGACTTAAGTGACGTAGCACCCACTGGGTCGGATGCATGAAAGCAGCAGCCCTGGGCAGCAGGTAAGAGAAGGCAGTGCCAAGACACACCTTAAGTTACCCAGCAGGACCAGGGACATGAAGCTTTTGGGGCCTGTGGCTGGTAGCGGGTGCCACAGGGAAGAGAGGGGCCATGGGGGAGAGGGACAGCAAAGGACAAGGCTGGGTGATGGGGGATATACCCAGATGGAGGGCAGAGCCACTTTGGCTACCTCAAATGAACAATGATGATGGGGAAATGCTAGTGGAGGGGTTTTTCAATCTCTCAAGTCTGGTGTTACTGGGAAAGTGTAATCTAATTTAAAGTTGGTTCAAACGCAACTGACTATCAACTGCAGATCTTCTTTGAGGACAGTGTTTCCCAAACTTTAATGCGCACATGAATTAAGTGGTGATCTTATGAAACTGCAGATTCTGATTCAGTAGGTCTGGGGTGAGGCTGAGGTTCTGCATTTCTAAGCAGCTTCCAAGTGCCCCTGGTCTTAGCCCCAAACTTAGAGCAAGGAGGTTTGAACATTCCAACTCTTAACGGTGGGTCCGTGGTCTCTGGCCCAATCCAAAAATGCCTGCTGAATCATTAACTTTTATGTTGTATTGCACAGAGCTTTAGAATTAAATATTTGCATGCATTCTAATCCTCTAAAAATGACTGTTCCAAAAATTATACACGGTAGCTCTTTATTAACCAAAATACTTATTGAAATGGAACTCCCCAATTTTGACATGCCAGATAATATAAAAATCCCTGCCATTTCGCCGACCTCTCTCCGAGTTGTTAAAGGTGAGATGGTGGGTACTGACTAGCTTACCCGTGCTTTTGTGTCTGACCTAAGGTGGGTTATTAAGTATATGCAGACTTTAGACATGAGAAAACATTTACACAATTTTCCTTTTCCTTTTTTTTTTTTTTTTTTGGTCACCTACACACAGCCTACGTTGGTAAACTCTGACTTCTGGAAAATAGGGGGCGAGGACACCGTGGAAAGAGCAGTCCTTGGCAGCTGAGAGTTTAATTCCTGGAATTTTATTAGGAAACTGTCAAAGGAACTAGATTTCACAAGAGGATCAGTCAGCACTGCTGACTTGTGCTGAGCTTCAGCTCCGGTTACTGGCTCGTGAGGCGGGCAGAGACATGCCATGTCAAGCTCACTAAGAGGGCACTGCCAGCATTTCATCCAAGCGCACTGGTACACTGGGGGATTGGGGGCGACAGAGAGCAAAGTCGATGATATCTCGGCAGCTGCTGAATGACAACAGGTACAGTAACTGCAGGGAAGGGGGCCCTCGGAGCCGCCCAGGGACACTGGGAGCACAGGGGAATGTCTCTCGTGCATTAAGCATCAGTCTGAGATGGGCTGCTGTAAGGTGGGCTGACTTGCCATACTTTTTATAATCGAGACCACCATTGTGCTCCAAGGGACAGACTAGATTGTGTGTGTGCGTTTAGGTGGATAAAATCACTAGATTGGCTGAGACTTGAAAAGCCCATCTAGTCCTATGCATTGTCTCAAGACAGGCTCTAATGGCATAATTTCCAAACAAACAGGAATCCATCCCTTTCTAAAAACTCTGCAGGTAGGTCTATTTCACAACTTTTCTCACAGTGACTTCTCTCTGGCATCTCCCACAGTCAGGAAACATTTGTTCATGTCTAACACAAATCGATTTTTCAGTTACCCAACTCGCCTTAAAAATCGAGAAAGTGCTTGGCACTGCTGGAGACATCAACATGGTGAGGCATGATTCCTGCCCACTTCTCATTAGTCGGGGCTCAGATCTTCTGCAAAATGTTGCTGACCCTTCCTTCAGAATTCATCTTTCCCCTGAGCTCCCATACTTTATGGACAAATTTGTTATAGCATTTATCACATCCTGCTTTTGAGTACATTTTGCATGTGCCCATTATCTCCCCACTGGATTAACGTACTTTGGACGTGAAATGGAGAAGATGGGAGGGGCTCAAGGGCCCATCCCAGCTCAGGGCTCTTTGTCAAATACTTTAAGGAAACTTCAGAGGAGGACTGATGTGTGACTCTACAGTGTTTAATACCTTTGCTAGAGCAGAAACTTAAGTACCTGTCACATTAAAATGAACATTGTGAGCACAAGAAGTGGATATAATATTCATTGTGGCTTTATATGCTGTAGCAAAGGATTGAAACAACCTAAATACCCAGTTATAGGTCACGGGTTAAATACAGGTTGGCACAACCATTCAACAGAATACTGTGCACCTGCTGAAAAGATTGAGGCAGGTCTATATTTGGCAACGTGGAACAGTCTCCAAGGTTTGGTGTGAAGAAAATGGGATGCAGAATGAAGTGTATGGTATGCTAATATTTGCAATAAAAAGGTGTGTGTGTGTGTGTAACATGTGTGTAGACTATTTCTAGAAAGATACAAAAGAAATTGGTAACAGTGGTCACTGACGAGGGGAACTGAGGTTTTGGGACAGAGGTAGTGGTGGGTTGGTAAACCAGATCTCTGGGGATAAAAACCCCTATTTGTAGAGTTCGATTATTTCTATGCTGTGAATACGCCCACCATGGCCAATTTCAAGATAACAATGGTTTAACATTGGAGCCAGGTGGAGCCAATATGAGCTGGCTTCAAAGCACATCACTAGACACTGGGGTGGGAAGGTGGCCTGCTTTCCACTGTAGACCCTTTGGTACAATTTTACTTTCTGATGTCATACTTGGATGGGCTAAAATAACAGCAAACTTTTAAATTTAGAAAAATTACCGTGTTCAGATGGCTGTACTCCTTTAGCCTTCTTGTCTCCAAGAGTTTTAGTTTTCTTCCCTTGATAGTATTCTGCTTTCCTGTACCTGTTCAGCCTCTCTGGTCAGGACCTATCAGTGCAGTCTTATACACACAAAAACACACTTAATATTGGTAAGCTCTTGATATGCAGGGCAGGCCGCTACCTCCTGAGTGTAGAAGCTGTAGGAATGCCAGGCCAGGAAAGAGCCATCTCCAAAGAGCTGCTGCTGGTGAAGCCAGGACGCACAGCTTAAGCACAAAAGCCCAGCTTCCCAGCAGCTGTGTGGGCGAGTGACACCTGTGCAGCGCAGGATGTGACCCTGCCAAACAGATGTTTTTCTGTCCCAGCAGCCCACCCGCGGGAGCCGGCTGCAGCAGAATTCCTCAGCGTACACCTCGCCTCCCATCCCGTGCCAGCCAAAGTGAGGCCCAGCCAGGCTAGAGAGGAGACCCCCAGGCACCGCCAGCCCTAAAGATTCCTCCTCGAATCATTCTAGAAGCCGTTTCACACCAATTCCCAAGTCTGGCTTTCGTTCATCACTGGGTTCAATGTGTGTCTGAGATTTTGTGTCTTAAACCTTTCATTTTAGCCTCCTCTTCGTCCAACTCCCTTCAACTTACTCTTCAGCTTTCAGCTAAAGTATTTCTCCTTAGATGGCTTCCTCTGTTGTAAGCCTGTCTCACCCTGCCCGCATCAATCGCTCATCACAGCTGTGAGTGGAGTTGTTTATCATCAGTCTTTCCTGATCAGCTGAGCGCAATGCCTGCCTTATTTACAGGTGTTTTCCCAAAACCGTGCACAGTGCCTGGCACATTTCAGCCCTCGGTGCGTGTTGGCTGAATGAATGAATAAGTTAGAGTACACTCTTACGAAACCTTCAGAAGACGTCCAATACAGGGAACATTTTATTTGGAGAGAACTTGAGCATTACTTTATCTTCATTGTCCTTTAAGGCAGTAACATTCTTCCTGGAGGCAGATGGGGGAGAATTGTCTGAGGCTACATGAAGTGCAGATTAAGACAAAGCCCGCCACTTTGCATTCAGATGCAGCAGAAACACAGGTTATGGGCCGGGAGAAGCCAACATGTCGGCTTCCTGAGCCCACTGCCGTGGAGCAGATCTGGGGCGATGCATTTCAATTGCTTTGAAAAATGGCTAAGTTCCACTACATACCACCCCTAAAGAAGATACCTCATTGATGAGCCCTTCCAGCACGATAGAGGGGGTCTAGTGTTGGTGCCCGGTGCTCGGTTGCTATTTAGCCTTTGGGAAGTTTTCAAGGAATTGCATAGTCTATTAGAACTGCTCAAATTCACACTGTTCCTCTGGTTTTATTTTGGAATTCTTTAACTATCCAGTCATTAGCTCTTTGCAAAGCAATGCAGCCAGTTCTTACCCAGCTTGACACCTGGCTAGGTATGTGTGTATGTGAGTGTCTGTGTGTGTGTGTGAGTGTCTGTGTGTGTGTTGGGGTACGGGGGTGAGGTGGGGGTCACTGGTCATTGGCACATATGGCCCCTGGGAGCTTGAGGGTACCAAAAAAGTAAACATCGGTCCTATGGCCTGGCAGCAATCACGTGCACTATGATCTAAGAGCAAATGAAATCAGAGCAAGATGGTTCCCAGTCACCAGATATTCAGCCATACCACAATAACTAGACCTAACACACAGAGCTAAACACACGGGGAGGCAGCACCCAAGAACAGATGCTTTGTTATGGCTCTGCACTGCCCCCTAGTGTCTTGCTGCTCAATGACACCCTCCTTGGATAGAACCTTCCACCAAGAGTTAAGTAAGAATCTATTTGAAGGCACAGTATTCAAGATGTTAGATCTGGTCAGAGCCCAAATCGTAGGGTTAAAAACAGAGGGCTTCCTATTGGCTGAAAAAATAAAATCTGATGACATTTGGGACCCTAGTTCTGAAAAAGGCTCTGATGATGAGTCTTAGGTCTTCAGGTTACCAGAGACTCTTGGAGATTCCAACAGCCTGACTGATTTGACAGATGATCCAAATGGCCCCAAGAGGAGGGTGGCCGGCAGAGGTTGGCCACAGAGAAGGCAGAGTTCTGAGAGAGTGGAGAGCAAAGTCACAGGGAGACAGGGTGCAGAGGGGCTACACGAAGGAGGCTCGTAACAGACCAAACGCTGGCCTCCAGAAGCCGGTTTTAGGGCTGGTTTGATGATTCTCCCCTCCCGGTTCTCACCCTAAACAAGAAAGCAGCCGATTTAAGCTGGTTTGAAAGATTATGTTAAAATTAACAACACTACAGCTTCTATACTTGACTATAGTGGCAAAAGCAGAAAGGGTGCCTGGAAAATAAGTTCTTTTTGTCTCTAGATTTTCAAAGCAATCAATTCAATAATAAAAAAAAATTTGTAAGAGACTGGGTCTTTTGCAAAGAATAAAGCACTTTTTGTTAAATACACGAAGGCTACTTGGCTGAACAGATGCACATTTTGTTTGGAACCTTGTATAATGTCACCAAGTTGAAAACGTTGGAATGGTTTGACTTGTCCCCGTGTTTCCTGGGAGCACCCAGTGCTGAGCAGTCAGAAACGCACGTGCGCCTCCAGTCCCGCCCGCTGGGCCTTACACCCTCTTCATTCCTTTCCCCATGAGGCAAGCAAACACTGTCATGACCATCTTGGGGTTCACTTCAACCAAGTCTTCTGGAAGGGCATATACTCTTGCTCCAATTTTTCGGGCCATAGAGATGGCATACCTAAAAGAGAAAAGAGGAAGAATGAGGGGAGCCTAAGCAAGTATGAAGGGGACCCCTGAGGATCATAGTTATGGTCTATTCTATATAATCTATACTATATACTCTCTACTCGGCACTATAAACTATCTACTATACAGAGCTCATTCCTGGTATGGCTGGAGCCAATCACTGGGTTCCTCCCGAGATTTGAGGGCAAATGCTGGCCTGACAAAGCTCCTGACTCCGTCAAACTTGCTGTACAGCCTCGTGATAATTACCAAATTTATTATTTGTCCTTAGAGAGCTTCCTAGCTAG
Source organism: Balaenoptera acutorostrata (assembly GCF_949987535.1). Lineage (NCBI taxonomy): Eukaryota > Metazoa > Chordata > Mammalia > Artiodactyla > Balaenopteridae > Balaenoptera > Balaenoptera acutorostrata. The sequence goes on from NC_080081.1 coordinate 59,993,044, forward strand.
CACCACTTTTGGTGCCTATAGCATGCTTATTCGCTTGGGCTGTACAGTGGCAGAAAAAGTCATAGAACTGAACAAGAATGTGTGCTAGGGAAAGTCTGCAGACACCATTTCAACTACAGAAACATTTTTATAAGGCAGAAAAAAGGGGAAATGCATCTGTAATACCTCGACCTTACCTATCAAGTCCTTTCTTCTTTGTTCCATTCTAATTCTCGCCTCCATGTATGTGTATTTATTTATGATACTATAATAGTAGAATAACCAGAGTTTTATATTACACATTTTTCATGTAAGATTACCATAGCTGTAGCAGAATATTTTTGCTCTGTTTATAGCTATATGAAGATAATTTTTATTAGTTGTAGTCTATTTTCAAATGAGCCCACCCTATTACCTGGCAGTTCTTTTCTTCTCCTCATTCATTATCTAGTAACTTCTTGCAGTGGCTACTCTAGAGATTCTCCATTCCACCCAAAGCCCCATTACTCCCTTTGCTCTCCTGAAATAACTTTACTCTTACTTTATTGATCAAATTAATTTAAGAGTATCGGGCCAGAGCATCCCCATTCTTTTCCCTTGTCCATATCTCAATCACTTCCTCTATATTAATTATTAATGAAATAAAATTAATTTTTCCATTATAAAATAGAGGAAAAATTATTAAAAAGTTAGAAAATAGAGCTTCAAAAACCAAACAAACCATGCACAATCCTGCCACCATAGCCACCTTTAGGATTCCATATAATTCTTTTTACCCATTTTTCTAAGTAATTTTGTATCTTGCCCTTACAGGACAGTGCTTAGGAGCCTGGGCTCTGAAGTCAGACTTTGAATTTCAGTTGAACCACTTGATAATTGTAAAACCCTGGGCGAGTTCCTTAAACTTAATCACATCCCTCTTGAACATCTATAGGTTCAAGGCCTTTTTTTTTTTTTTTTTTTTTTTTTTAAATTTCTGGGTCTTCATCCATGTTCTTCCCTCTGCTGGAATATTCTTCTTAGCTCTTTCACCCGTCCAGCTCCTTCTTACTTGTCCTTTCAATCTGTCCCAGCTTAGATGTTATTTGGTAGAGCTTCAGTTCCCTTCCTGCCCCCTCCACAGCACCCTGGGATCCTCCTTCCATACCATCCCTCACACTCTACTGTAACTGCTGTTGAATTATTTCTCTTCTCTCCATTAGATTGTGCTAAACATCAGCATACCAGGAACACACGTCCCCACTTTCCTAAACTGGGCACAGAGAGATGGGCGCTGCTGGGATTAGATACACAGCAGGGCTGCTGGGCACTAGTCATTCGTTAACCCTGGACTTGTGTTATGGGTTGAATACTGCCCCCCCAAAAACGTATGCAGAAGCCCTAACCCCTGGTACCTCAGATGGTGATGTTATTTGGAAAAAGTGTTATTTAAGGTATAGTTAGTTACGATGAGGCCATGCTGGGGTAGGTTGGAGCCCTAATCCAGTATGATTGATGTCCTTTTAAGAGAGGGAGAAGAGACACAGACATACACACACACAGAGAAGACAGCTACGTGAAGTCACAGAAACACAGGGAAGGCCATGTGAAGACAGGGATGGAGACTGCAGTGGTGCATCTATAAGCCCAAGGATGAGGGAGGTGTGGGACAGATTCTCCATCAAAGGCCTCAGGAGGAACCAACCCTGCCGACACCTTGATCTTGGACTTCTAGCCTCCACAACAGTGAGAGAAGAAATTTCTGTTGTTTGAAGTCACCTTGTTTGTGGTATTTTGTTATGACAGACCTAGGAACTAATACAGCCTGTTCTGAGAAAGGCACGTCTCTAGGGTAGAAAGGCACCTCTCTAGGAAGGCAAGCTTTCCATAAAGACCAGATAGCAAATATTTCAGACTCTGTGGGCTTTGTCACAACTATTCAACTCTGCTATTGTATCAGGGAAAGAGCTATAGAAACTATGTAAATAAAACCTGATTTATAAAAGCTGACAACAGACCAAATTTGGGTTCTGCTGACTCTCATTCTACAAGTAAAGCAAATGGCAGTTGCTCTCAAGCTGGTGAAGACTCTGGTCTTGAACCTCACCCCTGCCCATGCATATCCACAGATATTCACAAATAGAATGTTTATATTTGCACGCACCGTATACAAACTCTATTCAGGAAGCCTCCCACAGATTATGATTAGGAAATTGGTTTTATGAAATTACAGGCTTGCTTATCAATCAGAAGTCAACTGTTTTCAATTTCAATTGTTTCAATTGTTATCAATCGTTTTTGTCTTGCTCCCTCTAACACCTGGAGCCTTAAACTGCTATTGCCCAGTATTGAAAATAATGATGATGGGACACAGTAAGTCATGAGAAGAAAAAGCATCAACAGTGAACCTAAAAGTGTTTGCATGAAGGCACAGGCACTAGAGTTCACAGCTGCCCAGAGGCCGACTCATCCTTTCCTCCCTGACCTCAGGTTTATTTACGTACTTTGCATTGTTGAGTTTCTCTTCATCGTTCAGGTTTTCTGTCTTCAGGAGGTCATAGTTAATGGAACCTGGTTGAATGGCATCAATGAGATCCAGGACGGGCAGACTTGTACTAATCTTTGGGTCCTGCAGAGAGAGAAAGCATGGGTTTTAACAATATGCTCCCAAGTTACTTCTGTTTGGCTCAAGGAAAGTGAGTGGTTCTTTCCTCTTCAATACGAATATATACATCCTGGTGTGGGAAATGCCACAGTGTCGCACATGGTATTTCAAACCAGTGGTCATTTCTGTAGGGGCATCACTAGTAGCTTCCTGGTGGTTCACTAAGTGGAGGAAATCCATTGTCTGCCAACAGGCAGGGAGTCATTCCCCAATAGTGAATGGAAGGAAGTTAGAGCAACTAGAGAAAAGCAGAGAGGTTGATATATAGTATGTTTTATTCAAGTACTGGTTATTAGTAGAGGAAGGGATGATTTGAAAAAGAAACCATCAGAAAAGAGAGACTAAAGACATTAAGAGGAGCCCTGCTTCATTTTCAGGGGACATCCCAGAGGTGACAGGCAGGGAGAGTGATGCGGGCTCAGTTGGATGGGATTCAGTGAATGCTCCTCTCCTGGGGACCTTAGGGAAAGAAAAGGGTCCACAGGTCCAGGTAGACAGTGACAGCAATTATGTGATCAAATGCAATGACTGCAACTAATATCCATTGGCGTCTCACAGTTTGCTCAGCACTTTTTATAGGTTATCTCACTTACTGCCACAAGCCTTGGATGGAGGCATCTAATCTTAATTTACAGCAAGCAAAGGGAGTTTCTGAGGTTAAGTGGCTTGCTAATAAGTGGTGGGGCTGGGATCTGAACCCAGGTATTCTGACTTAAAATCTTGGGGTCTTTCTTTGGCGTCTGTAAACAGTTTGATGGACACACGCAAAGCTGTGAACGCTTTTTTTTTTTTTTTTAAAGGTTCTACCTGATTTTTTTTTAAAAGGAACATTATTTATTTATTTATTTTTGGCTGCGTTGGGTCTTCATTGCTGAGCGCGGGCTTTCTCTAGTTGCGGCGAGCAGGGGCTACTCTTCGTTGCGGTGCGCGGGCTTCTCATTGCGGTGACTTCTCTTGTTGCGGAGCATGGGCTCTAGGCGCGCAGGCTCAGTAGTTGTGGCGCACAGGCTTAGTTGCTCCGCGGCATGTGGGATCTTCCCAGACCAGGGATCGAACCTGTGTCCCCTGTGTTGGCAGGCGGATTCTTAACCACTGCGCCACCAGGGAACTCCCTGTGAATGCTTTTAAGGTGTAAATGCACAAAACTCTGCGCCTGTGAGTACAGACACGCCGAGGCGACTGTGTGTCACCATCTGAGCATAGTCAAGTCCAAACACCTCATACCTTGCGGGTCCCAATCAGAATCAATTCTAACCAAGAAACAAGACACAGGACCCCCGCAAGATGCTAGGTCTCCAGCACTGGCCCTCTGTAGAGGTAGAATACTATTTTAAAAAATAGGATGGGTCCATTTTTATTTACTTCTGGGTTATGTAAGAACTACCACAAAATTTAAGATCAATATACATATAATCGTAATCTAATTTCCACCATTAGCCTGAGCTTCTATCTCCATAGAATTTTTTGGTAAGGAAGCACAACGGAAGCAAAATGGAGAGATTTGAGTTTCACCTTCTTTCCTACTTTCTTCCCACAGTCTTGGTGGGCTGACAGGCAGCGAGATGGCCAGCAGCTGGCAGCATTCATAGGTGAGGAGGGACCAGGACTGTTTCTGCAATGGTTAATCGGGGTGCGCTGTGCTCATTTTTTGAAGGGTTTCACTTAAAAGCAGTGTGGGGCTAATTTGACATTTTCCTTTTGTGGTCCTTTTGACCTAATCGATTCCGCAATGACTCAGTGAGAAGACAGGAGAAAATTAGCCCAGAGCATCACAAGGAGCAAAAAATTGCCAAACATTCCCAAGAGTGAATCCCCACAGGATCACCCCAGAAGCTGCTGGGTAATGAAATGGGATGCATTCCTGTAAAGTGGCAGCTGTTTTACAGAGAGACGCATGCCCAGGGCTCTTCACTTCATAGCCATGGTCATCAAGTGACCTATGGATACTATCCGCTCTATAACCTCACCTCGCAGGTGAAAGGTGCTTTCCCCTCCCTGATGGACACCACCTGCAATTACTAGCTGTAACCTCAGGAGTTAAATGAGCCCCCAGTTTCCTCACTATAAAATCAGGAAAATGGTGGGACTTCCCTGGTGCTTCAGTGGTTAAGACTCCACGCTTCCACTGCAGGGGCCGCGGGTGGGATCCCAGGTCAGGGAACTAAGATCCCGCATGCCGCCCGAAGCAGCCAAAAAAAGAAAGTATCAGGAAAATGGTAAAGCTGTCTCCATAATGTCTGTGAAGAGGAAATGATGAGCCCCCTGTTACAAACAGGGAGCCCCTAGTGCTCAGACCGCGCTCCATCCTCGAGCACCCCTGTACTGTACTGTTCGCCACCGCCTTCCCAAATCTCCTCCTGGAAGGACTTGTTCACATCTGTCACCAGCCTCCACTTCGACCTCCAGACCAAACGGATGGTAAGCAGAGGGGGGACAGAGCTGGCCGTTTCCTGTGCTGAGCTCACAGCGACTGGACACTCCTGGTAGAGCCCAGCCTAGAGATATACCTTCTGCCCCTTCTGGGAGGGGAGAGATTTTCATTTTTTCCTTGATTTTGAAGCAGAGGACTGATAGCATGACGAACTGCCTCACCCGCCCTGTTAATATAACTCTGAAGGGGTCCCTCCCCGCCATCTTGACCTTTAAGCCAGAAAATGTAGTTAAGATATGACGCAGACATTATACTGTCGATCAAGTGCGCAGGGCCCTTGAGGAAGGATCCAGCTAATGTATAAAAGATGAGTGAAGAAATGTAACAAAATATCATGCTGTTATTAATAAAAATGGGATTTGGATACAAGTAAACAACTGCTTTAAAAAAAAAAAAAAACATCCCATGGGAGATCTTTTAGCATTTTACATTTCACCCTCATTATGTTAACAATCTGAACCATGGAGCTATGCACATTTAAAAAACATTATATTTTACGTTACTTTGGAAGAAAAACGTCTAAAATCCCATGTAAAAAACGATTGGTTTTTTAAAATTAATTATTACGGGAGAAAACGACAAGAAATTTGTCAATGAAATGGCCTATGAACGTCAAAACAATAATGGGTCATTCAAGCAAAATCAAAACGGGAGGGGGAACCTCAAAGACCTCACACTGAAGGTCACTCTTGAAAACAGAGTGGAAGCAATAAAGATAAGCATAAAGCTCAGGTGGCCGCGAGCAGGAGACAAGCATGTTACCTTGAAACTGGAGATGGATGAACTTTTCTCCGCTTCCTTCAATGTTTCATTCACCCAGTTGACAATAGTGTCATCGTTGACCTTCTGCCCACCTCCAAGTTCTTCAAGAATATTCAGTGTGTACCTGAACAAAATCAAGAATGATTTCTGGAGAAAAGTTGCTAAAGAATTCACTATTGTATAGCACAGGGAACTGTATTCAATACTTTGTAATGACCTATATGGGAAAATAATCTAAAAAAGAGTGGATATATGTATGTGTATAAGTGATTCACTTTGCTGTACAGCAGAAAGTAACACAACGTTTTAAATCAACTATACTCCAATAAAAATTTTTTTAAAAAGAATTCACTATTCACAGAGAGTCACCAGCATAGAAAAGTTTTTTTTTTTTCCTGTCACAGAAGATGGCCTGAACACCATTACATCTGAGGAAAAAAGAATATGTAATGACATTAGTTCCTTTTAGAATAACAAAATAGAACTTTATATTTAGAGTGAGTTGCAGAGCAAATACCACGGTCATTGTACAGAGAGAAAGCAGAAGAGAAGCAGGGAAACGAAAATGAAATAAAGGATTTGAACCAGTGACACTTTTCTTAAAGGAACTATGAAAATCAAGGAACAATTCAATGTCAGAAAAGCCCAAGCACATATATCCGGAAAAAACTATAACTCAAAAAGATACATGACCCCAATGTTCATAGCAGCACTATTCACATTAGCCAAGATATGGAAACAACCTAAATGTCCATTGATAGATGAATGGATAAAGAAGATATGGTACATATATACAATGGAATACTACTCGGCCATAAAAAGAATGAAATAATGCCATTTGCAGCAACATGGATGGACTTAGAGATGATCATACTAAGTGAAGTAAGTCAGACACAGAAAGACAAATATCATATATCACTTATATGTGGAATCTAAAATATGACACAAATGAACGTATCTATTGAAACAGAAACAGACTCTCAGACATAGAGAACAGACTTGTGGTTGCCAAGGGGGAAGAGGGTGGCCGAGGGATGGATTGGGAGTTTGGGGTTAGGAGATGCAAACTATTATATATAGAATGGATAAACAACAAGGTCCTACTGTATAGCACAGGGAACTATAGTCAATATCCTGTGATAAACCATAATGGAAAAGAATATGAAAAAGAATGTGTATATATATATATATATATATATATATATATATATATGTATATATATATAACTGAATCACTTTGCTGTACAGCAGAAACTAACACAACATTGTAAATCAGCTATCCTTCAAAGCCCAGGCAGCCAACATAATAAAGAAAAAATATAAAAGAGTTTCCTCTGTGTATCACAGAAGTAGAAATATTGGGAATACACATTAATCTCTAGTTAATCTCTAGTTTGAGGGTTAGAATTGCCTTAGATACATACTGTTATGAGAAGTGGGTTTTGCAGGGGAAACATTAAGAAGATGCTTCAAGCTCTTAAAATTCCATGGAGCAGAGAAGACTCACCACTCCCCAAGCTAATCTCTCTCAAAGGGTAAACACAGGGAGAGAGCCAAGCAGTAGAGCAGGTGGGCAGGTCTGCTGGCCTCACGGTTCAGTCTTGTAAGGGGGGGGAAGAGTCAAATTACCCATGAAAGACTAGAATTTCAGTGTGTGTTGTCCAAAATGAAACTCAAGTATCCTGCCATTGAGTCCTGTCTGGAGGGCCTCCCTAAATGAGGTCACCCTCCACTTGGGTGCCCAGGGTTTTGCTCATTACATAATCCATCGGGTATCTTCCTCCAGTTACTGCTTCTGTGCTAAACACAGTTCTTCCACAGTCTCCCACATGGTTTCCAAGTGTAATCTCGGAAATAGGAGCAATGCCCTGCTTCCTCCAGGTGAAAGCGCTTTCCTATCATTGGTGATGGGGAGGAAAAGGGTTTCTGCAACTTTTCTTTATCAGAACAATAGGATCATGTGGACCAATCTGGCATCCAAGTCCTTTCAATGACACCTCCCCAGACTCCCTCACATCAGCTGGTTCCTCTTCATTCTGCCTTTTCTAAACTACTGTTCCGGTCATGTCATTTAAAGTGACTCTCCGAGGCCCAAAGAACACAGATCAAATTCCTTAGAATGGCACATGAGTCCTTTCACAATTTGACCTGAGTGTCCCTTTTCAGCGCCTCTCTCATTTCCTCCTTCCCCTCCTTCTTCAAGGCTTTATGGTCACACACACTCATGTTCTTCCCGCTGCACAGAACCATCGGCAGCTCGCCGACCACACCATGCGTCCTCCTGCCTCCTGCTTCCATGACTCAGATGCACACTCTGCCTTGGATGGCCTTCCTCTCTAGTGAATTTCTAATCCTGAGAACAAGTCCCAGTTCAAGCATCATTTTTCTGACCCATGCTGTATATTAATCATTATTGCTACACTTGCTTCCAACCTGTTTCCCAGAGCTTTTGATGGAGTTGATATGCATGTCTCTCTGCCTACCTCGTGCCCTTGGACAGAGTCCATAGACCATATTCACCTCAGTGCTTTCAGCGGTTAGCAGAGTGTCCAGTACATACTGGGTATCTAGCAAATGAAAGAGTAGAGTACTAGATGAAACGAACAGAATGATTTTCTCCCAGGAAAAGCAAGGAGAAAGTCAAGATGAGAAATGCTTAGTCTGGGCCCAGAGATGGGACCAAAATGCTAAGGAGTAACGAGTACAAATGGGATAAGTTCCAGTTAGATTTTCAAAATATTACTAGTTTGGAAAAAGGCCTGAGGTTTGATCATATCATTTATGTCATAACCGGCTTGTTTCCTAACAGCATGTGCATGAAGTTACCAGCATTTACTATACCACGTAAGAATTTCTGCCTAGTCCACTCATTAAGAGATGGTGGGTTAGTGTTTGTTTCATCAGGTCACGTCCGTAAATAACCTGAGAAACAGACTAGGTTTAATCTTCCAGCAGCCTCACTCATCTCAGGACCGAACTCTCACTTCCCTTTGCCAGGAGGCCCAGCCTGCTTTGTAGACTCTCTCCAGTGAACAGGAGCGGTGCTTTCAAGCCACTCCTTGAGTGAGGGAAGAAAATGGTGTAGAGGAGAAGCTCACCTTTATACAAAAGTCTATTCGTGCAAATACAAAAGGCCACAAAGGGACAGGGGAACTTAGACGCAGAACATCCTGGAGGCAGCTGACTGCATTCAGGGGTCTGAGAAGAGCCCCTCGTGGTGGGACACCGTGCTAGTGAGCACACAGTTGTCCTGCCACCTCAAGGGAGATGTGGAGGTTTAAACGGAATCAGACACCTGCTTGTAAGGACATCAGGAAAACAAAGGGAAGAAAGGCACAAATTTAGGTTGGAGACTCCAGTCTAGAAAGTCCATGAAGCACTGAATGTAGATTCAAAATTGAAAACAAAAATCAATTTGCCTTGTGTCTTCCTAGGATTTCCCTTGTGAGATAATCACTCCTTAACATGAAACATGTTTTGGGGGGACTGTGCTATTATTAAATGGAACCCTCCAGACAAGATCCCAGTATCCCTGGTGTTTGCACACCACGCGGTGCTGAGAAGCCCTCTGTCAAAATGAAATGGCCCCATGAGCTCCAGCTTAAGCCAGGGCCTCATCCAACCGCAGACGATGGATGGGGTGTGGGGCTGGAGGGGCTGTGATTATGACTTGTGTGTTTTCCTGCCATCAAACACTTGTGTTATTTATTTAACATGTGACCCAGAGGGACATACCTCAGTGTTTTGTTTTTCAAGGACCTATCCCCAGTTCACCATCCACAGCCTGTTTGATCTGGGGAGAATTCCCTCCTTTGCCTGCCTCACACTCTTGATTCATCTGTTGGGGTCTCACTATAGTGGCTGTCTGCCGGCGGCCTACTTGCCTCAGGCTTTTGTCTCCAAACTTAGACACGTGCAATTTGCCAGCTTTCCAGTCTGAGAATGATTTCCAGGCTACTGAAGGGGAAAGGGAGGTTTAAGCTTTCATTTGTTTTTAGAGGGAAAAATGACATGCCATTTATTGTCCAGATAAATGACCAAATTAGCACATCTGTGAAATCCAATGAAATAAAGTCCAGCTAGAACTGGCTCTAAATTTATTAGATCTGTTCATTTGTGGCACACAGAGGAAAAAAAAATACCCTTCTGGTGGCATTTACATAATTATCAGTCATTTCATCACCTTTCACAGTAATGTATTTCTCTGTCCATTTTCTTATAGGCACAATTCTTATATAGTAAAGACTCATGAGAAATATGACTTATTTACCAGGTAGAGACACAGCAGCAAACTAGCCCTTATCATATATATACTAGCCTTAAACTATGATGTTGGGTCACATTTTTATAAAACTTCCAGAACGAAGATCATATTACAAGGTGATTTTCAGATATTATGAAATTCAAAATAGAATAGAGTTGGACTGAGTTTTCTTTTTAAGTCACTAAAATAGAAAATATCAAAGATAATTTCATCTTCAAACCTATGAGTCAATTTAACTGTTGCAACTAAAAAGACTGTTGCTTTGGTTTTTAAAGCAATCAGTACCAAAAGCCAGTCTGTTAAGAATTAAAAACACATGTGAAAGAAAATAGAGAGTAGTTCAGAAATCGTTTCTGAAAATACACCAGTGAGAATGGCCCTTAGGAACCTTCAGTGATGTTCTAGATACATGCAGTAAAATAGAGGCTAAAGTTTCTTTAGCTCTGGAGTTTTCTGTGCCAGAGAAGCCTTATGACACCTGCCTTCAATCATTAAAGAGATCCCAGTTGAGAAAGGAGTAATGGAGCATCATACTTGATAAAGCAAATGTGAATCAGGTAGTTAAACTGATTATGATCATTTCTGATCACCCTACATCACCTGGAGACACTGACATGATTACTCCAAGGACCATTATAAATATTAGGATCTGCAGACAGTGGCCTGGGAATAAAGCGGCAGTGCTTAGGGACAAACCCTTGTCTCTGCCATTACCTTGTTAGACATAATGTAATGTGACATATGGTTTCTTGGGCTTCCTTCCAGGTAGAAAAATGAATTAAGTCATACTAACATAGGTTCTAATTAAGGAACGGAAGACTTCTGCCTGGTCAGAGCTATCAGTAAAGGGGGAAAGAGCAAAGCATGTAAAAGTAAACCAGATCATGCTTACAGATTTGCTGTCTAGAGTTCTTCCCAGGCTTATGCTTTTGTACCAAAAATTGTTTACTTTTCTCACCATTTATTTTCTATTTGTGTATCTTATTATATTCTACTATTGCTTAAATAATATGGCCACATAGCTCTCACATTAATCAATTTTATGTTTGACTCTAAAAGGTATCTGAAGTTCTCTGTTAAGGAAGTAGCAGGAAATTCTGCTTTTGGTCATGATGGAATAACAGGGATCAGTTTACCTTTCTGCCTTAAACACATAAAACACAATGAAAAAATATGAAACGATGTTGTTCAGACATTGGACGACAGGAAGCACAAAACAGTGGTCCCTGAGAGAAGGAAAACAAATGTGGTAAACCCTGAGATTGTCCCAGATTATTGCATGGAGAGTTTCCAGGCTGCAGTGCAGGGAGAGAGAACTCAATCAGAGCATGACAGTGACCCTGAGCCAAGCGGACAGGGTTGAGAACTCAAGGAAGCCAGGGTGCTAGAATGTGTGGGGCAGAACAGCAGAGAGAAGAGAGCTGCCTGGAGAGGACAGTCATCTAGAAAGAAAGCTCCAGAGATCTTCAGAGGGTTTGCCTCAAGTGTTCAGCTGAGTGCTACTTGGAGCATTCATGTGAGGAAATTACCAGAGGCTGGGAAAAGAACTTTCAGAAATGAATGGGCAGAACAATCCTTGGAGTTCACACAGGGCTGGCATAAATTTGGTTCCCACCAATCAGAGTGGAAACATCTCATGATATATGGAGCATCAAGTAAAGTACTCAGAAGAGATTATCTCAGTATTGAGAGACAAAATTAGCTCGAGATTAATTAAGATTTTAAGTAAGCCCCCAAAGGATCAAATTGTGCTTAAGTAACTTAACTGCATCCCAGGACAAAATTCAAGAATATTTAAAGGAATACAGAAATATCTAGCACACAGCAAGGTAAAATTCACAGTGCCTCACATATTATGAAAAATCAGTAGGCATGCAAAGAAGCAGAAAAATATGACCCATAATGAAGATAAAAATCAGTTAATAGAAACAGACCCAGAAATAACAGTTATTACAATTATATTCTATATGTTCAAGAAGGTTAAGGAAAGAAATAGAGGAGATGTCAAAAAGACCCAAATCAAATTTCTATATACGAAAACTATTATGTCTCAGATAAAAAAAGTATACACCAAATGGAATTAATGGTAGACATTGTAGAAGAAGAGAGTGGTGAATTTAAGACAAGGCAACAGAAATTATCCCAAATGAAACAGAGAGAGGAAAAAAATGAAATGTAAAGGAAAAAGATGATTTGAGCATCAGTGAATTTTGGGACAACTTCAAATGACCAAATAAATGTGTACCTGGAGTTCCCCAAAAACTAGAGAGTGGGTACAGGAGTCATATTTGAAGAAATAGGGCCAAGATTTTTCCAAATTTGATGAAAACTGTAAGCCCACAGATTCAAGAAGCTCAACAAACCTCAAGCACAAGAAACACCAAAGCACATCATAACCAAATTACTTAAAATGAGTGATAAAGAGAAAATCTTAAAAGAAGCCAGAGGAAAAAAGACATATTACATACAGAGGAACAAAGACAGGAATGACAACAGATTTATCATTGGAAATGATGCAAGCTAGAAGACAGTGAACACATCTTCAAAATACTGAAAGAAAAAACTATCAACCTAGAATTCTACACTCAGATAAAATGCCTTTCAAAAATGAAAATATAATAAAGATTTTCTCAGACAGACAGAAGCTGAAATAATTCCTCGCCAACAGATGTGCACTGCTAGAAATATTTCAAGTAGAAGGGAAATGATATCAGATAGAAATCTGGATCTACACCATGGGAAGAAGAGCACCTGAAGTGACAGATATGTAGGTAAATATAGCATATTTCCCCCCTTATTCTGAAAGTCCCTTTAAAAGATAAGTGACTGTATTTACACAAATCAGTTAAAAGTTAAAGGATGGAAAAAAAAATGTGCCACGCTAAACTAATCAAGAAGCAGCAGGAGTGCCTGTATTAATATCAGGAAAAATAGGTTTTAGAGAAAAGAATATTACCAGGCATAAACAGGGTCACTCCATAATGAAAAAGGGTGATTCATTAAGAGAACATAACAATCTAAAACACTGACGAACCTAATAGCAGAGTTTCAAAGTACCTGAAACAAAACTGTCAGAACTGAACGGAAATAAAAAAAAAACAGGACTGCCCCGCCAACATTCCTTTGGTTTTAAGTTTAGCTTAAAATATAGTTTTATTAAATTAAATCACATCCCTGAAATTTTCAAGTATTTTTCTAGATAAAGAATACATTCAATAAAATGCCATTCTCCTGAGTTGCATTACCTTCTCATTAACTGCCAGACCAAGGCCAATGTCAGGGTGCGGTTTCCTTCATTGAGATCTTGTCCACCAATGCCAACCAGGGAAAATTTCGCTTGATTCTTCCCCAGTTCCACTGCATAGTTACAATTCTCAAGCTGTTAATGAGCAGGAAGGGAAACAATCTAATGTCATCATCTCTATGATGATAAATACCCGAGAAAATAAGATAATAAAGACACAAAATGAAATAATAAGGTAAGATTGATTGATCTCTCAAGTGTCGCCTGGCTCTGCAATTCTAGGATTCTAAGTTAGTCAAATAATTTTCTATCTTTTCTTAAATCGAACCCCTCACTCCCACCAAAAAAATATTCATGGTGTACTTTAAGTGCAAAACCAAAATGAATTATTATGATGAACATTTTCATGGCTATATCACACTACAGAACTAGAGAGCTATACTAAGTAACCTGTCTATAATATTCCTAAAATAGCTGAATTCATAGAGATTGACAGAGAACATCTGAATTCTCCATCCTACACGCACACGGTGGACTGACATGTGGGACAGGTATTCCTGTGGCTATGACTCATGGATCATTGGGTCACAGGCACGAGAAATGGTGGGAGATGTTCGTGCCAACCCCGTGGCTGCTTTTACAAAACAATCTGTTCCCATTACGTTGACACTAGACATACTATTTGTACAAGTCAAACTGTTAGTACAAGGCTTCGATTCTTTAGAAAATTACAATGATGATCTTGCTGGGGGAAAAGCAGCCCTGCAGCTCTGCTTGCTCTAATTATCTTAATTAGAATTTTTACATCATAAAGTTTAAAGACATCCAACATGGAATTATAAGTAAGTAATCAACTGAAATAATGAACTCACTTTAATAAAACCATTCAGGTTTCTGATTGCGGTACTCTAATTTAATCCATGGATAAACAGTTATCTAAGTTTGGCCTCCTGATAAAGTATTCACAAGGTACTCTTGCAGGCTTATGACTTCACCTGACTACCAGAACATCAGAAGAGTCAGTGTTTGGGACTTTGCTGGTGGCGCAGTGGTTAAGAATCCGCCTGCCAATGCAGGGGACACGGGTTTGAGCCCTGGTCCGGGAAGATGCCACATGCTGCAGAGCAACTAAGCCCGTGCGCCACAACTACTGAGCCTGTGCTCTAGAGCCCGTGAGCCACAACTACTGAGCCCATGTGCCACAACTACTGAAGCCCGTGCACCTAAAGTCCGAGCTCCGCAACAAGAGAAACCACTGCAATGAGAAGCCCGCGCAACACAATGAAGAGTAGCCCCTACTCGAAGCAACTAGAGAAAGCCCGCGCGCAGCAACGAAGACCGAACGCAACCAAAAAAAAAAAAAAAGAGTCATTGTTTACCTTCTTCATATTGCCCCCCAGTTTGGGGTATGGTGGTTTGTTTACTCTGTTCCAATCAACAGGGACTTTAATCTTTTCATAGAGCTGGAAGATGACCAGGGCATCTGATAAGTCACTGAACAAAAACAAACACAAAAGAATTCTCAGATACTCAGCATTTATGAAGCTCCTGCAGCGGGCCAGGCAATGCCTTATATATTAGCTCAAGGGACAGTCCCAGCAACTTGGCAACACTGGCATCAGTAGCTCCATCTTTAGAGGTGAAGAAACCTCGACTCAGAGAAAGGGAAGGAATTTACTGGAGGTCTCCCCCAGGTGTGACCACCTTTGCCCCTTCAGCAGAAACATGCAGCCTCCAGAAAAAGAAATACGGCTCTAACAAATGGCATAGGAGATACAACATGTTTAGGTGAACATTTACTGTTTGGCCTGCTTCTGAGCAGATCTTGGGTTTACAACAGGGATTCCATTTGTCCTTTTGCTGCTGGGTTATGATTTTTGTACTACACACACAGCAAGGTTGGTGTATGCAAGTGAGTTTCTTAACATCTGCTGCTCAATGTGGCATTTCCCCCTTCTCACCGAGGTGCACACACTTTGTAAAGAGAATTGCACACCACAGTGGTATTTGAAATCTTGGGGATCTTTCCAGGTCTTGGTACCTCATATTAAGGAAGAGTCTCCCAATATTCTTACCTGTACAAATGATTGACTCGAGGGTTTACACCCAAGGAGTTCATCCAGTTCCTAAATGTCCGCTCTTCTCTTGTCTCACCTAAATGAATGAAGACCAGGTATCTTTCATGTATAAGACTAGTTATTTTTCATATCTAGAAAATATGCCTTTTTTTATGATCAAAGTTTAACTAAAGAGGCTGTAATAAACACTGGAAGTAGAAAAAAATAAAAACCCTAATGGATTTGGATGAGGGTTGCTATTCTGTGTTAATTTTTTTTTTCCATTTCAATTCAATGAGTATCTCTAGAGCATCTATTAGTAGTGCCCAAGATCCTGTGTGGGGAAATTCTTCAGGGCTGTCCCTCAAAGGCTTACATTCTTTCTGGAAAAACAAGTATTTTAGGCATCAAAGAGGGATCATGCAAGCTAGAGGGCTAACATATGAGGTAGATATTTATATTTGAGTTGAGATAAAGGAGAGAATTTTATGGGCTAAATTTGGAGGGAGTGCAATTTGAGCTTTACCTTAGAGGGTTAGTAAAATCTGGATAGTGAAGAGGAAAGAGGAGAGGATTTGGGGGGATAAGTTAAGGAGTGGAAGTAGGAGATTGTGTAAATATAAACACAAAGGGAGCGATAAGCAAGGTCTGTCTTAAAACCATTCGGAACTGATTTTTCAGGGATCTGTGTTGTATAGTCCACAGAGACAAGGCTGTTTAGTGGCTGGAACCAGAATCAGGGATCTTTGGATGCCAGGTAGCAGATTTTGGTTGATATATTAGACAATGACAGTCATTATGGGTTCTTTTTTTTATTACTATAATAAATTCTTGAGCAAGGCAGAGATATAATGAAAGCAGCACTGTGATGTGCTTGGCAGCAGTGTGCAGAATTACTGAAAGGCAATATGCATTTAAATTAAACATACAGAGGGGATAGTGTTTGACGCCAGCACGTGGGCACATTCAAGTGCTTGATGGATGGAGGAGTAGGCCCCTAAGACCTAGTGAAATAGTTGGTTTAATGATTTAATAAGAGTCCGGAAGAGCCGAAAGGAAAAATAACAATCTAAAGCTCATTCTGTGGGAAGAAATATTAGTATTTGTTGATTCAAGAGATTTGGGGGTGAAGGAGAGGAAGATATCAAAGTGGAACCCAGAGTTTTGGTAACTGAAGAAAAAAAATGGTATGATTAATGGAAATGGAGAATTTCTAAAGGACAGTGGATGGGATGGGGGCAGGGGGTAGAGAGGCAATGGGGGAAGGGGAAATGATCAATTCTGTCTTGTATATGCTGAATTTCAAGCGATAGTGATGGACCCAAATCTGGATGATCTAGAGGCAGCTAGAAATGGGTGATTAGAGGGCTTGATATACATATTTGGTAGTCAACACAATGCACAGACCCCTGACCACTGTTTATCAAATCATACAAATGCAGCAGTGTTGGAACACAGATTGATTTTGCACTTCCAGCTAGAGTAAAGCGTTGCAGAAAAGGATCAACCAGTTCTTTAAATCTGGATTTTCTTTCTTTGGTGATATTCATTTATTATTACTTTTGTATTGATTTTCTGTCTCAATATCGGGACAATTCATGATGAAAAAAAGAAAAACATCTCTGGCACTATCACCTATTAGAACTTGACTAAAGCTGTGTGATTTTTTGTCCAGTCTTAGGGCTTTAGCCCCCTAAATATAACGGTCATGGATTCTGCCTCAAAATATTATTTTGTGGCCCCCATTATCCAAATCAAAGAAGCCAAACAAAAATCTCAGTAAGCACCTCTTAACATAAGTTAAATATCATTTTTAAATGATGAGTGGCTGCAACTTCTTGCCCCTAGGAATTAACACTTAGTCCATTAAGTACATAAATTAGGTTTTTGGAACTCAGGATTTATTTCATCTGATAATTAAATGCATTGTCTTCCCTAAAACATTTAATTCTGATAATGGATGAAGCCTATGTATAATGGATGTGATATAATGGTATTTGATTATTCCTGTTTGTCTGTAATTGACTTGATTAATCTATTTATTCTCTTTGTTATGTACCAGAGGATTGATGACCTGTTTGCAAATCTTCCATGTGAGGGGCTTAGGTTTGCTTAGGAGGTGATTTTGAATTGCCCTTGAATTAGAATTGTGACTGCTTTTCCGAACATTTAAGCAACCAATTTCCAGTTACCTTCAAGAGCCCCCCAGTCGATGTCCTGGTTCTCTGGTTTGTGCAGGGCAGGGTATTTGTTAAAGAGGTTGGCAATAAAAGCCAAGTTCAACTTGGGGTTCCCTCGGACAACATCTGTAGCTGTGACAAACTGCCGGCAGCCCAGCCTCTCCGCCTGCTGCAACATGCATTCTGCCCTCTGGATGTCATCCTTCTCCTGCAATGAAAAAGGACGGACGTCTCAAGGCTGGGTCAAAGCCTCTCTAGGCACAAAGTAGACATGGATAACATGAAAAAGAGATGGAAATCTTACTGAAACCCTTAGTATTCAACCTCAGATAGACACTTAATAACAGCAAATTATCACTTGTATTTGCCTGAACCAAAATCAGAAAGTCACAAGTAAAAGGAATCTCAAAAGTTAAGTCATCAAGTCCTTCCATCTTTATACAGAACAGAACCATTTCAGATGAATAGCTGGTTGTCTTGCTTTTAAAGAGATTCAGTAGATTCCACAGTTTTATCATTTAAGTTCATCTTAATTATTTTCAACCATTAGGTTTCCTTTTTATTATCTTTTTGCATAGACCTCATGAAAAATGTTCATTTATTAAGTAATAAATTATATTCCTATTTTCAGTTCATCAAAGATATTTACATCTGCCAACAAGAACTTCTGATTAGTTTAACCGCCTTTCCCACACTGAGTTGGTGTACTTGCAGCTCAGACAAAATAAATTTAAGCTACACAGTGTCATTGATAAATATAAAATATCTATTTGGCTTCTGCAGACTTCAGATTGAGGATCACCCCCTTAATATATTAAAAGTCTATTCAAATAATTCTAGAGAATCTCCAGTCATTTGTAAACAGACTCTTATCAGAAGACTAAAGTTTTGTTGAAATATGGTCCATTGCCCTTTAATGCTCTTAAAAGTGTATGAAACCACAAATTTTCAGACAACTGGAACTTATTAAAACTAGAATTACCTCTTAATATGATGCTTTGCTAGATAACACTATACATTTCAGGAGCTCTACTTCTCATGCAGGAATAAGTTAACTTTAATATTAACTCATTGGCTTTAACTCTAATGATATGAAATGAGGCACAAGAATGGGTAAGGCAACTTCTCTACATCAATACTAAAGTGCTGGCAAAACTGAAGTTTTAATCGGACCCTTGTTGTACCCTTTGTTTTCTTTTTCTTTTTCTTTTTTTATACTGTATGGTTCTATTTATTTTTTTGTCAAAATCTTTTATTTTCTTTCCAAAGTTGTTTTTCTAAATAAGATAAAAACATTCCATCAAGATTTTCTTTTGGATTGACCCACAGGATTTTTTTTCTTGAGGACTTCAACCATACTGATTTTCTAAGATTATTCTCTCTAAATCCTACCTGTGTCAGATAATGTGGCCAAACAACAGATGAGACAACTGTAAGAATAAATATTTTTGTTTTTTTGGATGACCACAACAAAAGCAACAATGATTGCAATTACCAAACACAAAACACACTCATACTATGTCATAATATTGACATTCAGTCCAGTAATCCTCCACTGTAACAGCTCCTTTACTCTGCAGTGAAAATTGATTTGTATATTTTTTGCCTCTGAGTCCCTGTGGGATTTTTTTTTTATTCAAACAGAAAGTCACAAAAATTATAATCATCTTCATCAGTTCACTCAGTCCCATGTAATTAATTTTTTTTTCATCTTGATCTTTTGTTAGCACTTTTATGAATTCATCAGTTTTCCATTAGAGTTCTGAAAGTGCTTATTCATTCAGTTCAGCAGTATAGTCAGTTACCAGAAACCTGTACTTGTCAGAGTCTTTTCCATGAATTCCTTGAAGATGAAACCCTTTTATAGGAACATTTTTGCAAAAGCATCAGATTACACCCAGAACTGTCTGTAAATGACAAAAGACTTAAAAATGACCACGGTTAAAGATTTGATGAAAGTTCATAATAATGCAATTGACAAGGAAATTTAGTTATTTGTGAGATATACATTTTAAAGTAATAACTAGAATTACGACCTATAACATTATACCAGAACATATAAGATCTTTAGAAATTTCATGTAATGTCTGAAACATTTATATTAACATATTTCCATATAAATAACCCAAAGAAAGTTTAGTATTAGTGGGGTTTTTTTTGTTTGTTTTTTTATACTGCAGGTTCTTATTAGTCATCAATTTTATACACATCAGTGTATACATGTCAATCCCAATCGCCCAATTCTGCACACCACCATCCCCAACCCACCGCGGTTTTCCCCCCTTGGTGTCCATGCGTTTGTTCTCTATATCTGTGTCTCAACTTCTGCCCTGCAAACCGGTTCATCTGTACCATTCTTCTAGGTTCCACATACATGCGTTAATATACGATATTTGTTTTTCTCTTTCTGACTTACTTCACTCTGTATGACAGTCTCTAGATCCATCCACGTCTCAACAAATGACTCAATTTTGTTCCTTTTTATGGCTGAGTAATATTCCATTGTATATATGTACCACACCTTCTTTATCCATTCATCTGTCGATAAGCATTTAGGTTGCTTCCATGACATGGCTATTGTAAATAGTGCTGCAATGAACATTGGGGTGCATGTGTCTTTTTGAATTATGGTTTTCTCTGGGTATATGCCCAGTAGTGAGATTGCTGGATCATATGGTAATTCTATTTTTAGTTTTTTAAGGAACCTCCATACTGTTCTCCATAGTGGCTGTATCAATTTACATTCCCACCAACAGTGCAAGAGGGTTCCCTTTTCTCCACACAATCTCCAGCATTTGTTGTTTGTAGATTTTCTGATGATGCCCAGTCTAACTGCTGTGAGGTGATACCTCATTGTAGTTTTGATTTGCATTTCTCTAATCATTAGTGATGTTCAGCATCTTTTCATGTGCTTCTTGGCCATCTGTATGTCTTCTTTGGAGAAATGTCTATTTAGGTCTTCTGCCCATTTTTGGATTGGGTTGTTTGTTTCTTTAATATTGAGCTGCATGAGCTGTTTATATATTTTGGAGATTAATCCTTTGTCTGTTGATTCGTTTGCAAATATTTTCTCCCATTCTGAGGGTTGTCTTTTCATCTTGTTTATGGTTTCCTTTGCTGTGCAAAAGCTTTGAAGTTTCATTAGGTCCCATTTGTTTATTTTTGTCTTTATTTCTATTACTCTAGGAGGTGCATCAAAAGACCTTGCTGTGATTTATGTCAAAGAGTGTTCTTCCTATGTTTTCCTCTAAGAGTTTTATAGTGTCCGGTCTTACACTTAGGTCTCGAAACCATTTTGACTTTATTTTTGTGTATGGTGTTAGGGAGTGTTCTAATTCCATTCTTTTACATGTAGCTGTCCAGTTTTCCCAGCACCACTTATTGAAGAGACTGTCTTTTCTCCATTGTATATCCTTGCCTCCTTTGTCATAGAGTAGCTGACCATAGGTGCGTGGGTTTATCTCTGGGCTTTCTATCTTGTTCCATTGATCTATGTTTCTGTTTTTGTGCCAGTACCATATTGTCTCGATTACTGTAGCTTTGTAGTATAGCCTGAAGTCATGGAGTCTGATTCCTCCAGCTCCGTTTTTTCCCCTCAAGATTGCTTTGGCTATTCAGGGTCTTTTGTATCTCCATACAAATTGTAAGATGATTTGTTCTAGTTCTGTAAAAAATGCCATTGGTAATTTGATAGGGATTGCATTGAATCTGTAGATTGCTTTGGGTAGTATAGTCATTTTCACAATATTGATTCTTCCAAACCAAGAACATGGTATATCTCTCCATCTGTTGGTATCATCTTTAATTTCTTTCATCAGTGTCTTATAGTTTTCTGCATACAGGTCTTTTGTCTCCCTAGGTAGGTTTATTCCTAGGTATTTTATTCTTTTTGTTGCAATGGTAAATGGGAGTGTTTCCTTAATTTCTCTTTCAGATTTTTCATCATTAGTGTATAGGAATGCAAGAGATTTCTGTGCATTAATTTTGTATCCTGCAACTTTACCAAATTCATTGATTAGCTCTAGTAGTTTTCTGGTGGCATCTTTAGGATTCTCCATGTATAGTATCATGTCATCTGCAAACAGTGACAATTTTACTTCTTCTTTCTTTTTTTTTTTTTTTTTAATATTTATTTATTTATTTATTTATGGCTGTGTTGGGTCTTCGTTTCTGTGCGAGGGCTTTCTCTAGTTGTGGCAAGCGGGGGCCACTCTTCATCGCGGTGCGCGGGCCTCTCACTATCGTGGCCTCTCTTGTTGCGGAGCACAGGCTCCAGATGCGCAGGCTCAGTAATTGTGGCTCACGGGCCTAATTGCTCCGTGGCATGTGGGATCCTCCCAGACCAGGGCTCGAACCCGTGTCCCCTGCATTGGCAGGCGGATTCTCAACCACTGCGCCACCAGGGAAGCCCACTTCTTCTTTCTAATTTGTATTCCTTTTACTTCTTTCTCTTCTCTGATTGCCGTGGCTAGGACTTCCAAAACTATGTTGAATAATAGTGGTGAGAGTGGACATCCTTGCCTCATTCCTGATCTTAGAGGAAATGCTTTCAGTTTTTCACCATTGAGAATGATGTTTGCTGTGGGTTTGTCGTATATGGCCTTTATTATGTTGAGGTTGGTTCCCTCTATGCCCACTTTCTGGAGAGTTTTTATCATAAATGGGTGTTGAATTTTGTCAAAAGCTTTTTCTGCATCTATTGAGATGATCATATGGTTTTTATTCTTCAATTTATTAATATGGTGTATCACATTGATTGATTTGTGTATACTGAAGAATCCTTGCATCCCTGGGATAAATCCCACTTGATCATGGTGTATGATCCTTTTAATGTGTTGTTGGATTCTGTTTGCTAGTATTTTGTTGAGGATTTTTGCATCTATATTCAAAATAATTTTCCTTTTTTGTAGTATCTTTGTCTGGTTTTGGTATCAGGGTGATGGTGGCCTCATAGAATGAGTTTGGGAGTGTTCCTTCCTCTGCAATTTTTTGGAAGAGTTTGAGAAGGATGGGTGTTAGCTCTTCTCTAAATGTTTGATAGAATTCACCTGTGAAGCCATCTGGTCCTGGACTTTTGTTTGTTGGAAGATTTTTAATCACAGTTTCAATTTCATTACTTGTGATTGGTCTGTTCATATTTTCTGTTTCTTCCTGGTTCAGTCTTGGAAGGTTATACCTTTGTAAGAATTTGTCCATTTCTTCCAGGTTGTCCACTTTGTTTTCAATGAGTCCTCATACCAGACACCTCTAAAAACTCAGACGATCTTGTCTAGCTCTTTCTCCCGTTACCCTCAATGGTGTAGTGAGGCAGGGCTGTGGCTGAGTGGATTCTGGAGCCATCCTGGGCTTAAATCCTTGCTATGCCACATACTGGCTCTGTGGCCATGAGGTGATTATTAACTTTTCTGACCTTCAGTTTTCTCAATTATAAAACAGAGTTATTAGCACTTACTTTAGTGATGTTTGCAAGGATTAGGGGCAGTGTAAGCAACATGCCCAGCATAATACCTGGCACATAGGAAGAACCTAGCAAGTGGGGTTTCCTCTTATTATTATTAATAGAGGAAAAGAGCCCCAGTCTTGGATCACATGACTTCCAATAATCTGTCATATGATCTTGGACATATGAATGAACCCTTCTGAATCTCATTTTGTTTTTCATTGTGATAGTGGGAATTTATTTATTTGTGTAAATATCCTGTCTATTTCTAGAAATAATATTCAGGTACCTAAAAATAGAAAAAATAATCCTTCTTGGTGTTGTAGGGCCTAT
The DNA here is from genome assembly GCF_949987535.1 of Balaenoptera acutorostrata. NCBI lineage: Eukaryota > Metazoa > Chordata > Mammalia > Artiodactyla > Balaenopteridae > Balaenoptera > Balaenoptera acutorostrata. The sequence continues at coordinate 60,016,378 of NC_080081.1, forward strand.
TAAATGATGCGACACATGCAGAAGTGCCTCCGATGGTGTATGGCATTTCATTATCATTCCTCTCTTTCCTTAATTTTAGTTCCAGATTCAATTTTCCACAGTTACAACCCAAAACTGTTAACAGTTTTTAACAATTTAACATGGCTCTAAGCAGAGATGTCCACTCATGGAACTCTGGGAGCCAGCATCACACAGGGCAGCATCTGGGAGCCAGCATCAACTCTGGGAGCCAGCATCACACAGGGCAATGGAACAGCCAATGCAGAGGAATCATCACATCTAACACGACTTGGGGCATGGCCTTACCCTCAGTCCTGACATGTCAATAACAACAGCAGGAATACCTTCTTCATCTCCTTTTGGAGCCACCTGTTCAAGCAGGTGGTAATAAGCTTTTGAGTCCTGTGAGAAATGAGGAAATTACAATTTCAAAATGGCACAGCTAATTACATACTTAGCACGACAATAATTTCCCGAAAGCAAACATATTTCATTTCTCATCCAACTATCATTCAACAATGCAACTTAATTAACAAAGCTGGGAACATTCACTAATTTGAATTTTCTATTTGTCTCTTTATATATTATATTTGCCTTTCTTTTTAAAAGGAGTATAACAGTTAAAAAAATACAGGACATACATAAAAGGCAAATGCTATTCTATTGATATTAGGGAAGAAAAATAATTTGTTTACATGTATTAAATTGTATACAGGAAAATATATATACCTTTATATTGCTGTAGAAGTCAGCCAGCTAAGGTTTAATTAAAAAAAAAAAAGTGACAGAAAAAGGAAGCACAAGTTTAAGGCAGAGTTTAAAAACACGTTTAAATGGACAATCAGCAAAAGAAAAAGATTTCGAAGACAGAATATTGAAGCATTCACAAGCAGTCTTTATGTAAAGGGAGCAATATTAAGGTAAGTGCATTTACTATTTATCAAGAAGCTAGAAAAAATGGTTTAGTTTAGCTATTGCAGAGTAGATATGGATATTGAATTCTCATGTTTTCTTAGATTCTGGAAATAGGCTTATTGACAAAAAATTTTCTGAATCATAGTCTTAAAATTATAAGTTTATTCTCATTCAATGAAAGCATACAGATTTTCAGGTAATCTATTTAAATCATTTAAAGACATCTTAATTTCTCTTAAAGACTGAAAACTCAGCTGTCGCTCTGTTTGTTTTTTATAAACTGGCTAGAGCCCAGGGATAGCAGAGGTATGCTCACCTCTTGTGACATTAGAAAGATAAGAAGAGAGAGCACCGGCCATGGATGTTGCACCTGGGAAACTGATTTTCACCTCTTCTCTCTACCTTCTCCCTTCTCTTACTTTTCGCTGTAGGTATTTCGAAGTCAGTGAAAGTTCCATGCAGGGTTAGGCATGAATAAAATCTGCACATCATGTGTCACATCTGTTTAGCTTTGCTAAGAGTCACCTCGTTTCACCAGACCCTAAGAAACTTGTCCCATTCATTGTATTTTGGGGGTTCTCCCCTCCTTCGCTGACTTTGTGTGATTTAAGGGCACCTCCCAAAGTTGCCACATGCTCAGCCTTACATGTCACAGCACTGACGCTGGTGGTGAGGCAGCTACTCCCGGAGAACAGGCACAACCACTGTATAAGTGCTCAGCTTGCCAGTTCCTATCTCATATTCTAAAGAATACAGCCTTTCAGTCATAGGAAATCAGGTAAATTTACGGCTCCAACCAAGCATCCTAATTTTATCTGAAAAGTTTGAGAATTTTGGCTGAAATAATTGCAGAGCCTAAGTGTTGAGCACAAAGGGAGATAATGCTGTCCAGTTCCTGTTTAATCCCAGTTTGGCTGGTGGTGCAAGAAGAATGTTAATAAGCAATGAAAGTTGTGTAGTTAGAAAAAATAAATTTGGCATTATTAGCTTATGTCCTAAGGAACGGGGGACTTTCCATCAAGAAGCTTCACTCTAATTGGTACTGTGCCTGGCAGACCTTGAGTTCTAAAAGCCATTAAGTCCACAGCAGGGGGAAGTTGTCACTCAAGAATTACAAGCCTGGGTTGACTTGGTGAGTCATGTGACCTTTCCTCTGACTCTTCCTCTTTGGAGAAAATGTCTTTAACTTTTGAGAAAGTGGAGACTGAAATGTTTTTCTCATGTTGCATTCCAGCATCTCATACCATTTCCTACTGGGACTGACATTCCTTCCCGCTCCTTAAGCTCTTTCTGTGTCGGTCCATCTGTTATCAATGTTAACAAGCTGCTCCTTTCACCTTGGCATGGAACTTTTCACAAACTTGAAAACTACAGTGCATGCTTCCCTCAGCCTTTCCCCCTTTGGATCGCTGTTGTAGGACTAACTGTGTCTTCTACATTTTCTGGGGTTAATTCTCATTGCAGATGGTTTCCAGAATCATTATCTTTTAAACATCACTCTGGTTTCTACAAATAATAAGCTTTCAAGAAATTTATGAATTGTTTTAGAGGAGCAGTATGTATGGTGGTCAAGTACCATGGAGGTCAACTGCTCAGTTTGAGTCCTGACCCCATTCTCCCAGCTATGTGAACTCGAACAAGTTACTTATATTCTCTTTACCTCGGGTTCCTTATCTGCAAAATGAGCAAATAATAATCCTTATCTCAAAGATTTGTTGTGAGGATTAAATGAGTCAATACATGCATAAAGCAGTTAGAACAGTGCCTGGCACGCAGTACATACTGTTTGCTATGATTAGGATAATTAGAAGAGTAATCCTCGTTTAATTTTTTTAAAAGGAATCACCGTCTGATGCTCCCGTTGATAAAATCAGAAAGACATTAGAATCCTACACAGACTCTCTTTACCTAAAAATCAGTCTTACCTCTTGCTCTTCCTCTATCTCACCCTCATCCCTCTACGTTCTGATGTTGAAACTCCAGGGGACACCCATCTCGTTTGATGCGGTGCGGTTGCTAGGGCCTTGGGCAGGTCTGTATGTGGCCCTGAGCTGGAGCTGCACATGGACTCGAGAACAGCATGGGCTCCAAAACAGCGCCGGCCACTCTAACTAACACCAGTACTGAAGAGATGAAACCCCTTTGTCTTTATCTTTGTCTCTTCTCTGTTAATGCCCAAATTCCCTTCACCCCTGTGGTTAGTCGTGTACAAAGTACACTCCTCCTACCTTGATGTCACTGCTGAAGTTGCTGACTTTGTTGCAGCCTGCGTTTTCCAGGTGGTAATTAGCCCATCTCAGCAGGAGCTCCTCAGGGGAGAGTTTCATCAAATCCTCCAGACTCTCCCCTTCTCTCAAAAGAGCGGCCAGTGCTGAAGAAGCGCAAAAACCGAAGAAAAATAAATGCAGGGGATTTTGGGGGGGATTAGTTACAAATTAAACTGAGCCCTGCTGGGAAGTCAAAGATACCACGTTATCTCTCTGGGATAGAGGGACATATAGCCTTTCCCATGGAATAAACACTTTATTATTATTCCCTAAAAAGAGGTGTAAGGCATTGTAAACCTATTTATTATCCCCATTTTTCGGGTGGAGAAGACAAGGCACCAATGAATATCAGTGCTATGCCTAAGAATACAGGAGCAGAGCCATGGAAATAACCAAGACTATCGACTCAGAATACTCTGCTGGGTCTGTCAGCAGAGTTTGATATGATATGACATTTTTGCTTTTAAGAGATCATTTTGTAATAATGACAATGTGCTCTTGCTTATTCCCATAGGTGTTTTATATTTCAAATGCTTACCTGCATAATTATAGCATCTCAAAAAGTGTAATTAACTCTTTCCTCTGTTTCCCAGATGAATTAAGTCATTTTTGCTCAGCTAGAAGGTTTAAATTTAGCTGAGGTCATTATTTGCAAATCAATATTCTTTCTAATGTGTTCTGAGTTCCTTATTTGCTTTTTTCTTCTTTATATTCTGTTTAATATACTGGTTTTCAAATGGTACCCCAGGATTCTTCACTGGTTACTTTGATTTGGACATGTAAATAAAATATAAATATATATTAAAAAAAGGTTAGAATTTGGCTACAGATTTCATATTAGTAGGATCTGTACAGGAAAAATGAAAGGTAACCGTGTGTTTTGTATGATATTTATCAAGGTCTACTATTACTGTCTAAAGGACAGGCTGAATTGTTTAAATGCTTAGGACGCTGACAGCTGATGGAATAAGACTGACAGCTACAATATTTAGTTGAGAACTCTGAAACTCTAAATGTAATTTCCTATAATGTTGGTAAGAAAGAGACTGAGTTTCTACTCTGGTGCTATCACTGCAGTATATAAATGTGAATCACTTTGTAAAATCCAAATTTAAAATAGCCTAATTTGTTACAAAGTGTCTAAAGGCAAAGTGAACTCAGAAAAGCTCTTGAGGTTGGGGTCCCAGACAGCTAGACTGAGCTATAGGTTCTAAACAAGCATTATTAGTAGTCTGTGGTCTTAAAAAAGCTTTTGCTCTGTTGTTTTAAAAAGTCTGGGCAGTGTGGATAGAACGTGTTACATTAATACAATGGATTGGATATAACGGTAGTTTCAAAAACTGAGGATTCTGAGTTTGACAACTCCTGACATCTTCCTCTCACAGCCCCCAACACACGCACTAACAAAAAGTCATGCCATTATTAACGTTGGAGGCTTTGCTGGTACCTTCGTTTCTGCTGAGTTCGATGTCGGCAAATAACCCAATCTTGATGACCTGCCACAGCAGTCCCAGGACCAGGTAAGGCTTCCCCTCCTTTAAGTCTTCAGCCCCGATATTAACCACGTGGCAGCCGATGGCTGAGGCAGAATTCAGAGCCAGGTTCAGATTCTCCTGTAGGAGAAAAAGTATGCAAGTTTTGTTTTTGACTTTGCAGATGCCAAATGATCATTCTTGATTGGCAGCAGCAACGTTTTGCTTCTAGAAAGTTCCTAGGTCTAGAGGCATTGTCTTCACTAGATTTTTAACATTGGAAAAAAGCAGGGAGTAACACCTGGATTTTACTGGAGTAAAATCCAGTAACCCAGGCAGTGCCTAATCCATCAAGCCAGAGCCCTGAGCTGAAGGCTCATCCTGGTCAGGATGAAACTAACAAGTCTTCTTTTTCCATTCTGCTCCGTGATGCAGCCTCCACTCTCAGCATCTCCATCAGCCGGCAATGAAGGGGCACATTTGAGGGCAGTCACTGTCTTGTGACTGGCTATTGTCAATAACCCCGTTGTTAATGTACATCAAGGTCATGAAAGAGAGTAACAAAATATCTTTTTGACGTTCAGATTGGATATTGAAGGAATGAAAAAGATTCAAATGAAATTCCTGGAAAAGACAGAGCGGTTTTTACTAGGACAATTTCTTGAGTATCTATAATATCTAGGGACCTTGAGTACACACACACATACACAAACACACACACGCATATCCACATACATACAGATTATATGTTCTTATAACTAACAACAATGTATGTAAGGTAACTCATATACAGTTGCAATAGGGTCAGTGAAATTTTCAGTCCAGGGTCTTTCTACAGTTGACCCTTGAACAACATGGGTTTGAACTGCTGGATCCACTTATATGTAGGGTTTTTTCGATAGTAAATACTACAGTACTACGTGATCCACGGTTGGTTGACACCATGGACGCAGAACAGTGGTTATGGAGGAACCAAGAACAGGAAGGGCAGACTGTAAATTATACTTGGATTTTGGACCGAGCAGAGGGCTGACACACCCCCTTCCCCCCATGGTTCAAGGGTCAACTGTACTATTATTTTTGAGTCCACAAAGAAGGAGATACCAGAGTCAAAGATGTACAGAACTTGTTCTTATGATAAATTAAAAAAACATAGGCCACCAGTGAATTGGGAAGGGGACTATCAGAAGAAAACTGGGTTTTTACCCTAATGTAGAGCTCAAAATGACAAGTAAAAAATATCATGTCCACTTACGGCCAAGACTAAAACTTAACATCAAGATTAAATATGACGTTAAGTGCCTTCATGTACATTTAATCACAGTTCTTGCTTTGATCACGGCTTCCATTTTTTAAGAACACAGGGTTGCTTAAATCCAAACAGGACATAATATATTGCTCATGATTTAAGAAGTGAGACGTGGCTTCTGAGCAAGAAGATTACAATAATGTGAAAATGCTGGAACATAAGACAGAAATGCAGCTTACTTACCACCGGTGACTGTTCCAGTTAATCAACAAACTGAAGGCATAAAAGCAAGTTATATTTATCACACTGGTGTCTGTGGCCAATACCACCGTGCAGGCTGCCAGAGCACTTCCCGTTTTTTACCCCCTCACTTCTTAGAAAGGCTGATCTTTTCAGATAAAATATTGTGTGGTTGGCATCAGCTCCAAGATAAATTGCCAGGGAAAATTTGAGTTAAATTTTAGCCAATGTGAATTTTATTCATACGTGGCCAAAACAAACAAAGTCTACCCCAACTACTAATACTCACTAACTTCCCTCACCGCCTCCCCCCACTATATTAATACAAGACAAAATAGAAATGTGTCCCTCTCTCCATACTAGTCATGACAGATCACCAGCCCAAAGCCTGGGCTTTGGAAATAATGTCTGAGCACTTGAAAAAGGCCGGCTCAGCAGTCATGGCGACTCATTTCTTCAAAGCACAATCCTACATTAAGGTAACACAGGGAAGACACACCTGAATGGTGAAAGGGGTGAGTTTCTTTTTGTTGATTGCTCTTTCATCAATTGTGTCCGGCACTGATAGGTTGATCATTTTACTGAAAGAGAAACAATTAAAGAAAGCAGGCTTCTAAATAAAAGAGCCCAGTGACACTGAATTTAAATTCTAGCAATGCCATAAGCAAAGAGGACAGCAACATCATTGGTACTACCCAGTGTTCAGATATAAAATCACTTTTGCAATTTCGACTAGATTCAAACTATCTGTGGGAAAGGTTAATTTTCCTTGAAGCCATACAATATATTGAGGCAGGAAATAAGAATCCTACTTCCTTCACTCACCTAAAAAGCTGGAAGATTATTCTGGTTCCCTTAGCACATTAGGAAATTCTGGGTGGAGAGCCAAGGCAAATTCTCTATGAGTACTTCACTTTCTCAGCCATGAAAATGGCTCCACTATATAAAAGATTATCTATACACTTCTGAGCTTATATAATGTCTACATTTCTATTTGACAGCTGGTCAAACTCTATACCTTCAACTGATCATATAATAAAATGTTTCACATTCTCCTGTAGGCATTATAGTATCAGTACTTTAGAAATGTCTCCCACTTAAGTATCTAACACATTGGTCAGACATCCAAAATAAGCAGCTATTATTTATGAAAAACTTATTTTACCCACTTAGCTTTGGTTTAACCTCCAATGGGTCATTAAAAATAAATTTCCTTAGGTCACTTCCATCTTATTTAAAGAAAGGAAGTTGGGAAAAAATCCAAAGGAACAACAACAAAATCAAAGAATAATAAACTTGAATGTGACTATTTCTTTTTTTAATAAGAGAAATCAACATTAACTTTTTTTCTAACAATTTTTAAGCATATAGATGCTTAAATAAAGATGTATTTCCACAACTTTGCTCTCTGTGTGTGCGTGTACATATATTTAAATAAAAGGCACTTTACTGCAATTTAGGCAAAACAAACCCCTAAATCATTATTTGAAAAATATGAAACTCTAGTGAACTAGAAGCTCTGGCAAACAGTAGGAGAGAGGGGTGGCTTAAAAAAGTATACGATATCCCTGCCCTTGAAAAGCTTAGAGTCAAATTACAGAGACAAAATATATGGATATGAAAATTTACATAACAGTCCAAAACAGAACATGATAATGGCTCCCAAAGTCCTACAAACAATATGTGCTTTAAGAATTCAGTGAAGGGAGAGATCAGTAGGACTTGGAAGAACCAGAAAATTTTACAGTAAATGGATTTGTGCAGGAGGAGAGGGTGGGGAAGGACATTCTTAAAAAGGAAATTAAAAGGCAAAGCCAGAGTTGCAAGTTGTAAGCAGGGCGTGTATGGGGAAGAGTGGGTATGGTTGCTCAAGCATCCAGTCAGTCATACAACCCTTCACTCGTACCCTGGGCTGGGTGCCTGAGTCATGGGGGTCTTGGGAGGTACAACTAGAAAGAGATTGAGGGAAGACCAGGGGGTGGTCTTAAAGAGTCAGGGCCTAAAGAGTCAGGACCCGAACATGCAGGCTAGGTTTCTGATGTCTTTTTTCAGCCGTTGAACTTTTTAAAAATGAAATCTCATGGTGAGCTCTGATAAACAAAATACCGAAAGTGGAATTGCTCTGGTCAGAGCAGGGGAGGGGTAGGAAGCTCAAAGTCTTGCCCACACATCTTTCCCTTCAATTCCCGAGCCCACCTGAGATTGGGCCTTTCAAGCCTCCTCGTTCACGCCACATCTTACAATGACAGAGAGGCTGCCAAAGCAAGAGCCACATAGGCATTTTCAAAGGCACAATCCTGAGTTGACCAACCGTGCTGAGGGCGCCCGTGCATAGAATACATCCCTCCTTTTCCAGGCGCTTGCAGCATTTGTGCACCACTCAATAGTTCTTTTTTTTTTTTTCTTCACACCACATATATTTAGTTCATAATGATAGTTCAACATAATAGTTCTTTTGCTTGAGGATTTGCATTGGATGCTTCAATTATCATGCTGCTATTATCGTTCAATTCTATGTACTCTCACAGCGGGCCATGCTCAGATGAAGCAAAATGGCGTATATTCCAAAAATAATTGATTTTGACCTTGTGTTACTATATCTCTACGTTCATGTGTGTCTCTGTACTGTGCATCCCTCTCCTCCGCCCAAGTGATGGTAGTTTTACATTTCTCATTCTAAGCTGCTTTTGAAATCAGTTTGCTCTCCTGAACCTGCCACCTGAAAGTCTGGAAAAGCATTTCAGATCCAGCTGAGTACCAAAGGAAGTGAGCCTAAAGATAAACGCAGTGAATTGTTGGTATTCCAGAAGATTCTAGGGAAACCTTCGGAAGCCAAGAAGGTAGTGTTATTTACCAAAGGACAATGCCATCTCCAACAGCACTGAAGAGATCATTGGTGTTTGGATTCATTGGGATGACATGCCGACAATCGGGGTCATTTTCTAGGGCTTTGTTTATCCAGTTGACAAAGGCATACTTCTCTTCCTCTGCAAGTAAATGGTTAAAATGACTTATTTGCAAAGTGAAAATCTGATACAAACAAAATTATACCCATGGATCTTAGATTCTTGTGCCCAGGAGAGACATTGTGAGGCTGATCTTGTCCATTATCCTATCATCTCACATTTATTGACATTTAAAAATCTCAAATGATTTGGGAAATAGGCACAGAATCTCTGTTCACTCCAATCATAAAACATATATATAGCAAGCAGACTTAGAAGCTACATATATGCAAATATATTATATTTAGAAGTAAATATATAGGGACTTCCCTGGTGGCACAGTGGTTAAGACTCTGCGCTCCCAATGCAGGGGGCCCAGGTTCGATACCTGGTCAGGGAACTAGATCCCACATGCATGCCACAACTAAGGAGCCCATGTGCCGCAACTAAGGAGCCCACCTGCCGCAACTAAGACCCAGCACAACCAAATAAATAAATATTAAAAAAATAAACATATATTAAAAAAAAAGAAGTAAATATACACATATCTGTATTTTATACATGTAAATATATATAAATAATTAAATGTTTATTTATATTTATATACAATTTAAATGTGAATGTGGTTTAATGCTTAGCTCTAGCTCTGCTGATTTAAATGTGGGATGATCACAGGCAATCTCTGCAATATCTCTGAGCTTCTTTATACAAGTACAGGTAACCCCACTTTTTGAAACTTGCTGTATGCCACTTCACTTTTACAAAAGACCTACACTGGTACCTGTTTTCATTAACCAAAATAAATCTGAAGAGGATTTTTGCTTTTATGAGAAAAGGTTAAAAGTAAAAATAGCTCTCCGTGTTTGTTTTGCAGTGTTTGTTTTACAGAGGCGGTGGGCACCCCTAGCAGCGAGAGTGGCCCTGCCCAGCTCCTTCCCCGGGAACTATACTCCACACCTCAGCATCAAGCGGCCATTGTTTTGAGCTGTGTCTGTGAGCATCTGTCTCATCTCAACTTATTCTGTGCATCCATTAGCAACATATGTCCTAAGGTAACTGCTTCTTTGCTTTACGCCATTTCAGCTTATGAAAGGTTTCATAGGAACACTCTACTTTCAGGTAGCAGGGGAAAACTGTATAATGAAATTGCTATGAAATGAAATCACTTGTGATACGTTATTTCTTTCCTATCAGTAAAGCTGCCAGAAGTTGATTTTAGAAATTTTAATAAAGCCTCAAGTTATGCCTTACAGCCCAGCACCGTGTTTCCCAAATTGCATGTCACTGAAAAAAACAGAGTCCCTCAGAAGAATCCTAAGTCACAAAAGTTTGGGAAACATCACACAGCATATTATTGTCTTGAAGATTCCTAATGCACGTTTACATAGTAAAAGGCTGTGAAATTTTCTTTGCAATTAAGAATCGTACTTAACCATGAGCTGATCTTTAAGATCAACTAATGTTTTGAAGACCTCAGTTAGGGAATTATTGGATTACTGTACTGTTCTGGAGAAGTTTCCACGAAGGCTGCTGGATGGCAGCCTTCAGAATAAATATACAACTTTCCTCCAAATCAATGAAAACACAATTTTTTTTGGACCGCTCAGCAGGCATTTTGGAGCATGAATTTTGGAGGTAGAAGCTTGAGTAGCTCTTTTTGTCCAGAAGATTTGCAAAGGAATTTTGGCAGCCTTTCATGTACTTTTTAAATGGTGATCCGATTATTTGGTATCGGACCCTACCTGGAGCCAGAACTGCTGGCCCACTTATACATAGGAAAATAGGCAGTAGTCAATAAACTCATGTTAACATCTGTCTTTCTTTGCACCCCTTAGGTTTGAATACTGAGTTTGGAATCTGTAACCCTAGAAGACGTGGATCCTTCTTACATGGTCTCTCTCCCTCCGCCCTCAGCTCAGCCCAACACTCTCTCCACCTCGGCTTCCCCTCCCCACACTGGTACACCTACCTGAATAGGAGTGTTGGGTCCCAACACTAGATTGCTCTGAAGTGCCCCCGATCGCACAAATCCCTTCCTTCTTATTGATTGCTTTTCTAAAGGTCTTGGCAACCTCTGTGCTTTTCAGGCCATGAAAAACCTGCAAAAACATAATTTATCTTTAGAAACCCAATCTGTGATTGAGAAAACCATAAAGGAAAGAATAAGCAATGTTGAAGCAAGGAGGGTGGGAATGTATTTCTGGATGTTTTCCGAATTGAACTCCCACATTTCAAATGCATCTCCTTGGATTCTGCGTCATACTCACCTTGATAAACTCATCAAAGCTGATCTTCCCATCCTGGTCCAGGTCACCTGTAGCCATCAGGTTTTCTGTAATTTCTCTCACTCTGTACCCAGGCAGAGGCAAGCAGGCAGCCTTGAACAAATCATTCAGCTCATTGCAGCTGATGTACCCATTGCCATCAGAATCTGTAAGGCAAACGGGGAGCTGAAGGCTTGGGGCGATTCGGGTCACAGCATGAAGAGAGGTGAGAGTAGGCTGGATTGGAGGGGAGCGGGCACGAGAGGCAGTCATTCAGGGGGTGAGGCCTGACCCCACGCAAAGTCAGAATCTCACAAGAGGCCTGTTGCTATTGGATATGGGCATTAGCATCACTTCCAACATCCAAGAGTCATCATTTCAAAACAGAGGTTCTGACAGCTGAATCTGAAGAGACTCTCATAGAAACAGATGGGAAAATAAATCACAGGTTTGGGGCTACAGAGTAAGAAAAAGTATGGAATACTAGGAAAACAAAGGAAACCAAAGAAAGCAGACAAGCTATGAAAGATGAGACTTAGTTGGCCATTACCAGGAAAGGCTACAGGTGACAAAGGGCCCATATTCCATGTTTAGATAGAGAAAGAAGTAATTGTCTTGAAGAACAGCTTTCAAAAATGTTTCCCAGCTCCTCTAACCAATACCATTGTATTCCTGTCCCTTCTGCTATTTTGCTCATGTTACTATTCACTGAATCTGTCCTAAAGCTACTAAAAAAGAAGAGAATTGTGTGACTTGAGGCAGGTTTACTTACCAACTTTGGCAAAAGCTTCTCTGAGCTCCATCATTTCTTCATCGGATACCGATCCTCTGGCCATTTTTTATTGCTTTAGGCAACAGATCTGCAGAGAGGGGACAACATAGGGAGTGGTTGATGTGTATCTTCTTAAAATACAACACTGAGAAGCAATTCTCATTTATTAAGTAAAGAAATATTCCTCTGCATCCATCATGACTTATAATTATCTTCCCAAAATGTAAGAAATAGCCTTTTTCTTAACCCTCAATGTGGTGGTCTCCAAAGATGGTCTGCACCAATTTCTCTCCTCCCTTTGATTCTCTCCTCACATCAGGAGATGGAGCTTATTTCCCTCTCCTTGAATCTGGGCTGATCCTGCGACTGCTTTGACCATTTAGAAGGCTGGAGAAGCCATGTCTGGGGCTGGACACTTCTACTTCCTGCCTTTTGGAATGCTCCCTCCCTTTGGAATGCTCATCCTTGGGCTGTTCCCTCTTGGAACATAACTGCTGTGCTGTGAGATGTCTAAGCCACAGGAAGAAGCCACATGAAGTATGAAAACTGGATGCTCTGGTTAACAGTCCCTGCTGTGCCCCCAGCCAACAGCCAGCATCAACTGCCAGCCAGCGGAGTGGGCCATTTTGGACATTCCAGCCCACTTGAGCCCCCGGATGAACACAGTCTCAGCCAACATCACATGAAGCAGAATTGCCCAGAATTCTGATATCAACAGAACTGAGAGATGGTAAAATGATGGTTGTTTAAAATCACATTTTGGAGTAGTTTGAAACACAGAAATATACAACTAAAACACAACTTTTATATAAATGTCTTTTTAAGAGATATCTTCACGTTCATACTTCAAATGAATATGTTTGGCCAAGCCAACAGATAAATTTTATAACTTCAAAGGGAGCTATCAAAGTTCTATAAATATTTAAGAAAAGAGGAAGGGAATCTGACATGCTAATAATTCATATATGGAATTTGAGGGACTTTTTAGGTGTTCTCAGAAAGGCTAGTGTTGGCTGAGAAACTTAATGCTAATGCTGGAGTATTTTCCCTTTCCCTGTGCCTTACTGCTGCCCTCTAGTGGGTAGAAAGAGAATGCAACAGAAAATGGATTATATTCTTGTCTCTAGCTAATTCACACGCCCGTGTTTCAAATAGGAGTTCCATTAAAGCTTATGGGATTTCCTGGTGGGGAAGGGAAAAGTGGGGTGAGAGTGTGGGAGAAGGGGTACTTCTATGTATAATTATATTCGGGGCATTTTCGTGAAATTACTGATTTTTAAAAATATTTAAAATTTGTGACTGGATGTTGTTTTAAATGGATTTCCTTTTCTATATTTGCACATCATTTTACAGTGCTGTACTTGTTCTCAGTGACAACGAACAACCTCACAAGAAAGGGAACAGCTTTAGCACTTAAACCTGTTGGCCAAAAATGCATTATGCTCAAATTTGCAAATCCTCATCCATTATCCACCAACTCACTATCCTGTCACATACCATTTATCACATGCATCAGTAGTTTCAAACTTTTGGTTTCCTAAGCAACCCTCTGTGAATAGAAACCTTACATGTAAATAACAGCGAACAAATAAAAATAACTCTGGGGAGGGATAAGTTAGGAGTTTGGGATTAACAGATACACACTACTATATATAAAATAGATAAACAACAAGGACCTACTGTATAGCACAGGGAACTATATTCAGTATCTTGTAATAACCTATAATGGAAAAGAATCTGAAAAAGAATGGATATTTATATAGGTATAACTGAATCACTTTGCTGTACATCTGAAACTAATACAACATTGTAAATCAACTATACTTCAATTTAAAAAAAAAAACAACTCTGAAAGCCTTTGGTTGAAAAAGACCCTGAAGATCACCTTACCTCCACTATCCCACCTCCTTGTCATCTATGCACGGTGGGAACTCCAGGGAGCATGATTTAAAAATCGTGGAATTACATATATTGTTATTATTTCAATTCCTTTAAAAATATCTTTTATTATCAATAAAGATTTATTGTATTATTATTTGCCTTATATCTAAAAATGTACTGGTCCATTGGGTTCTCTGATGGAAGGCAGAAACTGTCGAGGGCTTAACTGCGTAAGGAGACGCAGTCTCACACATCACAATAACCCCTCAGAGACAGCTACTGGCTTTCTGACTTTCTTGCCTTCACTTCCTTTCCTTCCTTTTTTGTCTGTCTGTTTCTCTCTCTGTCTCTCTCCCTCCCCCCTTCCCTCCTCTCTTCTTTCCTTCCTTCTTTTCTTTCTTCATTTTTTTTTGTTTGTTTCCTTTCTTTCTCTTTTAAAAATCAAGCCTTGTTCCGAAAACAATCTGAGCCCAGTTACAAAGATCTAACCAAACCTAAGAAGTAAACCAATAAAATCATGAGATCAGGGAGAAGGAGTAATTAGCTGAGGCGAAATAAGACGACAGCAAGCAAGGGCTTTCATATTTCAAACACACGGTTAGGACTGAACGTTTTGCCAGAAGTATGCTGAAAATCTAGCTCTGAGTTCTCTAGACACTCAATGAAAAAAGGACATATCAGTTACATTATTCACTCTATTTACATAAGACAGACCACTTTTCTTAGGGCAGGAGAACTGAGGTCTGAGAGCAGTATCTTCACCTAGGCCTGGAGAAGAGGACATTTGTGGGATGTAGTAAACACAAGTTTTATGTTTCTTATAATGTTCCTCAAGGAAGGCTGATGGCATAGGTACACGTAGCCCTACTTTATAGAGCAGGAACCAGAATCTCAGAGAAGATTCATCTTTCAGATCACACAGCCGGGTGGAGGAGCAGCAAGATTCCAGTTCTCAAGTCTTCTCTCCTCTCCCATGCTGTCTATTTATGCTGCTTTGCATTTCTGTTAGACAGTCATTCCATCCACCCATTCATTCATTCATTCAGCAATTATTCATTAAGTATATAACATGCCTAGCCTATGGGAGATTAAAAAAAGTATAATATGAAGTGTCTATCCAGGTGTTCTAGCTTAGGAAGCTTTCACTTTCATGTGTTAAGAAATCAAGGCTTGGGACTTCCCTGGTGGTGCAGTGGTTAGGAATCCGCCTGCCAATGCAGGGGACACGGGTTTGAGCCCTGGTCCGGGAAGATCCCACATACCGTGGAGCAACTAAGCCTGTGCACCACAACTACTGAGCCTGTGCTCTAGAGCCCACGCACCACAACTACTGAGCCCACGTGCCACAACTACTGAAGCCGGCGCACCTAGAGCCTGTGCTCCACAACAAGAGAAGCCACCCCAATGAGAAACCTGCGCACCACAACGAAGAGTAGCCCCTGCTCACTGCAACTGGAGAACGCCCACGCGCAGCAACAAAGACCCAATGCAGCCAAAGATAAATAAATTTATAAAAAAAAGAAATCAAGGCTTCTGTTGTAAGAAATCAGTATATAACTTTGTATACTTTACTAAATTCTTGTGACTAATTTGGCTTGACTCTTCTTTATACCCTCTACCAATACGCCATGGATGCATTAAGAGAAGGCTCTCCCCCATCACATTTTAGCAAGGCCTTTGGTAAAGGCTTGCCTTTCTTATTTTGGAGGTGTCTTATTTCTGGGTTCACAGATGTTCACGAGATTATGAAACAAATTGATTCACTTACAAATATTTATGAAAGCCTACTACAAGCCAGGCACTGTTCTTCATTTCAGGTGGGGCGTGCCTGCACTGCCCTAGTTACCCTGAAAATATGAACCAATGTTAAGGGTCAAGAGAATGAATGGGATCTCTGAACCTAAACTTGGCCTATCCTTTGACATAAGAGTTTTAGATTTGAGAGCACTGTGAGACACTGGTGAGAAATATATGTAAAGGCAGGGAATGAGACTGTATTTTAAGGATCAAGGGCAGGGCCAAGGAAGAAAGGAAAGAATTACAGTGTTGGGTAAGAAAGAAAATCTCAAGATCATGGTACAGTAAAAAAGCAGAGAAAATATTTTAGAATAAAAATTGCAGGGCCCATTCAAATAAAAGACCTAGGAAGGGAAAATAGGGTTATTTTAAAACCATGTGATTTTTTAAACCATGGCAGGTAGGACAAGATGAAAAACCTTGAGCATCTGGTAAACCACATTTTTGTAAGAGATTTTCATAAATGCGGAGGATCAACTGGGAGAAGCCAAATCATGAGACAGCCTTCAAATTAAAAAAATCCAAACCCCTCCAGTGATTTAATAGCTAAAGGAAAAGAGAATAGATTGAATTAATTTAAGAGGTGAACTGGAGAAGAAGGCGTCACCAGCCTGAATTACTCTGATACCGTTTGTTGTTTGTTGTGTCCAAACACAAATAGATATGGAGAGAGAATCTCTTTTACCATCAGAGTGAGCTGTAAGTCCTGGAAACACAACCCAACTTTTAGAGACAGAGCAAGCTAAGAAATAATTTAGTACAACTCCCTCATTTTATAAATAAAGAGATTTAAGGTCCAATGAGATGAAATGCTTTGTCTATGTACAAGTTCTCAAAGCACTGCCAGGCTAGAGTTTGTAAATGCAGAGCTGAAAGAGCAGGGCAGGAAAAGGATGGAGTGACCATTAATAGGGCCATTAAGATCCAGAACTGAGCACAGACTCTTTAATTAAACTGAATGTGCAAACGACAGCATTTTCACAAAGCAGAGAAGCAGGAAGAGGAGGTAACTGATGGAAAAACATGCAGCTCAGACCATTTCTAAGAAGGACATGGCTGGGGTTAGAATCAAATATTAGGTACTTTACACAGTCTATTAATACGTTTACCTGAAAAAAACACCCATCTTAATTCATGCACGTTTGATGGTTTGGATTATAATACGACTACGATTCTTAAGGAGAATTGACAAGGGCTTGTTTGCAAATTACTGGCACCATATTGGCAGCTGACTCTAAAGACGTCACTGCAGTAATGGGATGGGCTGTGGCTTTTCGATGCTCCCATTTGGAGCATTAAAAGAAGTGGCTGAGGAAGGCATGTCCCTTCCAGGGCATGAATGAGCAGTTTCTTGGGCTCTGCTCTACTGCTCCTGCACGAAGTGTGGCCCTTTTCAATGACTGCATCATCTAACTATGACTTGCCAAGAACCATCTTAAGGTTTTTTGCAAATCAGTGGTGAATTTTGGAACCCCATTTCTGAATCACTGCCCAAGTCAGAAATCTAAGAAGACACATCTCAAATCATTCATCTAAGTCACGTCTGGCTAGTTTCTCTGTAAGCACTTACATTTATTCAATCAATGATTATAAAATCCCAGGACATTTGGCCAAAGCAAAGTACCAGTTGTTCTTTTTTATAAGACTATTTTTAAAGTCATAAGAAAATCAAATAACCACCACCCCAAACTGCAAAAGCCACCAAACCTGTTCATTCCTTTAGGTCAGCCAGTTCTGAGTCTCTGTTTCAAGCAGGCTGGTATTTTCCAGATGGGTAGTGAAAGAGAATTTCTGAGAATGACTTCTTATAATAAAAGTACCTGACTCAAGTTCCCTGAAATCTGAATGTAGAAACAAGTTGTAGGAGTTTACTATAGAACACAGTGCTGTAGAATTTACAGAAGGAAATGCGTTCTTTAAAACAAATGTAAAAATGTAAGCTGAATTTTCTCTGAGTTTCCTAACGGATAATGAAAAGAAGTAGAAAGGTTGATAAAAGGTGACCTGGCAAAGTGAAATGGCTCCTGGGCTGGCATCATTTCTGAAAGGAGGTAATACTGTGTGGGTTGGTATTTTGATTCAATAGATCGACACCCACTTATATAACTGCCAGGATCAGAGCGGCATCTGTAACATGGCATCACATTGCCAAGGGACTCTTTTGAATGTGCCCTACTTTTCCTGCAACTTGACACAGTAGGGAAAGTAAAACTGGAAACTCAGGACCCAAATTCCCACCTTTACCTCATAAGTTCAGTACGTATCCAGGGGAAAATTGTACAACTTCCGAACACCTCACTGAGTAGTGAGTAACCCAAAACAACATGTCATCCAGAACATCATTAATCCTGTAATCTTTAGCGTTAGACTCTGATGATTAAAGAAGTGAAACATAAAATACTTAGGATTCCGAAGCAAAATAAAATCCCCATAAATTTTTTTAAAAGCTATCATACTACAGTTAGATAAGGAAGGAGTTTTGCTTTCACTTAATTCTGTCCGCTTTCTTTTACAAAGTAGAACACTGTGCAGGGGCGGGGTGGTGGTGGTGATAGCTTACTATGTATGCTGGGGATACAATTTCTCTGTGGATACAGATATTCCAAACTTTCACACAAGGGACGATTCTCCAAATGTATTTTAAAAGTGCCTTTGTTTTTAAGAACCAAATAATTATAAATGTCCTCAAATACAGATGGCCACTTAAGGGGGCGCTTATGAATTCTTTTGTCAAGTCAAAATCTCTTTTAGATTGTCTTCTCTCTCCCTGCAGATACACTGATTCTCCCAAGGCTGCTGCAGAGGGCAGAATTCTTCTCTCTGCAGTCTTGGAAGGCTATACCCAGCACAGGCTCAGAGGCTCGCTGTCTATCTCAGAGGATGAAAACACCCCCCGGGGAAGCCAGCAGCCCTGATTACTCCAAACCTGATGAACCTGATGTTTCTCTGGGGGTCTCTGTGGTTTGATCACTCAGTTGAGGGGCTTCTGAAGCTGTATTAGTAAGGCACACAGAGCCCTACTCTGTCCCCAGCTAAGGAGTGTCCAGCTCCCCGCTTCCTCCCCCGGCACCCCCCTGATGTCTGTTTTCTACCAAGCTGTCCAACCCCATTAAGGATGGGACACAGAGCAAACCTCTTGCAAGCTAAGGGATTGCTCCAGGCTGGGGTTGGGGAGGCCCTCATTGCCTTGGCCTCTCTCTCCTTCCCAGTGATACTCCTGGCGTTCATGTCTAGAAGATCCACAGCTACCCTTCATTTCACATGCAGCCACAAGGACTTAAGATCCAGACTTCCCCTACTGACAGCTCAGGGGACCCCAAAGATTATTTGAAAATAATCTTTTCAAAAAGCTGAATATTATTATGGGCTAGTTGGTTATCCACTGTGATACCATTACCTCAATATCAGATGTCATTCATTCATTCACTCCACCTAGAAGTCTAAGTGCAAAGCACTGCGCTAGTTGCTGGGCTACAAGAAAGGGGGCCACGAAGACTGGGGCTTCATGACACCCACCGTTAAACATCAAGTTTCAAATGCAACACAGAGATTACAGCTCACTTACTGCAAAATGGTTAATAGAGTGAAGAGAGTTCTGAAGATCAAAAACGAACAAGTGGAAAGGCTAAACACAGGGCAGCGGTGGGAGGAGGGGCAGGGAAGAGATTAGATAAGAGTAGGAAATTAGCACAGAAGTTTATCAAAAAGTAAAATATCAAACAACTCAATCAGCCCATGCGATACAAGTAATCAGATCATTTATACACACGGACACCTCCGAGGAAATCAGAATCAAATAACGAGCAGGGGGCGGAAGAGAGAGCCTGGGGGTTGGGAGACCCAGGATGTTGCCTGTCTATGTAACGTCAGACTCCACTTAGCCTCTCTGGGTCTCAGTTTCCTCATCTGTAAATTGAGAGATGAAGTCCCTTCCATGTTCAAAGTTCCAGAAGTCTGTTCGCTAGCTGACAAGTGTATGTACAAGTTAAAGCCAGGGTAAGGTGTATTTCAAATGAGCCTAGAAATAGGGTCAGGGGTCATCAGGAGCTGTGACCATGGCCTGAAGCAGCTTCTGGGGAGATACCTCCTCGGAAGTGGACCCAGCATCTCCCAGCCCCACCTTGTTCCTGCTCTTACCTCAGCAGCAGGTAAAGCTCTGTCCTCATGCATCCTCCTCACTGACCAGGGCAGATGCCCACTGCTCAGCTGCTTGACTGCTCAGCACAGAGCAGGGAAGCTTCCAGAACGGCACGTGAGATCTGCTTTCTGGGATGTCACTGCGTACATCTTACGTCCCGCTGCTCCAGTTCACTCCTAGTTTCTAGGCAAGACTGCATGCAAACTGCCCCAGAAAGAGAGCCATCTACTATTTTCTCAAAAATATCCAAATAAGGAAACCCTACAACCTCTCTGGTGTCTCATATCCCAACCCTGTAACCTAAATCTTTTCTGATACGATTAAAGCTCCCTCTCTTGGGCTATTCTCAGAGGGAATTACAGAAGCTGCTCAATTCACAAAAATTCTGTCACATGCCTCGTTGATGGCCACTGGGCCTTCAAAAAAATTCTTTTAACCTGCTTTGGGAGGCTCTTTTTCTCCAAATCTTTAATAGTTTCCTTTGCTATCTTCTGCATCTATGTCAAGTTCCTTAAATGATAACACAAGAAAAACAGAGTCACAGAATATAGAGGTAAAGGCACCAGATTTTCTATCTGGCCACTCTCTTCCTGTCACAGAGGAGTGAAATAACACCCAGGTTAGAGGATGTGACCAATGTCACCAAGCTCATTGGGACTGGAGTCCAAGGCTCCTTATTTCTCCTCTTTCCTTTATAATAAGTTTTCAAACCTAAGAGGGAATGTTGTTCTTTAAATAAGACCTGCTCAACATACGGTAAAGTATAATTCCCCCGTGATTTCAAATATCTTATGAATATAATTTCATGTATGTTTCCTACACGTGAAGGAGAACTTAATCTAGGTATTGAGAAGGCAGCATCCAGGTCTGGGCTACAAACAACACGTGCCCAATACTACACACATATCCTACTGGCACCTTCAGGGTTACAGTGACCGAGGCAAGGTGAACGTCCTCTGTATTCATCCGTACATTCATTTTTGACTCTGCAGGAAGGACCTCTGAT
This sequence comes from Balaenoptera acutorostrata, assembly GCF_949987535.1. Lineage (NCBI taxonomy): Eukaryota > Metazoa > Chordata > Mammalia > Artiodactyla > Balaenopteridae > Balaenoptera > Balaenoptera acutorostrata. The sequence continues at coordinate 60,037,324 of NC_080081.1, forward strand.
ATTTCTTAGCAACCAAAAAGCAAACCACATTAAAATAACTCACGCTGAGGCACAATGTTCTTAAGACAAAGCACCAAATTCATAGATGAATATGAAAATGATACCCCTAGACTTCTGAGATCAGCAAGGTTTCAGACATTCTGTCCTCTGTTGGTTGGGTGGGGCTCTGTGAGTCCTTCCTCCTCTGAGCTCTGGTTCAGACCCCCATGTCTACATCTCCATTTCTTCCAGCAGATTATGAGATCACAAACTATATGAGATCATCTCACAGCACTGCCTCCTGGCTGGCACGCAGTATAAGTACGTAGGAAATCAGTTGTAGCCATGAACAAACAAACGCATAAACAAACGGTATACAGGGCTTCAGAAGTCTACTATTGAGAACGAACGTATGGACACCAGGGTGGGAGGGCGGGTAGGATGGATTGAGAGATTGGGACTGATGTATGTACACTACTATGTATGAAGTAGATGGCTGGTGAGGGCCTACTGTATAGAACAGAGGGGAAAAAAAGAAGGTACAATCTGTTTGCAGGATGTATATTAAGTTAACCTTAAAAATGCATTCCAATATACATTAGGTGCAGACAAATACTGTTTGATTCCCCTTATACGAGGTACCTAGAATAGTCAAATTCATAGAGTCAGAAAGCACATTGGTAGATGCCAAGGGCCAGGGGGTGGGGGGAATGGGGAGTTAGTGTTTAAAGGGGACAGAGCTTCAGCTTAGGAAGGTGAAAAATTCGGGAGATGGATGATGGTGAGAGTTGCACAACAATGTGAATGTACTTAGTGCCACTGTAGAGTTAGATACGGTTAAAATAGTATGTTTTATATTATATGACTTTTACCACAATAAAAAAAAACATTAAAAAAAAGAAGTCTACTATCACCTTCTTTGAGGAGTTGAACAATAATATTCTTGTGTACATACTTATCATATCCCTCCCACTGAAAGATACAAACAACAGAACAAGGCAAGTGGATGCATCAAGTTTATATGAAACCACTTTGCAGGAAAAATGACTTTGCAAGTGTCCCCTGGCAGTCTTTGAACTAGGCTGGGGATGCCCCCTGGTCCCCACCCTCCAGCCACCAGAGGGTTCCGGCTGAGGTAACAAAACCTGGGGCTGGGCAGTTTCTGTAAACCCTGCTGGCCGCGGCTGATGCTCAGGTCTCTCTACCTAAGTGTACAGTGTCTGACTTGGAGCCGAGTCCTGCTGGGAAGAAAGGGGCTGTGGTGTGGAGAGAGAGCAGGACGGAAAGGAGGGTAAAATCAGCTGAGATGCACAAACTCAATGTACCAGGAACGCACAGGAAAGAATTAGGAATGGGTGTTAGAGTTCATTTGAATGTAATTTGCATATCACTATCTGGATTATGAAATTCATCCTCTGGTAATTCTAAGTGTCCACCACTAAGCGGATTCATATATTTCTTTGTACATTTCTTCTTTCACTAAACATCTGCCAAGTAAGTACCTACTATATGCTAGGTCGTGGGTTAGATGCTGGCGACGCAGACGTAAGATGTGGTCCTGGCCTGTTTAGTAGGGGAGAGAGACACCAGGCACTAGAATACAGGGGGACTTTTTAGATCCACAGGAATGGGGAAAACAGCTCTCCCCTGGGGAGCCAAGCGTGGTGCCCCGGGGAGAAGTGACATGTGACCTGGGTTTCCACAGATGAGGAGGAGACAGCTTAAAAATCAGTCAGTCTTTTCCTTATTCATGTAGAATGATGAACCCATATTCTCTCCACAGAAAGTTTATCTATGTTGGAGCCAGAGAAAACAATAGCTAAAGGACAAATGGAAGACGAACTAATGTTTACTGAGTGGTTACCCAATGCTAAGTGTTTTATATGCGTTATCACATTTCATTCCACCACAACTCTATGGAGCATTATGATGATTTCCTCTTTATAGATGAGGGAACTGAGATTTAAGTAACTGGCCCAGGGTTACATTGCTCTGAACTGGGGAAGCCTCAGACAATATGGCCCTGCCACGTGAGAAAACGGGAAAATGGGAGTCCTGAAAAGTGAAGTTGCTCCCCAAAGTCTCAAAGTGAGCCCGTGACTCGTCAGAAAAGAGGAGCAGAGCTTCCGGAATCTTAGTTTGGTGTAACCAAAGTATGGGAAAAACACAAGTCAATGAACATTTAAACAACTTAAAGGTTAAAAAAAACCCTGAGATGCACAGTCCATCAAATGTACTTTACATCTTCAATATGTGGATGGAGAGAATAAGGGGAAGAGTTTCTTCCACTCGTTTTAAGAACAGCACAGGCTTAGTTTACAGCTTCACCTGTGCTAGAACACGACCCACTTTCTCCCAGTCTAAGCAAGCGTGAAAAGGCATCATAGGCGTCTCACAAACCTCATTTGTACGTTAACGATCTTATCTTCCTTTATGAAATTAAGCTTGCTATATACATAAAAAAGAATGAACTAGGAAGCAACATGGTATGGTGAAAAGATGCTGGATTTTCTGATGCAACAGCTTCTGGCTGTGTGCTTGAGTACACGTTACTTAAAATTTCTGAGCCTCAGTTTCTTCATATGTGCAAAGGGGATATTAATAATGCAATCGCAGTGCTCACTCCATAAGAGTTGTGTTAGAATGAAATTAGATAAAGTGTTTAAATTGTATACAACAGTGCTTGGCGAAGGAAGGGAGGGAGGGAGGGAGGGAAGAAGGAAGGAAGGAGAAAATAAAAAAGCACCAGAACTTTTACAAAATTATCTTGGGGAACAAACCCAGTTTCCACTATAAACTATGTGAAATATTATATAGAGCCACTGTCTAAAATTCACACTTAATTGTATGTATGTTACATGTGTGGGTGGGTGTAAATCTAGATTTCACACCTATGCTTTATCTTCAAATGATCTTAGCTTGGTTGCTCTGGCTCTTGTACCACATCTCTCCTCCAGAGTCCCTGAAGTCAGTTTCAAAAGCAATTGCGGAATTAGAAGATGATATCAAGTAGAAGCCCACAGCATCGGTATTGGCTGTTCTCATGCTGAGTGGTCAAGGGGCTCTGGGCTTAGTCTTGCCTGAAATACTTATCGTGGAAAGTACCTTCCGACAGTTGAGGAAGTGTGGCCAGAGTGGGAAAATGTACAGCAATCTTAAGAAAAGCCTGCACATTCATTGTGAGACATGAAATGAATAAAGATCTTGGGTATCTGTGATGAAGACCATTGGGCTATGTGTCTCCTTGCTCTCAGGCATACCAATGCTTGGGGACTGAGTCTGCTGGCCTCTTCTCTGCCTCTATCTCTTACCCACTCCGGAATTCTCCAGGCATTTTCTCTGCTGTGGTCTGAGCTGATGGAAAAACACTAAGACAACATGCAGCTGACATCTGTATACTAGCAATGACAACAGAAGCTTCTATTTACTCTCAATAATGTGACCTCATTTTCTATGGGTTCCTTGGGGTAGTTCTTTTAGAATTTCTAAGGACAAGCTCATTCTCATAAAAAACAAAATGAGGGCTTCCCTGGTGGCGCAGTGGTTGAGAATCTGCCTGCTAATGCAGGGGACACGGGTTCGAGCCCTGGTCTGGGAAGATCCCACATGCCACGGAGCAGCTGGGCCCGTGAGCCACAATTGCTGAGCCTGCGCGTCTGGAGCCTGTGCCCCGCGACGGGAGGGGCCGCGATAGAGAAAGGCCCGCGCACCGCGATGAAGAGCGGTCCCCGCACCGCGATGAAGAGTGGCCCCCGCTTGCCGCAACTGGAGAAAGCCCTCGCACGAACCGAAGACCCAACACAGCCAAAAATAAATAAATAAATAAATAAATAAATAAGAAAATCCTTAAAAAAAAAAAAAAAAAAAAAAAAAAACAAAATGAGCAGTTACAGATAAACTGAGGCAGGAATTTGTATTCATTTGATGGACTAGATTTATCTACACTTTCTTGGAAGCCACAGTTTGGCTGGCAAATATTTACCAATACCAATTTACTAATGGGATATGCTATGACATTTCTTTTGTCAAAATTTTAAATAACTAAATAGCCTAAACGCTTCATAACCCTTAAGAACTCTGTACCATAATATCCTCAAGCATTTATTTGTTTGGTATAGCAGCAGACCCATCAAAAGCAGAGTTGGGATCTCCGCCTGATGGAAAATTAGGAATAATCATTGAATATTCAATCGCAGAAAGGAATATTTAGACTTATTAGAAAGTAGCCAGTGGATCATGTGAGAAAATACAATGCAATGAAAACAGACATGGTTTACATGTTTAAGAAACTGTGAATATTAAAATGGAAAAGAGGTAAGGTGTGACTCTCGGCTCTGACTAGCTCTGTAACCTTGGACTTAACCCTCCCTGAACCTCAGTTCGATCACCTGTTCTAAGAAGATGACAACATCAACCTCATGCAGCTTTTGTGTGGAAATACAAGAGCAAATGTATGTCAAGAGCTTAGCACAATGCCTAGCAAATAGTGAGGGCTCAATAAGTCAGCAGCGATGGTGATTACAGCAGAGTGAGATACACACACAGACTGATGAAATCGGGAAACGGGAGGGGAAATGGACCCAAGAGCAGACCCAGCGGATAGATAGTACTTTTCCCTATTTCAGAGATGAGGGAACTAACTGAGCGTCAGGAGGCTTAAGAGACTTGCCTGGGCTCCAAGATTAGTTTACTAGGCTAGAAAAGGAATTCAAATTTGCCTCCAAATTTGCTCTTTTCTTTATACCATACCTGTTTGTCTCATGCACAGAAACTGCAGACACTCAGGCTCACAAGCTTTAAAAACTGACATTATATATGATATTTAATACATTTTATATTATATACATTATATTCAATCACCAGACAGCTTAAGAGTCCCAACCGTCTTCCTCTGTGGTCACAGGAAAGAAACAGAGCATCAGGGATATTCTGATGAAAAATCTCAACTTGAAAGACAATGAGGGAAGGGAAAAAAATCTGAAAAAAGTCATCAAAGGTGCCCATGATATTCCATCTTTCCAAAGGGAAAAAAAATTTTAATGTTATAAAGCATTGGAAATGAAGGGAAAGTTCATTTACATCTTTGAGATGAAGAAAACGGGGCTCAATAATGCAAAACTGCATACACGTTCCTCATTTTTTCTTACTTTCCCTTTGCATCTATTACGTAGCTTTCTCCATAAGGAATGTATTTTCCACTCTTCTTTCTTAATCTGGCCCTCCTGGTGAAAGTAATGTGAGCCCATGACATCAAGGAGGTGCAAAGGATCCACATTTTAAAATGTGACACCTGAGGTTAACAAAGATGCAGTTCTAATTCTAAATTTTGCCTGAGGAACGGCGAAAAGGAAGAGGATGCAAATTTTATACAGATGCATTTGTGCGCCTCTTTACTTCATTCATTCAGATACACAGTTTGGATAAATATTGGAGATAACTACCAGACTGAGGAATCAAAATGCAGGGTATTATTTAATTGTAAAGTAATTAGTCCATTCATTCACTTCCCTCTTGAAAGTGCAACCAGAGAAAAAAGGAAAAGAAATTATCTTCGAGATTGCAATTCACATGCAACGTTAATTTGCCGGCCAAATTTGGCATCTTGGCTTTTCTGCCTGTGCAGAATGTAATCTCTTTTCCATTTTAGCTCAGCCAGTCAAGAGGATGTGTGTGTGTGTCTGTGTGTGTGTGTGTGTGTGTGTGTGTGTGTGAAAGAGAGAGACAGAGAGGTGGGGGGGAGAGAGGGACACACAGACAGACAAAGAGATGGAGAGAGCATGCAAGTGTGTCCATCTGTCCGTGGAACTGGTGCTAAACTCAAACAAGAATCAATGCTGCAACCACAAAACTGTGGCTTTCTTTGCAAGTTCCTCAATTTAATATCTTAGCTTTTCCTTCTGCCAGAAAAAACAACTGACCATATTTGAGAAACAAGCCTCCGTATAACTTAAAGTGGGGCTGAGGCAGGCATGGCTCTGAAGTCGAGCAAAACTTATTTTAACTCAGTAAGTGGGTCACTTTTTACCTCTATTCTTCAGCTCACAATTAAAACAATCTTTCATTCTTTCACAGTTTTTAGGACACCTATATTTGGTCATTACTATGTAATTATAGAGATGTGTGCTTGGGTATAAATACTAAATTGTTTAATTTATTCGTGTCTATCAATCACAACAGTTAGAAAATGGGAATGCCACTTGACTCAAGTATTCTAATCTTCTATGACTGAGAACTTTTCAAAGCTTTTGAGGGTAGAAATCATGTTTTGTGACCTATGCACAGGCCTATAAGTTGGTAAAAACCAAATAGTCAAGGGCAGAGGGGCTGAGTAAATACTGATGATGATGATGTTGACAAAGAATAGTCTTTAATAAAAGCCATTAACGATACAGATGCATTTATTTCGGATAAATTATTATTATCTGCGTGCAACTTCAAGGGTCTAGGTACAAATAAGCACCATGGCCTGCTGCCTGTTTATTCCAGGAGGTTTCCCCTGGAATTCAGTAGTTAATATAAAATTGATTCAACTGTAGAAAATTAAAGTAATAAAATACTTGAATGGATTAACTTGCCTTCAAACATGAAGATAACACCAATACCTACCTCACAGGATTGTTGTGATGACTCAATGCATTAATATGGTCAAAACACTTAGAAAAACACTCAGTTCAAAATAGTAGTATAGAAGGCTAAGCTGTTATTATTAGGATGATGAATTGAAATTCTTTGTTCCCCATTTGCCGCTTACAGTATCTTACAAGATGGAGTGACTATGAAATTGCTGGGAAAACTGATGTAATGACTGAAATTGACAAACAAAACAACGGGAACAGTCAATAGCATAAGGAAGTTCAATCAGGAGGCAACTGAGGAAAGCAACGGGGAATTGCCATCTGGGGAGCCCAGTGGCCACAGCAGCTGCAGGGAGATGCTCCTAGAAGATGAATATCTGATTGGGTGGTAACTTCTTATACTTCAAAATGAAAACAATGTGAAACATGAACTCTTTTGATTTGAGAAGTGCATTGCCATCTGGCAAAATAGGGAAACTTGAAACTCTTGGAGTCTGCTGACACTGATTAGTTTTATATTTTGGTGGACTCTTAATTCTAATTTTTATTTCTGCAGGGTTCATACGCAGATGGAATAGAATCATTTCATTTGATGATAGCTGTGAGTTGGAAAACTAGCAAACAAAAAATATCCTAAGAAGACAATCAGATGAATCTAAATAATGTCACTTTGCTACAAAATCTATTAGCCATAAAGTCATCAGATTTTATAATTTTACTTTATAAAGTTTTGACTCTTCATAAATATAATCTTAGGAGAAAATTTCTTAGTTTTATTTTACCTAACTTGATTTTAGAATTCATTTGCCATCTTTCCCGTATATGCAGAGGAGCCTTCACTTTTTTGGTAACAAGGAGAAGTTGACTTGAGAATTTTCTGAGAAGGGTGCAAAGTGAATAAGTAAAAGTTAACGGTATCTGTTCCTGGGCTCTTGGTCATCCAATATGCTTATTATCAGGTACATAATTTTGGTAAGGGTAGCTAAGTTTTAGCTCAATTAATGTATTTAAACTAAAATAATAAGATTAATTTTGCCTGCTGGCTATGGTCATTGGACAATTTCTTAAATTCCTTGAAGTCAATGTCTATTTAGTGCTTTGAGACTAAAATGAAGAATAGTGCTTTGACAAAAAGGAAGCATGTTAGAAAGCAAAATACTGTACTAGTGTTATATCTCCGTTCATAGCAGTCACTGGGGGAACTCAGTAAATATTAGGTTAACAAGTGAAATTAAAAAAAGACTTCTATGCATATCTAAGGAACTGAGAAAAAATTCAGTAAATATCATGAGCACCTACTACATGCCAGGAGACACAGAGAAGGAGCTCAGGCTGTCAGCAAATTAAGGACTTGAAAGGAAAACAATATGATTACTGCTCTACTTACTCTAAACTCAAAGCATTAAGCAAACACACAGAAGAATCAGTGGAGGCAAGAACCAGTAGGAAAGACCTGCAAAAGAACAGGTTTCTTGAAATAAGCCTTAAAAAATGACCAGAAGTTTCACAGATAAAGAAGAAAACACTTGGAAAGACAGTTGGAGTGAAAAGAAGTGAAAGAGCATGGAACTTTCTGGTGGTTTGTGGGCTTGTGCACTTGGCATGTGGGTAAGTGGAGGGGGGAGGGGGAGAGGTTGGAGGTGGCAGCTAGAGCAGACGGAAGTGACAAGAAATAAGGTTGGGAAAGTGGCTGAGGCAGGTTTGTGAAGGCACACAATTCTTGAGTAAAATTATGCATGACTTAAAAGAAAACACTTCATTCTATTATTATATGAAACCCACAATGATACCTCTTATTTATAAAAAAGTTTCTGGGTTTACTGCAAATTGTTGTCTTCTTTCTTTCTCTCTTCAAATCATGAATGCTAAGATCTCTTCAGTCAGCTTCAGAACAAAAAGCCTATAACGATGTACATCTGGGAAAAATATGCTGGTGGGGAAGATAGGCTCTGGAAGAGACAGATGCTTACAGAGAGGAAGAATGGAGCCTGAAATCCTGGCTACCTACCGCCCTTGCCCCTCACCCAGTGACCTTGGGCCGTGTCCTTCAACCATCTAAGCCCATTCCTCATCTCTAAAGGTAGTTGGGAGGATTAAATGAGGTCATGCATGAAGAGTGGCTTACATAGTAAGTACGTATCAATATTAAGTGTTATTACTACTTGTTCTGTCCTAATTTAAATAGATACATTTGAATGAGAAAGTTACTTGTTGGCCTCTCATTCCCCAAAGGGTTCAGCAAAAGAATTAGAAATGGCCTTAAAACACGGAAATTGTTTCCCAAATTACCGATTGTTTCAAGGCACAATTTATGAAGGAGACAAAATTTCAAATGTGACAAAAGAAAGCATCCCTGGGATAGCTAATGAAATGTCCCACCTCAGCAGTGCTTGTTCAAAGGGCAAGACCCAGAAGATTCTTCCCTGATGTTGCTGGGAGTGAACAAGAATGAAGAGAAATGGATATTTTATAACACATCAGGTTGATGCTTTAACAATCTAAACTTGATTCCATTTTTATTTCCTCCCAATGTAAGGAAAATACTGACATACCTTTGCATCCTAATTCATTTTATTCTCATCAATATTTTTACTTAAAATAAGACATAGCATATTTTTAATCTGTTATTTTTAGGGGTCCAAGTCCTCCCTCAACTCCACATTTTTGCTAGTTTAAAACTATTCAGGTGAGATGTGTCAAACAATATTGATGATCACATTTTACAAATTCAGAAATTCACATTTATAGGTAAGCAGTTAATTCCATTGAAATTTGCCTGTGTAGATGTTCTTTAAACCATTTTATTTACTAGAAACCAATTATGATAAATTACGTAAATTCAAAATCAAGACGTGTGGCTAAATCACCTTTGTTTAATGACAGTTTTTTTTTCTTTTAAGTTGTCCTGAGGAGGTAATTTTAGAAAACAAGTTGCTATACTTGATTAAGAAAAATTGGGTTTTGATAAGTGTGCGGATAAATGAATCCATTTCCAGTCCGGGTGGCTTTTATGTTTATCATCTCTCAATGGTACTAAATATTGTTGAATAACGGTAATTAATAAAGGCTGATGCTACAAGTTTCAAAGTCTATGTTTCAATAAAGTTTCTGGAATAAATATCCCATATCAACTTTATAAGAATTTCGATTATAGACTGAAGCCTTTCTTCCATAACTTAATGGTCATTTGTATGATCATAAGGATATCAAATAGTTCAGACAGTTCTACAAAACAGTACAATTAAGCAACACAAATTGCTTTTATTTTTAGAGAATAAATGGAGAAGAGGCAGCCTCTAATTCCATGTGGTTATTAAGCACACCCATTAAAAACCGTCGGTACCCCAAATCACTCAAATAACCAGTATCACACTCAGTAACATACGACTCAAGATGTTAGTACATCCACTAAAGTACTGTAAAGGAGTTTTTTAGAAAAACAGAACCACAGGAGGTAAAGTTAAACTATCCCTATTAGGCCAATAAGCAGCACCATCTAAACGATCAATAACCACTTTCCTGAGAACATTTGAAAGTAGATCAAATCACAGTAAATAGCCTCCCTGAAATAAAGCAATAGAAATAAATCAGAACACAGTTTGATTTAAAAAGGAAACAAAAATCATAGTTTTTTTTGGGGGGGGGTGATAACTGCAGATAACTGGAGAAGAAGCCACCCCAGAGAGTGGAGGGGAGGGTCCCACTCTGGGCGGCCACGAGATGTGGCTGGAGCTTCGCTGGGCAGTTAAACGGTGCCGCGGCTCATAGTGGACAAGGGTGACAGGTGCTCAGATCTCTAGCCCCCTGGGGGCAAAATCCACAATCCACAGAACCAGAGCCGCCCAACAAGCAAAACATCATAAGCATTTAGAAATGACAAAAAGACAAAGGAAATTTACCTGGTAGCAAAACTGTTCTCAGTGGTACTGGTATGTGACCAGAAACCCCCTTCTTTCTGATCTGCAGAACAACTTTGTCAACCCCGGGTGTGTGGTCACAAGGCAGGAAGTGACTAGAATGACAAATCATCAGCCAGGAAAGAAATAGATTTTGTCTTTATAAGGACATTTTTACTTAACGTGCCTTTTTTTTTTTTTTTTCTCATGTCCCCTCCCCTGCAAAAATCACCTGACAGGTCACACTGAAATTCAGAAGCCTCTTACCACTTCCTCTTTATAAGCATTTTTCTCTCTCCTTCCCTTTCTTTCCCCTCTAGCTGTCCTGTAGGCACTGGGCTACTTAAACCTGTTGATTTCAGATAATGAGGCAAGATCAGCCTGCTACCTTGACTTCTTGTTCTGCCCCTAATTGCGAACGCAATGGTCTGGTGCCTAGCTACTTACAGCAAAGATAAACAAATTATTCATTTTTAATGAAAGAGCCAAGGGAAGAGGTGGCAGTGTCCCTGAAACAAGCTAAAAGGGAGTTCCTTGGGAAAGCCCCACCCCAGGTGAAACCAAACCCCTCTCAAGAGTCCCTGAACAGTGATCTTATTGGTGCAAACAAAACAAAATGATCTCTTTAAGGGGAAGGGCCCGAAAGGGAAGGTCACCATATTATTTACTCATTCTTTTATTTATAGAGCACCTATGTACTAGGGATCTCTTTAACCCAATTAAAGATTTCAATTATTTAGACGCTTCCTACAAAGAGCACCAGCTGATCACTTAGGCAGCTGCTAGAGTCCAATGCTGCTAAATTCCTTCCTACAGACCACACTTATTTTTCGAATGCACGTTTTATAAAATTAGCAAGAGAATTAAAATATCTCAGTTCTATGCCCAAACCCCGAATGCTCGTCCTGAGGGCTAATTCTCATCTTCAAATGGAAGCGCTCAAGCGCTCACAGCCTAACAGAGGATGTGAAGGTTGGATAGTATCCTGAGTAATGTTGACCAAACATTACACATAGTCTGTCTCCGTGTTGCCCAGAGCCTGTGTGCAGCTCCAGCGGCCAGCCTGCTATTGAGGAATGAGAATCTGAGGCTATGCTCCAGCTCTGATGGTGAGTTGAAGATGCCTGATTGTTCAATACACTTCTTTATTTGCGAGGGGCCTGGGACCCCACCAGTGGGTACTATGGTTGGGGGACTGCTCTTACACTCCTTTTGCTTCTTTGATTTCTCCTCTAGAAAGTTCCTGCTTCCAACCTCAAATATCAGACCAAGCTGTTCTGGTTTCTCTACTTCATTAGTCACCGGTGTGGCAGTGTCTTGGTCAGAACCCTACAGGGGCCATCTTGGTGGAGAGGGTGGGCAGAAGAATAGGAATAGATGGTGGAGATTCAGTCCGTTCTAGAAGTGGTTCACCTCACAGAGAACTGTCAACTCTCTTGTGACTCCCCAGGGAAGACTGAGGGGGTAAATTGGACCACGTTTTCTCCATTGCATAATTACTCCCAAGTAATTCATTGCAGGAGGTGGGGTTCAAGAGGCACCTAAGTCCTTTCAGGACACCAGAGACACATCTATGCATCACTGCGACAGGGCTGATCACACTACAAAGCAGCCAAATGCTGGTGGTTTTCACTCTGGGGTGAATAATCATCAGTCAGGACTCTGCAGCAGCACAGATACTGTCTTGATGGTCTTAAGGATGAAAATATGCAAGATACTGTGGATCTCCCTAATTGCATCCCTGTGGTTTCAGGACAGAATGGAGGTGTGGCAGGAACACTTCATAAAGAAGAACAGAGACTCATTTCGTTTACCTGGGAGGAGAGCAGCAGCATGATGTCTACTGGTGCCTGGTCATTGGACATCTGAGGAATCTAAAACAAGAGCAAAATACACTTGTGCATGGGTTCAGTAGGTGTTTGAGTGCCTGTCTGGAGGCACTGGTGATTCAGAAATGAGTAAGACACAATCGCTGCTCTTAAGGAGCACATAGTCTGTAGAGGAGAAAAGCATGTAAGTAAATAAATGCCATCTGCTATAAAAAGGGGTGAAAAAGGCAGTGGAACATTGAGGCAGATGCAGATGTGAACAGAGCTGATGTTTGAAGAGGGTGAAACGTGCAGTTATGCCTCGCAGCTGATTCAAGTCAAAAAAAAAAAAAAAAAAAGCTCGTCGGATTCCAGTCAACATCTAGATTCTAGGAGATGAAAGCCATTGAATTGTGCTGCTTGCAAACACCCACCTGAAGGAACCCTCCTCTCTAGCACCCGCTCAGCTGTGGTCCCCACCTCAGCCACCCACCACTGCCTCACCCACATCCTGGACCACTCCCTCCATCGTAATCTCTCTATCTGCCTCAAGTGGCACAAGGCTACCCAGCGGCGGCAGTCAATTGTTTAGGTCTTAGACCAACGCTTGTTTGGAGAGGAATACTTTATCACTGTCAGTGTTTAGAATTGCTTGTGCATCATGATAACAAACAGCAGACTGATTTTGGTTTTATTATTCTTATGTCCTCTATAGGTCATGCCCCCCTGATGGCCTACACCCAGAGAGGACCTCTCCCACTTCCTACCCCACCATCCACATGCCTCTACTGCCACCTCTGCCTCTTAAATGGCCTGTGCTTTGCCTTCCCTCTACCCCTACTGCCCTCCTTACTTTATCCCACCCTGGGCGGCTACGGAGCTCACACTCTCAATCCCTAAAACTGCATCAGCTGCTACTTCCCGGCTACTGAATGTTGCTGAAGAAAGTCCCAGAAACATAGACTTGAAATGCTATAAATTCAAACTGTTTGCCTTCAAATTACTTCTTAGAAATGCTCTTATTCAATTTCATTAATTCCTGAGAACAGGTATTCTCAACCTGGGGTCTATGGACCCCTAACACTTTATGCATGATTTTGTGTGTATGTGCTTTTTTCTGGGTCCATCATACTATTTATCATGGTATTAAAGAGATCACAGAACCCAAAAGTTAGATGTTTATTCCAAACTCTCTCCTCTTGCCTCTGTCTCCCTCCCTACCAGCCTGCATCCTTTCCTGGCCCAATATTCCTGCCCCTTGTTTACTGAGATGATCCAAGTCATCTGGTGTTAGCTTCCTTTTCTAGCCTCCTCAACTCTCACAAGACCCATCTTTTCAATGGGAATAATAATTGCCACTTTTCTCAGAGGGTTAATGTACAGATTAAATTAAATAATACTTGCAAATTACCTAAAATGATATCTGGCTCAATTTGTGTAGTAGTAGTAGCATTTGTAATACATATATAGGCAAAACCTATATGGAAAAAGTTATAAAATTCTATACATGGACATAAAATAATTGACCAAAAAATAGAAAAATATATGGATAGACATGGCCACTTTCTTGAAAATGTTGAATTTCCCCATTTTAGTCTATTAATTCAATTCATTTCCAATTAAAATGCCAACAGATTTTACGGCCCTTGAAATATTAAATCTAAAACATGTAAGGAAGAATAAATACATGAGAATAACCAAATACAGTTTTGAAATATATCAAGAAGTGTACTAGGAATTAAAGTATATTACAGAGCTATAGTAGAAATACTACAAAGAGTATGTACTGATTAAGGGAATGGATCAAAAACAATTCCCTGTGTACGTGTGAACTTGGCATAAGGAAGCATTAAAATAAATGAGAACCAGTTCTTCAATAAATGGGACAACTTGTTTTCCTATGGAATATTTAAAAAATTAAAAGACCCATCTTTTCCTTCCCTTTCACTCTTAAAAGAGAAGGTGTTCTTCTATCTTCTCAAGGTCAATAGTTCCTCATTTTAATCTTAATCTTATATCTTCTATTTACTTAGATACCTTGCTCCATCAATTATCTCATGTTTTTCTAGCATCTTTAATGGCTTATACTATCCCCACTTCCCCTTCATGCACTGTGGGTTTTGTTCAAATGGGAAAATGCCTCTGCCTCACTCTACTGCCCATCCCCTCCCCCTGATATTTGATGGGCAGGGAATGAGAGTAATTAAGGAGAGCACAATCTCCGCCTTTGCAGAATGTCCACTGTATTCAAGGATGCAGACAAGTGACCTCACAGTGGTACTCAGAACCATGACAAAAGAAAAGCTGGGTGCCCGTGAGAGCACACAGCATTAACCCAGACTTGGGGTCTGGGAGGCATGCAGGGGGATCATAGCAGAGTGATTAAGAGTAAAGATGCTGGGCCATTTGTCTGGTTATCAAATCTCATCTCTACTACTGTATTAGTTGTGTGACCTCGGGCAAATTATTTGATTTCACTGGCCTAAGTTCCTTCATCTAGAAAATGGGGATAAGAACAGTATCTGTTTTCTACGCTGTTGTGAGGGTGAGGTCAACTGATACATGTAGAGAACTTGGAAGAGTGTGTGGTACATAGTAAATGCTATATGTGTTAACTAGTCTTTTAATATTTATACCAGGCTTTGGACTAGACTGTTCACATACATTATTTTATTTATTCTTCACAATAATCCTATGAATTAGGTATTATTTTTATTTTCTTCCTTCAATTTTTAAAAATTATAGTTTCCAATTCTACACTACTTCTCCACTATAGAATTATACACTGACATCCTTGCTGTGAGGTGGCTCAGGACCTCCCACTCAGGCAGGTGGAGCGTGGTTCTCCTCCTACCTGAGCTTATTTCATGCGACTTGCTTGAGCTTTGGAATGTTAGCAGACAGGACACAGACAGAGGTCTTGAATATGCCTACATGATTCAACTTGGTCTCCTGGACTTCTGAGTACATTTACCATGAGAAAATCACATCTTTGTTCAAAGGGAATGAGGAGATGCATGAAGCCAACCTGAAACCAACCCACAGCCCAGGTCAACTCCAGCTCACCCATGTTCTGAAGCAGAGCCATCCCAGCTGACGCAGGAATCTAGGTTCGTTGTTGTAAACAATTGAGATTCAGGGTTGTTTACGAGGCAGCCGTTATCACAGAAACAGATGACTTGCTATTTAAAACTGTACTCCTTGCCACGACCAGCTATTTAAAAC